>NW_027206368.1:0-705625 GCF_024711535.1 Dipodomys merriami
TCCCCCTGCCAGTGCCAGCATTGAATTGCCCACGAAGAGCACCAAGTGCTCCTGGTATATCTACTTTGGTCTTTGGGATTTTACCAGTCACCATCATGGGACTCTCTGGGGGATATTTCTGGGTAGCAAGCAAGACTAACTTTTCATTTGGAAGCTGGCAGATTACTAATATAGGCTCATCACCTGTCCCCTGCCAACCTGGACAGCCCTGCTTCTTCCAGCTCCATTGCCCACCCTGTGTTTAGGGGCCCCCTGAGCTCAGCTTCTGCTTTCTGAACTTGCCTACATATTCTGAAAAGAACCGAGAGAAGACTTTGGCATCTATTGGGCCCCAGAAGTCAGGCCACAGTGAGGCTTCTGCAGCCCTCTGCCTTGCTCCTAGCACAGTCACCAACAAGGCAGTGCCCCCAGGATCCAACGCAGACCTCTGCCTTGGGTAAAAAAGAGGCTGTGCTTGATTCGCCCACAGTCAGCATATGGGCACCTACTAAGGCCACCCCAGTATCTATGGGGGCTCAAGAAAGAGATAGACACATCCTGCAGACTTATTTGGAGCAGCTCCTCTTCCAGGTGCAGGCATGGTGGCCTTTAAAGCAGAACATGACAGTGCACAAACTAGAAGAGCCCAGGACACACTAGAAAAACTTGGTAAACAATGGCCCTGTGCACAGAGACCTGACGGAGGCAGCAAATCAGAGAGAGAGAGAGACAGAGAGACAGAGAGAGAGACAGTGAGAGAGACAGAGAGACACAGAGACAGAGAGACACAGAGAGAACTCTAGGCTAGCTCTGATTTGTACTGGTTTCAATATCCTTGCCAAGAAATGCATATTTTCACCAAGAAATAAAAAGGAAAACTTCTAACTCTAACTCTGATGGAGTAGCTGGAATCAATCTAGATTTCCTACCATAAACAATCACAAAAGTGTTATATGAAAAAAATATATGTATATAAATGTATTGGTAATATAAATATATAGGTATATATATGGATATTCAAATATACAATGTGAATATGTAATGTATGTATAATGTATAATGCACAATGTATACATATATACAACGTATATATATACAGGGAGAAAAAAAGAAATACATAATATTTGAAGGAATAATGACCAAAACCTTCCCAAATTTGATTGAAAGCATGAACCCTTCTATGCAGGATTCTAGCAGCTTAAAGAAGTCAATTAACATAATTACACAGGTCCACACTAACACACATTCTAATTAAACAGTCAAAGACAGAAAACCACCCAAAGCACAGAAACAGAACTCATCACACACAAGTGATCTTCAGTGATATTATGACAAATTTCTTATCAGACACTAGATTAACTATTGGATAGCAAAGGCAACAAATTTAGGGTGCTAAAAGGACATATCTAATGCCAACCTTTCTAACAAATATATATATACTTCCTTCAACTTTGAGAGATGAGCTAAGTATCTAACGATGCATCAGGTATATAATCCTAACTACTCAGGAAGGTGAATTGTGAAGATTGTGGCTCAAAGCCAGCCTGAAACTTGTCCCCTCAGGAGCAAGTTGTATGACAGCTGTCCTTGAGAAGAACGGAGGCCTTTTTGCCATGTCATTGCTGGAACAAGATATTGGATAATGTGTCCATCAAGAATGAAGGCTTTTGGATAGTGTCTCCATAGAAGCAATTTATGAGACTCAGAGGTCCTCTAGAAGTCAGAGGACTTTTACCACTCTCCTAGTAGTTTCAGGAAAGGCATAATAATGAACAGAGCAACCTAGAGCCCACATGGAGTCCTTAGCAGCAGTCTTTGAAACCTATGGGATAAAGTATCAATGCTGGCAAGCTATGATTGGTCCACTTTTTCTCTGACCTCACTGGCCCAGACTCTGATTGGTCCATTTCCTCTATGATGTCACAATGCCGGGCTGTGATAGCTCCATTTGAGAGGTCATGCAGAGTTTATAGGAAGCCAATGTGCTCCAACCTATGTTAACATCTCTAGGAACTCTTGATTGGTGACCCACTGGATTGACTCAAAGCTAAATTCATGATTTTTTTTGGCTGGGGGGGGGCGGGTTGTCATTTGGATTTTGGTATTTCGTTTTACTTTTTCTGGGGTTTTAATTATTTTATTTAGTTAATTTTAGGTAGACTTGCTACCTGCCATCATTTCAGAAGGATGGAAGAATACAGCGAATACAAAGAATAATCCTCCAGATCCTGGAAGGAGGAGATAATCAAACAATACCAGATGAAAGAGCTCATCGACCATGGTACCAATGGCAAGTGAAGCTGGCCCATCCTTGCCTCACACACATGGAAGTGGCAGTTAAAATACTCCTGAAGGGAGAGTTCTCCAGTCATCAGATAAAGAATGAGATGGACATTTTTAATACGGTTTGGCACAGCACATCATCAGTTTGTACCAGGGGATGGAGAAGGAAGAGTATGTGTATCTCATCATGGAACTTGCTGGTAGGGGATACCTCCTGGGGTGGATCTGAATATCCTGCTGCCTATATGAGGATGAAACCAAGAAGCTTTTCACACAAATTGTAAGTGCTGTTCACTACCCACACCAGAACAGAATCACACACTGAGACCTTAAGTCCAACAACATCCTGTTGGATACCGAAGGCAATATGAAGGTCAGTGGTTTGTTCTGAGCATCTAGTTCACCCTGGGGCATTTGCTATTGAATGTATGTGCTGCTGTGCTTTTCCACCCCCCTAAATTTTCCTGGAAGAAAGAAATGATGGCTGGGTGTAAGTGGCTCACATCTTTAATCCTAGCTATTCAGGTGGCTGAGATATGAGGATCATGGTTCAAATCCAGCCCAGGCTGGTTCTACCCTCGAGCAGGCTCATACTAAAGACTAATTTGAGGAGCAGATGGCAGTTGATAGAGGTGACTAGCAAAATAGTTACCACTCTTCTCAGAACAAGCTGCTCAATGTCACCCAGGACCAGAGCAGTTCCAGACAAAGGGGAGGAGAGCCCTAATTGATATCAAAGATAACTTCACTTGAAAGCCAGAAGGCCCTCTTACTGAGATGGGAGATATTTCTAGGTAGTCTACTAAAAAAAAGTTGTAAGTGGGATCCTAGAATTAAGATCAAAACACTGTTTGCCCAGCAACACCCTTAGTCCAGCCAAGAAGACAGGTGAATCAACTGCCGTAGGTTTCCTCAGGAGAGATTCCAGCCAAGGGGCATCTTGCAGTGAAAACTGAACGTTGTAGTTATCAAAGCATGTAATTCTTGGGCATTGTATCAGTTCTTTGCACGTACAAAACTACTTGACTTACACTTGAGCTACACCCTAGTTATTACAAATATAGTTTTTTTTTATTCTATGTTATTCTTTAAGATGCAGTCTCATGTAGCCAAGTCTGATCTTAACTTCATAATTCTATTGCCTAGTCTCCCAAATGTTGGGATTACAGGTGTGTACCTCTATGTTATCCATCATACTATTATCTGCATGTTTCCTTAAGTTTTAATACTTTATTTTATCCCTTGGCAGTACTGTGGTTTTGATTAAGAGGCTGGTGCTGGGCAAGCAAGTACTCTACCCCTTGACTCCTGTCCCCAGCCATTGCTCTTCATTTTACTTTAGATGAGCTCTTAAAGTATTATTTTTTGTATTGTGTTTATTTTCTTGGGTCAGAATTAGACTGTGATTGTAATGTGTTTTCCTGATCAGAAGCCTTTTTTGTCTTTGTATATGATTTGTAAATATAATTTTTCTTATTAAAAAGAAGGTGGCCAGGAACAGGTGGCTCATGCCTGTAATCTTAGCTACTCAGGAGGCTGTGCTCTGAGGATCACGGTTCATAGCCAGCCCAGCAGGAAAGTCCGTGAGACTCCTATCTCCAATAAACCACTCAGAAAACCGGAAGTGGCTGTGGCTCAAGCAGGAGAGCGCTCGCCTTGAGATGAAGAGTGCAGGGACAGCACCCAAGTCCAGAATTCAAGCCCCACGACCGACCAAAATAAATAAATAAATAAATAGAAAATGCACAGAGGTGTTACACTATATGTCATTTTAAAATTCAAAACCTTATTTTAAAAGAATAAAAATGCATATAATCATTAAAATTTATCTGTAGAATAAAAATGACTACCAGATTACATGTTTTTGGAGGGTGTGTCAGTGGCACACTGTGTCAGCTCTAGACAATGCTACATAGTTCCTGGCCTGAATGGCCTAAATAAAAACAAGTAAAAAGTAAAATAAATGATACTTTAGGGCACAGCTGTGGAAGATTTGAAATATTCTTGTATATTTTATTGACCTTTTGTACATTTTTGTGCTGATGAAAAGTGATATATCAATTATGGTAGAATTTGACACAGTCTTCTAACATAACAGAGCATTACCTCATTACCGAGCAATTCCCTTGCTCATTGCATAACCAAAACAACTGAAGAGAAAAAACTAATAGCTCATATGCCAATGATAACAGCAAATTTCACAATAGAAGTTGGAAATACCTGGAGTGTCTATCAGATGAACAGGTTTATAAAATATGAGGTATGCATAAATGGATTATGACTTATCCACAAAAAGGCTGCAATTAATATATGTCTGTCACGGATGGACACAAAAAAGAATCAACTATTTATGTGAAACATTGGCTAAACCATTTCATAAGAGAAAATGGAAGATTAAAATTTCTGGGACAGGTCATTGGGGTGATTGTTACTCAATGATTGTGTGGATTGCATCAGCATTGAAAACATAGTTCACAAAAGAGGTAATGGTTACAAAGCAGTGTGGATATAATTAATGTCACTGAATTTTATACTTGCCTAGCAAGCATGAGGCCAAGCGTTCAACCCCCAGCACATCCAAAATGCTAAATCTTCCTTCTGTTTCCTACCTTGAGTGGTAGATGCTTTTCTACTTTTGATTGTATTCCTCAGAGGATCTCTGGTGGCTCTCTGATGTTTAGTCATGCTTTACAGATAATCCATTATTTGAACATTATTTCTGAGTTTTAAAGGAAACCTCCTATATTAAAATGATCGCAATGCCTGCAGTTCTAATTCAAGAGGCTAAAACAAGAAGACCCTTACACAGTCTAGTCTGCATAGAGAGGTCATGTCTAAATCCCCACTGTAGCTGCTGAAACTGGAGGGACAATTATTTGTAAGCAATTACAAGTGAGAGATAAGTTTCTGATCACATTATATTTTGGTCATGTCAGCTTGTATTTAATATTTACATGAATTTAAAAAAAATTTCCATTTTACCTTACTCTTAGTATGTCATTTTGAAGCTTTGTACTATGTTCTTGTTTGCTACATTTAAAAAGAAACATAGTTTTCCTTTGTATCATATTAAACATTGTTTTTGATTTTTTCTATATTGCAACTATTTATTTTTCACAGTTTTTATGTTTTTTTCTGCATGTAGGGACTGCCAATTGAGCCACAGCTCAACTTCCAGCTTCATTCTTTTGAAAATTATCAGGTAAAGCCCAGCACAACTAAGGAGGCTGAAACCTGAGGATCTTGGTTTGAAGCCAGTCAGTCTGAACTTTAGCCTTGAGTAAAACAGGGAAAGTTCAAGCCATAGTACTGGTAATTACACAAACAAGTCTCATGGACTTTCTTGCTTGGGCTGGCTTTGAACTGCAGCCCTTAGATTTCAGCCTCCTGGGTAGTTGGGACTCACAGGCATGAGCAAACAACTGCTGACTTATTTTAATTTTTTGTTGTTGTTTTTCATGGGGCTTAAACTCTGGGCTTAGGTGCTGTCCTCGTGCTCTTCCCCTCAAGGCAAGAACTCTACAGCTTGAGCCATAGAACCACTTTCAGTTTTCTGGTGGTTTATTAGAGATAAGAGTCTCACAGACTTTCCTGCCCAGGCTGGCTTGGAACTGTGATGCTCAGACCTCAGCCTCCTGAGTAGCTAGGATTACAGGCATGAGCCACTGGTGCCTGGCTTATTTTAATATTTTTAACCAGCTATTTCTTGCTTTCAAATTCAATAATTTTATTTTGTCCAGTAGACCTGATCTTTGGGACACATTGCTGTTTCTTAGTAGTTTTGAAGGGGGGTAGGGGTTGAACTCTCGGCATGGGTGCTGTCTTTGTACACTTCAGCTTAAGGCAAATGCTATACCAGTTCACCCACAGAGCAACTTCAGGTTTTATGGCTGGTGGTTAATTGGAGCTAAGAGTCTCATGAACTTTCCTGACCAGGCTGGCTTTGAACCATGATCTTCATATCTCAGCCTCCTGAGTAGCTAAGATTACAGGATAGAGCCAGCAATGCCCTTCTGTTTCCTAGCTTTTTGACTCAAGTATCATGTTTTACAACTTCAACCACAGCTCCACTTGTAGCTTTTTTTGTTTATTGGACATAAGTTTCTAATGTACTTTTCTGGGCAGTCTGGCTTCAAACCATTATCCTCAGATTTCAGCTTCCTGAGGTGCTCCAATTATACACATGAACCACAAACCCATTGGTCATTTAAAAATATTAATATGTTTTTTCCACTTTTTAAAAATTTCCTTGCTTTTTATTTTTGAGTATGTTCTAGTCCTGGGGCTACAAATCAGGGCCTGGATACAATGCCAGAGCTTTTTCTTCGACTAGTGGCTTATCACATGAGCCAAAGTATAGCCTGTGGTTATAATGGTTTTGTCTTGGTGCTTGAACTAGAAAGTGGGTGCTGTACTAGAAAGTGATTGCCCAGTTTGCATCTTGGGTCACAGTTCAACTCTAGTTTTTGGTTTTTGTTTTAATTGTTGGTAGTTAATAGGAGATGAAACTTATGCAAAGCCCATCATGTATCAATTGGCTGAAATCTGAGGATCATGATTCAAAGCCAACCAGGGCAGGAAAGCCCATGAGAATCTTAGCTCCAATTAATCACTGGAACCTGGGAGGTGTAGAGTTCTATTCTTGAACAAAACAGCATAAGTTCAAGACACAAGATAGCACACAGATGCACACACAGAGAAAGTGTCATGGAATTTCTTGCGTGGGCTAGCTTTGAACCATGATTCTCAGATTTCAGCCTCTTACCATCCTCTCTCCTTTGAAAATTTTATTGGTCCTGTGGGTTGACCTCTGACTCTGGGGCCTATATCGTAGCTTTTACACTCAAGGATTTTTACAGCTCAAGGATTTGTGCTGTTTAGCTAGGGATAAGAATCTCAAGCACGTTCCTTCCTAGGTTGACTTGTCTCTGCAATCCTCAGTTGTCAGCCTCTTGTGTAGTAAGGATTACACATATGACCAGCAACATTTGGGTCATTTTAAAACTTTAATATGTGCTTGCTACTACCTTTTTTTCTTTTTTTTTTTTCATTTTTGCTTGTCCTGGGAGTAGAAATTGAAGGTCAGATGTTGTCTCACATCATATATGGGACCAAACATAATATTTGGCTTTTAGGGGGAGGTTAATTGTAGAATTAAATGTAAGAATCATGTAAATGTAAGAATCATGTAGAGTTAGGCCAGAATCAGGAGGCTGAAAATTGAGGAAAGTCCATACACTCTTTTCTCCAATTAACCACTAAAATCTGAGAGTAGTCAATCATTGAGCAAAATAGTGCGAGTTCAAGCACCAGGACTGGCACACACACACACACACACACACACACACACACACACACACACACACACACACACACACACACACACACACACATCTTATGAACACCTGAGCTGAGCTTTAAACAGTATCCTCAAATTTCAGCCTTAGTATCTAGAATTACAAATATGAGCCACCAATGATTGGCTCAGCGAAACCTCTGTTACTTCATCTCTTCTACCCTTCTTTTCATTTATTTCGTTGTTTTTGTGTGTGTTGTTCCTGGAGCTTGAACTCATGCAAGGCCTGGCCTTATTCAGGAGGCTGAAATCTGTCCATCATGGTTTGAAAGCAGCCTCAGCAAGAAAATCCATGAAATTCTTATCTCTAATCAATCAACAAAAACCTATCCCTACTGTGGCCACCACACACAAAACAGTCTCCTGGAATTTTTTCATTGGGTTTGCCTTTACACAGGATCTTATATTTCAGCCTCCTGCATTTCTAGAATTACAGACCTGAGCCAACAGTCTTGGGTTCTTTACTTCCAACCATTTAATTTTATTATTGTGATCCTGAGGCTGGATCTCTGAGCCAGGGCATTGTTTCAATAGGTTTTTTGTTTAAGGCTGGTGCTTTACAACTACAACCACAGCTTGATTTCTGGCGTTTTTTGCTGGTTAGTTGCAGACTTATGTACTTCGCTGTCCACGCTGGCTATGAACAACTTTCAGATTTCAGCGTTCTGAGTCATACGATTACACATATTGACCAAAAATTCACTCATGGCTCATTTTGAAATTGTAATTGGATTTTCTCAATTTTTCTTCTTTTTACTAATCCTGGGGCTTGAACTCAGGCATTGGACACTGCCCCTGAACTTCTGATACTCAAGGTGAGAACTCTACTACTTGACCACAATGCCACTTCCAGCCTTTTTTATTTATGAGGTACTGAGGAAACAAACCCAGGGATTCAAACATGATAGGCAAGCACTCTGTCACTAAGCCACATTTCCAGCCATTCTTTCACTTTTTTATTTGTAATTTTTATTTCCTTGTGTATGCTGGTCCTAGGTCTAAAAATCAGCCCATGTACAGTTCCAGAAGATTTTATTCAAGATTAGCACACCAAGGCATGAGCCACCGCACAACTTGTGGCTATTAGTTTTTGTTTTGTTTTAAGTAGCTACTTAGAGTTGAGTCAATGAATTCTCCTACCTGGGCTGGTTTTCTACTGTGATCCTCACATTTTAGCCTCCTGAGTGGCTACCATCATAGGTGTGTGCCACCTATGCTTGGATCATTTTAAACTCTGAAATTGGCTCTTCTAACTTCTCTACATTTATTTATTTTATTCCTTTTTGTGTGTTGGTCCTGAAGTTAATATCAAGGTCTGAATGCTGTCCCAGAAATTATTTTCTCATTTCTGCCATTGGAGCCACAGCTCAATCACCAGGTTTTATTTTTCATCCTTTTGGTGATTAATTGGAAATAAGAATCTCATGTAAAGCCCAGCAAGACACAGGAGGCTGAAATCTGAGGATTGAAGTTGAAGCCATCCTGGACAGGAAAGTGCATGAGACTCTTCTCATCAACTAACTACAAAGCCTCTAGGAGTGATAGAGCTGCTACACAAATTAAAGCCACAGTTTGGCATTCACAGTATAAAAGCTCCATGGACTTTCCTGTTTGGACTGGACTTAAAATGTATCTTCAGACTTCAGCTTTCTGAATAGTTAAAATAATAAGCAGGAACCACTAGCCCCAGGCTTATTTTTAAATCTCAAATGGTCATTTCTTCTCTCAGTTTTGTCTTTGGTCGACTTTGGGCTGAATTATGGACCAGGGAACTGTTTCCCAGGTTTTTCACCAAATTTCAGTAGTTTATAACTACTCTCACACCTTCATTTCCACCTTTTGCTGGGTAGTGGGGGAAAAGAATTTCAATGACTTTTCTGTCCAGGTTGGCTTTGAGCTGTGATCCACATATTTCATCTTTCTGAGTAGCTATGAATATACACATAAACCAACAACCCATGGCTCACTTTGAAACCAATACTTTCACTTTCTCCCATCTTTTATAATTTGTGCACTTTTTTCTTTATTTTTGTAAGTGTCTGTGCTAGGCCATAAGCACCAGGGCATGTGTGCTGTCCCAGAGCTTTCTGTTTAAGGCTAGAACTCTACCATATGTGCCAGAGCACAGCTAGTGGCATATTTTTGGAGACAAATGAGACATGAGAGTCTCATAGATTCTCCTACCTGGGCTTGCCTTCAACTGTGATCCTAAGATTTCATCCATCTGAGTAGCTGATAGATCATCAGTGAGCAACCAATGCTTGATTTATTTAAACCTCTGTCATTGGATCTTCCTTCTGCACTTCTCCCCTCTTTACTTTAATTCTTCTGTGATTGTCCTGGGGATTGAACTCAGGGCCTGGTTGCTGTCCCAGAAACTGATTGCCCAGTTCTGCCACTTGTGCCATAACTCCATTCCCAGTTTCTTTTCTTTTTTTTTGACAATTAATTGGAGATAAGAGTCTGAGAAAAAGCCTAGCATAAATCAAGCCAGCCTGGGAAGGAAAGTCCATGAGACAATGACCTCCAATTAACCACTGATTAGCTGGGAATGGTAGAGCTCTATCCTTGAACAAAGCAGCACAAGTTCAAGGATGGCACACACAAGCCGCAAGATGGCACACAGATGCAAACACACAGAGAAAATCTCATGGATTTTCTTGCTTGTGTTAACTTTAAACTGTGATCCTCATATTTCAGTTTCTCTTCTTCCACTGTCCTTTTTATTTATTGTTTTTTTGTAATTTTTAGGGGTCATGCAGCTTGACCTCTGGCTCTGGGAATTATTTCTTAGCTTTTTAACTAAAAGCTGCTGCTTTACCACCTCAGTTGCAGTTCAGGGCTTTGTGCTAGTTAGCTGGGATAAGCATCTCAAGCACATTCCTGCCCATGCTGACTTGATACCACAATCCTCAGATGTCAGTTTCTTATGTAGTTAGGATTATACACAGGACCAACAACCCTTGTGTCATTTTAAAACTTTAATATATGCTTACCTCTACCTACTGTTGTTTACTTTTCATTTTTTACATGTGTGTGCTGTTCCTGGGCCTACAAATTGGGGCTCATATTCTGTCTCAGAAGTTTTTATTCAAGGTTATCCTCTATTACATGAGACATACCATAACTTTTGGGCCCTTTTTGGTGGGGGGAAGATTAATTACAGACAAGATTTTCGTGGACTCTTCTGCCAGAGCTGGCCATGAACCATCATCCTCAGCTATAAGCCACTTGAATAACTAGTAAAACATGTATCAGCCACAAATGCTTGATTTATTTAAGACTTTGTCACTCACTCTTCCTTGGTTACTTCTACTCTTCTTTCTTTCTTCTGTGCATGTCCTGAGGCTTGAACTAAGGGTTTAGGTGCAATCCCAGAAAATATTTGCCCAGTTCTGCCACTTAAGCCAAAGCTCAACTTACAGCTGAATCAGGTGGCTGAAATCTGAGGACCATGTTTCAAAGCAGCCTGCACAGGAAATCCATGACACTCTTATCTCCAATGCACCACCCAAAATCTGGGAATGCTAGGACACAAACACACACACATCACACATACAAACACACACACACACAAACATACAACACACATGCACATACACATACACCCAAAGTCTCCTGGACTTTGCTTCTTGGGCTGGCCTTGAAACTTGATCCTCATATTTCTGCCTCATGAGAAGACCTAGAGCCATGATCAACAAGCACCAGGTTTATGTTTAAATTTACAATTGGCCTTTCTTCTCTTCTCCTACAATTTTTTAGCACCAGGAATTAATCTTTGGGTCAGCAAACAGGTTTTTTTTTTTTTAGCTTTTCCGCCAAATACAGTGCTTTACAACTACAATCATATCTACACTGGGTAGATGGGGGTGAGAGTTGCATTTACATTCTTGCCCAGTCTAGCTTTGAACCTTGATCAACTAGGAATACACATATGAACAAAAACCCATGCTCATTTTGAAACTTTACTTTTCTCTTTTCCCATCATTTTTAGTTTGTGCTTTTTTGTTTTTTGAAATGTGTGTAGAGGACTTCAACTTAGGGCTTAGGTGCTGTTCCAAGATTTCTGTTTGAGACTACCACTCAATAGCATGAGCCAAAGTACATATTGTAGCTTATTTTTGGTGGCAAATTATATATATATGACTCTCCTGCCTGGGATGGTCATGAACCGTGATCCTTAGATATCATCCTCCTGAGTACCTCGTATAGCATGTGTTATACCAAAAGTACTTCTCAAAAATAAAAGAAAGGAAAAGGAAAAAGATGAAAGGGAGAATAAACCATTCCAACCAAATATTTCATGGGCAATTTTGTCAAAGAAAATACCTTCTTTTTTTTTTTTCCTTATTGGCAGGTGTCAAACCCGGAATATTGCCCATTGTAAACAAGTCCTTTACTACTTGAGTATGTCCCAAGCCTTTTTATTCACATGGTGTTTTTTAGTTTGTTTGGTTGGTAGTTTTTATTTTGTTTTTTTTTCTTTTTCTTTTTATTTTTTGCAAGGATAGACCATGTTTAGCTAAGGTTAGTCTTCTACTTGTGATCCTCCTGTTTTCATCTCCTGAGTAGCTGAAATAATTGGTATATACCACCTCACCCAATGTAGCTCTTATTTGACTAATAGAGAAATTTTAAAAAAGAAGAAGCACCTCCTAATTATCTTCATAATCCCCATGACAAAAATGAGAATGTATTTATAGTAATTTTATTCATGAAGAGAAAGGCAAAAAATCCTAAACAAAAGAGATTATGTATCAGAAATGTAGGACCATTTATATTTATCCTTTTTCCCTCTTTCCTATGTGTGTGTTTTCCTGAAGATATAACACCGGCTTCACCAATGATAATCAAGTTATTCTAACACCAAGCTGCAACCCCACTTACATAGATAAAATTTAGAAAACCTAATGTAATTTATCACACTGAGAAACGAAGAAATCCCATATATTCATCTGAACAGATGATGATACAAAAGTATTTAATATTTTTAATATTACTGAAAACTCTAAAACTGAAGGAAAATAGCTTTAGCGTATGTAGAATATCTATCAAACTCATACACTGTTTTCTTTATTTAGCTGACGTATTTTTGATGTAATCAAGAGATAAATTTGTTTTCAGTGATGAATAGGATGACACATTTGATGTTTTAACGAAGAAGAAGAAGAAGAAGAAGAAGAAGAAGAAGAAGAAGAAGAAGAAGAAGAAGAAGAAGAAGAAGAAGAAGAAGAAGAAGAAGAAGAAGAAGAAGAAGAAGGAAAGAAAGAAAGAAAGAAAGAAAGAAAGAAAGAAAGAAAGAAAGAAAGAAAGAAAGAAAGAAGGAGGAGGAGGAGGAGGAGGAAGGAGGAGGAGGAGGAAGGGGGAGGAGGAGGAGGAGGAGAAGGAGGAGGAGGAGAAAGGAGGAGAAGGAGGAGGAGCTGGAGGAGGAGCTGGAGGAGGAGACTGAGGAGGAGGAGGAGGAGGAGGAGGAGAAGAAGAAGAAGAAGAAGAAGAAGAAGAAGAAGAAGAAGAAGAAGAAGAAGAAGAAGAAGAAGAAGAAGAAGAAGAAGAAGAAGAAGAAGATCACAATGGAAGGAAAACACTAATTTGTAAGCAAGATGACATGGTAGTCTTCATAAAAATTCAAACATGTTTACAGGTATACACTAATAACTTTTCAGTAAGTTGGTTTAACATGAAGTCAACCAATGAAGAAATTAAAAAAAATCTCTGCAAGGAATTTGTAGCTCAGTGGTAGAATATTTGCCTATTATATGTGAAGGGACCTTGATAAATCTCATGCAAAATTCAAAACAGAACAAAAATTAAAAAAAATAATGAAGGAAGGACAATAACGCACAGGGTTTGGGGCAAGTAAGTGGTTTACTTCCAAAATAGAAGTAGCAGCAGATGATTTTGGTGGCACATACTTGGAATCCAAACTTCTATTTCTTTGGTGGTTCAAATGTTCAAGGCCAATCAGCTAAAAAGCACAACAAATAAACAGGAGGACGAGGAGGACCATGAGAGAAGAAAAAAATAGAGATCTGAAACAAATTAAACTTCATCTGGATGGTGAAAAGAAGTCTGTCAACTATATTGTTTTCTTTAAAATAAGTTTCTACCTTTTACACCATATGAGGACACAGCAACAATTGAGCACATTAAAACTGGTGAAGCCGACCTTTCTGTACCTTGAATTTTCTAGGTTCTAGGTCTTGTCCTTCAGAGTATCTGTTGACTACAAATAACTTGCTCTAAGCTATTGGACCTGGTCTTAAGGAGTTTTGTTATAGCATCACAATGGAATTGAAACACCCAGATACACCTTTTTCCCTAAAGGAAATACTCTTCCTGTAGCTGTAGGAAAGACGGATGTATTTGATAGTCAGAGAGTTCAAGCTGAGGGCCTCCAATTTGCTAGGCAGTGGTTCAACCATATAAGTCCCCTACTCCAGCCCTTTTCCTTCACTTTGAACATATCAACAAACTGCCTTATGTATTTCAAGCTTTCTGCTGTTGACTATCTGATAAGAAACTATCATGGGTATGATGATGCTCTATTTTCTCTCACTCCTATAGATGTTAGTAACCCAATCCATGGTGCTGTATGGCATAGGGCATTTTGACATTATCAGAAGATTCTGAAGCGATACCATTATTCTTTTGACACCAGTCACTCCAGGTTTAAACAAAAAAGTTATTGAATATCTTGAGTAAATTGAAGAGGTCTTTAAAAGCCAAAAGTTAGAGCAGCTTTTCAGATTATTAATGATATGTAGCATCCTACTGGATTTAATTTCTAAGTGAGAAAACAGCAGCTTGCATGACCTAACCTAAGCCAAAAACATTCTTGGTCTTAGTTTCTTTGCATTTTAATGTAAATAACAAAAGTGCCAGTTTATTGATGTATAAGAGGACTCTTCATATTTAAATATTGTCAAAATTCACTGAGTTGAATAGAAAACATGCTTAATTTATATTAAAGTAGTAATGTGTTATCATTAATACATGGATGTATTGTATTAGTAAATACTGAAAAGGAAAAACTTATTTCTACAGAGGATTCATCTTGGCAATAGTCATTTTATAGGAGGCTAATACTACCTACCTTCTTTCAACCACATGCTATTGTTGAGTGTGATATTGTTTTAGCTCTACTCAAGAGCTATGGGGCTCATGTTGTATTTCATTAAGAAAACACCAAAAAAGCCGGAAGTGCAGATGTGACTCCAGTGCTTGAGCACTAGCCTTGAGCTGAAGAGCTGAGGGACAGCGCCCAGGCCCAGAATTCAGCCCCCACGACTGACCAAAAAGAAAAAGAAAACACCAAAGTGCATAACGATCTTATAACTTTTTAAAGACCAGAAATGACCTTTGTGTGGTCCTAACAATAACTCAAGTCCATAAGAAATAAGGACTTTAATATTATTTTAAGCTGGTGTGCAAGGGGGTTATAACTAAACAAATATGGACATCTCATATGCCTTAATTACTTCTTTGAATTATTGTCAAGTTAAAAAATATCTGGATCCACTTTACTGAACTTTTCCAATTGGACACTCTGTCATGTGCCCCTTTCTTCTAGAAATACGTAGGAATCTATTTTGTTTTTTGATTGTTGGAGCAAGCTCCAAAACCTACACATGTGGTGAATGGAAGCCACCGGTGGGTATATGTTTGGTTCCTGAACATGGCCAGGGATCTAGCAGGAGCAGGCCTAAGGACATGGATTGTACTCAAGGACAATGTCTAATGGCTGATGTCCCCCTGGGAGCAAAAACTAGGACCTGGCAGCCACCAAGGACACAAGGCATTGGCTGATTCCCTTGCACTTCTTGCAACACTGCCATGGCAGCAGCAGTGACATCCTATTCTACCCTCGCATTCCTGTGGAAAGCTTGGCAATAGTCCTCCAGGCTCAACACTAAAAGAGCCAGTGGGCTCATGCCAAGCTGTGATTGGTCTATTTCAGCAAGTGTAAACAGTCTCGGCAGTGTATTACAGTGCTGGAAGTTCCTGGTTACCTGCTTGACTCAGTGCTACGTTGACAATTGTGTGTGTGTGTGTGTGTGTGTGTGTGTGTGTGTGTGTGTGTGTGTGTGTAGTTTTGGGGGGGGCAGTGGGAACTTTGTGTTGTTTGGGTTTGGGTATTTCCTTTTGGTTATTGTTCTGGGGTTTTTATTTTCTTAGTTAAGTTTAGGTAGATTTACTACTTACCATCCTAGCAGAAAGATGGGAGAACACAGTTAATTATTCTTAAACTCTTTAGAGGAGGAGACCTTAATTGAACAATACATTATGAAGAAGATCACTGGCTATGGCAGGAAGAGATTTTCATTGAATAATACAGTGTGAATGCGCTCGTTGGCATGGAAGGAGGAGGTTTTCACTGAACAATACAGTATGAAGGAGATCATTTGCTATGGTAGCTATCCATATGTAAATTTGACCTAGCACTACCTCATAAACCTCAAAGTGGTAGTGATGGGAGAGTTCAACAATTGTCAGATCAAAATTGAGATGGATATTATTAAGACTTCCTATCACGCACACATGATTAGGTCATACCAAGTGAGGGAGAAGGATGAGCACCAATACTTGGTAATGGAACTGGCCACCCAGAGACCTCCTGAGATAAATGTGAAAATCATAAGTTGTTAAAGCAGACTGTGTGTATTGTGCATTACTTTAATGAAGATAGAAATGAACACGGAGACCTTAAACAAAATAACCTCCTGTTGGATGACAAATGCAATGTGAAGTCAATGACTTTGGCATGAGCACAAGGATTACCCAAGGGCAGTTGCTGAAGGACATATTTGGTACCTTGATTTTGTCCCTATAAAATATTCCTGCAGGGCTGGGAAGGTGGCTCAGTGGCAGAGCGCTTGACTTGCATGCATGAGGCCCTGGGTTCGATTTCTTAGCACCACATAAGCAGAAAAAAAGCCAGAAGTGGTGCTGTAACTCAAGTAGTAGAGTGCTAGCCTTGAGCTGAAGAGCTGAGGGACAGCTCTCAGGCCCAGAGGTCAGGCCCCACGACTGGAACCCCCCCAAAAAATATTCCTGTATGAAAACTACAATGTCTGCAAAGTAGACATCTGGTGCTTGGGAGTCATCTTTTGTATTTTATGGAGATGGTGAGTTTCCCATTTGAATACATGAATTTTAGCCAGATACAGGTAATTGTCTTGGAGGTCATGTACATTGCTCCATTTACCTGTATCCAAAAGGACAAAATAACATCTTGACACTGTAAACTGCAGACCCAAAGCAGAGGCACAGTATAGAACAAATAATGGAGACTAGCTCAACCAAGTTGAGGAATATTTCCTATGTCTTGATGAGCCACTATGTAATGAGCTGAACCCTATTATTCTTGCACTCATGTGTGACATGGGTTACAGCCTGTTTGATACCCACAAATCAATATTGGACAGGACGTTCAATGAAATCATGGCCATCTATTTTTTTATTAAAAATGACTTAAAGTAGCATGCCAGCAGCAAAATTAAGTCAATGCCTTCAATTGTTCCAGTATGCCCGTCTCCTGTTCCTCTACAATGGAGAACCTGTTTTCCTGCCTGTCATCTGAATTTCAATTGTCCTATGATGACAAACCAACAATACTGAAGAGAATTGCCACTCTTCCATCCATTCTCCTCTGCTTCCTGCAGAAGAACTCCCGTTCCAGCATGATCACACACAATGAATCTATGGTTGCCTTTAGTTCCTCTTTCTTCCTGAGGAACAATGAGAGATGCTGGTAAGAGGAAAAAGCCCTTCCCTTTAGGTAGCTGGACAATAAGATCACAAATTCTATCTCAAATGAGAGACAGGATTGGAGGAGGGTTGCTATCAGGATAGGTACCACTATTTGCAGAACATAATGCCATGTGCAGGCCTAAAAATAACATTCACAGATTACAAAGAAGTTTTTATTTTCCAGAAAAAGTGTTCAGAGCCCTTTCATAACAAAACAACAGTACCAGTTCTTCAATTCAATTTCACGCTGGGGAATTCCACTTTGAATCCTTATCTACAAACTTGGACACTTCATCTAACAATCATTCATCATTTTGGATGACATTGACAATACCCATTGTTCATATAGGCATTTTAGTACTTTAAATTTTGGAGAAAAAAGGTCTAGGATGGGTCAAAAATTAAGGTTTTCCTTTTTGGTCAAAGATTTACCTTTTTAGACTACAACCCACATAGTATTTAAAGAAAGGATGGATATGGGAGGAAATCGTGCAGTTCTTAGTTGTTTTCAAGTATACTTATTGAATCTTTCAGCTACTGAACCTGCTTAATTTGTGAGGTATACACACACACAAAAACACACACACATACACACATATATATGCATAGTATGCATGTATTTCACAAATATATTACATATTAAATATATCATATAATATTTTATATGTAAAATATACACAATTTTGGAGATGGTATTTCATGGAATTCTCCGCCTTTGCTTTAAGACAATATTCTCCTCATCTCAGCTTCCTAAGAAGCTAGGATTATAGACCGGGGCTAGGTAAAAAGATTTCCTTTAAAATACTGCAGAGAACCTGTCTTTAACTACCAAGAAACAGCAAGATACCAAGATAATAGAATGACAAAGTGAAATAGAACACTTCATTCACTGGAAAACTTTCAAAATTTATTTTAGACAAAAATTAGAGTCAGTGTTAAGATCTATCCTTGAAAAACATTAATAAAAAATTAAAGACATATATAGATCCCAGTTGGAAGTGTGGAAGTAAGAGGAAGGCCCATCAGTTCAAGGCCTAGTACTGGTCCATAACCATACATTAAATGAAAATTAAATTTGTAAGCTAGAACTTGTTTTTTATCTTTTGTGTTCAGAGGAATGTCAGCATTATGTGTAAACAGACTGCTATACAAGGAATCCTTCTGGGTCATACAGTAGTTATTACATAGCTCTGTGTAGACATTCAGCTTTCTAATGATTTTCTTACATAAATCAACCAATATTAATTAAGTGCCATGAAGAATGCTAAACCTCAATTTTGTGCCCATCTCCATCCTTGTTCTCCCTATTGCCCAGCAGTTTCTGTCACAGTCAGCATAACTGTAGCTGGCACATGGAACAGACATGGACTCGATGGATCCTAACTGTGATATGATCCCAAATATAGCAAATACCAGAATCAATGAAATCCAAGCAGCTGTTCAAGGTGCCTAGTTGTATGAATGTCATCAGCTTCCAATGGTCTCACCTGTCTCTGCCAGAAGCCTGTTAATGGCCTGTTATCATCAAAGCTCACACTGAAGTTTAACTTCTCAATGTAGCAGTGTCACGAGGTGAAACCTTTAATAGAGGATTCTGTCATAAATGTATTAATGCCATCTCATTAACTCTCAAGGGACTAACATGATCACTGTTAGCAGTTGTGAAAAGCACTGTAAGCCCCTTACTCACTCTCATTCTAGAACATGCCATGATTCTGAGATCCTACATGATGTGATGCACCTAAGGGCCTTGTCCCATGCACTACCATGCTATTTAGAGTTTCCAGCCAACACTATTATGAATGATATAGACCTCTTATTCCTTATGAAGTAAGGAATAAGAAGTATTCCTTATGAAGTAAGCTTCGGGTTTTTGTTAAATCATGACAAATGGGCTGAGATGCTATAGTTTAATGTCTTTTCCATAGAACTGAGTATAAAACTGAAGGCCTTTCACTTACTAGGCCGATATTTTACCACTTGAGCCCTCCAGGGTTCCAACCCTTTTTTCTTTTACAGTTTGCTTTCCATATAGGGTCTTGTGCTAACTTCACTCAAGCCAGCCGCAGAATCCAATCCTCCTATACCTCTGCCTCTCAGTAGCTGGGATTATGGGCCTGTAATAGCACACTTTGCCACTTAAGAAGGCACTATTCTTTTGGGGAAAGATGATACAGACCACTGAGTTGCATGTGTGTGTATGTATTCATGGAAATTGGTCATGGTGATTTATTTAGTACTGAGGGTGAATATTCCTGGATGATCTGTATTCTTAATTCCTTTCACACCAAAGAAATTGCTTCTCTGGATGCTAGTGAATCACAGCTGTCATCCTAGCTCCTCAGAATGCTGAGATTTGAGGATCATATTTTGAAGCCAGGTGAACCAGGAAAAGTCCATGACACGCTTATCTTCATTTAAACACCAAAAAATCACAAGTGAAGCTGTGGTTTAAGTAATAGAGTACTAGCCTTGAGGAAGAAAAATAGAAATAACAACTGTGCTCTGATCAAGTTTCAGGACCAGCACCCACACAAAATCTCCAGATAGCACTTGGGCTATTACAATGAGCTTTTGTGCTATTGCAAGACACAATGAGATGTACAAGTCGTTATGTTGAAAAATGAACTTCACAACTTAGGTGAGGGGAGGAGGGGGAGCAGAGGATTCGGTGGGGGGACAGGGGAAGGATGGGAAGAGGAAACAAAGGAGGAGGCTACAATGCTTGATAAGAAATGTACTCAATATCTTGCCCATGTAATTGTAACCCCTCTGTACAGTATTTTCACAATTGAAAAAAGAGAAAAAAGACACAATTATACATAATGAATTATCTCTACAGGACAGTTGCACTATAAAATTCTAGTATTACTTCATAACATATGTTCTTTCTGGATCATCTTTTTGCTCCATTGTTTCTCTGAGAATGATGTCTTGATTTGGAAATAGAGGTGAAAAATTCAGTGATGAATTTGGCCTCTGGATCCTACCCTCATCCATTATTGACATGTTCTCTCTTTTTATTTTTTTGGCAGTCCTGGGGCATAAACTAAGGGTCTGGGGCATAAACTAAGAAGGCTGAGCTTCTTTTTTGCTCAAGGCTAGCACCATCCCACTTGAGCCACAACACCACTTCCAGCTTTTTCTCTTTATGTGGTACTGAGTAATTGAACACTGGGCTTCATGCATGCTAGGCAAGCACTCTACCACCAATCTACATTCCCAAATGTTCTCTTTAAAAATGTCTTACCTGTTTACCTCTGTCCCATCTCTGCAGCCACTGCCAGTGCTCTTGAACCTATTTGTTTAACTCTTAACTGCCTTTCATTCACTGTAACAGGCAAATTATTTTCTATTCCATTGAAAGAATTATCTTTCACTTTCTTAAACTGCACACTTGATCAGCTAAAATCAAACAACAACTCAATATTACCAGTGTTTGAAATTGAAGACACATAGAATAATCAACAGCTAATAATAAATAGCTAATAATCTACCGAAGTCAATGCACAACAACCCAGATGCTTGCCAAGTCTTTTATTTTTCGCAAACCCTACAATATGCTCTGGTAGATAACAAATTTAAAGTCTACAGATATAATTAGTTCCCATAAGAGTTGGTTATGAGTTACTTCCAAAGAGTGAGTGCAAATTAAGGACTTTCTAGAAGTCAGTAACAGAGTGAATGAAACACTAAGGAGGATATATTTGTCAAGAAATCATGGGAGTATTTAGGAGCTGACAACAGTGGCTGTATGATAGGTGACCAGACAGCAGAAACCACAATCTTACAGCTAGAGGACCTAAATCCTCCCAGGCATCCTTTAAGTTTGGAATAGGTCCACACATTTCATAAGAGACTATAGCCTGGTGGCCCCCTGCTAAAAACTGAGCAACTGCTACAGAAAAACCACACGCAAACTACTAGCCCAAACTTGTAGCCTACAAAAGTTGGTATTCAGTGAGTAAACATTAGATTTCTGGTATCTTGCCACACAACATGACAAAAACATCTCTCAGAATGCTGGTGGATGACATGTGTAATCCCAGCTACATAGGAATCTGAGATCTGAGGATCAAGATTCAAAGGGATCTCAAGCAGCAATGTCTATGATACTCATATTGACAATAAATAGAAAAAAATACTGGAAATGAGTATGGCACAATACCCTAAGTTGAAGCCCAAGTACCAACATACACACATACACACAAACACACATTGAAAAATGAAAACATTTGTTAAAAACAACCTGGTATTTTCTTTGCTGTGTGTAAAACTTTAACATGTCTTAAACTTTTCCTTGTGCTTGAAGAAATTTATTAAAATTCTATAACTACACAAGTACACAAATGTGTTGACCATACACTTTTTATATACTATATTGCAATTTTTACTGCAAACAGAGGACCTTTCCTACTAATTTAATCTAATTATTGGAGAAACAATCTCATATCTTGATATTTCTCACAATACCTTAGTTGGAATTAAACATAATGTTCTTAATTAATCAAAAGGAAAAACGTACACTATATCTAAAAGGACATTCAAGTGAAATCAATTGATTGCAGCACTTAAAAATATTTTATGCTGGGGCTGGGAAGGTGGCTCAGTGGTAGAGCACTTGCCTTGCATGCCTGAGGCCCTGGGTTCGATTCCTCAGCACCACATAAGCAAAAAGAAGAAAAAAGCCAGAAGTGGCGCTGTGGCTCAAGTGGTAGAACGCTAGCCTTGAGCTGAAGAGCTGAGGGACAGTGCCCAGGCCCAGAAGTTCAGGCTCCACGACTGGACCCCCCCAAAAAATATTTTATGCCAAATGACTACAAGATTCTGATTAAAACTGAAAATTTTGAAGTGTTCTCAATTTCTGCTTCATTTAGGCAAAGTACTTAAAGATGTCTTTGATTTTCCATAAAGATATCGTATCCAAAAATTTTCTATATTGTAGAAATTAGTTAACTATAGGCTACCTATAAATTCACATAGATGTTTCTCAATTCACTAGAGCAAAAGAACTATAAATTCTGACCTACATCTATAAATATCCCATGAAATTATCTAGAACATTCCACTTTTCTCAGAACAATGAAAGCTGCCAACAAAGTCGCTAATAGTGAGAGAAGAAAAAAGAGCATGTTTGTGATGGCTGAAATTTTACAAAAGACTTATTCGCATATGGGTACACACACAAAGCCATACAATGTTCAAGTTTACCTGGTAAGAAAAAGAACTCACCCCACAGAGAGAGAAAGACAATTGGCAGGAGGAAGATAGACTGAAGAATTACCTGAATGCATATCTTCTCACGTTTCCATCCATTTGCTTTGTGGAGTTTTCCTGGTGTCCCATTTCTCACTAAGTCAGACCTCAGGCATCCCAGCGGAATCACTGGCACCCAGGACTCAGGTAACACCATTACTCTGCTCTCCCTGTGCAAAAATCACCAACTAAATGAAAAAGAAAGCAAAGTGGATTTCAGGGTCACATAAAAAAGAACCACACACACACACACACACACACACACACACACACACAGAACCACCTGCTTGGGGAGAAAGAAAACGTGTGTGTGTGTTTGTGTGTGTGTGTGTGTGTGTGTGTGTGTGGTTTGTGTGTTGGTAGTGGTACTTAAACCCAGGACTTGGGAACTATCTTTTAGGTACTACCTTTAGTTTTTTGCTCAAGGCCAGTGCTCTACCACTTGAACCACACTTCACTTTTAGCGTTTTAGTCATGAAGACAAGAGTATCGTAATGTTTCCTACCCAGGCTGGCTTTGAACCTTGATTCTTATATCTCAGTCTCCTAATAGCCAGAATTACATTAATGAATGGCATCTGTGACAGACCAATGTATTGACTTCAAACCCCAATACCAGCCCAAAATCCAAAAGCAAAACCAAACTTTATAGCATATAAATATACTGATATCATATTAAACAAATAGAATGAAATGTGGAGATCTTGGTAAAGGATATCAGAGAATGATTATCATTATTAGTTTTTCTGGCTTAAAAAAACCTAAAATTACTTTTGTAAAAGTAAAATAACTACAGAAACCCCTGGTACCAAGGTATATGTTTCAAATAAAACACCTGTGGAGAACAAACTGAAAATCCAGAGGAAAACTAAGAATTTTAGAATTAAGTGATTGCTACACAGAAAGTATACATGATCATCTGTACCTTCAAACTCTTTCAAATAGGCTACATTACTGACACAAAAACTGTTCTTCTTCTCATTACTTCTCATTTAAAAAACAAGTCTACTTTATTCTCTTTAGGAATGCTTTGAATATTTGATTCACTTTTCCCAAAATGTCACTAAAGAAACTCAGTCTTTCAACAACTCCAAATTTTTTATCTTAGCATTTAAATAATTATGTCATGTATCTTCTTTGGGTTGGGAGTATCAGAACAACTTTTAACTTGTTCTTTTACCTTTGCTGTTTGGAAGGTATATTTTCACAAAAGCGGACAGGGAAACACTTAGTAGATCACCTGATTTAAATGTAAGTGGCTAAAGCTACCAGGACAACTATGTTTATTGCAGCATTATTTACCATAGCTAAGATATGGAACCAACCCAGTTGCTCCTCAGTAGATGAATCTATGAAAACAATGTGATAGACATACATATATATATCTATATATAATGGAATTCTATGCCTCCATCAGAAATACTGATATTGTCCCATTTGTTAGAAAATAGAAAGACTTGGAAAAATTATATTAAGTGAAGTAAGCCAGGAGCTAAGTAACATAGGTCTCATGTTTTTCCTTATTTGCAATAGCTAGTATATATCTTGGACAAGCAGAAGTAGTCAAAAGCTATGTACATATGACCATATAAGATGATGTTAAGCAAAATTAACCCCAAGATAGGACACACGTGGTTTTTTTCTTTCTTGCTATAGTTTTAAAGGTATTTATAATATACTATGTGATTTTTTATTTCTTTGGTATGTTCTTCCCCCATGGTATAACCTCTGTTTTCACTCTGCTGATTCTGGTGCCCTGCATCTTATATATACATTTTTCTAATTTGGGGAGGGGAATGGAAAAAAAACTAAAATGCTTAAATATGGATACCGATTAACCCATTGTAACAATAAGATGTACAAGACACTAAATCAAAAACGAACTTTACAACTTTGCGCGTGGGGGAGGGAATGGAAGAATTAGGAAGGTGGGTAGGGAAAGGATGGTAGGGGATAAACAATGGAGGGGATAAAAATGCTCCGTAGGAAATGTAGTCATTACCTTACTCATGTATCTGTAATCCCTCTGTACAGTATCTTTACAATAAAAATATATTTTACTAAAAGAAAAACAATAAATTTAAGTGCTAACTTACTCAAGCGGCTGAGATCTGAGGACAATGGTTTAAAACCAGCTCAGGCAGGAAAGATAGAGACTCTTATCTCTAACTGAAAACCAAAAAGCTGGAAGATGTGACTCAAGTGGGAAGGTGCTAACCTTGAATAAGCAAAAATCGGGGGTGGGGACAGAGGACACCACACAGGGCCTAACTTCAAACCCAGTGACCACCACACATATACACAAAATTCTAACTAACAGCAATTCATATATACATCATCTGAACTGCCTAATTGGAAATATGCATAAGAATCTAAAAATATTTCATTTTAAGAAATACATTTTAATACGTTTTTACTGTAAAAATACTGTATATAGGTGTTACAGTTACATGAGCAAGGAAATGAGTACATTTCCTATCAAGCGTTGTTGCTTCCTTCTTTGTTTTTCCCCTACCATCCCTTCCCTTCCACCTCTACAACTACACTCCTCCTCCCTCCCCCACCTAAATTGTAAAGTTCGTTTTTCTACATAGTGTCTTGTACATCTCATTGTTACAATGGATCAACCTGAATCACTATTTAAGCATTTTGTTTTTTTCCTCCCCTCCCAGGGCACTGGGATCAAATACAGTGAAAATAGGGGTAATACTGTAGGAAAGGAGCATACAAAGAAACAAAAAAATCACATGGTACATTATAAATATGTTAGAAAAAATCGCAAGGGAATAAAACAACCTTTGTCACTATCTTGGGGTCTTAACATGTCTTATCTGGTCATAAGAAATACATTAAAAAAAAGAAATACATCAACACAAACTTTTATATTTGCAAAATCCACTATTATTTGGGAACATGACATAATGTTTGAAAACTAAGCAAATAAAGGTTGATCCAAATATACATATACCTCTTTCAATTGCACACTTGTAATTTTCCCTTGGATTTTAAGAACAAGATAGTGTTGTTTACATCCTAATGAAAACCAGATGACCCAACTAGTCACAAACACATCAAGATAACAAACAAAGAATGTGTAAGAACTATTTTTTTGGAATCCTTGCTGAATGGTCTAATTTTCGATTTCATTGTAATTTCCCTTTCAGTACAATATGTAATTGGGAATTACAGAATTCCAACCTGTAAGTTTAATGTTCGGGATTTTGTGCTTCTCTCTCTCTCTCTCTCTCTCTCTCTCTCTCTCTCTCTCTCTCTCTCTCTCTCTCTCTCTCTCTCTCTCTCTCTTTTTAGGATTGTGCCCATAAATACTAAAGCATTATTTCTATAGTTTTGTAGTGTCATATATATATTTTTCTGAATAGAAAAATTAATAAACTATGTTCAATAAGAGATCCAAATGAGTTTTGTTATGTATTTGATCACCAAGGACTTCAATTATGCAAAAATATTTGGTACATTACATATATTTATACCCATGTAACTGCTGCTGTTTACAAGTATTCTGTAGTTTTTCCCAACATTTTCAATCATGGTTAGAAATTGTACATAGTTGCCAAGCACCAGTGGGTCACGCCTATAATCCTAGCTACTCATGAGGCTGAGAGAAAAGATTGCGGTTCAAAACCAGCCCATGCAGTAAAGTCCATGAGACTCTTATCTGCAATTAACCACCTGAAAACCAGAAGTGGCACTGTGGCTCAAGTTGTAGAGCACCAGCCTTAAGCTGAATCGCTGAGGGACAGTGCCTTCATCCAGAGTTCAAGCCCCAAGACCATAAAAACAAAAACAAACACAAAATTTCTTTAATATGGTCAAAACAGAGATAATAATTCTGGGAATATATTGGCTGGCATAGTTAATTCTTCCTTAAGCAAAAGTACTTTGTGTTTGGATTTAGAAACCCTATTATTAGATCATTTTTCCATAATATCATTTTGGTGCAAGTTAAAGTGTTTGGGCTAAAAAAAGGAAGCTTTGTGATTGTTATGAAAATTTGTCATAAAGCATCACTGCAACTGAAGAGTGATCTCTTTTTTGGTGAAGTTCTTCACATGACTCAATGATTAAGTCATCTAAGATGACATACATTCACTCACAACCTTTCAACAAATCAAAGCA
Source organism: Dipodomys merriami (assembly GCF_024711535.1). Lineage (NCBI taxonomy): Eukaryota > Metazoa > Chordata > Mammalia > Rodentia > Heteromyidae > Dipodomys > Dipodomys merriami. Next base: position 26,761 of record NW_027206368.1, read on the forward strand.
GTCAGACTGAGCATGGTGGTTATTACTAGTTTGGAATGTAGTATGCAAGATGGAATAGCAGGAACCTGAGGGGAGGCTTCAGACCACAGCAACTCACTTGGGTTGAACTCATGTCCCTGATGAATTGATGTTGAAGCCCTCACCACTAAGTTTCCAAGGTTATGCTGTAGGAAAATCCCTTCCCTGCAACAGCTGTATAGTGAGGGAAAGCCTGTCTTATCAAGTTCTACCAATATATTTGTTTCTAGACCATGACTTTATATAGCTAGATTAATCAAAACCTAAAAATCTGAAACATTCCAGTATGCTGGAATAAACTTTTCTTTCCATCCTACATTCAGATGTAGGGAGAATTTAAAAAGACGTTCTGGGGCTGGGTTATACTTAAGTGAGAGTATTTGCCTAGCTAATTAAACATCCTAGGTTCAATCATCAATAACACAAAAGAAGAGACAATATCAGATAGGTGGCAAAGCCCAAAAAGTGGAAAGTAATTAAAGTAAAACTCCTGAAATACGGACAGATTCTCCTGGTATGTGTCAGGGAAGTTAGAAGAAGAAAGGCCACCCTCTTCACCTGCCATAGCTACCAAGTGTGTTAGAACTGGACCAATAAAACCTCAGGCAATCAACACTGAAGAAACAAAACCATAAAGGTTGTGGTTTGCTGCAGGGTATTGAGGGAGCCAGGAGGGAGAATTGGGAGAAGGAAGACTGGTAATGCCAGCAGCAACATAGGTAAAATCGTCAGAGGCATTATCTTGTGTAGAACTTGGAGAGATGTACATGGGACACAGGAGCAATTCCATTGACATACAGCTGCTGTATGTTAAAATGAACCTTTGTCAAACTCTACTATAAAGCCATAGTAATCAAAACAGCTTGGTATTGGCATAAGAACAGACCTCAGGACCAATGGAATAGAATTGAAAACCCAGAAATGAACCTGCAGACCTATAGCCATCTAATCTTCAATAAGGAAGCTAAAACAATAGAATGGAAGAAAGACAGCCTCTTCAGTAAATGGTGCTGGCAAAATTGGTTAACTACATGTAGAAAACTAAAGCTAGATCCTTATATATCACCCTGCACCAGAATCAACTCCAAATGGATCAAAGACCTTGAACTCAAAGCAGACACTCTGAAAACATTACAGGATGGAATAGGAGAAACCCTAGGTGTCCTTGGCTCAGGCCGAAATTTTCTGAATAGAGACCCGGAAGCACAACAAATCAAAGAAAGGTTGGACAAATGGGATTGCATAAGGTTGCAGAGCTTCTGCAGGGCAAATGACATAGCTAGCAAGATCAATAGAAAGCCCACCGATTGGGAGAAGATCTTTACTAGCCATACAACGGACAAGGGTCTCATATCTAAAATATACTTGGAACTCAAAAGATTAAACCACCCAACAACAAATCCTCAAAGAAACAACTGCCCAATAAATAAGTGGGCGAAAGACTTAAAGAGAAGCTTCTCTGAAGAAGAAAGAAGGATGGCCAATAGACACATGAAGAAATGTTCAACATCCCTAGCCATAAAAGAAATGCAAATCAAAACAACATTGAGATATCACCTCACTCCAGTTAGAACAGCAAAAATCAAGAACTCTAACAACAACAGATGCTGGAGGGGGTGTGGACAGAAAGGAGCCTTACTTCATTGTTGGTGGGAATGTAAACTTGATCAACCACTTTGGAAAGCAGTATGGAGGTTCCTCAAAAGTCTTCACATAGATCTCCCCTATGATCCAGCAATCCCACTTTTGGGCATTTACCCAAATGTTTACAAACAAGACCACACTAAAGCTACCAGCACAACTATGTTTATTGCAGCATTATTTACCATAGCTAAGATATGGAACCAACCCAGATGCCCCTCAGTAGATGAATGGATCAAGAAAATGTGGTATATATACACAATGGAATTCTATGCCTCCATCAGAAAGAATGACATTTCCCCATTTGTTAGGAAATGGAAAGGTTTGGAAAAAATTATATTAAGTGAAGTAAGCCAGGCCCAAAGAAGCATAGGTCTCATGGTTTCCCTTATTTGCAATATCTAGTATAGGTATGAGTCAAGCAGAAAAGATCAGATAATGTGATGTTAGGAAAATGAACCCTTAAATATGTATTTTAATGTTTTCATTTCTTTCATGCATGTGTTTCTAATGCATTTATAAGATTATTTCTTTGTTGCTTTGTATGTCCCTCCCCCACAGTGTAACCCCCGCTTTCACTATATTTGATGTCAGTATAACATGTGGAGGAGATGGGGACAAACAAGTCGTTTAAGGATTCAGGTGGACCTGTTGCAACAATGAGAAGTACAAAATGTCATGTCAAAACCAACTTTACAATGTCGGTGTGGGGGGTGGAGGGGGGTATAATTGGGTGGGGGGGAGGGGGGAGGCTGGGAAGGGAGTTGAAGGGTAAACAAAGGAGGAGGCTGCAATGCTTGGTAAGAAATGTATGCATTATCCTGCCCATGTAATTGTAGTCCCTCTGTACAGTATGTTCTCAAATAAAATAAAATTAATTAAAAAAAAAACGAACCTTTGCAAGCTAACATCTCAATTGATAGACATATACCTTCAGTCAGAATATATGTATGGATATATCCAAAAATAGGAAGAAAGTAATACCACAGAGCATAAACAGTTCAACTTGAGCAAAGTATTGGTCCCAGCTAATACACCAGAATGCTGCTTCCTTACCTCCCTTCCGTGTATTCTCTGGACATGGTTATAATGTGTATGGCTTGGAAGTGAACTAAAGATAACTGGTGCTGGGTAGAAGAACCTTATTTTTTATTATGGAAGCTTGCCATTTTTATAACATGGTAATTGGATTTAACACAATCAAAGTACCATAGTAACTGATCTCCCCTTCCTGGATGAATGAGCAAATATTAATGATTAAATATTAATAACAGCATCCTTGTACATATCGAAATGACACTGCCTGGCTGCTTTGGCATCTCCCTCTATGGAGCTCTCACCATTCAAACGTAACAGATTTGGTAAAATATTGTTAGGTTGAGATTTACTTGCCTTCATTCAGTCATCCAGTGATTGTGGGATATGTTTTTTGTTTTGTTGTTTTGATTTTTTTCCCTTCCTGCTCCCGTGCCTCCATTTTCAAATGATTTATAGCTGAAGATCAATAAGAGGATGAGTACTTAGAACTGTCCCACTGATGGAAGGAAATATTCATGTGAATGTACACACAAAAGCACAAAACCCTTAATCCTCCTTTTGGTTCCTTCAGAGAGAAGGCTGTTGGGAACATACTTGCCTTGAAAGGGGCCATCTGGTCATGGTACCTGGACTGACAGGGACCAAGAAGATGGAGGACTAGGAGGTGAAGAACAATAAGCCTTTGGGCAGGGAATTTTTGTAGCACCTAGAAGCTGTGTTCAAGCCCCAGCACTAGAAGAAGAAAGAGGTAAAGAAAAGGAAGAGGAAAAAACAAGGACCTAGTGTTTGAGTGCATTTACATATTACCTATGCCTCATGGGTAAAGGTGATATGAGTCTGTAACGCCAGATGTGGCCCATTCTAACTTCCTGTCTTCACAATAAACCTCTTCTCAGGTGCCAGAGAATTATGCCCCTTCCAGGTGAATAGTTAGAGTTCCTTTCTTCTAGTCTAAATTGTGGGGCATGGGAACTCTAACCTGCTAGGCTTAACCCCGACAGAGCACAGATGAGCATAGTACATGGAGAGAGACATACTTGACAGCCCTGTTTCCAGTTAAGTGTGCCCAACCCCTTTCCTTGATCCCCTCTGCTAGGCTCCTTGTCCCATACTTCCCCCTCATCAGCCCACCTCCCGCCCCCACCTGCTGGCCCATGGTCACCCCGTGTTTCCTAAGCCCACCACCATGCTATGTGCCCTACTACCACTTTTGGATTGGACTGCTTCTTGAGGCCAGATACCCCCTCATAGCTGCATCCATTCTCCTGACCCAATCATCTCACAGCCAAACTTTTACCTCCACCCCACCTTTCTGGCCCCACCCCTTCCGGCCCCACCCCTTCTGGCCCCACTGCTTTCTCTTCACTGCCTGGCCCCGTCCTTCCCGTGGAAACACTTGCGTGGGATGGGAAATGTGTACTTGCCCAGCACTCACTACACAATGCTAGTTGCCAGAATATTCTGAACATGAGCTATAGCTGCCACAGAGAAGGAAGGCCCAGGTCAGAGTCAGTCCCTCCTACCTGCCTGGCTAAGGCCTGGACAGCCCCAGGGCTCTCTGTTTTACCTGAGTTCACTGGCAGTTACAGGGATGGAGATGCAGACATTGCCTCAATATCCTCAACCAGTGCTGCATCTTCCTGAGGGATCTTCAGCTTCACTATCTGGATCTCCATCCTTCTACTGAGTGTGGGCCCAGCCACAGATAATATCCCATGAGGACTGTGATTTGATGTTACAGAGCCCCCTCTCCTAACCCACTCTCTTTTTCATTTTCTTCTCTGCTCCCCTGTGGGAGCCTCCCATCTAAGCTCAGTTTCAACTGAAGTTTGCCCATACACTCTTCCTGGGCCCCAATATCCCCTGCCAGGTTCCCCCTTCCACCACCACCAGGCCCACCCACATCCTATGCTCTTCATCACACTGCCCACCCATACCCCATTCTCTGGCCCTCCATTGTCCCACAAACTTTCGTTGGGTTAGAGATGTGTGGACCCAGTTGCCAAAGACAACCCTAGAAAACCCTGTTCCATGGTAATAGCGCCTCACTCCCACCAATCTCCTCTTCCCCACACCTGTTGTTCTGAACCTCACCCTAATCCCGGCCCTGCCCCTCTCAGTGTAAGAAGTTTCATGGGTGAGGGGATGTAGCTCCTCCATTGATGGAAGATAGGAGCTTAGAGTTCACCCCATCCCCTCATGGTCATGGTCTCAGTAGTCACCGTTTCTATGAAGCAACTGATGGAGGGATTGGAGCTGAGGAAGCTGCCACCTTTCCCACCTCTGCATCTGTTCAGGGACGTGGTCCTCCAGGGCCTCTTAGGCTTCACCAGCCAGCCAACTTCCAATTAAAAGGTCAGTGTGGAGTCAACTGCTGGAGCCATCACCAAAGACCCAGATTCAATGTAAGTGAGTGTTCTCCTCTCACCCCCCTCCATTGCCCTTTACTCCATTCTCTCCTGTGCCCCCCAGTAGGAGCCATCCCTGGGACAGGGTTCTTAAATGTTAAGTGGGCTGAACCCTTCTTCTTCTCTTCCTTTCTATTGCTAGGTTCTCCACCCATGTCCCTCTTCCTCACTCCCCCCTACCACCCCCTTCCTCACCCCATGCTTCCCCTTCCCCCAACCAATTGTTTCCCCTGCCCACCCCAAACCATGCTTCCTCACCCTAGGGGCTCCCCTATCCTTTACTTTCCCCACACCATCCCCCATCCCTTGCTTCCCCTGCCACCCATTCCCACCTGACCCCATCCCTGCCCCTCCTGAGTGAAGGGATGTGTGTGGCACATAGGCAGGCGATGCAATTGGACTGAACCAAGGTAAAACAGTCATTGGAGAAGGAAATCAGGGAATCAGAGTCTTCCCTGTCCACCATTCCACCTTGTAGCATGCTTAGTTGCTCAGTTCCACCGCATCTGCTGGTACTGGAGTTAATGTTGCTGTCTTTTCAACAACACCATGGGGTACCACCACTTTATTGATCAGTGTGGGCCCATCTGCAGGAGCCATCACTGGACAGCCCTGGATCAAGGTAAATGGGGCCTAATTCATCCCAGCTTTTCCCTTCTCCCTGCCCACCCTTATCCCCACTCACTTCAGACCCTGGTGTCCCGCCCACTCTTCCCCTCCCTGTCCACCTCCTGGCTCAACCCCTCCTGTGAGAACATGATTGGGTGAGGGGATATGTGTGTGTGTCAACTCACAACACACGGAAGTGGTACCAGACTGGTCTGAACCCAGTTGTGAAGGCCACAGACTCTGGATAAATTCATATTAATATTACTGAAATTTATATCACAATATAAGCAACATAGGTATTTTAAGGAATTGATCATTAAAGCCTTAGATACCTAATGGATGAAGAATGGAGTGTGCTCCACCTCCACTCCCAGCAATGGCTTGTAGAGCTCCAGGGTTCCTTGTTTTCTCCATTTCCACTGGCATTTATGGGACTGGAGATGCAGTCCTTGCCTCCCTCTCTCAACAGATTTTATGCCTGCCACAGCCACTTGGTAAGCCTCCGGGATCTTCAGCTATACTATATGAACTTCCTGCTCAGTGTGCACCCAGCTGTGACAGCCATCCTCAGAGGACCCCACGAGGTAAGTGAGACCCCTGTCCTTGATTCTTTGTTTTTCCATTTTTACCTCTGACCCTTGTGGCAGCCATTCCAGGACAGCCCTGTTTTGAGATGATTTGGTCCCACCCCCTCTCCCAAACTCCCATACCATCTGCCAAGCCTCCCTTCCACCAGTTTGAGCTGGACATATGCTATAGCAGGTGCCAGAGAAAGAAGGCTGAGGATGGGATCTTCCCCACCTCCTCTCTTGGCTATGGCCTGTTTAGCTGAAGGTTATGGGGGTTATGTATATTCACAATATGTTATTGGCTGCTTCATGCCAATTCACAATACCCTGAATACAGTATCCTCAAACTTGACATTCAAGTCAAACTCCATGAATTTATCCTACTATTCCAAATTACTAAAATTTACTGGACCTAGAAACCAAAAAAATAAAATCCACCTTGTTATTTTAGTAGCAATAGACATCATGAAAATAGATTTCCAGCTTTTGCTGGGTAGTTGGAGATAAGAATTTCAATCACTTTCCTACTCAGGCTAGCTTTGAGTTGTGATCCTCATATGTCAACTTTCTGATTAGCTAGTAATACACACATAAGCCAATAACCAATGGCTCATTTGGAAACTATAATTTTCTCTTTCTCCCATCAATGATTTATTTATTTATTTATTTTATTATTGTGAAAATATCATACAGTGGGGTTACAATTACATGGGCAAGATAGTGAGTACGTTTCTTATCAAGCATTTCTGCCTCCTCCTGTGTTTCTCCATACCATCCCTTCCCCTCTCCACCGCCACACTCCCAAACCTCCACACCCCCCTACCACCAGTCCTCGACCTCTCATCCCCCACCGCACCAAAGTCATAAAGTTCATTTTTCAAAATAACGTGTTGTACATCTCATTGTTGTAATAGGTTCACCTGTAACCCTATTCAAACAATTTGTTTTTTCCCTTCACAAATTATATCAACATCAAATACAGAGATATCAGGGCTTATAACATGGGGGAGGTACATACAAAGCAACAAATAAATCATCTTATAAAAATGTTAGAAAAACTAGCAAGAAATAAAAATCATTTGCGTCCTTATCTTGGGGTTCATTTCACCTAACATCAACTTATCTGACCATTTCTGCTTGTCTCAGACATATACTAGTTATTGCAATTAAGGGAAACCATGGGACCTGTGTTTCTTTGGGCCTGGCTTACTTCACTTAATATAATTTATTCCAAGTCTTTCCATGTACTAACAAATGGGGCACTGCATTCTTTCTGATGGAGGCATAGAATTCCATTGTATAACGGGAAACAAAGGAGGAGGCAATAATGCTTGATAAGAAATGTACTCATTACCTTGCCCATGTACTTGTAACCCCTCTGTACGGTATTTTCACAATAAAAAAAATAAAAAGAATAAAAAAAGACTTACAGAGAAACTTGTCTGAAGAGGAAAGTAGGATGGCCAATAGACACATTTAGAAATGCTCAACATCCCTAGCCATAAAAGAAATGAAAATCAAAACAACATTGACAATCCACCTAACCCCAATCACAATGGCTATAATCAAGAACTCAAAAACAATAGATGCTGGAGGGGATTTGGACCAAAGAAACCCTACTGCATTGTTGGTGGGAGTGTAAACTTGTTCAACCACTTTGGAAAGCAGTATGGAGGTTCCTCCAAAGACTTCACATAGAGCTACCCTATGACCCAGCAATCCCACTTTTGGGCATTTACCCAAATGATCACATCCAAGACCATACTAAAGCTACCAGCACAGCTATGTTTATTGCACCATTATTTACCATATCTAAGATATGGAACCAACCTAGATGCCCTTCAGTAGATGAATGGATAAATCACACTTTTGCATGTAATTTATCATCTTAAGGAGAGTCTGCTTCTACATCTTTCATCCTATATGACAAACCCTTATTTTTTGTTTCTCTGTTTGCTGAATAAACGTATTCCTGGAAATAGGATACTCACAGCAAATCTGGGTTTAAATTCCACTTTTTACATTTCAAATATAATAAAAACTTCGTTTTTACTAGTCGTTTTCTAAAACTGAGTGATGTTCGTGCACACTGATATTTTGGTGCCTTTAAGTAAATTGAGACTTGATGTGGTAGTTTTCGTGTCTAATTGACTTATCCATTAGATTATTCATTTATAAACATGTGCATTGCAGTTTTTATTCATTTATTTATTTATTTTGTTGGTCTTGGGGCTTGAACTATGGGCTTGGGTGCTATCCCTCACCTCTTCAGCTCAATGAGAACTCACTGCTGCTTGAGCCACAGCACGATTTCCGGCTTTCTAGTGGTTTATTGGAGATAAGCGTCTCACAGACTCTCCTACCCAGGATGGCTTTGATCTCAGCCTATTGAGTACCTAAGATTACAGGCGTGATCAACTTACACTCGGCTTTTTAAAATTTATTTGTATAAAATAGTCCCCAAGGATTTACTTCAAATTGATAATGGGAGAGTTTTTCTTCCTGTTCCAAACTTTATATTTATTTCAGGAAAAGCACTAGAAATACATGTTGTTTACTTGAGCAACATAAAAGATGGAAACATATTTCTAAAGAGAATGGATTTATTGATTAAAACATAGAAAAGAGTAAAATTATCAGGTTTCTAGCTTGGTACTACATAAATTTCATGAGAATGTAGCTCATGATGAGAATCAGAAATAAATTCATATTAATATTACAGAGATTTACATCACAATATGAGCAATATAGGTATATTAAGGAATTGGTCATTCAAAGCCCTAGATACCTAATGGATGAAGAATGGAATTCAAACAAGTAGAGGTAAGCAATTTAACATGCAGCTATTATGACTGTATAATACAAATATGAAAGAAATGGAGCTTTTTCCTTTCTGAAGAAGAAAGTTTAGCAAGTAAGTTCAATGTAAGGCATCAGTTGAAATGAATCTAAAGTCTTTTACTCCAAGATATCCAGAGTACTCTACTCATCTTCTGAAAAGTAAATAAGTAATTATATTAATTACCTTTGCTTAATATTAATTTACTTGTAGCAAATAGGTTAAAATGTCTGTTCTCTTTCTTTCAATGTAGTAACATACATTTCATATTCTTTCTCTCTTCATACAAGCCTGACATCACTATTTCAAAGTAACACAAACAGAAAAACAAAAATCACCTGGCACAATAATCACAAATCCTAAATTATGTGAAAAAACCTATAATATAAAAATTAAGGGGGTGGGAAGGTGGCTCAGTGGTAGAGTGCTTATCTTGCATTCCTGAGGCCCTGGGTTTGAATACTCAGCACCACGTAAGCAAAAAGAAAAAAGCCAGAAGTGGCAATGTGGCTCAAGTTATAGAGCACTAGCCTTGAGCTGAAGAGCTGATGGACAGTGTCCAGGCCTAGAGTTCAGGCCCCACGACTGGAACCCCCCCCCAAAAATGAAACCTGGTGGTTCCACAAAGATGGACGAGAAGCTGGAGGCTAAACAAGCTCTCACATAGAAAGCAGTTTTAGTGTTCCCGTGAACAGTCCTAGGCCAAAGAATTACACTAAGTGTGCCACCATAGTACAGAGAGTTTGGCTAGAGAGGGAAAATGCAGGCAAGGAGACAGATCTGAGCACTTGCCAGCAGTCATGGGTGAAGCAGCAGTGGTGGCAACCATACTCGTCATACCTACAATACAGAAAGTCCGGGACAAAGGTGCCAGATAGAGCGAGCAAGTGCATTCTACACAATATCAGCAAGAACTGACAAGGAGCAGATATCTTCATCCTGCAGATAGCAGACCAGAGATTAGCCAGGAACCAAGACTCCGGCTGTGAGTAGAACCCTGACATCCTTACTCCTTCTCAGGGAGCAGAAGAGGTTAGGCCACTCCTCCAACGCCACAACTTAAGATCTCCATCTTTTTGTGTGTGTGAGAATACCATACAGAGGAGTTACAATTACATGGGCAAGATAATGAGTACATTTCTTATCAAGCATTGTTGTCTCTTTTTGTTTCCCCTTACCATCCCTTCCCATACTCTTCCCCCCCCAACGTTCCCCTTAACACCTACCGAAGTTGTTAAGTTCGTTTTTTGACATAACAACTTGTACATCTCATTGTTGCAATGGGTCCACCTGCATGCATAGCTAAACAATTTGTTTTTACCCTTCCCCTCCACAAATTATACCAACATCAAATACAGTGAAAGCATAGGTTATAGTATGGGGGAGGGACATACAAAACAACAAAGAAATCATCTTATAAATATGTTAGAAACATTTGCATGAAAGAAAAAACATTTGAATAGTTATCTTGGGGTTCATTTCTGTAACATCAACTTATCTGAACTTTTCTGCTAGACTCAGACATATACTAGATATTGCAAATAAGGGAAACCATGGGACCTATGTTTCTTTGGGCCTGGCTTACTTCACATAATATAATTTTTTCCAAATCTTTCCATTTCCTAACAAATGGGGTAATATCATTCTTTCTGATGGAGGCATAGAATTCCATTATGGATATATAACACATTTTCTAGATCCATTCATCTACTGAGGTGCATCTAGGTTGGTTTCATACCTTAGCTGTGGTAAATAATGCTGCAATAAACACAGTCATGCTGGTAGCTTTACTGTGGTCTTGTTTGTGATCATTTGGGTAAATGCCCAAAAGTGGGATTGCTGGATCATAGGGGAGCTCTATGTGGAGTCTTCTGAGGAACCTCAATACTACTTTCCAAAGTGGTTGACCAAGTTTACACTCCCACCCACAATGGAGTATGGTTCCCTTCTGTCCACATCCCCTTCAGCATCTGTTGTTATTAGAGTTCTTGATTATAGCCATTCTAACTGGGGTGAGGTGGTATCTAAATGTTGTTTTGATTTGCATTTCTTTTTTGGCTAGAGAGGTTGAATATTTCTTCATGTGTCTACTGGCCATCCTTCTTTCCTCTTCAGAGAAGTTTCTCTTTAAGTCTTTTCTGTATGCCAAAAATGAGAGAAGTGTTGCTGAAATCAGGAAAACAATTACATTCAGAATAGCAACAAAAAAATAAAATACAAGGAATTAACTTAACCAAAGAAGTGAAGGACCTCTATGATGAAAACTTTAAAAACCTGAAAAAGGAATTCAAAACAGAACTTAGGAAGTGGCAAAAACTCCCATGCTTGTTCCTGGATTGGAAAAATCAACATTGTGAAAATGGCAATACTTCCCAAGGCTATCTACAAATTCAGTGCAATACCTGCCAATATTCCAACCGCATTCTTCAAGGAAATAGAAGAAGCAATCCAAAAATTCATATGTTACAATAAAAGACCCTGAATAGCAAAAACAATCCTTAACAGAAAGAACAGTGCTGGAGGAATATCAATACCAAATATCAAACTCGAACAATGGAATAGAATTGAAAACCTAAAAATGAACCTAAAGACCTATAGCTATCTAATCTTCAATAAGGGAGCTAAAAAAAATAGAATAGAAGAAAGACAGCCTCATCAGTAAATTGTGCTTGCAAAATTGGTTAACTACATTTAGAAAACTAAAGCTAGATCCTTATATATCACCCTGCACCAGAATCAACTCCAAATGGATCAATGTCAAAGCAGATACTCTGAAAACATTACAGAATGGAATTGGAGAAACCCTAGGTCTCCTTGGCACAGGCTGAAATTTTCTTAATAGAGACCCAGAAACACAACAAATCAAAGAAAGGTTGGACAAATGGGATTGTTTCATATGTAAAACATACCTGGAACTTAAAAAACTAAATCCCCCAAAAACAAATCTTCAAAGAAACAAGATCTCCATCTTGATGGAAATCTAGCTAGCTGTCCGGCTGAACAGCTAGCTTCAACTCAGGCCTTGGAAGAAAACAAAAGAGTCATTTAGCAAGTCACAGGAACCTGACCTGACCTGCCATAATCAGCTCCACCTAGGGGAAAGTAACCAAGCCCAGGCAGTAGAAGCTCCTCCCCCTCAGGAGTCGATTTCTTCACTGTGTAAACAGAGCCAGAGGCTGCCCCTCCCTACAGCATATTAGACAATTAAAGGAAATTCAGTAAACATAAACCCTGACAATGGCTCCAGGCTGGGCTCTGTGAGTGTCTCAGAAGCTAGCCCCCCAAGGAAAACCTATAGCTTGCTGAAAGGCCTCAACTCTACCCAGAACCAAGCCTAATCACAGCATCTCCCAACTAGAGGAGAGAGCCATCTTCCTGTTTTGTGATACTCAAAGCAGATCTCCCTCCCACTGAACTAGCCTGGGAGGAGGATTACAAAATCCTAGGTAAAGCAGAGCATTTTTCTGCCTGCTCAGACAAACTGACTTAAGAAACCAATCAAAGCACGTGAAAACCAAACACCATAGCAGACCAGAGACTCAACCAAGAGAGTTGATACAGACAAAAGTGAGAAACAGGATCTTCCCCTCCACCTCCCCTGATAAAAAAACAAATCAAAGAACTATTTTTTACCTATTTTTTAAAAATTGTTTTCTATTAATCTTTTATTTTTCCTCTTAAAATTTTTATTTAGGTGTATATGTATGTGTGCTGTTTTTGTCTCTACTGACCTTTCAGTCCTTTTTTTTCTTTCTCATTTTCTTCATTTTTCTTCTATTTTGTCTTTTTGTGCGCGACTTAATTGCTGTTCTGCTCATCCTCAGATATATCCGTCGTCAATTATTACACCTTATCTACCATACTGTACACACTTAATACAGAAATTTATTACTCAATTCAAATACTCTCAGGCTTAAATTCCTTAGTAGCAGTATTATATCTTTATGCCTATATAATTTTTTAAGAATGAGATGTACAAGTCATTATGTGGAAAAAGGAACTTTAGAATTTTGGTGGGTGGAAGGTTTGGGTGGGGGGGTGGGAGGAGGATGGGAAGGGATGGGAATGGGAAACAAAGGAGGAGGCTACAATGCTTGATAAGAAATGTACTCATTACCTTGCCCATGTAATTGTAACCCCTCTGTACAGTATTTTCACAATAAAAAAAATTAAAAAAAGAATTTTTATTTTTTAGTTTTTCAAGTGTCCTTTTAATCCCACTCCTCCTCTCATCCTATCCTCATTCTCTCAATTTCACCTTTAAAATTAGATAATCTTCAAGTTTCAATTTTTAAATTAATTTTTTGTTTTTCCATTTTTTCTCGTCTCTTTTTTTTCCTCTCTCCTATCATTCTGTCCAGCATATTTCCCTCTTTGAGATTTGGACTTGGTTAATTTCACTCTCTTTGGCATTTCCCGATCCATTTAATCCTAATTTTCACCATATTTCTCCCTAAACATAATAATTTCTGGTTTGCCAAATTTTCCTTGCTGCTCTTAGCCCATTAATCCATAGTTGTTTGATGTTGAATAGATTTTATCTGTTAAACTAGATTGTATCTGCAGCCTTTTCACTGTGCAACTATAGGACTCTGGTTAATGCTTGCCTTAAAATAGTTTTCTAGCACAAAATTGGTGTTACTTTCATACCAAATGGGCAGAAAAATCCGGAAAAATGGCAAATCCGGGTATCTCCACTCCCACTCATGGTAATCAGGTGACAGAACAAATAATGAATAATCCAGAGGAGAGTTCCCAAAAAGCTGTACAAACAATACTGGTAAAGATGGTGAATGTAAAGATCGAAAACCTTCAAAGACTGAGTGTGAGCCTGATAGGGAGAGAGAGGATGCAAACCAAAGATCAAAACAGCAATCTCTTAAGTGTGAGGAAGCTACTCAATGAGTGATTCAGGAATTGCATGAGCAGGTTGAGAACACTCAAAGAGAAATAAATGAATTGTGTAAGCAGGCTGAGAACAGTCAAAGTGATAGATAAGGATTGCGTGAGCAGGCTGAGAACAGTCAAAAAGAACTATAGGAATTCCTTGAACATGAGGAAGCTAATCAAAGAGTAATACAGGAATTGTGAGAGCGGGATGAGAATAGACAAAGATGGATAGAGGAATTCATGTAATACATAAGCAGACAACTGAAAAAATTCAGGGAGACCACAAAAAGAATGGTTAATAGAACCACACAGAAGGAATAAAAGTCCAAGGAAACCATAAACAATCAACTAAGTGATTTGAGAATAAACACGGAACACCAAAGTAAAGAAGTAAAAAAATTATACAAGATCTAAAAAAAGCTCCAACAAAGAATTGGAAGCCATCAAAACTAAAGCCATTTCCTCTTAACTCTGGAACAAAACAAGGATGTCCACTCTCTCCACTTCTCTTCAATGAAGTATTAGAATGTCTAGCTACAACAATAAGACAAGCTGTAAACATAAAGGGTATCCAAATAGAGAAAGAAGAAGTAAAACTCTCCCTCTTTGCAGATGACATGATCTTGTATTTAAAAAATCCCATAGACTCCACTCCCAAATTACTCAAGCTGATTCAAAATTTGGCAAAGTAGCAGAGTGTAAAATTGACCTCCAAAAATCAATGGCTTTTCTGTATGCCAACAATGAGAAAAGTGGGGCTGAAATTAGGAAAGCACCTCCATTTGTAATAGCCCCACAAAAAATGAAATACCTAGTAATTAACTTAACTAAAGAAGTGAAGGACCTCTATGATGAAAACTTTAAAAGCTTGAAAAAGGATATCAAACCTGAACTAAGAAAATGGCAAAAACTCCTATGCTCCTGGATTAGAAAGATCAACATCGTGAAAATGGAAATACTTCCCAAGGCTATCTACAAATTCAATGCGATACCTATCAAAATTCCAAACTCATTCTTCAAGGAAATAGAAGAGACAATCCAAAAATTCATATGGAACAATAAAAGACCCCGAATAGCAAAAATGCTCCTCAACGGAAAGAACACTGCTGGAGGAATATCAATACCAAATTTCAAACTCTACTATAAAGCCATAGAAACCAAAATAGCTTGGTACTGGCACAAGAACAGACCTCGGGACCAATGGAATAGAATTGAAAACCCAGAAATGAACCTACAGACATATAGCCATCTAATCTTCGATAAGGGAGCTCAAAAAAATAGAATGGAAGAAAGACAGACTGTTCAGTAAATGGTTCTGGCAAAATTGGTTAATTACTTGTAGAAAACTAAAGCTAGATACTTATATAGCACCCTGCACCAAAATCAACTCCAAAATGGATCAAAGACCTCAGAGTCAAAGCAGACACTCTGAGAACATTACAGGATGGAATAGGAGAAACCCTAGGTCTTGTTGGCACAGGCTGAAATTTTCTTAATAAAGACACGGAAACACGACAAATCAAAGAAAGGTTGGACAAATGGGATTGCTTGAAGTTGCAGAGTTTCTGCATGGCAAATGACATAGCTAGAAGATCAATAGAAAGCCCACGTAGAAAATCTTCACTAGCCATAAAACGGACTAGGGTCTCATATCTAAAATGTATTTGGAACTCATAATATTAAATTCCCCAATAGGAAATCCTCAAAGAAACAACTCCCCAATAAATAAGAGGTCTAAAGACTTAAAGAGTTCTTGTTTATAGCTATTCTAACTGGGGTGAGGTGGTATCTCAATGTTGTTTTGTTTTCCATTTCTTTTACAGCTAAGGAGGGTGAGCATTTCTTCATGTGTCTATTGGTCATCCTTCTTTCTTCTTCAGAGAAGTTTCTCTTCAAGTCTTTAGCCCACTTATTTACTGGGCAGCTGTTTCTTTGATGATTTGTTGTTGGGGGATTTAATTTTTTTAGTTGCAAGTATATTTTATATATGAGACCCTTGTCCGTTGTATGGCTAGTGAAGATCTTCTCCCTATCTGTGGGCTTTCTATTGATCTTGCTAGCTATGTCCTTTGCTATGCAGAAGCTCTGCAACTTCATGCAATCCCATTTGTCCAACCTTTCTTTGATTTGTTGTTTCCGGGACTCAATTAAGAAAATTTCGGATGTGGTTCCGGGAAGATGGCGGAGGAGAAGCTGGAATCTGAACAAGCATTCGCATAGAAAGCAGTTTGAGAGTTCCAGTGAACAGTCCTAAGCCAGAGAATCACACCAAGTGTGCCATCACAGGACAGAGAGTTAGTCAAGAGAGGGGAAGCCAAGGAGACACATCTGAGCGCCTGCAGGGTCGTGACGGTGACCACCACCGCGGGGTCACACCTGAGACACAGAGAGTCCGGGACGAAGGAGCCAGACGCAGCGGACGAGCAGATTCTACTCAACACCACAAGAACCGACAAGGAGCGAACATCTTCACCCTGCAGTTTGCAGACCAGAGACGACCCAGGATCCAAGACTCGGCGTGAGTACAAGCCAGACGTCCTCACTCCTTCTCAGGGAGCAGAGGAGGGAAGGCCACCCCTCCCCCCAGCACCGGTGATTTCCATCTTGGATACCGACAAAGCTTGGAGGAGCTGCTAGCTCCATCTCAGGCCTTGGAACAAAACGAGTCATTTAGCAGGTCACAAGAACTTAACGGTGAAGTGACCTGCCAGACTCAGCTCCATCCAGGGAAAAGTCACCCAGCTCAGGCGCCAGCCATTGGAGTGGCTTCCCTCACTGGGTAACCAGAGCCAGAGGCTGCCCCTCCCTCTAGCAGCCACCACACTCAATTGAAAAACAGAAACCCTGAGAATGGCTCCAGGCTGGGCGCTGTGAGCATTATCACAAAATAGCCCCAGGGAAAAGCTATTGTTTGTTGAAAGGCCTCACCTCTACTCAGAACCTAGCCTCATCACCGCATCCCCGTCTTTTGTGATTCTCAAAGCAGATCACCCTCCCAGAAAACTAACCTGGGAGGGGGATCTCAAAATCTTGGGTAAAGCAGAGCATTTTTCTGCCTCTTCCAACCAACCGACTTAAGAAACCAATCAAGCCACAGGACCTCAACCTGACCAGAGACTCCAACAAGAGACTGGTTACAGACAAAAGGGAGATACAGGATTCTTCCCACCCCTCCCCCCCCAAAAAAATCAAAAGACTTTTTTTTCTTTTTTTTTCTTCTTCTTCTTTTCTTTTTTTGTTTTTTGTTTTTTGTTACCTTATATATATATATACATAAATTTTTTTCTCTTCTAAAACTTTTATTAATCTTTAATTTTTGCCTCTTCTGAAAAAATAATTGTTTTCCAGTAACGTTTTTTTTCTCTCCTCTTATAATTTTTATTTTAGGAATATGTGAATGAGCGTTTTCCTTTCTTTTCTTGTCTTCTTTCTTTCTTAATTATCTTTTTGTTTTTTGTCTAGCTCTACTGAACTTCTGATCTTTTCTTCTCCCCTTCCCATCTTTAAAGTTTTTCACATCTCCTCTATGTCCCTCCCTTTCTCTAAACATATTCACATTCCTCTCTAAATAGACGGTCTTTTAATCTCTATAATAACATTAACTTTTACGTTTCTATTTTTTTTTCTGGTCTATTTTCATTCCCCTTTCCGTCTCTTCTTTTTCTCTCTCTCTCTACTTGCATCCTACCCAACCCATTTCCTGCATTGTAATTAGGACATAGTTAACTCTCCCTGTGCCTCCCCACACCAATCTATTCCTATTTTTTACCCACATCTCTCCCTAATCCTAATAATTTCTGGTTTTCCAAATTTTTTACTGCGGTTCGAAGTCCTTTAACATATAGTTGTTTGATGTTGAATAGATGTATCTGTTGAACTAGATTGTATCTGTAGACTATTGACTGTACAAATGCAAACTTTGGTTGATGGTTGCCTTCAGATAGTGTTCTAGCACAAAACTGGTGCTATCTTCATCTCAAATGGGCAGAGTAAGCCGGAAAAACGCAAGAAAAATGGCAAATTCGGGCATCTCAATTCCCAATCATGATAATCAGGGATTAGAACAGATAAAGAATAATCCAGAGGAGAGTTCCCAAATAGCTCTACAATCACTACTAGCAAACACGATAAATGAGAAGTTTGACAATGTACAAAGGACTCTGTCTGAGCGTGATAGGGAGAGAGAGGAGGCATCCCAGAAGTTTATAGAGGAATATCATAAGCGTGAGGAAGCTACTCCAAAACTGTTACAGGATTTGCGTGAACAACTTGAGAATACTGAAAGAGAAAGGGAGGAATGGCGTGAGCAGGCTGAGAACACTCAAAGAGAACTACAGGAATCCCACGAACGGGAAGAAAGAGAACTGCAGGAATCCCACAGACGGGAGGAAGCTAATCAAAGAGTAATTCAGGAATTGAGAGACCAGGTAGAGAATACACAAAGATGAAGTCAGGGAGACCACAAAAGGAATGCTGAATGGAACCCAACAGAAGGAATGGGAGTCCAAAGAAACCATAACCAATCAACTAAGTGATTTGAGAACAAACACTGAACACCAAATTAAGGAAGTAAAGAAATTCATACAAGACCTAAAACAAAGCTTCAACAAAGAACTTGAAGCCATCAAAGCTGACCAATTAGAAGGAAAAGAGATAAAAAACAAAGTAGAGAGTCTTGACAGCAGGTTAGACCATGCAGAAGATCGAATCTCAGGGATTGAAGAAAGCCTAGATATTATAGAGAAAGAACATACAACCATCCAAGACAAGTCCAAGAAATATGAGAGGTCTATCCAACACCTGGAAGACACCATCAGAAGGCCCAGTCGAAGGACAATGGGTGTAGAGGAGCACCTAGAAATAGAAGTTAATGGTCTAGGAAATTTGTTTAACACGATCCTAGCAGAGAACTTCCCAAACATACAAAAAGATAGGCCTATTCAGATACAAGAAGCTTTTAGAACCCCAAATAGACCAGACAAGAATAGGACATCCCACCGTCACATTATAATCCACACAGGATCAACCCAGACCAAGGAAAAGATCCTTAAAGCTGTCAGGGAGAAAAGGTTAATCACCTATAAAGGGAAACCAATTAGAATCACCTCAGATTTCTCAGCAGAGACAATCAAAGCAAGAAGAGCCTGGAATGACGTATGCCATGCCCTAAAAACAAACAACTATCAACCAAGAATACTGTACCCAGCTAAACTCTCCTTCATAACTGAAGGCCAAATAAAAACCTTCCATAGCAAAGAAAAATTGAAACAATTCATCTCCACCAAACCAGCCCTACAAAAGATTCTTAAAGATGTCCTACACATAGAAAACCAACAAGACCGCAACAAAGGCCAAGAAACTGCACCCAAACTGAGAATCCAAGAACCTTAGGAAGAACCCAGTTTTCGCAGCCCCCAAGAAGGTAGATAACATGGCAGGAACTCCCAAATACCTCTCAGTCCTATCTCTTAACGTTAACGGACTGAACTCTCCAATTAAGCGACATAGACTCTCTAGTTGGATTAAAAAACAAGACCCTTCTATCTGCTGCCTGCAGGAGTGAAATCTTGCCCATAAAAACAAACACATTTTCAATGTTAAAGGCTGGAACAAAATCTACCAAGCAAACGGCCCTCATAAACAGGCGGGAGTTGCAATCCTAATATCAGATAAAATAGACTTCAAATTAAAATTTGTGAGAAGAAATACAGAAGGTCGCTACATACTAATTAAAGGATCTGTCCTTCAGGAGGATATTACAATTCTAAATATCTATTCGACAAACAAAGGAGCACCCAAATTTATCAAAGAAACTCTACTTTCCCTCAAATCCCATATAGATCCAAAGGCATTAATTGTTGGGAATTTTAACACACCACTCTCCCCACTAGATAGATCAACTGGGCAAAAACTCAACAGAGAAACCGCAGATCTAAACAGCTTCATAGATCAACTAGACTTAACAGACATTTACCGAACATTTCACCCAGCAGCCTCAGAATACATGTTCTTCTCAGCAGCACATGGAACGTTTTCTAAAATAGACCACATTTTAGGCCACAAAGCAAACTTGTCTAAATTCAGAAACATTGAAATTATACCTTGCATTCTCTCTGACCACTAGGGAATAAAATTAGAACTCAACACCAAAAGCCACCAAAGAAAGTCCGGTATCACATGGAGGCTGAACAACACACTGCTGAATCATGCGTGGGTCATGGAAGAGATTAGAAAGGAAATTCAAATGTTCATGCTATTCAACAAAAATGAACACACAAATTACCAGCTCCTCTGGGACACAGAAAAGGCAGTACTCAGAGGCAAGTTTATAGCTCTGAGCTCTTACATCAACAAATTGGAGAGATCTGAAACTAACAATTTAATGACACATCTAAACCTCCTTGAAAAAGAGCAGCATGATAAATCCCAATACAGTAGACGGAAAGAAATAATCAAAATTAAATCAGAATTAAATGAATTAGAATCCACAAAAGTTATAGAAAGTATCAACAAAACAAAGAGTTGGTTCTTCGAAAAACTTAACAAAATTGACAGACCCTTAGCAAACCTTATCAGAAAAAGGAGAGAACACACCCAAATTAATAAACTCAGAGATGAGAACGGAAACATCACCACAGAAACAACCAAGATTCAGAACATTATAAGGGAATACTTCTCAAAACTTTATGCTAATAAGTTCGACAACTTGACAGAAATGGACCTTTTCCTAGCAAATATTGACATGCCAAAACTAAACCAAGATGAGTTAAACCAGCTTAACAGGCCCATATCAAGCATTGAAATAGAAACAGCAATAAGAGACCTCCCAGCTAAGAAAAGTCCAGGACCAGATGGTTTTACAGCGGAATTTTACAAGGCCTTCAAAGCAGAGCTCACACCAATACTCCTCCAACTCTTCAATGAAATTGAAAGAGAAAGCTCACTACCGAACACATTCTAAGAAGCCATCATAACCCTCATCCCAAAACCAGGCAGGGACTCATCAAAGAAAGAGAACTATAGACCCATTTCTTTGATGAACATTGATGCAAAACTTCTCAACAAAATTTTGGCAAATCGACTTCAACAATTCATCCAAAAAATCATACACCATGATCAAACAGGATTCATTTCAGGGATGCAAAGCTGGTTCAATATATGCAAATCAACTAATATTATTCATCACATCAACAGGAGCAATTAGAAGAACCACATGGTTATCTCAATTGATGCAGAAAAAGCATTCGACAAGATCCAACACCCCTTTATGATGAAGGTTTTGGAAAAATTAGGAATCCATGGAACATTCCTCAATACAATAAAGGCTGTATATGACAAACCTACATCCAGCATTATACTCAGTGGTGAAAAACTAAAGCCATTTCCTCTTAACTCAGGAACAAGACAAGGATGCCCACTCTCTCCACTTCTCTTCAATCTAGTATTAGAATGCCTAGCTACAGCAATAAGACAAGATGCAGACATAAAGGGGATCCAAATAGGGAAAGAAGAAATAAAACTCTCCCTCTTTGCAGATGACATGATCTTGTATTTAAAGAATCCCATAGACTCCACTCCCAAATTACTCAAGCTGATTCAAAACTTTGGCAAAGTAGCAGGTTATAAAATTAACCCCCAAAAATCAATGGCTTTTCTGTATGCCAACAATGAGAAAAGTGTGGCTGAAATTAGGAAAGCAACTCCATTTGTAATAGCCCCACAAAAAATAAAATACCTTGGAATTAACTTAACTAAAGAAGTGAAGGACCTCTACTATGAAAATTTAAAATCTTGAAAAAGGAAATCAACACAGAACTTAAAAAATGACAAAACCTCCCATGCTCCTGGATTGGCAAGATCAACATCGTGAAAATGGCAAAACTTCCCAAGGCTATCTACAAATTCAACGTGATACCTATCAAAATTCCACCCTCATTCTTCAAGGAAATAGAAGAGGCAATCCAAAAATTCATATGGAACAATAAAAGACCCCGAATAGCAAAAACGATCCTCAACGGAAAGAACACTGCTGGAGGAATATCAATACCAAATTTCAAACTCTACTATAAAGCCATAGTAATCAAAACAGCTTGGTATTGGCATAAGAACAGACCTCAGGACCAATGGAATAGAATTGAAAACCCAGAAATGAACCTACAGACCTATAGCCATCTAATCTTCGATAAGGGAGCTAAAACAATAGAATGGAAGAAAGACAGCCTCTTCAGTAAATGGTGCTGGCAAAATTGGTTAACTACATGTAGAAAACTAAAGCTAGATCCTTATATATCACCCTGCACCAGAATCAACTCCAAATGGATCAAAGACCTTGAACTCAAAGCAGACACTCTGAAAACATTACAGGATGGAATAGGAGAAACCCTAGGTGTCCTTGGCTCAGGCCGAAATTTTCTGAATAGAGACCCGGAAGCACAACAAATCAAAGAAAGGTTGGACAAATGGGATTGCATAAGGTTGCAGAGCTTCTGCAGGGCAAATGACTTAGCTAGCAAGATCAATAGAAAGCCCACCGATTGGGAGAAGATCTTTACTAGCCATACAACGGACAAGGGTCTCATATCTAAAATATACTTGGAACTCAAAAAATTAAACCCCCCAACAACAAATCCTCAAAGAAACAACTGCCCAATAAATAAGTGGGCGAAAGACTTAAAGAGAATCTTCTCTGAAGAAGAAAGAAGGATGGCCAATAGACACATGAAGAAATGTTCAACATCCCTAGCCATAAAAGAAATGCAAATCAAAACAACATTGAGATATCACCTCACTCCAGTTAGAACAGCAAAAATCAAGAACTCTAACAACAACAGATGCTGGAGGGGATGTGGACAGAAAGGAACCTTACTTCATTGTTGGTGGGAATGTAAACTTGTTCAACCACTTTGGAAAGCAGTATGGAGGTTCCTCAAAAGACTTCACATAGATATCCCCTATGATCCAGCAATCCCACTTTTGGGCATTTACCCAAATGTCTACAAACAAGACCACACTAAAGCTACCAGCACAACTATGTTTATTGCAGCATTATTTACCATAGCTAAGATATGGAACCAACCCAGATGCCCCTCAGTAGATGAATGGATCAAGAAAATGTGGTATATATACACAATGGAATTCTATGCCTCCATCAGAAAGAATGACATTTCCCCATTTGTTAGGAAATGGAAAGGTTTGGAAAAAATTATATTAAGTGAAGTAAGCCAGGCCCAAAGAAGCATAGGTCCCATGGTTTCCCTTATTTGCAATATCTAGTATAGGTATGAGTCAAGCAGAAAAGGTCAGATAATGTGATGTTAGGAAAATGAACCCTTAAATACGTATTTTAATGTTTTCGCTTCTTTCATGCATGTGTTTCTATCGCATTTATAAGATTATTTCTTTGTTGCTTTGTATGTCCCTCCCCCACAGTGTAACCCCCGCTTTCACTATATTTGATGTCAGTATAACATGTGGAGGAGATGGGGACATAGAAGTCGTTTAAGGATTCAGGTGGACCTGTTGCAACAATGAGTACAAAATGTCATGTCAAAACCAGGTTTACAATGTCGGTGTGTGGGGGGGAGGGGGTATGATTGCGTGGGGGGGAGGGGGGAGGCTGGGAAGGGAGGTGAAGGGTAAACAAAGGGGGAGCCTGCAATGCTTGGTAAGAAATGTATGCATTATCCTGCCCATGTAATTGTAACCCCTCTGTACAGTATGTTCACAAATAAAATAAAATTAAATTAAAAAAAAAAAAAGAAAATTTCGGCCTGAGCCAAGGAGACCTATGGTTTCTCCTTTTCCATCCTGTAATGTTTTCAGAGTGTCTGCTTTGACTCCGAGGTCTTTGATCCATTTGGAGTTGATTCTAGTACAGGGTGATATATAAGGATCTAGCTTTAGTTTTCTACAAGTAGTTTACCAATTTTGCCAATACCATTTACTGAACAGACTGTCTTTCTTCCATTCTATTATTTTAGCTCCCTTATCGAAGACTACTTGGTTATTTGTCTGTAGGTTCATTTCTTTCTTTCTTTAATTTTATTTTATTTGTGAATATACTGTACAGAGGGGTTACAATTACATGGGCAAGATAATGCATACATTTCTTACCAAGCATTGCAGACTCCTCCTTTGTTTACCCTTCACCTCCCTTCCCAGCCTCCTCCCTCCCTCCAATCCTTCCCTCCCCCCGCTTCCCCCACCATCATTGTAAAGCTCCTTTTTGACATGACAATTTGTACTTCTCATTGTTGCAACAGGTCCACCTGAATCCTTAAATGACTGTTTTTCCCCATCTCCTCCATAAGTTATACTGACATCAAATATATTGAAAGCAGGGGTTATACTGTGGTGGAGGGACATACAAAGCAACAAAGAAATAAACTTATAAATGCGTTAGAAACACATGCATGAAAGAAAAAAAAGATTAAAATACCTAAGGATTCATTTTCCTAACATCACATTATCTGACTTTTTCCGCTTGACTCATACATATACTAGATATTGCAAATAAGGGAAACCATGGGACCTATGTTTCTTTGTGCCTGGCTTACTTCACTTAATGTAATTTTTTTCCAAGTTTTTCCATTTCCTAACAAATGGGGCAATGTCATTCTTTCTGATGGAGGCATAGAATTCCATTGTGTATATATAGCACATTTTCTTGATCCTTTCATCTACTGAGGGGCATCTGGGTTGGTTCTAGATCTTAGCTATGGTAAATAATGCTGCAATAAACATAGTTGTGCTGGTAGCTTTAGTGTGGTTTTGTTTGTAAACATTTGGGTAAATGCCCAAAAGTGGGATTGCTGGGTCTTGTAATTTTCTAAATAAAAAATAATATGAGATTTGGGAGCCAGTGGCTGCTGCCTCTAATCCTCGCTACTCAGGAGGCTGATTTCTGAGGATTGCAGTTGGAAGCTAGACTGGACAAAGAAGTATGTGAGACTCTTGACATTCTTATTTCCAATTAACCGTTAAAAAACCAGAGGTGGAGTTGCAGTTCAAGGGGTAGAACTCTAGCTTTGAGTAAAAAGCTCAGGGACAAAACACAATCGCTGAGTTCTAGGCTCAGGATGGAACAAAAATAGATAATATTATCTGCAAAAAAGATAATTTCACTCCTTCCTATCAACACAGATATTGACATTTCTATTGTCAAATTGATTTTCCTTGCAAATCTAGTTCCTGCAACTTACAAGTGGTGACCGTAGATATGGTACCCTTGTTGCTGATTTTAGGAGAAAAGTATATGTGGTTTCACCATTAAGTAGGACACACACACACACACACACACACACACACACACACACACACACACACACACACACACACACACACACTAGCCTAAATGTGAAAAAAAACAAGAATGATAAATGATTGGTGAGTTGAGAGATAACAAGGAATGTAAATTTGGAGGCAAATGAAATTGATATCTGTGATGGTTAATCTTGAGGATGAGCTTCAATGGGATTGATTTGATTTGGTTTAGATGTGCCCAGCTAATAATTAAAGCATAACTCTGGGTGTGTTTGGTGGGTTTCCATAACAGATTAACCGAAGCAGATATCCCTCCTGCACATGGGTGGCACCAGCCGGTATGCTGGCTTTCCATACGGAGTTAATGAAGAGAAAAGGGAATCTTCCCATCGAAGCACTCCCTTTCCCTCTCTTACCCCTCCCCATGCTCCATGTCCTCCATGTTCTTCTCTGCCATTAATGCCTGAAATCTATGACACTGAGAAAAATAACTTCCTAGGATATTTCTGTCAAATATTTTGTCATAGCAAGAAAAAAAATACATGGCTAACACACAACCGAATCTTCCACTTTTACTCCTTGTTTTATTGATTGACTGATTGATTTAGCCATACCTGGAACTGGAACTCATTGGTTGAGCACTGTCCCTGAGCCAAATTGTGCTCAATCAAGGGTAGTATTCTACCCCTTGAGCACCAATGCCATTTCCAGCTTTTTTTGAGTACTTTATTAGACTTGAGAGTCTCAGAGACTTCTCTGCCCAGGCTGGGTTGAACCACCATCCACAGATCTTAGCCTTCTAAGTAGCTAGGATTACAGGCTTGAGCTGCTGGTGCCTGGCCACATTCTACCATTTCTTCTTCCTTCTTCTTGATTCTTCCTCCTGTCCCCTCCCAAACTTCCTCCTCCACACCATGCTAAATAAGTATAGGCTTTACTATTGAGCTGGACACCCAGCCATTGGCTGCCATCTTTACTCAATGAAATAAACAGCTGACATCAATGGGTTGCTGAGTATATGCTAGGCACCAACCCACCTTTTTCTTTGTGAACTTGGTAATAAACCTATGAGATAGGTAATCATTATCTTAGTCTTACAGACCAGGCTACTGGAACAAAACCAATGATTTGCCAGGGCCAAAAACACAAACCTTTAATCCCGGCCCAACAAACCTCTCAATCCAACTTCAGTAGTGAAGATGAGACTCAAACCCAGGCACTCTCTTCATTAGACAGAGCCTGTACTTAATCACACCTTGTTTTTGATTCCTTGCTACAGGAATGTGAGGGTAGGGGATAACAAAGGCAACACACTAATGGAGTATTATTTGAGGGTGAGATTTGCCATTGGAAAGACCAGGATAAAAGACCCAGCTCCAGCATTTACTAACGTGTGACATCATAGACAAGTCATTTTAATTTGTTTGCCTCTGTTTCTATATCTGGAAAATGGAGATAATCAGAATGCCTTCCTTCATAAAGGAGCAGGTTCCCAGCAAGGTGTAATTGGCTCACACCTGAAATCCTAACTACTAAAGAGATTGAGATCAGAAGATCAAGGTTCATGGCCAGTCTGAGCAGTATAGTCTGTGATACTTTATTTCCAATTAATCACCAGAAAACTAAAAGTAGTGAAGTAATGAAAACTGGTAGAATGCTACCTTAAATAGAAGAACTCAGGTACAGAGCCTGGGACCCAAGTGCAAGCCTGACAACCAAAACCAACAACAACAAAAGAGCAAGTTCCAATCATTTCTTTAAGATAGTATAATAAGCTTTAAATCTGATGATTGAAGTTCAAATCCAGCCCAGGCAGCTAAATCTGAGAGTTTTATCTCCAATTAACTTAAAAAGAGCCAGAAGTACAGATGTGGCTCAAATGATAGAGGGCCAATTACAGGTAGCCACCCACTGCCTTTGCTCCAACCTGTCATAAGCCCAGCACAAGTGGCTCAACAGCAGATATTTGTTGGTGGGAAACTGAAGGAGTGAACACTATAAGGGCCCTCGCCTCCTGCTATCTTTTCTTGTCCAGGCCCTCCCTGGCTGTATTGTTATCTATTCTCTCATCCTGGGAAAATAACCATAGCATAAAATGTGTCATCTCAACCAGTTACAATTGTACACTTCAGTGGCTTTAAGTACATTCAAATTTTCATGCACCCTCTCTGATACCAACTTCTAGAACTTTCTCAGAATCCAACCTGAAATTAAGCACTTATTAAAGAGCACCTTCCATCCATCCCTTTCCACAGTCTCAGGAAACCCACCATTCTACTTCCTGTCTCACAATTTGACTGTGGCAGATCTCCTGTGACTAGAGTCATGATATTCTAATGATAGTGGTAGTAATGGTGTGTATGTGCATGTGCTTATATGTGTGCATGTGTGTGTGTGTTTGTGTGTTCATGCTCATGCACACACAATTTTATTGCTTGTACTAGGTCCTGGGCACCATCCGTGGGTTTTTTTGCTTAAGGCTAGCACTCTGCCACTGGTACCATAATTCCACATCAGTTTTTTGAGATAGTTAATTGGAGATGAGTCTCATAAAGCTTCAGTCCTCAGCTCTAAGCTTCCTGAATAGCTAGAATTACAGCCATGAGCGAACAACTCACGGCTAGAGATGGTGAATTTTAACACATTAATTCTGCTAGCATGTAGTGCCTCATGTTTTAGTCAAACATCAATGTAAATGTTGCTGTGAAAAGACTTTTGGAAGCAGGGGTTATACTGTGGGGAAGGGACATACAAAGCAACAAAGTAATCATCTTATAAAGCTGTTAGAAATAATCGCAAGGAAGAAAAAACATTTGAATCTTTATCTTGGGGTTCATTTCGCCTAACATCAATTTATCTGACTGTTTCTGCTTATGTCAGACATATACTATTTGTTGCATATAAGGGAACCCTTGGGACCTATGTTTCTTTGGGTCTGGCTTACTTCACTTAATATAATTTTTTCCAAGTCTTTCCATTTCCTAACAAATAAAAAACAAATTGTTTAAATAGGGATACAGGTGGACCCATTGCAACAATGAGATATAAAAGTCGTTATGGAGAAAAACAAACTTTACATCTTTGGAGGGAGGGGGGATTAAGGGTGGGTGGGTGGGAGATGGGAAGGGATGGTAAGGGGAAACAAAGGAAGAGGCAACAATGTTTGATAAGAAATGTATTCATTACCTAGCCCAAGTAATTGTAACCCCTCTGTACAGTATTTTCGCAATAAAAAAGGAAAGAAATTAAAAAATTTTTGGATGTGATTACCATTTTAATCACATGGGTAAATTTCAATAGATAAATTTAAATAATTTTAAACTTGGAGTAAAGAAGATTTATTATGGCCTGGGAATGTGGCTTAGTGTTAGAGTGCTAGCCTAGCATGCATGAATCTCTGGGTTTGATTCCTCAATACCGCATGAACAAAACCTAGAAGTTACTCTGTGGCTCAAGTGGTAGAGCACTGTCCTTGAGCAAAAGCAGCTCACTGACAGTGCGCAGGACCTGAGGTCAAGCCCCAGAACTGGCAAAAAACAAAAACATAACAAAACAAATCAAAAAAAGATGATTACCCTTCCTAAATAGAATGGGCTTTGTCCAATGATTTGATGAATTTCAAAATTTGAGTATCCTCACTTAACTGCAGTATAGAAATTCTGAGTCTCCATCTACAGGCTGAATGATGCAAAAATTTTCTCTTGCTTGAGATATCAGGCCTGATATCCCCCAATCAACACATACACATATGTGTATACATACATGCATGTGTACATATGTGTGGACACATTTTATATATGTGTATATAGATATACACACATATACATATACACACAAGTTTATAGTGGGGAGGCTTGAACTCAGGGTTTAGACACTTCCTTAGCTTATTCTGCTTGAGACTAGTACTTACCTCTTGAGCCACACACACCTT
Source organism: Dipodomys merriami (assembly GCF_024711535.1). Lineage (NCBI taxonomy): Eukaryota > Metazoa > Chordata > Mammalia > Rodentia > Heteromyidae > Dipodomys > Dipodomys merriami. Next base: position 55,966 of record NW_027206368.1, read on the forward strand.
CAGGTCCAGGTTTTTGTTGGTGTGTGGGAGATAGTCTTGGGTGAAGGTTATGAGCCTTTTTTTTTGTTTTTATTTTTTGGTGCCAGTACCAGAGCTTGAACTCAAGATCTGGGCACTGTCCCTTAGATATTTCACTCAAAACTAACACTCTATAACTTGGGCTACAGCTCCATTGCAGGCATTTTAGTGGTTAATCGGAGATCATGGCTGTAAACCATGATCCTCAGACCTCAGCCTCCTGAGTACCTAAGATTACAAGCATGAGATACCAGCACCTGCCTCAGACAGTATTCTTATGTTTACTATTTGCATTTTGAGCTGTGTGGCTCTAGTCAGTGGCTTAATCTCTCTGAATACCATTTTCTGATATGTGAATGAAGTTTAAGAAAGAACATCAATAATAATAAATACTCCATGGGGTGGGTATGGACATTTGATGGGGTAAAAATAAAATAAATGAAACCTTCATGTCTCAATACAGGAGTTGTTAGTAATCAATATTTATTATTTGTCATTATTATTTGGCCTGACCTTGATTTGAGAAGCCTTATAAGGTGCAGGGCAGAGAAGAGAAGTCCCACTGCAGCCTCTTCCCTGCCCCATCTCACTGGCTTTCTTTGAGGTCACTAGAGGCCCCCAGCCTTGATAAATGTCCTAGCCCTATATGTTATGACTTGCTGGCAGATTTGAATTTGACTTTAATCACTCGTGCTCTGGCTGTGATTTTGAGGAAAATGGCTAAATACTGTTGGTGCCAATGGGGAGATAGCAGCCCATTCTATACTCTGGTCATTGAAGACTCCCCAAAACAATAGAGAGAGGGAGGGAGAGAGAAGGAGAGGGCTGGCAGAATCTGTGCTGGACCAGGACTGTCAAATGGGATAGAGAGACCCACCCTATAGCCATTGAGGGGGCTCCCTTTCTTTTCCTGGAGTGCTGGTGATGTAGGTATTTTTTAGATGATAGGATAGAAGGATCAGAGTAGGCATGTCACTGAAAGGATCTGATTTCAAGGAATGGATACCCATGTCTTACTCTTCTTGCCATGAGAGGTCCTTGGTGTCCTCAGGTTCCTAGTCTTTACAAATGAAGCTAAGGCTAGATCTTCAGTCCCAAGGCCCAGGGAGGATTCAATAGGCCTGAACTCAAGCACAGCATGGACTCTGTAGGGGGAATCTGACTGTCAGCACCAGCCAAGGATGTGTGGTTAAAAAACTATGCCTCCTGGTTGTCTGTAGGTTCCCGGATACCCAGAAGTTTCTATTTCACTCAACTCTTGAACTAGATCATTCCTTCCTTCCCTTTCTCCTTCTATCCCCTCCCTCTCTTTTTTGTCTTCTTTGGACTTGATCACAGGGCCTGTGTCTGAGCTTTTTCGCTCAAAGCTAACTCTCTACCACTTTGCGACACAGTTCCACTACTGGTTTGCTTTTACATATCTGAGCCACTAATGCCATAATTCTTCTCTCCCTCTTTCCTTCTCCTCCTGCCCCTACTCCCTTTCTTTCTTTCTCTTTCTTTCATTTTGTGTTTGTCCTATGGTCTGAAAAGAGGGCTTGGGCACTGTTTCTGAGCTCTTCATTCAACGCTAAAATTCTACCACTTGGGCCACAGCCCCACTTCCAGATTCTTACAGTCTTTCCTTCCCAGGCTGGCTTTGAATAGCAATCCTCAGATCTCAGCCTCTTCACCAGCTAGAATTAAAGGTGTGAGTCACCATCACCTGGCTTACTTTTTCTTTTCAAAAACTTTCATCACAGGCAGAGTAGTTAGTGCTGTAATGAAGCACCAGCCAGACTCTGTAATAAGGACATACAAGTCTCAACTGGCCTAGGGTCAAACATTATTAAAACCAATTCACACTGAGGAAACCAGGTAAGACAGATTTACCCAGAAGGGTGAAGAATCTATGCCTGATGCCAATAGTTACATCTAGACTCCTAGTTACTGAGGAGGCTGAGATCTGAGAACCATGCATGATTCAAAGTCAGCCTGGGCAGAAAAGTCTGTGAGAGTCATCTCCAATGAAGAACTAAAGACCAAGAAGTGGAGCTTTGGCTCAAGTGGTACAGTGTGCCAACCTTGAGAATAAAAGCTAAGGGACAGAACCCAGACTCGAAGTTCAAACCCTAGGATTGGTGCACACACACACACACACACACACACACACACACACACACACACACACACACACACACACACACACACACACACACCACAGAATGCCTGTAACCTGTTTGTCTCTTGGTCCACAGGTTTATTCCCAAAAAAAGTACTGGGACAGGGGCACGGATTTGAGGTCTGAGTCCACTGACACACCAGGAATTTTCCTCCTCTGTAATATGGAAATAAGCATACCTGACTTATATGGTTGTTGGGAGCATTAGATGAGCTAACAAAAAGGGGCGTATGTGTGTTTGAGTGTGTGTGTATGTGTGTGTATTTGTTTGTTTGTGTGTGTGTGTGTGTGTGTGTGTGTGTGTGTGTGTGTGTGTGTGTGTGTGTGTGCCATTCCTAGGGCTGTCCCTGAGCTTTTTTGCTCAAGGCTAGCACTCTACCACTTGGGACACTGGTCCACTTCAAGTTTTTTTGATGTTTAATTGGAGATAAAAGTGTCATGGACTTTTCTACCCAGTGCTGGCATTGAACCACAACCATATATTGCTAGCCTCCTGAGTAGTTAGGATTACACATGTGAACCACTGGCTTCAACTATAATGAGGTTTTAATGAAGGGGAGCTGGTGATATTCTTCAGTTCCTATTTGATGGTGACCTCCCCTGAGATCCCTAACATGGAATCAAAAGATGGGGCTCTGCCTTCAAGGAACCAGGATGAGTCAAAAACAGCCAAGCAATGTTGCATTGACATACAGCCCGGTCTTATTTCTACTCACAACATGAGATTAAGGTGAGTCATTAGGAGCTTCTTTTCTTCCTGTGAGGGACACTGCTCAGACACACTTACAAGAGCACTGACAAAGAAAATGAACGTAGACTTCAAAGTGATTGCAGCTTCTACATATATTGTAATCATGTGATTGTACCTAGCCTTGAAATGAACAGAAATGTATAAGTTTATCATGTTGCATGTGCCGATATTGTAGGTTGGCAGACATGTATGTCAGCAACTGCTCACAAGTGTTTTAGACCCATGGATGATGACTTGCTTTATCATTAAAAAAAGTTTTAAACTGGTAGTGCAGAGTAGGACTTGAATTCAGGGGCTGGGCCCTGTCCCTTTGCTATTTTTACTCAAGGCTAGTGTGTAGCGACCGTCTACTCGACCAGCGAGGAAAAACGACCACCACACCAGGAGTCTTCTCAGATCACGCTTTATTGGAGAGCCTTTTAGTTGTAGGAGAGCTTGGGCGCAAGAGAGCGTGCACCCGAAACACAGCCGCTTATATAGGAGAATCGGAACGCGGGTCTTTCTATTGTTGGTCGCCTGCCTTTCACCGTCACCAGGTGTCATGGGATTGGCTGGGGACTCTACCTGGCTCGTGCACGCTCACAGCCCAGGCGTCCCGCCAAGCACCGTCTGGGGTGGTTACCTCAAAGCTGCAAGGGAGTGGGCGGAGTCTCGCCTCGGCTCCCTACAGTTCCCCCTTCTTTGTTTTATGGCAACAGGTAAGAGTAGAGGTTGGGCCTCTGTCTAAGACATTAATGAGAGGACCTTGCACTGGTCTTCGCCTGAGGGGCGCCTTCCCCAGTGATGACCAGGCCCGTCCGATGCCTTTTTTGCAGAGGTGGGATCTTGGGCATCAACCCACTTGCAACCCAGCATCCTCTTCTTGAGGAGATGAGAACCATCTCCTCAAGTGCAGTGCACTTGCCTTGCACCCTGTCCCAAATTGCAAATTGCATACCTGTCCCGGTGCAATGGGATCCCCTGATCCCTCGGGGTGCTAAGGCTATGCAGAATGGTAAGGCTTAACTGCCTCTCAGGGCCGACAGCCAAATCTGGGGTGAGGATCCACACTCCAAAGCGGCTAATGCTTGCAAGATAACAACCTTGTCCCTTCTGGTTTGGGCTCGAAGGCGACAGACCAACCATAGGCAGACCACGCATCCTCCCAAGCAGCAGGCTAAAAACATTCTGACTCCCACCCGCTCTTTGAAAAAGGACACCGCAGAGGCAATCCAGTCAGTAAATTGTAACAGCCCACAGCATCATTGGTTTAGCTATCACAGGGATTGCTATTAGCACTGTTGCTAACAGCAGGAAGATCAGCTGCATCTTCAAGAGGGGGTTCTGTTGCAGTCTCCACCGGCCTGGTCAGTCTCATTGGCACCCAGTGAGGTACTTCTTGACTCTGTGGAAAAACACAAACAGCTCCCCTGGATCTCGTTATTACCGGATCCGGTCCATACCATTTATTATTAATAACATCCTTCCACATAACCATGTCTTTAGTATCCATGGAGTCTCTTGTCATATGCCAATCTGCGGCAGACTGATCGTTGTCATTTAGAATTTAAAAATTAAGGGTAAAGAGCGCAAGAGAAAGTCTTTCCCTGGGGGACGCGGACTCAGCAACTCCCCCTTTTTGTTTTTGAAGCATTTCTTTTATGCTTCTATTAGCTCTTTCCACTATACCTTGTCCTTGAGGATTGTAGGGCAATCCGGTGGTGTGGGCAACCTGCATTTGTGCGCAAAAGGCGCGAAAACCATGGGAAGTATAAGCAGGGCCATTATCCGTCTTGAGTCTAAGGGGCTTTCCCCAAGCTGCCCAAGCTTCTAAGCAGTGTATTCTGACGTGAGACACCTTTTCTCCTGCCAGAGGTGTGGCATGAATGACACCAGAAAAGGTGTCCACAGACACATGTAAATATTTCAACTTACCAAATTCCGTCAGATGAGTAACATCCATTTGCCATAGGGCGTTTGGTCTCAACCCCCTGGGGTTTACCCCCACATGGGGAGGATGAAGAAAGGTAACACAAGATTTACAGGCTTTAACAATATCTCTTGCCACATGCCTGGACAAATTATATCTTTTCCTAAGGGTATTAGCAGGTACATGATACAATCTATGAAAGTCTTTTGCCAATTCTACAGGATCAGCAGCAACCAGAGCCATAGCCCGAGTTGCCTGGTCCACCAAATCATTACACTTTGCCATCGGGCCCGGCAACATAGAGTGGGCACGAATATGTCCAATATAAAAAGTATGTTTTCTGTTTAAGATAAGGGATTGAATCTGTAACAAAACATTAGAAATTGTACTGGCCTGCTTAACTGAAGCAGCAACTTCAAGAGAAGCAACGGCATTTACAACATATAATGAATCAGAAAATAAGTTAAAAGGTTGATCAAATCTTTTAAAAACTTCAAGCACAATTAAACATTCAACAGCCTGTGGGACATTCGGCCGAAAAATAAAGACTACCGGCTGTTTGTGTCCTTGAACAAAAAAGGCACCTTGTCCAGATTTTGATCCATCCGTAAAGATGGTTAGAGCATCAGCCAAGGGCTCCTTTGAAGTGACAACAGGAAAATACACTAAATTTTTGTTAACTATGGCAAGCAGAGGATGCTTAGGATAATGATTATCAATTACATTTGGAAATGAGCAAACAAGAATTGCCCACATATCCATTGTGGCTGCTAAAATTTCAACTTGCTCACGGGTGTATGGAATAATTAATTTATCTGGAATTTTTGCAAAGTGCATTAAACAATACTTTATACCCAAAATTGTCTGCTTAGCCACTAATTCAGGAAAATATTGAACAGTTTTTGCTCCCACAGAATTGCCGTGGAGCCACAATAAGGGGCCATTTTGCCAAAGAACCCCCGTGGGATAATTTTTTGTTTTTAATATACATAAATCAATAGGTAATTTCAAATCAACCCGTGAAAGTTGAGCCCTAGACAAAGCTGCCTCAACCTTTTGTAGGGAATTTAGTGCTAAAGGTGTCAGGGATCTAGAGGAGGTGACTTCAGGGTCGCCCTCCAAAATAGCAAATAAAGGTAACAACTCTGACCGAGGGAGATTAAGAAACCCCCTTATCCAATTAATATCTCCTGCCAATTGCTGAAAATCATTAAGTGTTTTAAGATGACCAGTTCGAATGGAAAGTTTTTGTGGTTTAATCTCAGTAGGAGAAAAAATGGTTCCCAGAAATTGAACAACACTAGTCTGCTGAACCTTCTCAGGGGCAATAATTAATCCTTTATTAGCTAAGGTCTCCGTTACCTGCCCAAACACCTTATGAAGAGTCTCTACCGAGGGAGCAGCCAACAAGATATCATCCATATAATGGACAATCTGTACTTTTGGAAATTTTTCCCTAACAGGGGTTAATGCAGCCCCCACGAACAATTGACAAATTGTTGGGCTATTAGCCATCCCTTGGGGGAGAACTTTCCACTGATAGCGAGCATCTGGGGTTTCATGATTAACCGAGGGCAAAGTAAAGGCAAAGCGCTCCCTATCCTTTTCATAAAGAGGTATGGAAAAAAAGCAATCCTTAATGTCTAAAGCCAAAATAGGCCACTCTCTAGGTAAAGCAGAGAGCAGTGGAAGTCCCCTTTGGATGGGTCCCATAATTTGCATCTGGGCATTTACTGCTCTAAGGTCATGTAATAATCTCCATTTTCCGGAGGCCTTTTTGATCACAAAAATTGGGGTATTCCAAGATGACACTGAAGGCTCAACATGCCCCAGCTGCAGCTGTTCCTGGACAAGAGTTTGAGCCGCTTCCAATTTTTCTCCAGAGAGGGGCCACTGAGGAACCCACACCGCCTTTTGCGTTAACCAAGGTATGGGTACTGCACCTTCAGTGGAAGCTTTGTTTTCAGAGGCCCCTAAGAAAAACCCAAACCCTTCCTGTCCTGTTTAGGAAGTGGCTCTATCAGCTCCTTGCGTCCTTGGAGACGCCAACCAAGCCCCAAGGCTGGCACAAATCCTTGCTGTTTCATCATATTCTGACTGGCCTCAGAATAATCATTAGTTAAAGTTAGCTTTAGCTGTTGCTGCACATCTCTTCCCCAAAGATTGACAGGGACGTCTACCACAAATGGCTGCATTTTTCCAACCTGGCCTTCGTCTGTTCTCCAAGTCAATTCTTTTGCACTTAACTGTGGGGCATCAGCATAGCCCAGCCCTTGTAAGGTCTGGGAGGATTTCTGAGTTGGCCATTGCTTTGGCCACTCCCCTCTTTGGATGATGCTTCGATCTGCCCTTGTATCCACCAATCCCTCAAATCTTCTCCCTTCCACTTGGAGAGTTAGCATGGGTCTTTGGTCTAAAGTTATGGACAGGCATGTAAGGTCGACTCCAGTGGAGCCTAGCCCTTTATCTCCTCTCTCTATCTCCTTAGCAGGGAAATTGCCATGAAGAGAAGCAGAAGCTGTGCAATTCTATCCCCGGGAGAAATGGACACCACTCCATGGGGGACATGACAGAGGACCTTGATAGTCGCCGTATAGTCAGGGTCAATCACTCCTGGGAAAATTATTAATCCTCTCATTGTGGAGGAGGAGCCTCCTAAAACTATTCCTACAGTGCCTTCATCTAGGGGTCCTGTCATGTCTGTCTCCACAATCTGGACTCCCATCTGCTGTGTTAATACCCGTCCGGAGGTGGCACAGTGGTCCAACCCTGCGGAGCCTGAGGTTGCTCTTCTTGGCTGGGGAGTTGTTGCGGGTGCTGTCTGGGAGCCAGAGTCTGAAATGCCCCATAAACTTTCGGGCCCTTGGGACGAGGGCCCATCTCTCCGTTTTTTGGCTCCTGTTCCGAATTAGTGTTAGTAATTTGGGGGATAAAATGTCCATTGATGTCTCTAACTGACCTGCATTCGTTGACCCAATGCTTTCCCTTTTTACAACGAGGACACACTCCTGGAGTCCTTGGCGGCCTGGGTATATTTTGTACAGGACCACCATTTTGTGGGCATTGCTGTCTAAAATGTCCCAACTGACCACACTGAAAACACCCTTTTCCTTTACTATCTTTTGCGGCCCCGGCAGCCGACAAGACAGCAGCTGCCAGCCCCGCATTGGTCAGGGGGCCACCTACTTCTCTGCAGGCTTTTAACCAAGCTTCTAGGCTTTGGGTTCTTACTGGGGTAATTGCCCTCTGACATTCCTTGGTGCTTTGTTCAAAAATGATTTGTTGTACAAATGGCATGGCTGTTTCCAGATTTCCTAATACCCGCTCGGCTGTCTCTAGCATACGGGCAACAAAATCAGAAAATGGCTCATTAGGGGCCTGCATGATTTTTGTTAGATTGCCAGCCACCTCTCCCTTGTTTGGGAGGGCTCGCCAGGACCTGTAAAAAACCTCGTTTACCTGGCGGTATACTTCAAAGGGATATCCTGTCTGGTCTACCGAGTAGATTCCCTGCCCGAGAAGCATGTCTACGGTCCAGTCTGGGTGCCCGTCACGGACATTTTGTCTGTATTGGGCTTGAGCCTTGTCTTGTACAATTGACCGAAAATCAAGGAACTGCCCGTGATTAAGGCAAGTACGGGCCACTTCAAACCAATCCATAGGTGTCATAGCATTAATAGTTAGCCTTCGAAGCAAGGCAGTGTTATAATTGGCCGTCACTCCATAAGTCCTGACTGCCTCAACTAAATCTTTTAACTGGGAGTAGGAAACCGGCTCAAAATTTCTTTCAGCACTAATGGGATTCTCAAAGACTGGGAAAGCGGCTGCTAATCGCGACCAGGTTTTTTCTTTTATAAAGTGACTCTTCCCTGCCGGCGGGCACGGCGGGGGTCCGACGGGTGAGGGGCAGCTCCGTTTCCTCTCCCTGGCTGCTGCGGTACTCCCACCCCTAGGGGGCGCCACCCTCCATATCTGTCTGCCTCGTGCTCCGCCGCAGCCTCTTCTAACTCTTCACTATCAGCTGGATCGAGCTGCTCTCCCTCCTCCTCTAACATTTCTTCCTCTGAGTCACTCACAAGATTACTATATTCTTGGTCCTGCCCTTCCACATGTAGGGCTGAGAACCGGTTTGCTTTTAAAGAAGGGCACGGGGGTCTCCTTGAGACCCGCTCCTCTCTGAAACCCTTCTCCTTTTGTGAGGGCTGCAGCCCCTCTTGCTTTAATTCTTTAGGATCCTTTTGTCTTTTTTCCCTTTTTCTTTTAGGCCTATTTTCCTCCCCCTTACTGTATGCTGACTCTGATAGACTATCCTGATGCTGCGTTAGTACTTTGCGTCCTTCCTGGATTAAATCAAACCCTCCCTCCTCGAGGCAAGTGCGCACCATCAAAAAGACAAGCCACAAGGGAAGAAGCAATGCAAGCAACCAATAAATATCTAAATCTACAGTGAACAGCATACTGGGGGATTTTTACCGACGTCTCCTCTCCGCGTGTTGAGTTCTGGCTCCAATTCGGCCTCTCGCGCGGGTCCCGTCCCAGGTTCGTTCCCGGGTTTCGGCACCAGTTGTAGCGACCGTCTACTCGACCAGCGAGGTAAAACGACCACCACACCAGGGGTCTTCTCAGATCACGCTTTATTGGAGAGCCTTTTAGTTGTAGGAGAGCTTGGGCGCAAGAGAGCGTGCACCCGAAACACAGCCGCTTATATAGGAGAATCGGAATGCGGGTCTTTCTATTGTTGGTCGCCTGCCTTTCACCGTCACCAGGTGTCATGGGATTGGCTGGGGACTCTACCTGGCTCGTTCACGCGCACAGCCCAGGCGTCCCGCCAAGCACCGTCTGGGGTGGTTACCTCAAAGCTGCAAGGGAGTGGGCCGAGTCTCGCCTCGGCTCCCTACACTAGTGCTTTACCACTTGAGTCACAGCTCCATTTACCTGCTCAGGCTGGCTTTGAACCGCAATCCCCACCTCTTAGCCTCCTGAGTAGCTAGTATTACAAGTGTCAGCCAACAGTGCCCAGCTGACACATAAATGTCTTTTGTTTAGTGACCTAGGAAGATGGCTCAGTGATAGAGTATTTGCTTCTCATGCATGAAGCCCTGGGTTTGATTCCTCAACACCACATGAACAGACAAAGATAGAAATGGTGCTGTGGCACAAGTGGTGGAGCATTCACCTTGAGCTTAAAGAGCTGAAGGACAGTGCCAGAGTTCAATCCCCATCACTAACAAAAAATATTTTGTTTACATATGGTGGAGTTCCTTTCAATGTATATACTATTTTAGATAAATATGAAGAAGCACTTAAGCACCTTACATTGTATAAAGATAAGAGTTATGCATTTCTGGGAAGAAAGTCATTAACTTACATTATGTAATGGTGTGTGTGAGGCACCAAACGGTCTCTACATCTTTGTCATTCTCCTGAAATTTGCCTTGGGTGCAGTGCAATGTTCAATGCTCAGACCATCTCAATAGACACATTTGGCATTTGTCAAAAATGACAAATCCCAGAGTGGTACTGGTGGCTCACAGTTATAATCCAATCATGAGGTTTGCAATGCGAGGATTGCGTTTAAAAGCCAGCCTGGGCAGGCAAATCTGAGTCTCTTACGATTAATTAACAATGAAAAACTTGAAAAACAAAAAATGGAAGGAGCCAAATCACCAGTGGCTCACGCCTGTAATCCTAACTACTCAAGTGGGAGATCTAAGGACCACAGTTCAAAGCCAGACCAGGCAGGAAAGTCCATGAGACTCTTTTGTTATTGTTGTTGTTGGGTCTGGTCCTGGGGCCTGAACTCTGGGTCTGAGCACTGTTCCTTATCTCTTCAGCTCAAGGCTATCTCTCTACCACTTGAGCCACATTGCCACTTCTGGCTTTTTTCTTTTTGCTTATGTGGTACTGAGGAATAGAATCCAGCGCCTCTTGCATGCAAGGCAAGCCCTCTACCACTGAGCCACTTTCCAAGCCCTCCATGAGACTCTTATCTCGAATAAATCACTAGAAAACCAGAAATGGCACTGTGGCTCAAGCAGTAAAGTGCTGTCTTTGAACTGAAGACCTCAGGGACAGCGCCCAAGCTCAGAGTTCAAGTCCCATGACCGACCAAAAACAAACAAACAAATAAAGGATCCCTTGTAGGAAAGTCTGTAAGACTCTTATCTCCAATGAATCACCAAAATGCCAGAAGTAGAGATGTGGATCAGGTGGTAGAGCACTGGTCATGAGTGATAAAAACTAAGAGACAGAACCCAGGCCCTGAGTTTAAGACTGAAGATCTGAAAACACACACACACACACACACACACACACACACACACACACACACACACAGGAAGAAAAATTGCTATTTTAGTCCAAATGCACGTACAGATGTGCAGGTACATAAGTTTCAAAGAGGCAGAATCAAATATGATCACAGTTTGGAATACCAAAAAATACCATGTCCCATCAGTTCCTGGCAGAGAAGGAAGGCATGTGGCATTCCACCCTCAGGGAACTGCTCTTGGGGACATTCTGGGAAATCCCTCCACAGGAACACATCTGGACTACTGGAGAGTCAAAGGTGGCAAATTCCTCAAGAACCAGAAATTCACATTTCACTCCCTCCAAGGGGCCTACAGCTCCAAGAGGGTCTTTGCACTCACTCCCCAATCAACAATCCCTAAAATACAGATAGGATGGGGAAGAGTGAATAGGGAGAATTAGTGGGGAGGCCTAGCGTCCCTGTGCAAGTGGTTAAATGGGAAAAGGACTGACCTGAGTAGAGACACAGGATATGCAGGTGGAAGTTAGGGAGGGGAACAAAGATGATGAGGGCATCAGTCCTACAGGATACAGACATGTGCAGACAGGGTACACTCCAGAAAGAGAATGCTGGAGGAGGTCAGGGGACAGGAGAGGGCAATAGAAAGAACTGATTGTAAAGTATGGTAAGTAGAAATAAGACTTCCATACTGGGGCACCAAGGGCCCTGGGTTCTATTTCTGACTCTACTGAGTGGACAAATCCCTATCCTCGCAGCCTCAATTTACCCCACCTGGGAGAAAAGTAGGAAGAAGCACAGACTGTTCTGGTGCTGCCACTGAGGTCACAGAGGAGGAGAAAGGAGAAGCTGCAGGTTTGAAGTAAACCCAGACAGGGGTGGGAGACTGGGGAGCAGCATTCTCTCAGCACCATACTGAGGCACTCAGTTATCTGCCTCCTAACCCCTCGGGGTGCCATCAGGCTGCCGATTATGGTGCAGAGCCCCAGCCCCACGTTGAGCAGGAAGCATAGGGCTGCCAGTAATAGAGTCACTGCCTGCAGAAGTGACACCTTCTGCTTCTGCACAGCCAGTCAGCCCCACCGGCCCTGTAACCTTGCTCCAAGCCTAGGCACATCCACATGGTGGCAACAGTAACAACTCAGCAAAAGAGTGTGGCCCAGGCACCAGGCCACTCCACAGCCCACCTTCACTTCTTCTGTTTACAGGCTAGCAACCCAGATGCTACCACTTAGTCACCACCTCAGGGGGGAGTCGCAGCCACCAACCCACAAGTTGGGGACTATGGAGTCCTCACAGTCAAGATTCCCACTTCCACACTTGTTAGACAACGAATATATCTGTTACCTTGGCCTTCTGGAGAGTTCCAGTCTATCTAGGTGTGATATGTGGGTCTGATATCAGATATATCCCTCCTCAACTGAAATGGTGCATCTTGCTCCTCCATGGCTCCCCCCCTTGCCAAGTGAGGTGAGAAAGAGCAAGAATTGGATTGTTGGGCTATAAGCCGTACGTGCTTGGTGCTAGTGAGCAGGGTGCGTTTTGGTGGTTCAAGTGTACCCCAGGGATCTATCCCTCTTCACAGCCTCCTCTGCGTCTGTGAGCTATCCTTGAGGAGTCGAGCTTCTCAGGCTTTGCAGATACTGCTGGAGCCCTGCCATTGCCCTGCCTCCAAGGTCTCAGACTCCCCACTGCTGTTGGCCAAGGCCTGAGGACACCAAGACCCCAGGATTTCAGTGTCCGCAGCCATGAAATGGGGTCCATGCTGTGATCAGTGTGTACTGTTCCACTAATGGGCCACAGATGTTGGGTGTGCATGCACATATATAAACCAGAGAGCATTGCCTGCTGCCTGTGACATCTGTCTGCCATTTCTACCAAAGTGTTAGGGAGGCAACATGAGACTGTCCTCTGGCCTCTTCCTCATGAAGGTACAGTCCCATGCGTGTCCTCTGGACACTAAGTGCACGTCGATCCCTTCCAGAAACCTCCAGTTTAGTGTTTGTCTCTATCCAGCCCCATTAGGCAACCATCAGCCAGCACCAATGTGGGCTAGACCCTGTGCCAGGCTCCAGGAGGATGTACAGGAAGCCCCAAGCCCTAAGAGTTCAAATGACTGAGGGCTGAAACACCAAACAAACATGGAGTGACCCAAGACAGGCTAATGTGGTGAGGGCTCTGAAGAAAGACTTTCTGCACCACAGAGAATCTGGTCCTCCTGATCCACTGCTCATCCCGAAACTGCTTCTTCCCTGATGCCTTCCTGTCTGCCATGTTCCACATGTGCCCTCTTGATTCTCTTCTTTCCAGCCTGCCACTAATCCTGGTGATTTACAAGCCACAAACATAGATAACTCTCACCTCCCGTTTCTTTTGGTTCCAGGCTGAACAGTAAGGTCAGTATTTCTGACATCATAGCTTGAGTCAATATCTGTAACAAAACTTTGAAGGCTTGGGTCACCTTGGCTTGAATCCACATTCCTGGGGATGACACACAAGAATTAATCAAAATAGGCAGTTTTGGCTCAAACTTGTAATCCTAGCTACTCAGTGTGATATCTGATTTGCTATTCACTGGAAGAAAGTTTATTCTATCCTCAATCCTTCCTGCGGTAGCTAATTTTCTCTCCTGAGCCCCTTTCCCTTGGTAAAGAAGGATATCCATGGGAACAAAAATGTAAATTCAGAAACATTTTTGCTAAAAGTAAACTTCTCTCTCTCCCTCAAGCTTCCCAGACTGGCAGCTTTGCAGTTTATCACAAATTTTGCTGAATGCCACTAACAATTATGATGCTTATCACCAGCTGTACTGAGTTCTTTATTACTCAGGAAGTTGTAATAAACATCATTCCTGTTCAGAAAATTTCAGCGCACTGTCAGAAGCATTGACTCGTGTGTCCCCATTTGAGCTTCTGTGTGGTGTGAGGGTGCATGCTGACATGCATTCTCTCTGGGAAAAGGATTCCCCTTCTTCAACATCAGGGCAAAGGTCCAATGTCCCAAGGCATGTTTGACTCAAGGCTATGATTTGCTTCTGTAACCTTGCTTGCTTGCTTTGGTAAACATCACCTATGTGAAAGCACTTCCTATAAAAATCCCCCCTGAACAACAAACAGGGCTGTTCTCTAGCTCTGTGAGCTGAGGACAGATGGAATATGGCTAAATAAAGAACTTCCAGCCAAATTGCCTGAGTGCTGTCATATCTTCCTGGGAAATTGGAATACTACAATTTAAATTGGAATACAACACAAGTGGCTAAAATCTGAAGACTAATCTCCATTTGAAGCCAGCCTTACAAGAAGGCCCATGACATGACACTTTTATCTCCAATAAACTACTCAGAAAAAGAAGAAGTTCTGTGACTCAAGTGATAGAGCACTAGCCCAAAGCATAAAGAGGCTCAGGAACAGCACCCAGGCCCTGAGTCCAGGTGCCAGTACTGGGAAAAACAAATACAACAACAACAAAAAAAAACGGGTAATCAACTCTCCTGTCTTCCTTGTCCTTACTTCTCAGCCTAGTACTGTCTTTGTGTGTTCTGTCACAGTGCTGTTGACCAAGAAGTCCTTTGCACACAGAAAGCCTGCTCTTTCTTACCTGCACTGGCCACATCATTCATTCTCTATTCTCCATTCGATGTTAAACATTTTTTTGGGGCGGAGGTCCGGTCGTGGGGCCTGAAATCTGGGCCTGGGAGCTGTCCCTCAGCTCTTCAGTTCAAGGCTAGCACTCTACCACTTGAGCCATAGCGCCACTTCCGGCTTTTTTCTTTTTTTTTTTTTTAATATTTTATTTTATTTGAGAACATACTTACAGAGGGGTTACAATTACATGGGCAGGATAATGCATACATTTCTTACCAAGCATTGCAGCCTCCTCCTTTGTTTACCCTTCAATGGCTTTTTTCTTTTTGCTTATGTGGTGCTGAGCAATCGAACCCAGGGCCTCAGGCATGCAAGGCAAGCTCTCTACCACTGAGCCACTTTCCCAGCCCCTCTATGTTAAACTTATTTGTTCAAGGCTGATGTTCTATGTTGGGTCTTCGTCCGTCCCACGAAAGATGGATGGGGTCTGAGGAAAGGTAAGTGTGGCGCTCGCCTGTTCCCCAGCCCAGGAGACAATCAGACGCAGCAGGGAGCCAAATCCAGCAGGTAGAAAACTCATTTATTAACAGAGAGCAGCCCTTATTAAATACAAAAAGGGCGGGTGGCATGGCAAGGGAGGAAGAGGAACCAATCACTGTCAAGGTCACACCCTATCATGCACCTGAGCCTTCATGGGCTGGTTAGGCACTGATAGGAAGATCAATTGGGCTCTGCCCACTCTACTCTCTCCCAGCGCCATCTTGGCTGCCCATGTGCTCTATAGTAAATTGGGCTCTGCTCACTCAACCCCCTCCCAACGCCATCTTTGCTGCCCATGTGCTCCACAGTTCTATTGTTGAGTCTCACCTCTACTGTATCTCACTTTTTGGAGATAAGAGTTTCAGCAACATTTCTTTCTAGTCTGGCTTCAAGCCTCCATCCTCAGTTCTCAGCCCTATAAGTAGCTAGTTTTATAAGTGTGGGCCACTGGTAGCCAGCAAATTTGACTATGTTTTGGTACCTTATATATGTAGAATCATAAATATAGTTTTTATTTTTAATATGGTTTATTTCACAGTATTTTAAAGATTCATTCTTGTTGTAGCATGGTCAGAATGTCATTCCTTTTTAAGATTGAATAATATTCCCTTGGCTGGTTATACCACATTTTGTTTACCCATCAAGAGACATTTGGTTTTCTACCTTTCTACTACTGTGTATAATGTCATGAATAACATTATTATCTTTTACATTGTGCACACTGTTGTAAAAACACGCCAGAGACATCCTTTTATAATAAACTGAGGTGAATCCCCCTGTGGCTTTCCTTCATATTAACTATCAAAGAGAAAACTTAAAGCCAGTGAGGCTCATATGGAGTGACCAACTTAAATATTTTTCATCCTATTTACAAGGATATTGCTGTATTCCTATATAAATAAATATCCAGCCAGGTACTGGTGGCTCATGCCTGTAATCCTAGCTACTCAGGAAGCTGAGATCTGAGGATTGCCAGGTTGGGCAGGAAAGACTGTGAAACTCTTATCTCAAATTATCCACCAGAAAATCCAAAGTGGTTCTGTGGCTCTAGTGGTAGAGTGCTAGACTTGAGCTGAAGAGCTGAAAGAAAGTGCCCCGGCCCAGTGTTCAAGCCCCATGTTCAAAAATAAATCAATAAACAATATCCAACAAGTTGACAAATCAGGCAAGGCCTTTGCAAATTTGTTCTTCTCTTCTCTGGAAACTTCTTCTACACCTTTGTGTGGACCTGAATGCTTAATAGTTCCTGTCTTTGATCCTAGCTTATCAGGAGGCTGAGATCTAAGGATCCATGTTCAAACCCAGTCTGGAAAGCCAATTCTGACAGACTCCTATCTCCAATACACTAGCAAAAAACTTCAAAGTAGAAGTTTAGCTAAAGTGGTAGAGCATCTGCCTTGCAGGAAAAAGCTAAGCAAGTGTATGGGACCCTGAGTTCAAGCCCCAGTACTTGTACACACACACAAAAGGAAAATAAACTTTGTTTAATTCGTTCATCTTTTCAGCAGCTAGATCAGAAGTTCTGCCACAGAAAGGCCTTCTCTGGCCATATGACCTAAAATATTAACTTCCTCTCAGTTCCTTGATTTTCTCTCAGAGCAGGTCTCAGTTTGGGCCTCCCTCTGAAGGGTGTGAGCTCCAAACTCACTCTATTTTATAACATCCTTTTCTCTAGCAGCACCTAGTCCCCATTATTGAAAATCAGAAAATTGGACCTCCTTCTGAGCAGAGCAGTTTGCAAAAAGGGTCGCCCTCTTCTCTGGGTCAAGTAGCCCTAATAGAGCTGACAGCTGAGGATTTTATCTCATACAACTCTCAACCACGGGAAGGTAAACTGAGGACCTTCCCAGGATAAGAAGTAATTCCTGCTTGAGCAAAATGTATCAATCAATGTCACAACAGGAAGGAAACTATTCAGAATATATCTTCCCTTCCCCTCTCCTCTTCTAGCTCTCAAGAGGATTTTGAAAAAAATTGGATTTAAGTGTGGTTATTTTTCATATCTTCCCAGAGTCACTTGTTCAAAGCTGCACACCAGCCCAGGTTGCCCACAATAGGAACTCCACCTTAGGAGCCCAGCTTTAATCTTGGACCTCTTTCATCACTCTTACAATATAGGATGCACCCAACAAGGGAAGGCGCTTCAGGGGCTTTATCCTCCTCCCACAGACAAGTTAGTTCCAGAGGGGAAACTGACCTGGCCATCGACTGAAAGTGAACCAGAATAGGATGAGCTCAGAGTGAGCCCTCCTAATGGGAAAGTCACAACCATTAAGTTAGATAATATATAATAAAGGGTTGCCTGTCTGTGGTGGCTCACACATGTAATCCTAGCTATTCAGAAAGCTGAAGTATGAGGACTGGGGCTTGAACTCAGAGCCTGAGCCCAAGGCTAGTGCTCTACCACTTGAACCACAGTACCACTTCCAGCTTTTTCAGAGTTGGTTATTGAGATAAGATTCTCATGGACTTTCCTGGTCAGGCTACCTTTGAACCACAATCCTCAATCCTCAGCCTCCTGAGTAGCTTAGATTACAGGTGTGAACCACCAGTGCCCACCTGGCCCCCATTTTTCAGATGTACCTCACCTCATTCTCTTTCTCACTCAGAACCAGCCACACACCACTTCCTCCTGATATGGGGTTTATTCCAGCCCTGAGACTTTCACCCTAGCTATTGCCTCTGTCACATGCCCCCAAAGCTGGCTCCCTCTCAATCTACAGGTCTTGGCTTCAGTGCTACCTCTTCACAGAAACCTTTTCTCTATGTATGTGGATTCTGGGGTTTGAACGGGTTTGAAATCAGGACCTGGTCACTGTTGCTTATCTTTTTAAAATCTTAAATATAGTATTCTACCATTTGAGCCACAGTTCCCAATTATGCTTTATTGCTAGTTCATGGGAGATAAGAATTTCAGAGACATTTTTTGTTGAGACTGACTTTGAAACATGATCGTCAGATCTTAGCTTCCTGAGTAGTTAAGATTACAGGTGTTAGCCACCAGCACTTGACTCACAAGGACTCTTTCTGGCACTCTCACCTGCACTATTTATCTTTATATAGTTGTTTCATATATTGGTTTATTGACTTTTCACTTGGCTTCCACAAATAAATGATCAGTTGTGTCTTGGGTAGGTTCCCTGTCTGCTCCTAGCCTACATTTTGGATCATTCACACCTGACATGCATCTGATGAATGGTGAATCTCTCCACCCACTGTCCCCTTTTACTTTCTTTTTTTATTATTTGTTGTATGGTCTTTGGCCTTGAAATTAGGGTCTGGGCATTGTTCCTGAGTGTAATCCTAGGTTGTTAATGTTAGCTTCTTGGGAGGCTGAGATCTGAAGACCGTAGGTCAAAGCCAGTCCAGATAGAAAAGTCCCTGAAACTCATCCCCATTTAACCACCAGAAAACTGGAAGTGGCATTGTTGTTCAAGTGGTAGAACACTATCTCCTACTTGTAATTGCTTGCAAACATTAGTTCCTCTGGCTTCAGTAGCCAGCCTTTGGATTGAGACATGATCTCTCTATGCAGCCTTGGCTGTATAGGGATTATCCCTCCTATAATTCGTTTTTGAGTATACTTCTTGCAATCTTTCACATCCCAATAACAGGTCCCTGTGCTCTCAACTGCTATTATCTTTGATGTCTTATAATACTCTCCACCACTTTCTCGAGAATTGCTCTGCTCCTAGGCCTGAATACTGCAGCATATTCTGAGAAGAGTGGTAGCTATTCGCTAGCCACACCCATCCTGCCAAATCTCCGCCTTAAATTATATTTAGTCTAATTATGAGACTACCCAGAAGGAAGGGAATATTCTGCTAACCGCCCTCCTCCAACCCTGCTTCTTAGTAGACAGTTTATGATCTCAAATTGTGGCTCCCCAGAGAGGAATCTTTCACTGCTGCTTAAAAAGAAAGACCAGGCAAGGGAAACAACACAGAATCCTGGCCTGGAACTGTGCTAGGACTGGGGTTCTTCTGCAAGAAACAGAAGGGAATGGCAGGCAGAGTGGTACCTAAGCCTCTCTTCAGAGGTGACTGCTTGACATTATAAAGCAATTGAAACTCAGATGACAAGATGTAATGGTTAAGCCAGGTAAGTAAACTGGCTCTCCTTCTATAGGGAGAGGTAAGTTGGAAAGATCTGCAAGAGTTGGGCACGGTGGCACTGTTGAAGGTACTCTTTTTACTTGGACAGCCTAAGTTTTCTTTAATTAAAAGGTACATGCCCATGGCATAATTGAATGTTCTGTCATGTATAGATCCCTGGATCTCATATGGTAGTACCTCATGTCACACTTTACTTTAAGAATGGTGGGTTCCAGCTTGTTGAGTCTTGGCTCATCAGAACACAGGGAATATTATGCAACTTGTTTAAGCTATGGGTGCTCCATTATTTGTTCAATATTTGTCTCTCCCTCAGGTCCTCAATTACCAGTTGGCAGTTTACATTTTGTCCTCAAACAGACAGTTTATATGGACCAACATATTTGGCCCTCAGAACTAGTGACTCTACCTGGATAACATCCTCCCCTCAAAGGGAAATCTTCCTGTTATAACAAAATATAAAAAGACACCTAAGCTCCAGATTTCCACCTTGTAGGCATATTTTCTTTTTCCAATTGTGGGGCTTGAACAGTGTCCTTGAGCAATTCAACTCAAGGCTAGAACTCTACCAATTGAGCCACTGTGCCACTCCCAGTTTTCTAGTGGATAATTGGAGATGAATATCACAGACTTTTCTGACCGGGCTGGCAATGAACCATGATCCTCAGATCTCAGCCTCCTGAGTAGGTAGGATTACAGGTGTGAAGCCAGTTCCAGCCATCATTTCTTTCTTGCAGGAACATTTCAGGGGTATGGAATAGCACAACACCACATAAATTTGTCAGCAGCTGCCCCGGGGAGAACCAGATGATTAGACCAAAATAACTAACCTTGATATTGCCTTTGCTGTCCAAAAGGATATTGTTGGGCTTAAGATCTCAATGTGCGATTGTGTTCTGCTGTAATTAGTACAATTTGTTTGAAGAATCTCCTGGCTTCAACTTTATATAAGTGGTGGGATTTTCAGATAGACTTCAGAAGGTAGCCCCTAGTGGCCAATTCCATGATGAGATATACATACTCTTTTTTCTCCATCACCAGGTACAACTTGATGATGTGTCTGGGCCATCCAGCCTTAAAAATGTCCATCTTATTCTCTATTCAATGCCTGGAGGACTCTCCCATATGACGTATTTTAAACTGCCATCTCGGTGTCTGTGAAGTGGTGATGGGACAGTTTCACTCAGGTAACTTGGTCAAGGAGTTCTTTTGTCTGGTATTGTTTGATGATCTCCTCGTCAAGCAGCTCGGGGATGATTCTTTGTATTCTGCGATCCTCCTGCTATGAAAGCAGGTAGCAAGTCTCCGAAAAATTAACTCAATAAAATAATGGGAAACCCGGCAAAAAGTAAAAAAGAAATACCAAAATCCAACCAACAAAACCTGCAACCAAACAGATCATCAATCTAGCTTTGAGTTAATCCAGCAGCTTACCAAGCGAGAGCTCCCAGCACTGTTAACTGACAAATGTTGGGGCACAGTGGCTTCCTATATACCCTACATGACCTATCACAATGGAGCAATCACAACTGTGCATAGTGACATCATGGGGGAAATGGACAAATCAGATTCAGACCAAGTGAGGTCAGAGAAAAAGTGGACCAATTACAGCCTGCCACCATTGACACTGTAGCTCTTAGGCCTCCAAGACTGTTGCTAGAGATTCCAGAAGGACTTGAGGTTGCTATGGTTATTTTCATGGAATTTTTGAAACCACTAAGACAGTGGTCAATGTCCTCTGACCTATGAGAGCACTCCTGCATTATATAAATTGCTTCTGTGGAGACACTAGCCAATAGCCTCAATTCTTGATGGCCACCTTATCCTATGACTTGTTCCAGGAATGACGCAGCACAAAGTCCTCCATCCTTCTTAAGGACACCTGTCTCCCACAATTTACTCCTGAAGGGACAAGGTCCAGGCTGGTTCTGAGCCACAATCCTCACAATTCAGCTTCCAGAGTAGTTAGGATTATAGGCCTGAGCCTTCAGTATTTAGCATCTCTCACTTTTAGAAGAAATATATTTTTTGTTTTGTTTTGTTTTAGAAAGGGTAGTTGTAAGGTTGGGGATTTTGCTCAATGGAAGAGTGCCTGCCTGGTGAGTACAAGTCCCTGAGTTCGGCCCCTATCTCTGGGGTGGGGGGAATGTTATAAAAGAAAGGCTGGTGTTAGATATGTCCTTTTCTTTTAGCACTTTGAATTTGTTGCCCTTGCTGCCTAATACTCTTTTTTCTAATGAAAAATTGGTCATAATATCATTGAAGATCACTTGTGTGTGAGGAGTTGTGTCTCTGTGCTTTGGGAGGACTGCTGTCTTTGAGTATTTAATTAGAATGTGTTTTAGTGTGGATCTATGGGATTATGCTAATTTTTTGTTGAGCTGCTAGATTCCTGCATATAAGGGTTCATGCTTTTAATGAAAATTGGGAAGATTTTGGTAATTATTCCTCCAAATACTATGCAGTTTTTCTCTCCTGTACATTATATATATAGATATATACACATAAATATACATTATACATTATACATGCATACATTATATACATATTCACATTGTATATGTGAATACGCTAATATAAATATATATTCCTACATATTTGTATTATATATATATTTACATAAATATATTTATTTTTCACATAGCTTCTACTTTTGTGATTGTTTATGGAAGTCTAGATTCGTACAAGATACTTTGTCAGAGATAGAGTTAGAAGTTTCCTCTTTATATCTTGGTGAAAATAAACATTTCTTGGCAAGGATATTGAAGCAGGTACAATCTAGCCTTACTCTCTCTCTGATTTACTGTCTCTGTCAGGTTTCTGAGCACAGGACCATTGCTTGTCAGGTTCTTCTATTGTGCACTGTGATCTTTTGCAGTGTCATGTTCTGCTTCAATGGACACCAGGCCTGCAATTGGAAGAGGAGCTGCTCCAAAATCAACCTGCTTGGTGCAAAAGTTCTTCTGGAGTGGCCTTAGTAGATGCCCCTGTTCCAGGACTACCGACTGCTGACTGTGGACTGCACAAGCACAGGAACTTTTTTGACCCAAGTCAGAGGTCTGCAGTGGAGCCCGGGAGTGCTGCCCTGATTGTGGTTGTGCTAGGAGCCAGGCTGGGGGCAGAGAGACCTCACTGTGCCCTGACCTCTGGGGCGCAACAGGTTCAAGGGCTCTTTCCAGGAGACATGTGTAGTTGTAGGGAGCAGAAGCCGAGCTCCGAAGGCCCCTAAGCACATGCTGGAAAATGGAGCTGGGAGGGCCAGGCTGTCCAGGTTGTCAGGGGGCAGGCGATGAGCCTATATTAGTAGTCTTCAGGGTTCCAAATGAAGATCTAGACTTGCTTGCTATCTGGAAATGTCCCATGCTGTTGAGGGTAAAACTGCCAAGGCCCACAGTTAAAGGACAGGCTGGTGGCTGGCAATGGAATGTTGAAACTGGAGTGCGAAGACATCACAGTGGGCTCTGTGGGTTCCCTAACATTGCAGAGTAGGGATGCTGGAACCCAAGGAGATACCAGGCTCTGCTGGCTGGGCACTAGATAGACTTCTGGATGAAGCCTTGCTGGATGGACTAGCAGAATCCATGGTTCCACTCACCCACAGGCACATGAAGCTGCCTAGCATCTCCCCAGCAGATATCATGGGGACAGCAGCTCTCCCAACTTGGACAAGGAGGTTCTGCTTGCTAGAGGATGTGGCCTATGCTGGTCATAGACAGGAAATAAACCTGCTGCTGGAGGAAGCTTTTGCCCCTTCCAAGGCTCCTGGATCAAGAGGAGCCCTCAGGAATACGCTCATAGAAAGGCTAGTCCCCACACACAATGAGAACATCTCTAGTTGGTTTGAATCTTTGGGGGGGTCACGTCTTGGAATGCAGTGGTATTGTAAGAGGAGTGTTATTGACTTGTTCAACCTGAATTGAACCTTGATTCTTACAACAAAGCCTCCTTAGTAGCTAAGATTATACATGTGATCTACTGGTGCCTAACTCCATCAAAGTTTTTAAGCCCATGGCTCTTCAGGGAAATCATAGCCCTGGGTTTCTAGGAATCAAGATGCATGCTAGGTACGAAAGACCTTTGAGCCTGGCATAAGTGGAGGAGTAGAGAGGGCCCCCATGTCACTGGGTGTTGAATCAGTACAATTGTTGGCATGAACATCTGGCAAACTTGCTAGATAGGCAAAGATCCAGAAGAAGGAAGCATCAGAATGCAGGGTTTTAAGCACAATTTCTGTGAAATGAAGATTCAAAAGGGAGAAGTGACTTCTGAAAGTCCCATTTATGGCAGCGGAATGAAGGAGAAACCTTAGTGCCCTGCACCCCAGGTCATGACATGCCTGCAGTCAGATCGTAAGGAAGCTAGGAGGCCTCCAAGAAGGCAGTGGCATTAAATGAGTCCTGGGATCATTCGCCCAGTGACAGATGTAAGAAGCCGCAGGCTTGGACACCACGCTGTTTATCCCAGGCTTATTGCCTTATGGTTAGTCTAGATGTCATAACAGCCTTGCTATAGATTCCTGGAACCAGAGACTGAATGACGCAGGACACTAAGCTCAATTGAAATCTGAAACGAGGACACCACCAATAATATCAAGGGAGTGAAGAGCAGGGGCCTGAAGCTAGGGACCAAGTGTAGAACCAGGCAGTGGTGGCTCACACTAGCTACTCAGGAGGCTAAGATTTTAGAATCGAGGTAAAATACCACCCAGGTATTAAATTTCATGAGATTTTTCTCGCTAATTAACCAGGGAAAAAAGCCAGGAGTGGAAGTGTGGCTCAAGTGGTAGAGCACTAGTCTTGAACCAAATGGTCAGACACAAACTCTATCTGACCCTGAGTAGTAAGGACTACATAGGAGGCTAAGATTTGAGGATTAAGGTTTGCAGCCATCCTGTGCGAAAAATCCATGACACATCTCTAATAAAAAGCCAGAAATGGAACTGTGGCTCAACCGGTAGAGCACTAGTCTTGAAAACAAACTCTAAACTCGATTCTCACTCTGAGTGGTAAAGATTACTTAGGAAGATGAGATGTGAGGATTAATTTTTTGTTTGGTTTTTTTTTAACTGTATTTTTTTGTCTTTTCTTTTTTGGTTCTGGGGATCAAACTCAGGACGTTGCACTTGCTAGGCTAGCGCTTTGCCACTGAGCTACATCCCAGCCCCGTGAGGATTAATTTTTGCACCCAGCCAGGGCAAAAGAATCCATGACACTTATCCCTAGTAAAAACCAGATGTGGTACTACCTCTGTTATTGAAAATCTTGCAATTTCTCAGTGACTTTTATCTAGAACTTCTCTGTTATTTTCAAAGTTGAATGCTTCTTTTTCCTAATTCTGCATTCTGATGAATGTAAAATACACAAGATTTCAATGTCAGGTTTGAAATAACTCTCACATACTTGACTAACATGAAGTGCCAATGAAAGCATTTGAGCTTCATCTTCAATGGGGAAGCAACAGCCTCTGAATCATTTTTATTGATAGACAATTGAAACAGAAAAGGTTGACTTCTTAAAATATGCTTTTTATTGTAAAAATTCTGTACAGAGGGGTTACAGTTACATGAGCAAGGTAATGAGTATATTTCCTATCAAGCATTGTTGCCTCCTCCTTTGTTTTTCCCCTACCATCCCTCCCCTCCCACCTCCACAACTACAATTCCCCACACCCCCCATAAATGGTAAAGTTCAGTTTTCAACATAGTGTCTTGTATATCTCATTGTTACAATGGATCAACCTATATGCCTATTTAAGCATTTTCCCTTCCCAAATTATAGAACTATATATACAAGATGCAGAGTATCGACAAGAAAAACAGTGAATACATGGGTTATACCATGGAGGAGGAACAGACAAAGAAAAAATCACATGGTACAGAAAGGCTTGGAAAAATTTATACTAAGGGAAGTAAACCAGCCACAAAGAAACATAGGGTCCACTGTTTCCCTTATTTGCAATGACTAGTATATATCTGGGACAACCAAAAAAGGTCAAAAGCTATGTACATACAACCAGATAAGATGATGTTAAGCAAAATAAATCCCAAGATAGGGACACAAGTATTTTTTTTTACTTTCTTGTTATTGTTTCTAACGTATTTATAAGAGGTTAACATTTTAATGAACAGTGATATTCTGCAACTTTATCAATCAACTTCATTTCTTTCACATGTGCCCAAATTGGAGGGCTTTTTCAAGAAGATAAAAACAGAAAGAATAGGAAAATTATCGGTAGACTTCTATCTGGAGAATGGACTCATTTTATAATCAAGGAACAAAAGAATATTTCAGTGAGGAGGATATTTTTCAAAAAATCAGGGAAAGCATGAATAAAGGAAAAATGTAACAGAAGACATGTATTCTTTGCATTCTAATGCTAGGTTTATTCAATAGAATATCTTTATTGTACCCAGCAAAGCATAAACACAACCTTACTTAAAATGCTACAAAGTTACAAAACACAAAATTTATAATAGTATATGTACACTGCTATGTATATAGTATATATATAGCATATATATAGTATATATATATATAGCATGTACTATATATACTATATACAAGTATATACTATATCTATACTATACAGATATAGTATATACATAGTAGTGTAAATAAAATAAAGGCAAAAGAGAAATGGAGAGATGCAGAGTGAGTGAGCAAGAGAGAGAGAGAGAGAGAGAGAGAGAGAGAGAGAGAGAGAGAGAGAGAGAGAGAGAGAGAGAGAGAGAGAGAGAGAGAGAGAGAGAGAGAGAGAGGCAATATACATATTGCCAAGGCAAACCTGCAATACCATGAATGGCAGGCAAAATGGGGTGGGGGCAAGCTTTGATAGGGGCAGCTTTGGCTCAACTTCTCTCCAATTTCAGAGTAAACACAAGGTAAAGGACCTGGTTAACAGACCCATTCATAGCAACAAACACGGTGTGGGATTCTCTCAGGGTAGAAGGGGGTCAAGCAGGGACAAGGGCCAGGCATAACAGGAAGAGCAGCTTTGTCCTTTTTCCCTGAAAGCCTCTGCCTTGAACCACCAGCAAGGGCATCCCTAGATTGCCAGTCTATACCCAGTAATCAGTGGCAAGTTGGGAATCACCAAACACTTTATGAATGGAGAAGGAATGAACTTTCTAGCCAGAAAATTACAGGCCACCTTTTTCAACAGACCCCCAAATCCACAAAAATTTTGGAGCCAGAACTGGGCTGCAGATGAACTGTCTCATCTGCTGCCTTCCCCAATATGGGATCTTTTCTTACAGCCCCTCCTGGGCTAGTGAAGTGACAAATCTGACCTGAGTTATAGGGGGAGCATCAGGTCCCTTCTTATCCGGTGGAGTTGGAGCTGAAGCTGGGGCTGTAGCCCAGGGAATAGGGGCTTTGTCTGGGGAATACTGGGCTTCAAGGGTATGATCTCCTGCATGTTGTATTTGTAGCGGTGCATGGTCTGCTCTGGTGCCTTAGCAAAGAAGGACTGGGGAGCTGGGGCACTGCTGGAAGCAGACATGCAGCTGCTGGGCTACACTGGAGCTTCATGAGAAATAGCTGGAGTAGCTGCAGCTACTTGGTCTGGCTGCGCCAGACCAAGACCCAGGGTCATGGCTCCCGCTAGAATCACTCCTTCACTCAGCCCTGCTGAGGTACTTCCTGCTTGGCTAATTGTGGACATTTAATCTGTAGAGGGATCCTCTGACTTCTTTTCAGAGCAGCCTTGCCTGTATTAGAAGAAGGAGTCATCTCCCTGCCATCCCCACCTCCTCCCACTCTCCTCAGCCTATGGGGCTGAGACAGTGCTCAATGGAACAGAATTTTGACCCCATTCCAAAACAGTCCCTCAGAGCACTATTACAAAGTAGGAGCATAGATCTGCTGGAAGTGGACAAGCTCCTCATCCAGGAAGAGAACTGGTATTCAAAGAAAATAAGAAGATATTTGAAGTCACAATTGCCATCAGTCACGAATTTCCCTTAGGTAGTGAATTATTGAATGTTACAGAAGTGATAGCTCCCTTCAAGCCCTTTATCGAGCTTAGAGAATGTGTTCAAATGAAGATTTCTCCAGGCTTTCCTGTAAACTTAGATAGACCTGTGCTTCCCAGGATCACAGCCACTGTGACTTTCAACAGTTTTGAGATGATGTAGTTGATGGCTCTATCTTTACCATATCAGATAACTACAAAGACCCCCCCAACCATTGTCCTGACCTTTAACATAAAAAAAGATGCTATTCACCAAGAACAAGGAACGTAGAGACTCCTAGAATTAAATTCAAAAAGAAGGGACAAATGCTTTCAATAAATGGATTCACATATTGAAGTGACACATCAGTAATAGAATTGGAAGAAATGGGCCTCTAATATGAATTTTATCAAGTATTCTGATGAGCCATTTTCAGTGTTTTAAAAAAGAATTCTTTATGTGTAATTGTTTGATCTGCAGCTACCAGTGGCGTGATTTGTTTTTAAAGATTTTTATTGTACTTGTTGAAATATACATGCATATGTGTGTATGTATGTATGTGTGTGTATGTATGTAATCTACTTATCCATTTATCTTAAATACTCCCAGACCATTCATGTAAGTCAAATGTCTTAAGATATATGAAACCCTTTAAAACTCATCATCTCACATTCATTGGGCACCAATATTGTTTCACTTCATTTTCATAAAATGTAAACTTTGAAACATTGTGTATAGTTTAGTAATTTGAATGTTTGTTCAATATAAAGAACTAGACGGAATGAGATTTCCTGTAGATGAATAAACCAAATGGTAATCATTAATAATAGTATTTATCTGTCGCTATACATTTCAGAATGCTTGTTCACAATCCAGGGAATGAGGTACCTTTTTTAGCCCCTAAGAGCACTCAATTGGGGTGCTATTTGTGTTTACCTGAATTATTTTTTCAATGGTAAATATTACTAATCTTCCTTTCAGAGAACCACTAATTTTGCTTTCTACATTAAGTGTTCCTGTTCATAATAAGGTATATTGAGAATGTAGAAAATCCTCCAAGTCTCAGTTCTTCAAATAATTTCCAAGTTTTAAATTTGCTTCTTCAAAGGTGCATATAAGTTTGATTAGTATGTTATTCAAAGAATATGGGTTCATTGGTATCAATTATATTTTAAAACACATATATTAGATAGCATGTAATATAGGTTTTCAATTTTTAAACAAATCTAATTTGCTAAAATTATATTTTACAAGTTATAAAGTTCAGAAGTGCATACAAGATTAAGAGTTCCCATTTTATTCTAGTCCTGTTTGTTTTTGCCAGTCCAAGGGCTTGACCTTAGATCATGGGCACTGCTCCTGAGCTTCTTTTGCTCAAGGCTAGTGCTCTACCACTTGAGGCACAGCACCATTTCTGGCTTTTTTGTGGTACTGAGGAATCAAATTCAAGGCTTCATGCATACTAAGCAAGCACTCTATCACTAAGCCACATTCCCAACCCAAGGTTCTATTTTCTTAAGTCACAGGTCAAAATCATGCACTCGCTTTTACACATACAAATGTTCATATTTATTAGAAGTTGGTTTGAAGATCCAAGAATGAGATAAATTGGGAGTATTATATGTAAGAGTTATACAATGTTGCGTCATATTATGGAGATTAGCTCAATGATTTCTTTTGTAGTAATGAGTGTGTCAAGAATTATTTTCTTAGTGATTAGTAGTTAACATTGGTCTGGTCAGAACATGCTAGAAAATCTTTCCAAAGATAGGTGGAGGTATATAATGGATACTCCCATTATTTAGTTTCTAGCTGTGCACTGGTGTCTCATGCCTGTGAACCTAGGTACTCAGGAGTTGAAATCTATGGATTGCAGTTCAAGGCCAACACAGGCAGATTCTTATGTCTAGTTAATCCCAGAAAAAGCCAGCAGTGGCACTTTGGCTCAAGTGGTAGAGTGCTAGTCTTAAGCAAAATGTAGGTCAGGGACAGTGCCCTGGTGAGAATTAGAGATGCAGGACTATAAAAATAAAATAAAATAAAATAGTTTCTTTGAATCTTTAGCTGGATTACTACAATAGAAGACCCGTGGTTAGAGAAAGCTGAGCTCAATATCTACCTTAAAGTTGATGGTGAGAGAAACATCCTCTTTCTATGCCTCATAGCCTATCAGCTGTTGTCACCTCAGGCCATGCACAAGGGTAACAAGACTCAAGACTGTTGATAAGGCTCATGTCTCTCACTTTCCAATACCCAGATAACACTTAAATGTAGTATATATGTATAAGTTTAGATCTGCACACACATGCACACACAAACACAGATATCCCACTCATCCATCACAGAGCACGATAGACTACAGTTTGTAACAACATGGAAAGACTGGGAAAACATTACATTAAGGGAAGTAATCCAGACCCAGAGAACACTGGCTGCATATTTTCCCTTGTTTGTGGCAGCTAGAATGCTCCAATAAATCCAGAAGCAAGTATACTGGATTGTGTGCTAAAGGTTACAGATGAATTACCTGAAGCATAGTGGACTCTATGAAGATAAGATAGTGTGATTTTTATTTTCTCTAAAGAAAGTTTTAATGGTCTGCCAAGAAAACAAAAACAAAATCTCCAAATTTTGTCAGGCAATCCATTCACTTGTTAATAACTTAGTAAAGAAGGATGCTCTCACTGGAGTGGACCAGACTGAACACAATCACACACATTTTAGTGACTAAAAATCCAAAGCCTACTGACATCACAAATAAATGAATTTTGTTTAAAGTTTTAGTCTATTTCTATTTCCTAACTTTCCAAAAACCAAGAATTATTGTCTTACAAGGGAATATGAAAAGGAAAACATCCATTTGTGGAAATGCACATGAGGTTAGTTGTTTTTTTCTTAGAACTTTGTCTCAAAGAAAACGAAGAACTAAACTTAAATGCTGAGGAAAATAAATGTTATTACTTCATCATACTATTAAAATAATGTAAACTCTGAGCAAGGTAAACATGACAAGCAAAAATATGGCAAATAACAGAAGTTTCAGTGAAGTAAATTTCTTCATTCACATTTCCATCTTAAACCCTCCACCTCCGTGTTCCTCTAGTACACAGCTGAGAATCTGGCAGGCCTCTTAAGGAGCAGAGCAAATTGACAGTCTCCACAGAAGCCAGATGAGCAAAGTGAGTTAACAGTACCCAAGGTAGGTGTTTCAGTATGGGAAGTTGTTGGAATTATGTTCCTTTCCTTATATCCAAAGAGAGACATGTTTATACCAAGGTCAAGAAACATAGATGGAGGCTAGGAAGTAGCCTCAGTGGTAGAGTGCTTGCCTCTCATTCATGAGGCCCTGGGTTCGATTCCTCAGCACCACATAAGCAGAAAAGAAGCCGGAAGTGGTGCTGTGGCTCAAGTGGTAGAGTGCTAGCCTTGAACTGAAAACTGAGGGACAACGCTCAGGCCCAGAGTTCAGACCCCATGACCAGACCCCCCCCCTCCCCTCCATAAAAAAAGAAATGTAGATGCAAGACTATCAAAGTCAAAGGTGGAAAATCAATAATTATCATGAAAGATAATGTTTCAAAGAGGAATGTGGTAGTGCATGACAGTGATACCACAACTTAGGAAACTGAGGCAGGAGATTCTTCCCTTTCAGTGCAGATAGGCAATAAAGCCAGGTCTTGCCTTAGGAAGCTGAGGTTTCCTATCATCACTTGCCAAAGACTAACTACTTGCACAAGAAGCACCATCTGTGATTTCCATGACACACTCTCCATCTTCACATTCATTGTCTTTACTAGCTTCTTCTCTGTCACTGCCCATTTCCCAATCAACTGTAATTCATCTCTTTTGTCCCCCTCTTTTGCACACAAAGTATTTCTGCCTATTCCAGTGTCATTCCCATTCTTTCTTGGTATTTTAGACAGTGTCATTTCTTCATTTTAAAGATCATTTTCACTGGAACTCCATGCTATCCTTGTGAGCTCAATGTACTAGATGTGGTTGTTTCTTTGGTGGTGGAGCTAATTCAATATACTGTTCGGTAATAGCTGCCTTTAGGCAACTAATGGCAAGGTTTTAGAGGTGTTCTGAAATCCTCTCCAGATGTGAGCCATACTTTAGAGAGGGAGGCAGCCGCTGTGCCCACTCTCCTAAGATTTGCATTTCTGACCTGCGGTGGACTCTTCTGGTAAGGAGGGATTATCTAGGTCCCATATCCTTTACCTCTTGGTTCTTCTCACCAGAGACATGGCACCAGTCTGTGATAGCATAATTCTTTGGAAATAGTAAGACAAAACCCAATAAAGGAAGCAGAAGGAAAATATATTGGGTTCTGTGGGAAAATAAAAAATTCATAGTGATGCAAAACTTATGGGGATAAAGCTTCCATTATCAGAGGCCATGAAGGTCAATCCATCATAGTAGTTCTTCATGTTTCTGTGTAACATTTATCTTTATGTCATTCTAATGGACATGTGGTCCTACTGACTACCAGGAGTCACTGGAAGTCCAGAGGACATTTGGTGCATGGGTGGAGGGGTGATCATGGAGGCCCTTATTGGCACTGACAGGCGAGGAATGAGGGCAAGTGGCCAAAAAGGAGGCAGCAGTAGGTGCAGGGGAAGCTTCAGTAGTGGCTACAGTTGCAGAATGAAATCTGAGGGGCTGTAGCATGGTCACTGCAATCTTTGGAACTCATGCTCTCATGGGGAGCTCCATGAGAATGCACAGAGCAGGGAAAAGTGGGGCCTCCTGAGGCCAACCTCCAGACAGCTGTGGCCCTGCAAACTGAGGGCTGAGGGTGGTAAGTGCAGAGCCCAGTTGATTCTTTTCCCCATCTGAGCTGCCTTCCTACCATCACCCACACACCTCACTTCCTCTATAGCAAGATCACAGGTAAGAAGAACCCCACTCAGTTTAGACGAGATTTTGCAGTGGGCCCTTATTTACCTCTCCCTCTTCAAGAGGCTATAGCTGGAGCAGTCCTTGGAAAGTCACATGCAAAACCAATAGGCACACGAAAGGACACAAGTGCTGCTAGAGAGAACCATGAGAGTCTGATACCATTAGAATGTGGTGATGGAGGTGTGGTCCTGTTGGTAGACAGATAGCCAATGCACCAAAGTGTCAGGTCTTGAGTTCGAGTCCCCGTCTAGCAAGAAGAAAGAGAAAGAAAGATACCTTTATGGCATTTTTTACATTTGACATTCCTTCTGTATTCTCACTAAATAAATTTCTATATACCAGTGTGTAATAAATTTATTCTTTTTTGTTTGGATTAGGCTACATTTTTACATTACTGGATTTAGTAACCTAGGACCTCATCAGTTCTATTCCCACCCATTTTTCTGTTGTTTTTTTCTTCGTTCGTTTTTGTTTTTGTCTATTCTGAGAGCTTAAAGTCCAGACTAGAGTTCTGTCCATGGTCTCTTTTGCCCACATATTTACTTTTTGCATTTGTGGCTTTATTGTAGTCTTAGAACCTCATGCACTTTCCTGCCAGGACTGACCTCAAAAGGTGGTCCTCAGATCTCACCCTACAGACTTGCTTGAATTATAGCGATGAGCCAGCAGCATTTGAATTCTACTAAAATTTATATTGGTGATCTTCATATTATTTCCCCAAAACTTGGCTGCTCCTGCTGCCTTGTAAGCAATGTCCTTCTGTTCTCACCTTAAAAACAGGGGTTTTAGGTTCCAGCCACCAGCCTGCTGCTTAAGATATGTTTCATTTTCTTTTCCTTTTTCCTTGTTTGTTGTTGATTTGTTAGAAATTAAACTTATTCTTTGCTTAGTTTTAAAGTACCTTAATTGACCTTTATTATTATATGATATAATGCTATAAATTATATGTAATTTTAATATGTTGATGAATTCCCATAGATTCACAGGCATCAAAAACCAGATACAAAGTATTTCCTTCACCCTTAAAAAAGAAGGCAGCCTTTGTTTCCTTAGAAGTTGTGCAGAGACTCTTTCTGGACAATATCCTGTACTTGTATCCAATATCATGCGACAGAACAGACAAGAGCAATGTCTTGTTACTCTGTTATTCTCAGAGAATAAAATGCTATTCAAAAAGCTTTGAAAATTTGTTTCCTCATGTTATTTATAATGTGTGGGAGCTTAATGACAGATATTACTATTTCCTGTAGACAATTATATGCTATAGCTTGTTTTATTTTTGTTGTGGGGCGTCCTTGTACTAGGGTTTCAACTCAGGACCTGGTAATGTCCCTTATGTTTATTGCTCAGGGCTAGGACTCTTCCACTTGTGCTATCTCTCTTGTTTCTAGCTGTTTAGTGGTTAACTGGAAATAAGACTGGGTAGGAGATGGAGGAGGATATGACTATGATACATTGTATCCATGTGTGGATATATAATAATTAATATTTTTATAATTTATATAATTAATATTTGCTAATAAAAAGAAAGATAATTGGAGGTCTAATTACTCAAAGGAATCCTCTTGCATTTGACTTCCTAGAAAAAAAATATCATTTTCCTTGCTTTGCCTTTCTCTTTGTTTTTGTTGCTAGCATTGGGGGATTGAACAAAGGGCTTTGGTGCTGACCCTTATCTCTTTGCTTTATGGACAGTGCTCTACCACTTCAGCCACAGCTCTAGTCCCAGACTTCTGCTAGCTAATTGGAAGAAAAGGGTCTCTCAGATTTTTCTGCCTAGTCTTGCTCTGAACCCCAATACTCAGATCACAGCATCCTGAGTGGCTAGGTTTACAGGTGAGAACTCCTACTCGGAAGTCTTGGTGTAACATTTCATTTTTATTTTTGAGAATGTGAAGGTCTCTTACTTACTAGTTTGTTATTCAAAAACTTGTTTTGTGCAAGATATTATGGTGCACGCTTGTAATCACAACATGCAGAAAATGAAGCCAGGGAGATTTAGTTTGAAGCCAGCCTAAGGGAAAGTGTGAGAGACACTTTTTTCCAAAAATAAAATAAAAAACAAATAATTTTGCAATTAGGCAAATTTTCTCCATTTAAGGATCACAACTTCTAAGTTTCATTTCATGCCTACAATACTAGATACTCAGGAAGTTGAGATCTGTTGATCCCTCAATATTCAAAGCCATCTGGGGCAGAAAAGCCAAGCAGATTCTTTCTCCAAATAACAACTAAAAGCCTCAAGTGGTAGAATGCCAGTGTTGTGGGGATAGGCAATGAGAGCTTGAAGTCAAGTGGCTAAGCACTACTAATAAACACAGAAAAATTAAATAAATGAGAGAAATTCACAAGAATTCTCTCCAGCTCCTCAGAGAAAAACAGAATGAAATTTGTAAAAACAAGAGACGTCTCTAGAGAAGAAATAAGAATGGCCAATAGACAGTTGAAGAAATGTTCAACATTGCTGGTCATAAAAGAAATGCAAATCAACAGAATAAGCTTTCTGATGGTGTCTTCTAAATGTTGAATAAATCTATCACATTTCTTGGATTTGTCTTGAAAAGTTGTCTGTTCTTTCTCTATAATATCTAGGCTGTCTTCAATCCCAGGGTTCTATCTTCTGTATGCTCTAACCTATTGTCAAGACTTTCTACTTTGTTTACTTTTTTATTTCTTATCCTTCTAATTGGTCGGCTTTGGTGGCTTCAAATTCTTTGTTGGAGTTTTGTTTTAGATCTTGTACAAACTTCTTTACTTCCTTAATTTGGCTTTCAGAGTTCATTCTCAAATCCCTTACTTGATTAACTATGATTTCATTGGACTCCCTTTCCTTCTGTTGAGTTTCATGCAGCATTTCCTTTGTGGCCTCCCTAGATTCCTTTTCCTGTCTGTTTATGGATTCTATGAATTTCAATTGATCTTTGTCTATTCCCATCCCACTCATGCAATTCCTGCATTAATGTTTTATTAGTTTCCTCATGCTCATGAAATTCCTGTATTAATCTTTGTTTATTCTCAGTGTGCACTGGCAATTCCTGTCAGAAATGACACCATCCCTTTGTTAGGAAATGGAAAGACATGGAAAAAATTAATTAAGTGAAGTAAGACAAAGAAACATAGGTCCCATGGTTTTCTTAATTTGTAATAACTAGTATAAGTCTAGGGCAAGTAGAAAAGTTCAAAAGCTATGTACATATGACAATAAAAGATGATATTAAACGAAATGAAGCCAAAGACAGGGACACAAGTGGTTTATTTTTTCTTGCTATGGTTTTAACGTATTTATAATGTACTATGTGATTTTTTTTCTTTGATGACTTCCTTCCCCACTGTTTAACCCCTGTTTTCATTGTGTTTTATTTCAGTGCCCTGTGTCTTGTATATACATTTTTGTAATTTGAGGAAGGGAAGGGAAAAAATAAAATGTTTAAATAGGGATACCAATTGACCCATTGTAAAAATGAGATGGTGATAACGAACTTTACAACTTTGGCAAGGGGGAGAAGGGGAGTAGTATGGGAAGTGAGGAAGGAAGGGATGGTAGGACAAAAACAAAGGAGGCAACAATGCTCAATAGGAAATGTGCTCATGACCTTAATCATGTAACTGTTACTCCCTGTACAATATTTTTACAATAAAAAGCGTATTTTTTAAAAAAGAAACGCAAATCAAAACCAAAACCACCTTTAGATTCCACCTCATCTCAGTTAGAATGACCATTATCCAGAGAATAATAATAATAACAGATGCTGACAGAGTTGTGGCTAGATGGGAACACTACTATACTGTTGGTGGGAATGTAAGCTGTTTCAACCATTCTGGAAGACTGTATGGAGGTTCCTAAAAAGACTAAATATAGAACTCCCCTAAGATGCAATAATCCCACTCCTCAGTATTTATCCCAATGATCTCAAACTAGGCCACACTAATGCTACGAGCACAACTATGTTCGTAGCAGAATTGTTTACCAAAGCTAAGATAGGGAACCAACTCACATGCCCCTCAACAGATGAATGAGAGCTGGAAAGGTGGCTCAGTGGTAGGGCGTTTGCCTTGCATGCATGAGGCCCTGGGTGTGATTCCTCAGCACCACATAAGCAAAAAGAAAAAAGCTTGAAGTGGCTCTGTGGCTCAAGTGGTAGAGTGCTAGCCTTGAGCTGAAGAGCTGAGGGACAGCACCCAGGCCCAGAGTTCAGGCCCCATGACCTGACCCCCCCCCAAAAAAAATAGATGAATGATAGAGAAAATATGGTCTATTTACACAATGGAATTTTATGCTTCTATCAGAAAGAATGGCATTGTCCCTTTTGTAAGGAAATGGAAAGTCTTGGAAAAAAATCATATTAAGTGAAGTAAGCCAGGCCCAAAGAAACCTAGGCTCTGTGATTTCTCTCATTTGCAATGATTAGTGTTAGCCTAAGTTAGTCCTAACAGAGGATCATAATAGCCCAAGAAGTATGAACATATGACCACATAAAATGATGCTAAATTAAATGAATGCCAACACTTTGAAACAGTAGTTCTTTATTTGTCAATCTTGATGTAGCCAATGTACTACAGCTAGTTCTTTCTTCTTTTATTATTTCCTTTTTCTTTTTCCATTGGCTGTATCCCTGCAATTTCTGTCTTTGAATCTGGTACTCTCCATCTTGTACATGTATTTGTCTGATTTGGGGAACAGAAGGGAAATAACAAAATGCTGAAAGAAGTACAAAAGATGTCATATTACAGCAATGATACTCACAAGACACTATATTGGAAATGAACTTAATAAGTTTGTGGCGGCGGGCAAGGATGGGGGCTGGAGTGGGAGGAGGGAAGGCATAGAGGGAGAAAATCAATGAATTACTGTCATCTTATATGGTCATATGTACATAGCTTTTGAATTTTTCTGCTTGTCTTAAACATACACTAGTTATTTAGCTAGAGTTTTCATATATTTTTTAATTTTTATATTTTTTAAAATTGTTTTATTGTAAAGATGCTGTACAGAGGGGTTAATATACAAGAACACGTATTTTTGTTGCTTGCTACAGTTTTTTTAAATGTATTTATAATGTATTATGTGATTTTTTTTTCCTTTGGTATGTTCCTCCCCCACGGAATAATACATGTTTTCACTGGGTTTGATTCTCGTGCCCTGCATCTTGTATATACATTTTTCTATTTGGGGGAGGGGAAAGGAAAAAAAATGTTTGAATAGGGATATGAGGTTGACCCATTGTAACAATGAGATGTACAAGACACTATGTTGAAAAGGAACTTTACAACTTGTGGAGGGAAAGGAGAGAGTATTTGGGGAGGTGGAGAGGGAAAGGATGGTAGGGGAAAAACAAAGGATGAGGTAACAGTTCCTGAGAGTATATGTACACATTACCTCACTCATGTAACTGAAACCCCTCTCTACAGATTTTTTCAAATGAAAATGTATTTAAAAAAACTCAAGCTTGGACTTCATTTCACCTAATATCAACTTATCTGACCGTTTCTGCTTGTCTCAGACATATACTAGTTATTGCAAATAAGGGAAACCCTGGGACCTATGTTTCTTTGGGCCTGTCTTACTTCACTTAATATCATTTTTTCCAAGATGATTTCTTTGTTGCTTTGTATGTCCCTCCCCCATGGTACAACCCCTGTTTTCACTGTGTTTGATGTTGGTATAATTTTTGGAGGGGAAAGAAAAAACACATTGTTTAAATAGGGATACAGGACCCATTGCAACAATGAGATGTAAAAGACATTATGTTGAAAAATGAACTTTACAATTTTGGCCGGGGGGGGGGGGTCGCGGTGGTGATGGGAAGGGATGGAAAGGGGAAACAAAGGAGGAAGAAACATTGCTTGATAAGAAATGTACTCATGCCGGGTGCCAGTAGCACAAGTCTGTAATCCTAGTTACTCAGGAGGCTGTGAACTGAGGAAGTCCGTGAGACTCTTATCTCCAAAAAGTCACCAGGAAACCGGAAGTGGTGTTGTGGCTCAAGCAGTAGAGAGCTTGCCTTGAGCTGAAGATCTGAGGGATAGGGTCAAAGCCCAGAGTTCAAGGCCCACGATTGAAAAAAAAAAGAAAAAAAAAAGAAATGTACTGATTACCATGCCCATGTAATTGTAACCCATCTGTATGGTATTTTCACAATAAAAAACAACAACAAAAAACAACAACAACAGCAACAAAAAATTATCAAGATGAGTTCATGTGAAAGAGTTCTTTAGGACTTTCAAGAAGCTAGTACCAAATACATATAACCACAATTAAGTGATAAAGAGAAATGTAACTTTTTATTTGTATATATTTTTATTGTAAAAATACTGTACAGAGGGATTACAGTTACTTCAGTAATGTAATGAGTACATTTCCCATCAAGTGCTATTACCTCCTCCTTTGTTTTTCTCCTGCCACCTTCCTTCCACACTTCCCAACTCCTCTCCCACCACCCCTGAAGATGTAAAGTTCGTTTTCAACATAGTGTTGAGTACATTTAATTGTTACAGTGGGTCAACCTATATCCTTTGCTCATCATTTTGTTATTTCCCTTCCCCTCCCCAAATTTGAAAAAAATGTATATACAAGATGCCCACATAAAAATGTAGGACTTGGAGTCTTAATATCTGATGAAATAGATTTTAAATTAAAATTATGTAGGAGAGTTAAAGAAGGTCAATACATACTAATAAAATGATCTCTCCTTCAGGAAGATATTACAATTCAAAATATTCACCACACAATGCAGCACCCAAATTTACCCAAGTATCTTTTTTATTTGAATAAACAAAAATTTCTTTTTGTTTCTGTTAACTTAGAACTCATCTTTTTTTTTAATCTGTGTTGTTCGTTCCCAAGTCAGACTAATCTCTTGTCCTTAGATTTCTTTGGTATAGTTTGGGTGGGTAATCTGAGATATAAGCAGTATTCTTTGTTCAATTTGGAGGTCTAGCACACTGGCACTACTTCCTGAATAAGAGGTCGAACTGAATTGCCCCTGAGAGTTTCTGTGGCTTCTCTTAGCTCATTGAGGAAGTTAGGAATTTGAGAAAGTGACTGTTAAATAAATGTCTCTTAATAATAAGCATTATTGGTAGAATTTGCAAACATATTTGGGTAATAATAGAATAGAAAAAATGTTAAGTTTCTTATCACTACATATCTTTTTGTCTAAGTATAAAGCCCAGACTTACCCTAAGGGTCTAGAATAAGCAAAATGGCTTCTAGAGCCCAGATCATTTATTTCAACAGAAGATGACAGCAGCAGAAGAAAAACGTGCATAACTGGCAGAAAGAAGACTGAATTTGATATCTCCTTAATTCTTATGTTCAAATGCTCAATGAGGAACCCGTAGGACTGTGGACAGCTTAGGGACCTAACAGTTCCTGTTTCATGCAATCATAGAAAGCAAACACCGGTCTCGCATCCCGATGTGAGTGCCATGCCTGACTGGTGACCTTGGCTGTGTGTACTGAGAAGGTCCATCAGGGCTCTGTCATGGTCACGGGAGACTCAGGATTGCTAAGAGAAGGACATAGAGGGAGGTGGTAGAAAAGGCCTGAGTCAAGGTTTTGTCACATCTAAATGATTTGTAACAGGCACTACTGTCTTCTGGGTAAGAATGTGGGTATATCATCAGGGTGTGACACACAAATTTATCATGACAAGTTTTAGCTTGCACCATTTCCTATGAAAGCCAACAAGATATCATTAATGCACTCAGGACATATTCCTATCAATATTTCGTATGTAAAAGCTATAAAATCAAGTTCATCATGAGGAAAAACCAAGATGAAAACCAAATTGCAGGAACATCTACAAAAAAAATGTTGTTCTGTACACATTAAGTGTGACAAAGTATTAAAACTTAATGAAGCTGGGAAAGTTAATTTCATTTGAACTACTGTTGCAACTTTCTTTTAAATTTCATCTACTTAACATAAAGAAGGTAGGCCAAGCACCACCAGTGGCTTACACCTGTATCTCTAGCTATTTAGAAGGCTGAAATTTGTGGAAAGAGGATTGAAGTAAGGCCAACTAGGAAAATATGTGAAAACTTTATCTCCAATTAACTATTCAAAAATCCAGAAGTGCAAATTTGGTTCAAGTCATAGACTGTTAGCTTTGAGTAAAAAAGCTAGTCAGCTTCTTAGGTTCAAGCTCCAGTATTGACACATACAAACTTACACACACACACACACACACACACACACACACACACAGAGAGAGAGAGAGAGAGAGAGAGAGAGAGAGAGAGAGAGAGAGAGAGAGAGAGAGAGAGAGAGAGAGAGAGAGAGAGAGAGAGAGAGAGAGAGAGAGAGAGAGAAAATTCTTCAAAAATAACCAGTGACCAGGAACAGAATCAAGATGATTTTTTTCTTTACTTTCTTTCATTTTTGTAATTTTTTTTCATTTATCTCTTTGGAAAGGTAAAGGGGACCTATAAATGAGGGACAAAGGATGAACGTATGCGTAGTGGTACTCAGTTGATATTATGTTCAAAATGAACTATGGAACTTATTGGTAGGGATGGAGGAGAACACTGGAAAAGATGAAGGGAAGGGTGACATTGTTCAAAAAGAAATGTACTTGTGGAAGTACAGCTGTCACTCAATGTGAGTGCCATTCTTCAGTAAAAGAGCTCAGAGACAGTTCCCAGGCCTGAGGTTCAAGCCACAAAGACAAAAGAAATGTAGTCATAACCACACGAATGTAACTAACCCCTCTACATCACCATAATAATAATATTAATAATAATGATAATAAAAACTAAACCAGTGAGTGAGAAAAACAGAGAGCAAGGGAAATGGTGACACTTCCAAAAAGAAATATATTCAGAGTTCTGGGAAGTTGGTGGAGGAAAAGCTGGAGGCTAAACAAGCTCTCGCATAGAAAGCAGTTTTAGAGTTCCAGTGAACAGTCCTAAGCCAGAGAATCACACCAAGTGTACCATCACAGTACAGAGAGTTAGGCCAGAGAGGGAAAATTCAGGCAAGGAGACAGATCTGAGCACTTGCCAGCAGCTGCCGCTGTGGCAGCAGCGGTGGCAGTGGTGGCTGTAGCCGCCATACCTGCAAAACAGAGTCCGGGACGAAGGAGCCACACATGGTGGGCGAGCAAATTCTACTCAACACAGAAAGAACAGACAAGGAGCAGGCATCTTCATCCTGCAGTTCGCAGACCACAGATGACACAGGAACCAAGACTCAGAGTGAGTAGAAGCTTAACAGTCCTCACTCCTTCTCAGGGAGCAGAGGAGGGAAGGCCACCCCCCCCCCAGTACCGGAGATCTCCATCTTGGATACTGACAAAGCTCAGTGGAGCTGCTAGCTCCAACTCAGGCCTTGAAAGAAAACTAGAGTCATTTAGCAGGTCACAAGAACCTAACTTGACCTGCCAGACTCAGCTCCACCCAGGGAAAAGTCACCCAGCAAGGGCACCAGCCCCAGGAGTGGATTTCTTCACTGGGTTATCAGAGCCAGAGGCTGCACCTCCCTTTAGCAGCCTTGACAATCAATTGAAATTCAGTAACATAAACCCTGAGAGTGGCTCCAGGCTGGGCTCTGTGAGTTTCTCACAAACCAGCCCCCAGGAAAAGCTACTGTTTGCTGAAAGGCCTCAACTCTACCCAGAACCTAGCCTCATCACAGGATCTACAAACGTGAGGAAAAACCCATCTCCATCTTTTGTGATACTCAAAGCAGATCTCCCTCCCATTGAACTAACCTGGGAGGAGGATGGCAAAACATTGGAGAAAGCAGAGCATTTTTCTGCCTGTTCAAACAAACTGACTTAAGAAACCAAGCAAGCCACAGGAAAATCAATCACCACAAGCAGACCAGAGACTCCAACAAGAGGCTGGTTATGGACACAAGGGAGATACAGAATTTTTCCCACCCCTCCAAAAAAAATCAAATAACTTTTTTCTTTTTTTTGTACATTTTATAAAAATTTTTTTTTCTAAAACTTTTTTCAAAATTTTTAATTTTTACCTTTTTTGAAAAAATTTTTTTCTAGTAACTTTTTTTCCTCTTATAATTTTTATTTTAGGGGTATATGAGTGTGTGCGTTTTTCTTTCTTTCTTTTTTTTTCTTTAATTTTTTTTGTTTAGCTCTACTAAACTTCAGATCTTTTTTCTTTCTTTCTTATCCTTTTCACCTTTTCTTCTCCTTCATTCTTTTTTATGTGACTTAATTGTTGTTCTGCGCATCCTCAGATAAACCCGTAGTCGATGATTAGGCCTTATCCCCCATTGTGTACACATTTAATCCACAAATTTATTACTCAATTCAAAACCTCTTAGGCTTAAATTCCTTAATAGCAGTACTACCTCATTAAACCTATATGATATTTTACGTATTTCTATTTTTAAGTTTTTCACATCTCCTTTATATACCTCCTCTTCTCTCATTATATGCACATTCTTCTCTGAATAGTTTGTTTTCAATCTTGCATATTTTTAATTTTTACTTTTCTATTTTGTCGGGTCTCTTTTTTTTTCCTTTCTCTTTCTTCTTTATTTTCTCTCTCTCCTTTCATACTATCCAACCTATTTCCTGTTTGAGTATAGGACTTAGTTAAGTTAACTCTCCCTGTGCCTTGCCACATCACTTTATTCCTATTTTTTACTCACATCTCTCCCTAAACCTAATAATTTCTGGTTTACCAAATTCTTCTTTGCAGTTCGTAGCCCATTAATATATAGTTGTTTGATGTTGAATAGATTTATCTGTTGAATTACATTGTATCTGCAGACTATAGACTGTGCAAATAGAGACTTTGGTTGATGCTTGCCTTAAGATAGTGTTCTAGCACAAAACTGGTGTTATTTTCATCCCAAATGGGCAGAGTAAGCCAGAGAAACACAAGAAACATGGCAACTCTGGGTATTGAACTCCCACTCATGATAATCAGGGACAGAATAAATAATGAATAATCCAGAGTAGAGTTCCCAAATACCTCTACAAACACTGCTGGCAAACATGATAAATGAAAAGATTGAAAACAAAAAAAGGACTCTGTATGAGCATGATAGTGAGAGAGAGGAGGCAATCCAAAGGTTTATACAGGAATATCATGAGCGTGAGGAACCTACTCAAAAACTGATACAGGATTTGTGTGAGCAGTTTGAGAATACTCAAAAAGAAAGGCAGGAATGGTGTGAGCAGGCTGTGAACACTCAAAGAGAACTACAGGAATGGTGTGAACATGAGGAAGGTAAGCAAAGAGTAATACAGGAATTGAGAGAGCAAGATGAGAATACTCAAAGATCACTAAAGGCATTCATGGAATCCATTAATAAAAAGCTGAAGGAAGTCAGGGAGACCACAAAGGGAATGCTGAATGGAACCAAACAGAAGGAATGGGAGTCCAAGGAAACCATAACCAATCAACTAAGTGATTTGAGAATAAACACTGAACACCAAATTAAGGAAGTAAAGAAGTTCATACAAGATCTAAAACAAAGCTTCAACAAAGAATTTGAAACCACTAAAGCTGACCAACTAGAAGGAAAAGAAATAAAAAACAAAGTAGAATGTCTCGACAGCAGGTTAGACCATGCAGAATATCAAATCTCAGGGATTGAAGATAGCTTAGATATTATAGGGAAAGAACATACACCATCCAAGTCAAGTCCAGGAAATATGATAGATCTATCCAACACTTGGAAGACACGATCAGAAGGCCTAATCTAAGGATAATGGGTGTAGAGGAGCACTGAGAAACAGAAGTTAATGGTCTAGGAAACTTGTTTAACAGGATCCTAGCAGATAACTTCCCAAAAATGCAAAAAGATAGACCTGTTCAGATACAAGAAGCTTTTAGAACACCAAATAGACCTGACCAGATAAGGACATCCTACCCTCACATTATAATCCACACAGGATCAATTCAGACCAAGGAAAGATCCTTAAAGCAGTCAAGGATAAAGGATTAATCACCTATAAAGGGAAACCAATTAGAATCACCTCAGATTTCTCAGCAGTGACAAAGCAAGAAGACCTTGGAGTGATGTATGCCATGCCCTAAAGAAAAACAACTATCAACCAAGAATACTGTACCCAGATAAACTCTCCTTCATAACTGAAGGCCAAATAAAAGCCTTCCATAGCAAAGAAAAATTGAAATAATACTTCTCCACCAAACCAGCACTACAAAAGATTCTTAAAGATGTCCTACACATAGAAAACCAACAAAACCACAATAAATGCCAAGAAACTGCAGCCAAACTGAGAATCCAAGAACCATAGGAAAGACACAGTTGTCACAGCCCCCAAAAAGGTGGATAACATGGCAAATACATCTCAGTCCTATCTCTCAAACTTAACGGACTTAATTCTCCAATTGAGCGACATAGACTGTCTAGTGGGATTAAAAAGCAAGATCCTTCTATCTGCTGCCTTCAGGAGTCACATCTTGCCCGTAAAAACAAACACATTTTCAATGTTAAAGGCTGGAACACAATCTACCAAGCAAACAGCCCTAAATATACGCGGCAGTTGCAATACTAATATCAGATATAATAGACTTCAAATTAAAATTTGTGAGAAGAGATAAAGTAGGTCACTACTTACTAATTAAGGGATCTCTCCTTCAGGAGGATATTACAATTCTAAATATCTATTCGCCAAACAAAGGAGCACCCAAATTTATCCAAGAAACACTATTTTCCCTCAACTCCCACATAGATCTAAAGACATTAATAGTTGGGGATTTGAACACACCACTCTCCCCACTAGAT
This sequence comes from Dipodomys merriami, assembly GCF_024711535.1. Taxonomy (NCBI): domain Eukaryota; kingdom Metazoa; phylum Chordata; class Mammalia; order Rodentia; family Heteromyidae; genus Dipodomys; species Dipodomys merriami. Next base: position 100,892 of record NW_027206368.1, read on the forward strand.
AGATCAACTCCGCAAAAACTCAACAAAGAAACTGCAGATCTAAACAACTGCATAAATCAACTAGATTTAACAGAATTCTATCAAATATTTTACCCAGCAGCATCAGAATACACGTTTTTCTCAGGAACACATGGAAGATTTTCTAAAATAGACCACATTTTAGGCCACAAAGCAAACGTCCAAATTCAGAAACATTGAAGTTTTACATTGCATTCTCTCAGACCACAAGGGAATAAAATTAGAACTCAACACCAAAAGCCACCAAAGAAAGACTGGTAACACATGGAGGCTGAACAACACACTGCTGAATCACCAGTGGGTCAGGAAGAGATTAGAAAGGAAATTCAAATGTTCATGATGTAGAACAAAAACGAGCACACAAATTACAGGCTCCTCTGAGACACAGCAAAGGCAGAACTCAGAGGAAAGTTTATAGCACTGAGTTCCTACATCAACAAATTGGAGAGATCTGAAACCAACAATTTAATGAGGCATCTGAACCCTCTTGAAAGAGAGCAGCAAAATAAACCCCAATCCAGTAGACGGAAAGAAATAATTAAAATTAACTCAGAATTAAATGAATTAGAATCCAAAAAAAAACTATACAAAGAATCAACAAAACAAATAGTTGGTTCTTCAAAAATATTAACAAAATTGACAGACCCTTAGCAAATCTTATCAGAAAAAGAAGAGAACACACCCAAATAAATAAACTGAAAGAAGAGAATGGAAATATCACCACGGAAAAAACCAAGATTCAGAACATTTTAAGGGAATACTTCTCAAAACTTTATGCTAATAATTTTGAGAACTTGGCAGAAATGGCCTTTTTCCTAGCAAATATTGACATGCCAATACTAAAATAAGAGGAGTTAAACCATCTTAACAGGTCCATATCAAGCATTGAAATAGAAACAGCAATAAGAGATCTCCCAGCTAAGAAAAGTAGAGAAATAGAGGGTTTTACAGCGGAATTCTACAAGGCCTTCAAAGCTGAGCTCACACCAATACTCCTCCAACTCTTCAATGTAATCAAAAGAGAAAGTTCACTACCGAACACATTCTATGAAGCCATCATGACCCTCATCCCAAAACCAGGCAGGGACGCATCAAAGAAAGAGAACTATAGACCCATTTCTTTGATGAATATTGATGCAAAACTTCTCAACAAAATTTTGGCCAATTGACGTCAACAATTCATCCAAAAATCATACACCATGATCAAACAGGATTCATTTCAGGGATGCAAACCTGGTTCAATATACACAAATCAATTAATATTATTCATCACATCACCAGGAGCAAGAATAAGAACCACATGGTTATTTTAATAGATGCAGAAAAAGCGTTCGACAAGATCCAACACCCCTGTATGATGAAGGATTTGGAAAAATTAGGAAACCATGGAACATGCCTCAATACAATAAAGGCTGTATATGACAAACCTACAGCCAGCATTATACTTAATGGTGAAAAACTAAAGCCATTTCCTGTTAAGGCAGGAACAAGACAAGGATGTCTATTCTCTCCACTTCTTTCCCACCTAGTATTAGAATGCCTAGCTACAGCAATAAGGCAAGATGCAGACATAAAGGTGATCCAAATAGTGAAAAAAAAAACAAAACTCTCCTACTTTGCAGATGACATGATCGTGTATTTAAAGAATCCCATAGACTCCACTCCCAATTTACTCAAGCTGATTGAAAACTTTGGCAAAGTAGCAGGGTATAAAATTAACCCTCAAAAATCAATGGCTTTTCTGTATGCCAACAATGAGAAAAGTGGGGCTGAAGTTAGGAAAGCAACTCCATTTGTAATAGCCCCAGCAAAAATAAAATACTTAGGAATTAACTTAACCAAGGAAGTGAACGACCTCTATGATGAAAAGTTGAAAAACTTGAAAAATGAAATCAAAACAGAACTTAGAAAATGGGAAAAACTCCCATGCTCCAGGATTGGAAAGATTAACATCGTGAAAATGGCAATACTTCCCAAGGTTATCTACAAATTTAAGGAGATACCTACCAAAATTCCTACCTCATTCCTCAAGGAAATAGAAGAGGCAATCCAAAAATTCATACGGAACAATAAGACCCCGAATAGCAAAAACAATCCTCAACGGAAAGAACACTGCTGGAGGAATATCAATACCAAAATTCAAACTCTACTATAAAGCCAAAGGAATAAACAGTTTGGTAATGGCACAAGAACAGACCTCAGGACCAATGGAATAGAATTGAAAACCCAGAAATGAACCTACAGACCTATAGCTATCTAATCTTTGATAAGGGAGCTAAAAAATTAGAATTGAAGAAAGACAGCCTCTTCAGTAAATGGTGCTGGAAAAATTGGTTAACTACTTGTAGAAAACTAAAGCTAGATCCTTATATATCACCCTGCACCGGATTCAACTCCAAATGGATCAAAAACCTCGGATTCAAAGCAGACACTCTGAAAACATTACAGGATGGAATAGGAGAAATCCTAGGTCTCCTTGGCACAGGCCAAAATGTTCTTAATAGAGACCCGGAAGCACAACAAATCAAATAAAGGTTGGACAAATGGGATTGCATGAAGTTTCAGAGCTTCTGCATGGCAAAGGACATAGCTAGCAAGATCAATAGAAAGCCCACAGATTGGGAGAAGAACTTCACTAGCCATACAACGGACAGGGGTCTCATATCTAAAATATACTTGAAACTCAAAAAATTAAATCCCCCAACAACAAATCCTCAAAGAAACAACTGCCCAATAAATAAGTGGGTTAATGACTTAAAGAGAAACTTCTCTGAAGAAGAAAAAAGGATGGCCAATAGACACATGAAGAAATGCTCAACCTCCCTAGCCATAAAAGAAATGCAAATCAAAACAACATTGATATTCCAACTCACCCCAGTTAGAACTGCAAAAATCAATAACTCTAATAACAACAGATGCTGGAGGGGATATTGACACAAGGGAACCTTACTGCATTGTTGGTGGGAGTATAAACTTGTTCAACCACTTTGGAAAGTAGTATCGAAGATCCTCAAAATACTCCACATGTTGCTCCCCTATGACCCAGCAGTCCCACTTTTGGGCATTTACCCAAATATTTACAAACAAGACCACACTAAAGCTACCAACACAACAATGTTTATTGCAGCATTATTTACCATATCTAAGATCTGGAACCAACACAGATGCCCCTCAATAGATGAATGGATCAAGAAAATGTGTTATATATACACAATGGAATTCTATGCCTCCATCAGAAAGAATGACATTGCCCCATTTGTTAGGAAATGGAATGACTCGGAAAAAATTAAATTAAGTGAAGTAAGCCAAGCCCAAAGAAACATAGGTCCCATGATTTCCCTTATTTGCAATATCTAGTATATATATGAGTCAAGCTGAACAGGTCAGATAAGGTGATGTTAGGAAAATGAACCCTAAAATATGTATTTTAAATGTTTTTTTTATTTCATGCATTTGTTTCTAATGCAATTTTACAATTATTTCCTTGTTGCTTTGTATGTCTCTCCCCTACAATATAAACCCTGCTTTCACTGTATTTGATATTGGTATAATTTGTGGAGAGGAAGGAGAAAAACAAGTCGTTTAAATAAGGATACACGTGGACCCGTTGCAACAGTGCAAATACAAGTTGTCATGTCCAAAACGAACTTTACAACTTTGGTGGGGGGGAGAGGATTGGGAGGGGCGAGTAGGGGGAGGCTGCAAAGTGATGGGAAGGGGAAACAAAGGAGGAGACTACAATGCTTGATAAAAAATGTACTCATTATCTTGCCCATGTAATTTTCACCCCTCTGTACAGTATTTTCACAATAAAAAATAAATAAAAATTAAAAAAGAAATATATCCATTACCTGAATTATATGATTACAATCTCTGTATAAATCACATTTATAATAACAATACAAAAGAAAATCAGACAAATATAATACTGGAGGCTTGAGTCAAATGAAAGAAAATCATATGTATGTGATACCAAGCTCAAACCCCATTATCAGTTTCCTGTTCAAAATGGCTCTTCTCATCACTTGTACTTTACCTAGCTTATGAGAGTGGTGCAAAGTTAAAGAGTGAGGAATAAGTCATACATACAGGAGAAAGTTCATCTATCAGGCAGAAAATAGTACTTACAAAGAGCAGCACTTGCTAGAACACATGCTGACTAGAATACATGCTGGCTCAATGTTTTCTGAAATAAACAAACCTAATTGAGCTTTAATACAGGCTCCACTATATACAAACTGGGGACTCAAATTTAATTAAACTCTCTGGACCTCAAATTCTTCATAGGTAAAGTTAGCATAACAAAACTTATCTCATCGTATTATGAGATCTGGATGTCATCAGATATGGAGTGGGTTGTGTCTTAGGTTTGTGTGAAACACTCAACCTCTGCTTGAAAGAGTATAAACTGGCATGATGTTTACCATGTTACTTAATAGTAATACAACACCCACTACAGGCTCACTTCTCTAATCCTACTTAGAAAAGAGGCTGAGACCTCAGGATCTAGGTGCTAAGTCAGCCTGGAGAAGAAAGTAAATGAGATTCATCTCCTATGACCTCCAAAAAGGTGAGGGGGAGGTTTGCTTCAAGTGGTAGAGGGCTAGACTTGAGCATAAACTGCAGGAATAGTGCCCAGGCACTGATTTCAAGTCCTAAGATCAGCACACACACACACACACACACACACACACACACACACACACACACACACACACACACACACACACGCACGCACGCACACTAAATTTTTTATGCTGGTATCACTGCTATTAATAACACTTTCCCCTCCTCCAAACTCACCAGCTCTTTGTGTGTGTGTGTGTGTGTGTGTGTGTGTGTGTGTGTGTGTGTGTGTGTGTGTGTTTGGCAGGGACTTGCCATGTAGCTCAGGCTGCTCTTGAAGTTACAATGCTCCTATTATCTTTTCTGGTTTTTTGAAAAACCTGAAATTAGAGGTTAAATGGATAGCTCACGTGGTAAGGGACTAGTTAATGAGCAACAGAATCAATTACCAAGTTCAAGTTCCAGTCTTAGACTTTAAATAAAATCAGAAATGATTTTTCTTAAATGAAAAAATGACCATAGGAATCATCTGATACCTAAATGTATGATTCAAAAGAGAAATCCTGAAAATGTTCAGGAAGTCAGAATTTAAAAATTCAGTGATTACCATGTAGACAGTAGATCAGAGCATCTGTACCTTGATGCTAAATGAAGTGGGCTACATTAAAAACTTAAAAATTGTACATATTTACACTGCTCAAAAAAACACAACAGGATTTTGTGATCCTCCTCCCAAGAAAATGTGGTATATATACCCAATGGAATTCTATGCCTCCATCAGAAAGAATGACATTGCTCCATTTGTTAGGAAATGGAAAGACTTGGAAAAAAATATATTAAGTGAAGTAAGCCAGGCCCAAAGAAACAGATCCCATGGTTTCCCGTATTTGCAATATCTAGCATATGTCTGAGTCAAGCAGAAAAGTTCAGATAAGGTGATGTTAGGGAAATGAACCCTAAGGTATGTATTCACATGTTATTTTTTTCTTTCATGCGATTGTTTTTAACACATTTATAAGATTATTTCTTTGTTGTTTGTATGTCCTTCTCCCACAGTATAACCCCTGCTTTCACTGTATTTGATGTCGGTATAATTTGTGGAGGGGAAGGGGAAAATAAATCGTTTAAATAGGGATACAGGTGGACCCATTGCAACAATGAGATATACAAGTTGTTATGTCGAAAACGAACTTTACAACTTTGGTTGTGGGGGGGGGAGCGGGGAGGATGGGGGGGCCAGGAGGAAGGTGGGAAGGGATGGGAAGGGGAAACAAAGGAGGAGGCTGCAATGCTTGATAAGAAATGTACTCATTATCTTGCCCATGTAATTATAACCCCTCTGTACAGTATTTTAACAATAAAAAATAAATTAAAAAAAAAACCCACAACAGGGCAGCACTGGGAAATAATGCTTGTAATTCTAGCTACTCAGGAGGCTTAGATATGAGGATAGAGGTACAAAGCCAGCCTGAGAAGGAAAGATTATGAAACTCTTATCTCCAATTAACCACTAAAAAATCAGAAGTGACGCTGTGACGCAAGTGGTAGAGCACCAGCCTTAAGCAGAAGTGTTAGGGGAGAGCACCCAGGCCGAATTCAAACCCCACAACCAACCCCCCCCCCACGCACCTTGCTTATTCTCTGTATCTTGATTACTCTGGCTATTTGAATCATTTTTCACATAATGACCAAATATATGTTGCTTTTCAACAGCTGCATAATTTTTAATTCATCACTTAAATTGAGCATATTATGGCTCATTAATTTTTTTTGGTTTAGGAAAATCTCAGTAATATCTTGTTTTTTTACTATTTATTTTTGGCAGCACTGGTGCACAAATTAATGAGTGGATAACACTCAGCATACCATATGATTTAAATGTAGGTAACATAGCTGGGCGGCAGTGGTTAATGCCTGTAATACTGACTATTCAAGAGCCTGAGAGCTGAGAATTGTAGTTTGAAACTGGACCAGGCAGGAAAGAGAGATATTTCTTTTCTCTTATGCATAATCAAAAGATCTGAAAGTAAAACTATAGCAAATGCTAGAGTCCTAGCCTAGAGAAGAATAACATCAGACTGGCACCCCCATAGACACACCAAAACTAAATGACATACAGTTTTGAGACTTCTTTGCATCATCTCAACTTCCTAACTGCATGGAAAATTGGAAATTTAAAACTAGAAACTTAAAAATCTATTGATTATTTTTTTTAAAAGTGATGAAAGTTTTAATCATGTCCATTCCCAACCAGTGCTGCACCATAGAAAGGCAACACCATGGAGACAACCTGTCATCCTCTTCTTCCCCACCCATCACTCTGCCGCTGTCCCCCTGCTGCAGCCATCCTCATACACCCTTGTTTCTAGTGAAGTGAGCCCAACCCCTCTTTCTGACCCCTCTCATCTACATTGGAAAGACACCTATCCAACATTGCTTTGTCTACTCCTATCCTCATTCCTTCCCTCACCCCAGGACCACTCTGTTTGCTCCTTCTGTCCTCCTCCCAGATCACCTTAACATTCATGGATGTGGGAATGTGTGCTCATGCTTATATGAGATGAATGCTTGGCCAGAACATAGGCAATACACTCACCAGAATGGTTCTCCCGGGAAATGTTCCTGGACAACCCAGATTCTAGGTAAGCTCCACCATCCATCAAGTCCCCTCCAAGTCCTCTACGGCTCCTTCTTTACACTATGGAAGCCATCCCAACACAACTCTCTTTCTAGTTGAGTGGGCCCAAACCTCTTCTTGGAACCATATCCTTTTGCTAGGCTCCACTATCCTCCAGTTGACTTCCCCTCCTCACAGCCTGGCCCACACCCACCGTGTTCCTTCCCCCTCCGCCTACCTTGTATCCTGCCCCACCCTGTCCCTCTGGACCCAAGGCCACCCCAACATGCGTAGGTGAGGGGAATGTGTGTGCATGTACATCTGAATGCATGTACGTGATGCCCAACTGACCTGCACATTGGCAATACAGTCACCATAGACAGAGGCTACTGTAGTTTGAGGTTCCTAGGTCTCCTGGCATCTGCTGACAGTTGTAGGGCTGGAGGTGGGGAAGCTGCTGCTACCTCCTGCTTCTGAGATGTGGTACTAGAGGGACTCTAGGGCTTCAAGTGAGGCAGATCTCCACCTTCCTCTTGTGTGGCCCCAGGTGCTGGACACATCCCATGATGACTCTGATTCCAGGTAAGTGGGCCTGTCTCCCTACCTGACCAAATCCTCACCGCCTTTTCTGGGCCAGATCCTTACCCCTACTTTCAGCTCCAACCCTCACCCCACTCTTGGATCCACCACTCACCTCACTTCCTCACCCCCACTGTAACCCCAACCCTCACTTACAGCTTCACCCCTCATTCCCAGTATTGTATCCACCCACACCCCACTTACGACTCCACTATTCACCCCCCATTTCTGACCTCATCCATCACTATATCGGATCCACCCTTCATCCTACTTCTGTTATCAACCTACCCACACTTCCAACCTCACCCCTCACAACCATGCTCTGATGCACCCTTCATCCTACTTCTAGCCCCAACCTCAACACCAATTCTGGTCCCACTCACACATCCAACTTAGGTCCCACACCTCATCCACACTTCTGCTTCCATTCCTCACATTCATTTCTGGCTTCATCCCTCACCCTCACTCTTAGATCCACCTCTCACCCCACATCGGGCCTCAAACTTACAACTACTTCTAGCTCCACTCCTCAGTCCCCTTCCAGCCCAACCCTCACCCTCACTTCTGACCCCAACCTTACCTCCCACTTTGGCACCACACCTTATCCCAACTTTCATCTCCATCCCTCATCCAAGCTCCTCTTCCCCTCCCTTCTCCCAGTTCTACTCATCTTCCCATGGGAACAGATGCATGCATGCGGGCATGTGTGGACATCTGCTCATGCACAAGGCATTCCCATAGCATGCTTGGAAGTGGTGCCAAATTTCTTGAACAAGGTCTGTGAGAGCTGCCAGAGAAGGAAGGCCTAGAGTAAGTCTTCCCCACTTCACCTCCTGGCTTAGGCTTTTTTGTCTAATGTCAGTACTGCACTTATCATTCTTGGAAAACAAAGATTTAGGTGAGTATCTTCCCTCATCCCTCAGCTCCGGTTCCCTGTGGGATCCATCCTGGGAAGACCCTATTTTGAGTTAAGTGGGTTTAGTGGACCTGTCCCTTCTACCCGGTCCTTCCTATTTCCCCACCCCCACCTTCCACAGCCTCCCCAGCTCCCCTGCCACCTTGCCCACTCTCCTCCCACTGCCCTCAGTCCCTCAACCCTGTTCTCCAAGCCTCTGTTCTCTCAACATGCGTGGGTGAAAGGATGTCCATGAAATGCACACTTAAGTATACACACGCACATGCACATGCATGTGGTACAAGGTTGGTCTGGACATAGGCTGTGGCAGTCACCAGAGAAGGAAGGCTGGGGATTAGAGTCCACCTTACTAAAACCTGTAGTGCAGGGCTCACACATTCACTGGTGGTTGTAGTACTGGAGCCATTAACACTGCCACCCACCCCCAAGTGGTCTCTCAACTGCTGGAGGGACCTAGTGTCCAAAGACCTCTTCAGATCTCCATCTTGCTGGAACACATGTGCCCAAGTGCCTTGAGGCCCCATTTTGAGGTAAGATGGCCCTTCCCCTGGTGTGGTTGCTGAGGCACGATGAAGGGTTACACAGTTGTACACATGTAGCTTCAGATAGGAATGAATGTATGCTTAAGAGTCCACTTGAGAAGGAAGGTGGGGGCTGTTTGACAACCTGGGCTTTCTTCTCAGGCATAACTGGGGATTGCTTGCGTCCAGTGTGTCAACTGAGAGTGGCGATGGGGTTGGAGCCATTGAGTCTACTGCCTTCACCAAACTTTTCATACACTGACTGTAGTGATGTGCTACCCTCAGGAAGCCCCTGTTTTGAGGTAAGGGGTGCTCTATCCTCCAGAGTGTACAGAATCATGCGTGAAGTTTGTGTGTGTGTGTGTGTGTGTGTGTGTGTGTGTGTGTATGCGTACGCATGCACGCACACACACGCACACAGGTTCTCATTTACCTGTTGCCAGATTTACCTGATAATGTGTTACAGTGGGACTAAGAGAAGGACGGCTAGGGCTTGGTGTTTGTCCCATGTCCCTTCCTGGCCTCTATAGACTTGGTTATGGGTTTGAATCTGGGGATTGTGCCACCCTCCTCAAATACACTTCACCTGCTACAAAGAGGTCTTGTTCAAGGGATTCTTCAGCTTCACCTCCAGATTTCCATCTTCCTGGTCAGTGTCTAACCAAGTTCATAGGTCATTATCTCATGTCCATATTTGAGATAAGTGGGCTCCTATCTAAATTCTCATGAGATCCTAATTATGTGGGAGGATTTGTGTTTATGTGTGTACACAGTGTGCAAGAACACATATTCATGGTGCCAAATTAGCCTGAGCATGTGCTATAGAGAATCTAAGAAAAGGAAGGCTATGGCTAGGATTCTGCCCTGACTCCCTTTCTGCTGTAGCCTGTGTAGTTGGAAGGTCTGGGTTTGATGTTAGGGATGCTTTCTCCAAAGCCCACCAGTGCTTCAACTGATACAGGGAGATCTTGGTATTTGAATCAGCATTTGATTGTTAGCCCACAAATATTCTAAAATATTTTTTTCCAATTCAACAATTTTTATTGACACTATTTTTCTGTGGCACCACTTAATCTAGGTCTTAGTTACTTCACTGACCTCTAATGAGATCTTTCTTAAGGGCAAAATAAGATTTACATTTTTCTCATAGTATCTGGTACTGTGCTACATTATGTAAAAGTTTTATATCATTACTGGGTGTGGGAAGGGCGGGTCATGTATTTTAAGGTTAAATGTTGTGTTGGGTTTGTGGGTAACCTGCATAATTATGGTAGCAAGACCTTTTATCAAATGAGAATTCTTTTGTGATATCCTGACTTGTCAACTGCAGAAATTAAGGGGAAATCATTCTGTTGTTGTGGCTTCCGATGGAGAAATTTCCATCATGTGGAGAGTCACAGAAATGATGACCTGGATGAATGACTTGGAAGGTGAAATCACAGAGATGTGGCCTGAGCACTCTCTGAGTTCCGCAGTGCAAATGAAATTCCTCCTGAAGAAACTTGAGGTAATTATCTGAAAGCAGCTGAGCTTTTTTCACAGATCACTTGGAGGAGGCAAATTGAGCCAGTAGACATGGGGTGTGACTTACTTTTTATATGACTTTCTTATTTAATTGCTTTTACAAAGGACTTTTACTGACAGCATGTCACTTTTTGAATACAATGCATCTTGATCAATGTCATTGCATTCATCCTTCTCCCACATATCTCCCAACCCCATCTCTATGTTCTCAAGTTACCTGGTTTTATATTCACGCATATACATTGACTATTAGGACTGTGTTTGGTTACCCACCTTCTCTCCCTCCAATCACCATCCTCTACCCCTTGACCTCCTCCCACTCTCCACATATGGAACACATGTTTCAGCCTCCTGGTATTCAGTTTGTTAAACTCTGAGTTGTTTAAAGGAGTTACACTCTTTCAATCTTCCATGAGTATACCAGAATTTATTCAGCTTGTATGTATGCCTAGGACCCTGAATATGTTTTTTCATGAATGTTTATAATTTAGATCTAACTTCCACAGAGAGAAGACATATGTCTTTGTCTCTCTAACCCTGACATACTTAACACGATTTTTTCAAGGACAATCTATTTCATGGCAAATGATCTTTTGAGTAAGAGAACAAGGAAGAAGTCATTTTAGCTTTTTGCAAATAGATATGTGTTGCTTTTCCATGATATTTCATTTTGTGTGTATATAATTGAATATGAACCTAGTTGTGGGCAGTGTACCTACCCTTAGAAATGCTGAAGATAAAGGAGCCATGTTATTACTTTAAATGACCTCTCAGGCTTTGAGGAAAAGGAGAAGGAGAATGGCTTCATCATCAAAGATAATAGTATCAATAGATATTTTTGTTATTCCCTGTCACATTCTAACTTGAGTACATGATATAATACTTAAGTGACTCATGCTTGCATTTCTACCTGTCTTTGAGATCTTAGTTATGGAGTTTGTTTGGCAGGAAATTTCAAGAGATTTGTGCTCCAATTTTAGTAGTAGCCTTGGAGAAAAAGAAACTCAATGCTGAGGCCCTGAGTTCAAACCCCAGAATCAACACATTAAAAAAACTTATCTAGGGCTGGGAAGGTGGCTCAGTGGTAGAACGCTTGCCTTGCATGCATGAGGCCCTGAGTTCGATTCCTCAGCACCACATAAGCAAAAAATAAAAGCCAGAAGTGGCACTGTGGCTCAAGTAGTAGAGTGCTAGCCTTGAGCTGAACAGCTGAGGGACAGCGCCCAGGCCCAGAGTTCAGGCCCCATGACCGGACCCCCCCAAAAAAATCTATGCAAGCTTTAGTAACAAAACACCTAACACTTGTTTATGCTCCCCTCAGATGTCTGCATAGGAAATGCCAGGTCTTTCCTGGATAAAAGAGTACAATTACTAAGCACAAAAAAAGAAGGTTGGCCTTGTGCAGTTTTCACATTCGTATAGAAGTTGGAGTTATCCAAGCTTCCCTAGGGTCTTGACAGTGCTCCAAGGAACAGAGAAGCTCTGTATATTTGTGACACTCCTTAAGGGCATAAAGAGTCTGTCTGGAGTACATCATTTCTGTTTCCCAGGATATTGTTTCCATGAGCTCTCAGGGTAGTTTAGAAACTTGCAAAGCTCTCCCAACTGACTCTCAGAGGAACTCCTGGCCAGAGAGGGGTCCTGATATTTGTTCCAATGACTTGTAGCATCCATCTATTTTTGTACACCCTCAAACTTTTCAGTCTGTTTGACATATGTCCTCCTTTTCACAAATGTGTAATGGCCAGAATCTCCACTCCAAACAGCATCCTTATGGGACATGGAAAAGGTAGAAAAATGCTGCTCACAGTGATTAATGTTGTAAGCATTGCATCTGCTAGGGGGAAATCCACTCAATGGGACAGTTTTCCATTCAGGATGTAGGTGTTTGTGCTCCTTGGGCATGCGTTTTAGGAGTTTTTGAATGGAGATGCACTACAACGAATGGATAGCAATCAGTGGGCTTTGATAGCCAGTTGTTGCTTTAGCTGAACACCTTCACAGATGATATTGAAAGCAAATTCTATGAGAGAATAGAGGTTGTAGAACACCTGGGAGTGATGAACCACCAATGGCACCAAGTAGATGGAATCCTATTAAATAAAAGATGCTTGAGAACACAGTTAGATGCATTATTTGGTCCTACAAGATACTACTTTCCAAAAAATTTTAAAAAGTGTTCAGATATTTTTATCACTGTGACTAAAATAATCTAAATTATAACCCCTTTATTATGTCTTATTTAGTATTCTTCATGGTTACATATAATGAGTATGAAAAATCTTACATCCTGCTTGGAATTTTAGAAGAAATTTTAGTTACGAAGGTGTCAAGTGCATTAAGTATAGTAATACCACCTGATTGGGAAGCAGAAATAAAACAGGATCATGGTCTGAGGCCAGGCCAGAGAAAAAACTGCTAAGACACCCATCTCAAAAAAATGAGCTGGCCATAATGGTTCACATGTGTAATCCTAGCTACTTATGTGGCAGGCATAGGTAGCCAGGTCTCAATCAATCTAGGATCAGCCCTGGGCAAAAAGCTCAAGACCTCAAATAAACAAAATGTCTAGAAGTATGTCAAAAGGAGTTGACTGCTAGCTGTTGTACTACCTAAGTCCTGTCTAGCAAGCACAGATCTTCTGAATACAAAACCCTCTGAATACAAAATTCCCCTCTCCCACCAAAAAGCCATTGTCCCATTTGAACATTTAATTTCAAGGCCACGGAGAGGTGGCAGATGGTGATATTCTCTTTAAAATTAGTTACTCAAAAGAGACAAAGTTTTTTAGGCTTTGAAAGAATTGAAAAGGAAGAAAAATGCATGTGATTTTTATTAGCACTCAAAGGCATGAACAGACAACGAGAGTGAGCAGAGAACTCACATCAAGGAATCCATGGCTAACAGATAACACTGAAAATCTTTTACCTCAGTTTCTACGTGTTGCTCACTGCAGTACAGAGACTATACAATGTCAATGGGATACCAGCAGAAAAAATGAGATATGAGAGTTACAAATGGTCAATATTCATCATTTTCTTGATTAATTTCTCTCTTGAGGGGCATTTGGGCTGATTCACTAAGCATGGTTGTGCTGAAAGCTTTATTATATCCTGGTTTGTAATCTTTTGGGTAAATCCCCAGGAGTAGAGTTGCTGGATCATAGGGTCATAGGTAGTCAAAAGTAGGGTGAAGGGAGGAAAGGTTGGAGAATGAAGAGGAGGAAAAGGGGAAAATGTAGAGAGGATTCCAGTAAATATCCTACCATTAATTGAGAAGAGTGTGGGAAGGTTTGTGAAGGGGAGGGATTAATGAGAATGTTGAAAGTGGTGGCATTGATCAAGGCATATTGTATTCATAAACTGCTTTGTTTAATGACAACTCTGCTATGTAAAACAATAATTTAAAAAATCATGTTCCTAAAGTGATAAGCAATTACAAGCAATATTATGAGAATTTGTTCAGATGATCTCTAGGGTCCATAAATAAGACTTTTTTGATTAGGATGAGTTTTAGAACAACAGTAATTGTACAGACCATATTAAGAAAATTTGATGATTTCCAGCTATTCAAAATAATGATTGCTGGATATATGGCTCAAGTGGCAGAGTGATACCTAGTGAGGAAACGTGTCAAATATTTAATTCAAGTCCTGATCTCAAACAAAATAAAAACAATCAAGAAAAGTAGGGCAGTTTATTGGGCACTGGTTGCTCATGCCTTTAATTATACCTTTAATTGCAAGCTGAGATCTGAGGATCTCAGTTCAAAGTCAGCCTGGGCAGGAAAGTCTGTGAGACTCTCATCTCCAATTCACTGCCAAAGAAAGCTGGAAGAGGTATAGGGCTAGCCTACAGTGAAAAGCTCTGGGACAGAACCAAGGTTTTGACTTCAAGCCTTAGAATAGTGCATATAAATACACAGAAGAAGTGAGGCACTCAGGTTCTGGTGAAAATTCTTCTATGTGCTGGTAGTCTGTTGAGAGGGAATTACAGTGTGAAAAGCAGTGTGGATATTTGGTGATCCCTGGTTTCTTATCCAGGAGCTGCAGTGCAGTGTGTAGAAGACAAGTCTTTCTTCAGAATTTCGCTCTCTTGGATGGATTCCCCAATTTGCTCTAAGTTATTGAAAAGTAGAACCGAGTTAGGGATATATTTCATAATATGTCAGAGTAACGTTTCCTAGATTTTTTTGTTTACCTTAAGATCTTTACAAATTACTTTTAGTAAATCTGAAAAATCTAGCAATTGACTATTGTAAGTAGATGAGTTTTTCAGTTCAGGTGATCAAATATAACATATTGTATTGCAATTGAGTGCTTTCTTTTTTAAAATTACATTATTACATCTTCTGTAATTAATATAAATAAATGAAACAAACTACTGGAATATTTTGGATCTTGGCTATGGACTGGTGTTTGTAACCTAAAATCAAGAATCCGAATATTGTAATCAAACGTGAGACCCTCCCAGTTTTATAAATAAAGTTGTATTTGAACATAGCCTCATCCAACTTTTGTATGTTCTCATGATGCAAGGCAAAGTTGAGTAGTTATTATTGAAGACCATATGGCCCACTCTTTACAAAACATGTTTGTTGACCCTGTCCTAGAATATTACAGCACACTCCTAGTGAGCATGTGGATACTATGCAAGATGTTTAACATATAGTTGGTCTAGAGGATGTCACTGGAATATTTTTTTTAATTTTTATTTTTGTTATTGTTGTTGTAGTTGTTGTTGGGGAAGGGGGATCATCAAGCTTGAATTCTGGGCCTGGGCATTGTCCTGGAGCTTCATGCCCAGGGCTAACACTTTATCATTTTGAGCCACAGCTTTACTTGTGGGGTTTTGCTGCTGCTGCTGCTGCTGCTGCTGCTGCTGCTGCTGCTGCTGCTGCTGCTGCTGCTGCTGTTGTTTGTAGATAATTGGAGATAAGAATCTCAGGGACTTTCCTACCCAAGCTGGCTTCCACTCTTGATCCTCAGCTCTCAGTCTTCTGAGGAGCTTGGATAAAAGCTGTGAGCCATTGATGCCTGGTTAATTTCTTTTTTAAAATTTGATAATTTTTGTTTTCATCTGATTTCATATTCTATCAAAATATGTGCGGAATACCTTTTTCCACAGACTCAAGTCTCCTATCACTCTTTCCTGGGGGCTGTCCTGCAAAAGCGTCCTCAACCACTATGAACTCTATGAGGGGCCCTTATCGCAGCTGAGTGTCCAGGGCAAAGGTGGCAGAGGAGGCAGTGACACCTGGGGATTGGGCAGGGGCAGGGCATACATAGAGGAAAGTGAGCACTGCTTGTATGGGCAGCCTCAGTTCAGGAGCAGACAGCCCAGGGGGTTGATGTCACGGGCAGCCCTGGGGGCTCTGTCGGCTGCATGGAGGTAGCAGTGGTGCTGCTGCTGCATCTCCTTGCCTGCCATCGTCTCCATTGTCCCTGAAGCGCAGGTGCATGGGCTCCACCTTGAGCGAAGGGGCTTAGGGCAGCCGCTGGCAGTCCGGGATTTTCTGCCAGGCCTGTTGCTCATCCTGCAGGCAGCCAGAAATTCACACAGGCCATCCAGATGAGGTCGGCATGTGTACAGCCACTGACTGTCTCCCTGAGGCGCTTGACCTGGTGGAGAATCCAGTCCTTGGGTGCTCAGCTGGCAGCGGGGGGCTCAGGCTGCTGAGTAGCATCTGGTACTCCCAGCTGCTGGGCAGGGCCCAAAGACCAGACCTCAGGCAGTAGCTGCAAGGTCGAGGCACTGGGCAAGGCGTGGTGCGATGAGCCAAGGTGCCCAGGTCCCTGAGGCCTTGCTGTCTGGTCTCCACTGCCAGCTTGGAGGTTCACAGCCTGGTGGCTGCCCCCTGCTGCTGTATGGCTTTCCAAGGATTCTAGCCTTAGCAGGGTGCTTGGAACCAGAGGCCTCATGTACAGCCCTCCTCCTTTTCACACTGCAGCAGAATTGTGGACCATAACAAGCTGCGCTGACCCGCCCCATTTTGCAAATTTGGTGTTGGAGATGCTGACCTGTGGCCCACAGACCCTCATAGCAGCGGTCTTGGAACCCAGGAGGCAGTGCCTTTGGCACCCCATCTTGGACAAAAGGACCAGGAGTGGCAGAGGCAAAGAGGCCGGAGTGGCTTTGCAAATGATTTAAGTACACTTTATTTGGGAGTATACTGTCTTCTCAATATGTGTAACATATTAGTTTTGTTAGGTGAATATGTGGCCATGTCTACATTGGTATTATAAAGAGAATGTACAGAGGGATTAAATTACATGAGTCAGATAATGAATACATTTCCTTTTGTATAGTGCCTTCTTTTCCCTCCCTCCCTCCAAGCCCCTTCCTCCCATTAATTGAATATTTAAGGAATTCTCTGAGGAAATATGGACTAATGTACAATAAAATCTTTATGACAGTAGAGGCTTGACCCAATCACATTTATTTTTTTGTAGAATACAGAAATCTATTTTCTGCAATGAAGAAACAACCACGAGCTAACCTTGGAGACTGGAGGGAAGTTACTGGGCACCCTAACCTGGGCACTAAGGAGAAGATCAATCAGCCTGAAAGGATGCCTGAAAGAACACAGAACTGCAGCAGGTCCAGAGCATTGTAGAGGTGGCATTCACTTACTTTTCTACTGATGATATTCACATACCATCATAGTTTTATTTGCTTTATAAAAGAAAGGAAAGTTTAGAAAGTTCAGCATTGGGAATTTTCCAATGTAAAGGCAAGGCTTACTAACAATTATGTTGTGCTCAATAATAATACAGTATGGAAAAAGGATCAGTGTAGAGTATATAAAAACCTTAAGTACTGTGAAGATACTCTTTTATGAATCATGAAACTTTGTCCATGGAGCACAAATCTAATTTTATATGTTTTACAGTCCTGGGATATAATACATACAGTTTTCTGCTATCATTAGAAAAGGTACAGTTCCACATAGTGAAATCCTACATGATTTAGAACTAATTAAGGAGTGTTTTATTCTGTGTCATTAGTAGAAAAATGATTGTTTTGTTTGGCCCCAAATAGCAAATTATTCTCAATGATTATGAACTATTTTGAACCTAATAAAGCTGTTTTGAATTTGAGTTCATTTTTTTTTTCTGCCAGTTCTGCTGGGACATGAACTCAGTGACTGGGTGCTGCCCTGTAGCTTTATAGCTCTTGGCTAACATTCTACTGCTTGAGACACTGCTATAGTTTTTTTGCTGGTTAGTCTTTTACTGGTTGGAATAAGAGACTTATAGATGGTTTTGCACCAACTGGCTGCAAACCATGATCCTCAAATCTCAGCCTCCTGAGTGGCTTGGATTACAAGCATGAACCATCAGTATGTGACTTCTGTTATGCTTCTTCATAGTAAATTTTCTCAAATGAGCCCGAAACTGTATCAATATGTGCATCCATGAATGAGTGAATACATTTATTTCTTCTGTGAAGTAAGTCATAAACTAAATAAGATTAAATAGTTTTTTTTTCAAATCTGAGAACAAAACCCAGGGTCTGGCACTTGCCAGCAAGTGCTCTTCCATTTAGCAAAATCCCCAGCACCAAAATTAAGATTCCTAACTCTGAATAACCCAAGATTCAGATACGCAGTTGAAGCTAGTTAGTTGACTACTGAATAGAATGAAAACGTAAATCACAAGTTGAAAGTGCATGAAGGCTAGGAAAATGTAGGCTCAGACAAAAAATTCCATTCCTCTTCTCTCTGCTTCCTGTCTTAACCATTTTTATCCAATCCTAGGGCTTGAATTCAGGCTTTGGGCATTGTTCTGAGCGTTGTTTGCTTAAGGCTAGCACTCTAACACTTCTAGCTTTTGCTATTTATATCTTACTGAGGAATCAAACTCAGGGCTTCCTGGCTGCTAGGCAAGCACTCTGCCACTAAGACACATTCTCAGCCCTCACTTTTTGTTTTTGAGACAAAATATTCAGCTTCAGCTCAGGTTGGCCTGTGTCCATTGTTTTTAGTATTAATTGACTGATGAGAATATGCAATGTACAGCTTCCTTGTATCAATGTCTGCTATCTAATTGTTTCTTGGTGTAGGCCTTTAAGTTAGGTAGTGTATGGTTTCAGTTCCTCAGTTTCACAGTGGATAGAATACTAATAGTGATAGAAATATGTTTTTAAAAGAACTCCTGAGTGAGGTCTAAAATGTCATAGCATGAATTAAATCTTGGATGTTAATGGACTTTTTGTCTACCCTTTTTATAATTTATTGGTTACTAACTATTTTAATTGATATTACACAGGTAATATATGGAGGATTTACAGTTACTTTTGACTGATTGATTGAATGAATTAGAGTGATCCCTTATCTATGGAGGGAGTCACATTCCAGATACCCTTGACATAGATGATAATCCTAGAGGTAGCAATAAGTAAACTGAAATAATCACAAGAAACTGCATTTATTTTTTGTGTTGGTCCTAGGGCATTAATCAAGCCCTGACTGCTGTCCCAGAGGGTTTTTTTTTAAATTTTAAGTATGACTATTACCCGATGATTTTAGCACATAAGAAAAAAATATACTCATGATGCTGAGATATAAAGACCTCTGATTGAGCCCCACTTGGCCTAGAAAATGCGTGGGACACTTCTCTCCCCAAAAGAGATGGAAGTGGTTCTGTGCCTCAAGGGGTAGAGGAACAGCTTTGAGAGAAGAAGCAATAGCATCATGCCAATTCACTGAGTTCAAGTCTCAGTATTGTTATACATACACCAGAGTGTGTGTATAACACACACACACACACACACACACACACACACACACACACACACACAAGAGAAAAAAGAAAAGGAAAAACCCTGATAAGTTAATTAAGACACCTAATGTGATAAAGAGGAGGAAGCTTGAGGAATCATTTCTGTATTATTAGATTATTAAACCACAATCTACAGGTAATTTAAAGTATACAAATATAGCTGGTTCACCAGAGTTTCATTCTTGTTAATCTGTGAGTGTGTATGTGTATGCATATGTGTGCTCACATACCCTAGTACTAGCGCCTGAATTCAAGCCCTTATTCACTTCCTTAACTTTTTCTTTCAAGGTTGATGCTCCCCACTTGAGCTTTATCTCTAATCTGGCATGCCTGTAACTTTAGCTACTTAGGAGATTGAGACCTGGAAGATTGTAGTTTGAAGCTCCCTAAAGCAGAAAAGTCTGTAAGATTGTCTCCAATTAACCAGAAAAAATATTGAGAGCAGAGGCATATCTCAGCAATTTTTCTGAGGTAACCTTGGACCTTTTCTTTCTTTATTCAGTGCTTATGTAACATACAGAGTCATATAGCTGCTTAATGTATTCAACTTATAGACACATATGAGCATGTATATAATTTTATAATATGCACATCAAGAGAAAATATACATATTTTTGTTTTTATGATCAGTCCACATATCTACTAGAAGGTGTGGAGTTCCTCACTCACCCACTGCTGTGCATATGCTATTATTCAATTATCCGAATATCTTTGTATAGGATTCTATGTGTGTACCCAAGCACGTGTGTACCTAGATTAAACTCATTTCCTTGCACTTGTTAGACAAGTGTTAGACAGCTAGCCCTGTTTATAACAGTTACTTTTGAATGAATATCATGCATTCCCTAGGTTGTGTTAGAACGCAGTGTTAGAATGCCTCTCATACATACCTGGAAGCACTTATTGATTGAGAATGGGATCTTTTTTCCCAGCTGTGGGGCTTGAAGTCAGGGTTGAGCACTGTCCCTTAGTTTCTTTTGCTCAAGGTTAGAGCTGTACCACTTGAGACTCTTTTTCTGTTTGTGTGATACTGAGGAATCAAACCCAGGGCTTCATGCATCCTAGGCAATCATTCTACCACTAAGCTACATTTTCAGCCGAGACGGGGATCTTGATAATTGTTCCCTATACAATCCTGAACTCTGGTTTCCAAGTAACTATTTTACAGGGGTGTGCCACTACACTAATTGTAATTTTTAAAATTTTATATATTTCATTTTCTCCTTTTTATTGTTAGTACTGGGCCTAAAAGTTGTTCATCCTGTTTTTCTTTTTCTTTTTTCTTTTTTTTTGGGTCCGGTTGTGGAGCCTGAACTCTGGGCCTGGGCACTGTCCCTCAGCTCTTCAGCTCAAGGCTAGCGCTCTACCACCTGAGCCACAGCGCCACTTCCGGCTTTTTTCGTTTTGCTTATGTGGTGCTGAGGAATCGAACCCAGGGCCTCAGGCATGCAAGGCAAGCGCTCTACCACTGAGCCACCTTCCCAGCCCTCATCCTGTTTTTCAGAACTTTTTTAAAGGGAAAATTGGTTTCAAGAATTATTCTGGGGGTGTTTTGGTTTCTGTTTTGTGCTGTGCTGAAAGATTTATTCCTGGCTGGTGGAAATCTCTCATGGTGGGTGGTGAGTAAACTGTGGAGCATTGATAGGGTGCTATGTGTTACCTTGTTTGTCCTTTTAGATTTTCATTTAGATGTGTTGTTCCTCAAAATAATTCCTTTACTAAAGCAGGATTGTCCTTTTATTTTTGAGACCTATTGTAGCCCAGGCTGATCTTGAACCCATGATGTTCCGGATCAACTTCTTGAATGGTAGGATAACAAATGTGTAGCATCACTCATAGCAGGAATGTTATGTGATTAGTACACACTTCTACTCAACTGCCTTTAGTTTGATACCATGGCCAGTGTTTACAAAGTATTGTTCTATATTGGAAGATATCTTTAGAAAGCATATCTTGCTCTAGGTAACTGAAGAATGTAAAAGGGTAGTGGTATGCATAGTACCTAATTACACAACATTCCAGAGCAGGCCAAGAAGACTGTTGGGAAGGACAAAGGTAAAGAGTAGTATGAATTATTATCATGGGCTTGGAGTACAGTGATGCAGGAAAGAACTTATACAGTTAGAATCCTGTGAGGGTTGTGGAAGTAGAACAGGTATTTTCCAGGTATATCAAATGTGAGAATGTCCAGGAGGAGGGACAAGCATTTTATGAACCTTGGAGAGGCAGAGCAGCAGAGAACTGGATGGATGGAAGCAGAGTGGAAAAGAAAACAGAATACTCTTTGGGAGTTTGTATGTTTACTAATTTATTGCTTGCATAAAGCATCAACCCTACCAGCAACAGAGGAAGCTGCCCATCCCAGCCCCATGTGTGTGCTGGAATGGGTGGGGCTACTGAGAAAGTAAGATGTGGAAATTCAGAACACACCTGAGCCTGGGTCATTCTATAAATTCACTGTGGAAGAGTGTACCTAGATTTGCCACATATGAAATTACACTTGTTAGGGAAGCATGAAACTGACAGACCTTTTAATATTACTTAATTTTAAGTAGGTTCTTGTAGGTTTTCTTGGGCTGTTGACTGTAGCCCTGCTAGTTATGCCTCCCATACATACTGGAATGACAGATGTATGCCACTACATCTAGCAAATACTGATTGAGATAGGTTTCTTGGTTAAAAAATATTTCCTTGAATGGTCTTGAACCATAATATTCTCATTGTGTCTTTAAAATACCACTGAAGAAAAGGTTAACCAATGTATCCTTGTCCTCAAAAGTTAATCATGCCTCTAATAAGGATTTGCCTTCTCAAAGCAGGGTAACACCTCACAGAAGTGTTATATCAGAAGGACAAAAGTACAACCAATGGACTAATCACCAGGCAGCCAGAAAGAATATGAGCCTGGCTTCTCTTGGCTGGGAGATCTTTATCTTTGTAACAGAATTAGGCTTTACTTTTCCTTTATAAGGTCAGTTAGCAAAAGATCAATACAAAAATAAACAATTTGCATTGAGCCTCCTATGTAGAAGATTCTAGTGACAATATCTCCTCATGGGCTTTGAGAACCCAGTCTTTGGTGTGACAAGCTTGGTGGGCTTCAAGAAGTGCTTTCTATACACACAAAAGCAGAATCTGCTTCCCATGTTCCCTTGTAAGACTGTTACACTTGTATGGGATTTTAGAAGTCAAACATATGTTTGAAATCCTGATTTTCACAGCCAGTTGACTTACCAGTTTCCATTTTAGCTTCTTTTTTCAATGTTATGATAATTTCTTAGTAAACAAAGTATATAACAATAGTACCCAAGGAAACTGAAATACAATAATTATTTTACACTCTCTATATTTGTATTCTATCACTATCTTATATTCAATCAATAATTATCTGATAGCCTTCAATGGCTTTGTCAAAGACCCCAGTGGCCTAAACTTTGCCTAGTTTGTGTCAGCTCCATTCTTCATGTTAGCTGGCTTTGCTGTGGCATGTGGCTCCCAATTATCTTATCACCTTTCCCTGCTCAAACTTTTTGGTTATTTCTTCCCTTATCACCCCAGCTTCTTTGTCCAGGTGAAGAGGTCTCTAGGCACATTTGGACATACTGGAGGCTCCGTTGGTTTCTCACTTCCTTCCATCTTCACTAAAACGAGTATCTTTCTGGCCACTTGGCATTAAATGTTAACTACATGATACCAGATTTCCATTGTGTATGCCCAGCCAGGCCTTTCCCTTCTACTTCACACCATGCATTAAGATGAGTGAAATGTTTTTATATGCAGGGAAATAGAAATGGAGACTATCATGCTGAGTGAAGTAAGCCAGGTTAAGAAAGATAAAGGTCACATGTTTTCTGTAATATGTAAATACACAATCTAAAAGATAAACATGTAAACACACAGAGAATCATATATAAATACATTTATAGAATATGTCTATATGTTTGGGAATTTTTGAGGGAATTAGTAGGATTAGGGAAGGATAAATAAATGTTATTTGGCATCTGTGCATGGCAATGATGACAAAGGAATCTCACCGAAATCCGTTGAATATTGAAAAGGAAGCTAGATGGGGAAAGGGAGAGTCAGGCCATCAGTATGATTAAAAATACTCAATATAAGTTTGTAAAATTTTATGGTGAAATTTCTTAAATACTATTGTTATGCAATTTAATTAAAATGAGATATAGGAATGCTAAACAACTATTATATGTGTGTTTTAATGGAAGTGAGAAGGACAGAGAGGGCAAAGGTGGGAAAACATGTTCAAAATAGGTAGTTTTTTAATGCATGTAAAAAATGACCAACAAAGCATGTTGACATTGATTTGAGAAAAGTCTGTAGATGTGTGAGAGTGATGGAGGAAATGAGTCTCATAAAGATACAAATCAAATCCTTGGAAGAATGTGTGCTAATCAAAAAGTGAGAAAAAATTACTACAGATTTATGTGCTATTTTTCTTATTTCATATGCTAGTACATCTTTTTTAATTTTGAGAGAAATAGATTTGGTTGTATATAAATGTCATAATTCTAATCTAGGAGTTAAGATTTTCTCCCCACTCCATCTGCACAACCATATATTCCGTTCCCAAAAGAATTCCATTGTCAGATATATATTGCTAGAACCTTTCCCATGCATGTACAAACTTCTATGTCCATAAGTATAAAATACATACATCAAATGTTACCAATTATATCATATATAGGTTGCTCTTCACTTGATAGAGCAACCTGTGGTTTTCACTCTATATGTCACTTTGTACTTAATCAGTCTATACATGATCAGTGGCCATTTCAATGGTTTTAAATTATTTTAGACACATGTCATTCCTGCTAATGTCTTTCCAGTAGTGAAGCATAAGAGTATCAGTGGAGCACAAGGAAAGTGGCTACACAGTTTCCCATTCCCTCCCCTCTCCTGCCATTCAAATTTGTGATAGTGACTGCCAAAGAAGTATGACTATAATTTTTTTTTTATAAAATGCAGGACCATCTGCCAAGTAAATAGTCCCTTTTAAGAGAATGTGAAAATCAGTGGGAGTTAACATTTGTGAGCATTAAATGTTGACATATGACTGAGTTTTCTAATACATAGTTAACTTTGTGTGTGTGTGTGTGTGTGTGTGTGTGTGTGTGTGTGTGTGTGTGTGTGTCTGTGCTTCTGTGTGTCTGTGTATCTCTGTGTATATGTATGTATTTTCTGGACCTGAGGGTGAAATCAGAGCCTGAGTGCTGTCCTGGAGCCTTTGTACTTGAACCATAGTTCCATTTCCTATTTTTAGTGTTTAACTTGAGATTAGTGTCTCAGGGACTTCCCTGCTTGTCCTGAGTTGGATCCTCACATCTCAGGCTCCTGAGTAATTAGGATTACAAGCTTGAGCCACAGATGTCTGGCCATTATCTCTCATTGGTTCTCAGAATGACATTTTTCTTTTTTTGCTGCAAAAACTGGCAGTGGCCACTTCATTGGCCCGGATAGAACAGGAGCATCTTCAGAGATTGTGTTTGGGGCCTAAGTGAATGTAAATAATATCTTCCCCACCAGCTAATATGTCCTCATCACTGTCTAAATAATTTCTTTTAGATATATTGTCTTATTATTGTACAAAATAATGGACTCCATTATATTTTCCTATTTTCATACTACTTATTTTCATAATATTCACTTTCATTACACTCTTTTGCCTGTCTCCCCCCATGGTTGCTTCTTGTTTTTACATTTTTCTCTCTCTCTCCCTCCCTCTCTCTTACTCTCGCTTTTTCTCTCCTTCCCTCTCTTTCTCTCTCTTTCTCTGCTTGCCTCTCTGCTAGTATTTGCTTTACACTTTCTACCTGCACTCCCCCTTTTAAGCAAAGCCTCAAGTTCTGGGTTTTTGCTTATTAATTGGAATTAAGAATTTTAGCCAGGCATCGGTGGCCCTCACCTGTAATCCTAGCTAGTCAAGGTGCTGAGATCAGAAGATTGCGCTTCAAAGCCAGCCTGGGCAGGCAAGTGCATGAGACTCTTATTTCTAAATAACCACCAGAAAACCAGAAATGGCTATGTGGCTCAAGTGGTAAGGTGCTTGCCTTGAGCTGAAGAGCTGAGGGGTAGTGCCCAGGCCCAGAGGTCAAGCTTCATGTCTTACCAAAAATAAAAGTGTTTCCATAGATTTTTCTTTCAAACCATGATAATAAATTACATTTGTTCATGTAGATAATATAGGAATTTAGTATTGTTGGGTTATTAACAACTACTTAAATTATTTTTGAAAAATCATAATGAACTATGCTTTATGAATCTCATCTTATTCTGAAATATTACAAAAACAGTAGAGTTCTTCTATAGGGTCCCAATGTAATAGGAAGCCCTGTTCTATATCAGAAGTATCTATCAACCATTTCTTTCTCCTGTATCTTATTTTACATCTATTCAATTATTATTTTTATTTGTCAATTATCTTTCAGTAGTTGTACAAAGGAGTTGCCATATAACAAAAGCAGTTTATGAATACAGTGCATATTGATTTGTGCCACACCTACAATAATCACACCCCCCTCTGACCCACCATTCCCTTATATTTCTTAGTTTTGCAGTATAGGCAATGAATTCCTTTTTAGCAAATTTAGTTTTATTTATTTATTTATTTATTTATTTATTTATTTATTTATTTATTTATTTATTTATTTATTTATTTATTTATTTATTTATTTATTTATTTATTTATTGTCAGGCATGGGGTTTGAACTCTGGGATTGGGCATTATCCCTCAGCTGTTGCACTCAAGATGAGCACTCTACCACTTGAGCCAGAGCGCCACTTCCTGTTTTTTAGTGGTTTATTGGAGATAAGGGTGACATGGAGTTTCCTGCCCGGGCTGGCTTTGAACTGAGACCCTCAGATCTCAGCTTCCTGTGTAGCTAAGATTACAGGCCTGAGTGGCCTGTGCCCAGCTGATTATAGTTATTTTAAAGAGGTTGTGTAGAGGGATTTCATTTGCATAAGTCAGATGAGAACATTTCCTTTCATACAACATCTTCTGTTCCCTCATTTTCTCCCAATGAGCTTGACTACATTCTGCCCCTTCCTCCCTTCATTCGTCTACCCTTTCCCCACCCTCTTTTTGATGTACCCCAATTTCTTGCATTAATATTCTCAGGCTTTGTCCTAGTCTTTCTAAAGATTATACTACTAGGGCCACATTGGCAGCAGCGATGGTGGAGCAGGAAGGCTCTCACAATGAAGCCCACAATCACATGCAAGTTAAGCTGCATGGAGAAAAGCGGCCAGTATGGGGCACACCAAATGTACTGGACCATCTTCTTCAGGTACATGTCCCAGAGCAAGCCCTCTGAGGCCCAAGAGCTCATGTGCTCAGGAGCATACTGCTGTTCTTCCCTCATGGCCAGCAAAACAGCACAGCAGAGCTGTCCATGCTGGTGTTGGAGTCCCTGAAATGGATGTAGATGGCAGAAATGGATGGAATGTCTGGCTAGGGTGTTCAGTTGATGGACCCCTTCTCCAGAGCCCTGAAGTGTTCCAGTTGGGGTTCCTGGAAATGGGGCCATCCTTAGCTCCTTCCATTTTGGGCCCTGACCCTGTGGAAAGAGCCGAACTACTGGGAATCTTGATACTACTTTCTACACTCCACAGACGGTGAGGGCTGTGCCAACATGCTGGTGGAGGACTCCACGGCCCACAGCTTCCATGGCAAGTGGACATACTTGTGGCTCAGGCAGTGCTGCAGTTTCTCTATTGGAAAACAAAACCAGGTCTGTGGTCTTCATCATGTATGCACAGAAGCAACATCCATCAAGCACGGGCCGCCCTCCATCCAATCCCTGCTCCACTTCATCTGATTTCTGCTGCTGGCCTTGGATGGCAGCAAGCTAACCACGTTCATGGTGCTGTGAGAGCAGTTCCAGCCCTCCCTGTGCAGGTACCCAATACATGACAAGTAGCTCGACAGGACAGAACAGGACAGGAGAGTTGTCCCTCAGGGTACATCCCAAGCTTTTGTCTTCCTATGGAGGCAGTTGGCCACGTCCTGGCCTCCCTTAGTTACTCTATCACCTACAATTTTTCTTAGTTATGCTCTATGTATTAAAAACTTCTTTAAAGACAAGTTATTCTGTTCATGGAGTTCATACTCACAGCTCTAAATACTGAGATGCCTAAAATATATCATTCTGCTTTGAGTAAATTCCCTCCAAAAGGTTTTCCAATTCAGAAGTTTATCTTTAATGGATTTTATAAAACCTTTCAAATGTTATACAAAAAAATAAGGACTAAGTAAATGAACGATCAAGTACTTAATGATTAGAAGACTCAATGTCCTGAAACAATTCTCCTTAACTGCTCAGTACATAGAGTATAATTCCAGACAAAATTCAGCCAGATATTTTTTACGAGAAACTTTTAAGAGGGCAAATAGTATTTCCTCACTTTCTAAGGAAATATTTTTGTAGAATCAAAATGATCTCTTCAAAGTTTTAGGAAAATCAATAATAAATTCATCAGTACCTAGAGTTTTATAGATTGCAATGCATTTAAATGTAAATTGAGAAAATTTGTGTAGATTCCATTTTTTTTCGTTCTTCCTTAAGTAGGTTTGATAGGTTTTATCTTTGAATAAATCATCTGAAGCTGTTTATTACTGTACTTTTAAATTTTATAACGGTAGGATTTCTGATAAAGTACTCATTTGTTTTGGTTATTGGCAACTGCTTTCTTCTCTGTTTTGTTATTTTGTATTTTGATCCGTCTTTTAAAATATATATCCATTTATTGATCTATTCAGACACAGCTTCTATTTTCATTGATTTTCTCTGCTGTGTTCAAAAGCAGGATTTTTTTGCCACTTAACGAAATGATTCTTAAATAGAAAAGCAAAAGAAGAATAGAATAGAAAAATAAGAGTATCAGTTCAAGCTTGTAATCCTATCTACTCAGTGGGCAAAGAGCTGAGGATTTTGTTTCAAAGCCAGCCAGGGGAGGAAAACCTGTGAGACTCCTATCTCCAACTAAACACCAAAAATGCTGAAAATGGAGTTTGTGGCTCAAGTAACAGAGCACTGAGCTAGAATTACATATGTGAATCCCCAGTGTCCTGGTAAGTTGTGTTTGTTTTTTTTTTTGAGGAGTGTAAATGTGTACAATTTTTAAGTCCTTAACGTAGCCCACTGCATGTAGTATGAAGTTACACATGGTCTGATCTACTGTCCATATGGTAATCACTGAGATTTAAAAGTCTGTCTTCCTGAACATTTTCCAATTTTCTTCTTTGACCATACATTTAGGTATCAGGGGTTTCCTATGGTCAATTTTCATTTAAGGAAAAAATCATTTCAGATTTCATTTAAAGTTTGAGACTGAGACTTGTACTTGGTGTTTGATGTTGTTGCTCTTTAGCTAGTACTTTACCAACTAAGCTATGACTTTAATCCATAATTTCAGGTTATTCAAAATGCTAGGAAAGGTAATAGTGATAATAATGCTATTAAGTCTTTCGCCCATCTAGATACCCACATTTGGTTTGTTTGGGTTCCTAGTTTATCAGTATATTTATATGTCATAATTTTGTTTTTGTTTTTGTGCTATTACTGGAGCTTGAAATCAGAAACTTGCCCTCTCCTTGAAACTGGACATTGTTAGCACACACTGGTAATTCTATCTACTCAGAGAACTGAGATCCAGGTTTAAATCCAGCCCAAGAAGGAAAGACCATGAGTTTCTTATCTCTAAATAATCCCCCAAATAAATTTGGAAGGGAATCTGTGGTTCAAGAGTAAAACACCGCCCTTGAGGGAAAATGCATAAGTGAGAAGGTAAGGTCTTGAGTTTAAACTCCAATATCAGCACTCAAAAACGTTGCTTTCCTTGAGCTTTATATTAAATTGCTCAGAAAATAATCAGCATTGTAGTAATGTTTAACATTACTATTACAATAATCAGTTATATTTATTGATGTTATTCCTTTATTTTCCTAAAGTTTACTGACACATTAATAGAAAGACAGTAATAGAAAGACAGGATTACTCTTTCACAAGTATTTATGGTAGTTGAATATATGGAACAGAGGTGCATACCAGGAGTTTGGACTGAAGAGAGATATTTGCAAGCTCTTCACATAAATAAATGATAGTTGAAGACCCTGTGGGCATGTATGAAATAAGCTAAAGAAACCAGTAAGGAAAGATAAGGCATGATTCTGGAAAGCAAACAATTTTGGAAGAATAGAAAACAAGAAAAGTATGTAGCTTTTGGTAAGAACTTTCTAACTCACCTACACAGTGAGCACATTTGATTCCTCATTTCTAGTAAAAGCCATTTTATTTTCATTAACAATGATCTATTTGTTCCATTATATAAATTTAACATATTATATATTTCCTAGTAGATTAATATTTATACTTTTTTTCCTTTATAGAAGAAGTCCTACATTGTAGACAAGGCTTACCTCAAATCCTTATTCTCTTGTGTCAGGTTCCTGAGTTTTGGCTGGAATTACCATGTGGTAGCATAGTACTATATCCACTTATATTATTTACATTTTGTACACTTGAAAATTAGTGTGAACAACTTTAAGCCATAGTATCTTCATGAATTTGAATAAATTTCTTTCAGAAAAATGTTATAAGTAGAGTTACTGAGTAAAGTCAAGTATGGTACACATACCTGTAATCCCAGTACGCAAGGGTATTGTAAGTTTAATAGCACCCTGAGCTTCACAGCAAGTCCTTGTCATCATCATCATCATCAACAACAACAACTGGTGGGCTTGGAAGAGAAAAAGTATTAAGTGACGTGATAGGAATATACAAAATTGTGTGTGTGTGTGTGTGTGTGTGTGTGTGTGTGTGTGTGTGTGTGTGTGTGTGTGTGTGTGTGTGTGTGTGTGTGTTGGCCCTAGGGCTTGAACTCAGGGCCTGGTCAATGTCCTGAGATTTATGCTCAAGTCTAGCACTCTACCATTTGAACCAAAGCTCCACCTCCAACCTTTTTAGAGGTCATTGGAGATGAGTCTCATCCAGTTTCCGGTCCAGGCTGACAAAGAACCTAGATCCTGAGGCCTCAACCTCTTTTATAAGTAGGATTATAGGTGTGAGCTTGTAGTAGGTGTTGTATTACTGTTAAGTAATATGGTAAACATCACGCCAGTTTTTACTCGCCCCAGCAGTGTTTGAGTGTTGCACACACACTTAAAACACAACCCACACCATGTTTGATGACATCCAGGTCTCATAATCCTGTGATATAACTATTGTTACCTATGAAGAATTTGAGGTCCAGAGACTTTAGTTAACTTTGAATCCACAGCTTGTATAGAGTGGAGCTTGTATGCAAGCTCAACTAGGTTTGTATATTTCAGAAAACATGGTATCAACATGTGTTCTAGGCAACATGTGTTCTAGCAAGTACTGCTCTTTACAGGTACTATTAAATTCCTCTTGTATGTATGACTCATTCCTCACCCTTTAAATATTTGCACCCCATCTCATAAGCTAGGGAAAGTACAAGTGATGAGAAGAGCCATTTTTGAAAGAGAAATTGATAATGGGGTTTGAAATTGGTATTGGATATTAATCTGATCTTCTTCCATTTCAGATTTGCCTCCAGCACTATATTTCTGTTTTTTTTTTAATTTTATATTATGATAAAGGTAATTTACACATAGATTATAGTCATATAAGTCAGGTATGAGTATATTTCTTTTTGGAAATGTCACCCCTTACCTTGCTCTCTTAGATTTTCTCTCATTGGTTTGGTTTTTATTAACATCTTCTTCTTCTTCTTCTTTTCTTCTTCTTCTTCTTCTTCTTCTTCTTCTTCTTCTTCTTCTTCTTCTTCTTCTTCTTCTTCTTCTTCTTCTTCTTCTTCTTCTTCTTCTTCTTCTTCTTCTTCTTCTTCTTCTTCTTCGTCTTCTTCTTCTTCTTCTTCTTCTTCTTCTTCTTCTTCTTCTTCTTCTTCTTCTTCTTCTTCTTCTTCTTCTTCTTCTTCTTCTTCTTCTTCTTCTTCTTCTTCTCCTCCTCCTCCTCCTCCTCCTCCTCCTCCTCCTCCTCCTCCTCCTCCTCCTCCTCCTCCTCCTCTTCCTCCTCCTTCTCCTTCTTTCTTCTTCTTCTTCTTCTTCTTCTTCTTCTTCTTCTTCTTCTTCTTCTTCTTCTTCTTCTTCTTCTTCTTCTTCTTCTTCTTCTTCTTCTTTTCCTTTTCCTCCTCCTCTTCCTCCTCCTCCTCCTCCTCCTCCTCCTCCTCCTCCTCCTCCTCCTCCTCCTCCTCCTCCTCCTCCTCCTCCTCCTTCTTCTTCTTATTACTGTGATGTAGAAGATTTGTTACATATGTTTGGTAATGACTACCTATTTTTGTCTTTGTTTTTGTTATAGTCATGAGGCTTGAACCCATGGCCTGGGCAGTGTTCCTGAGCCCTTTTGCTGAAGAATGGCATTGATATTGAGCCAAAGCTCTACTTCAATGAGTATATTTCTATTTGGACAATGTCACCCTTTCCCTGCGTCTCCTCCAGTTTTCCCCTCCTTCCCCAAAAACAAGTTTCATAGTGCACTTTCAACATAGTCTCAACTGAGTGCCACTGCTGCATTTGTTCATCCTTTGTCCCTCCATTGCTATGCCCCCTTTACATTCCCAAAGAGAGATAAATGAAAAAATGACAAAAATGAAAGAAAATAAAGAAAAAATATTATCTTTCTTCTGGTCCTTGGTCACTCGTTATTTTTGAGATAGGTTGTGTGTGTGTGTGTGTGTGTGTGTGTGTGTGTGTGTGTGTGTGTGTGTATAGTGGGGCTTGAACTCAGGGAGCTGACCTTTAGCTATTTTACTTATAGCTAACTCTCTACAACTTGAACCAAACATCCATTTCTGGATTTGAACAGTTAATTGGAGATAAAAGTTTCACAGATTTTCCTGCCTGCGGTAGCTTCAATCCACTTTCCACAGTTCTCATCCTTTTTTTTTTTTTTAATTGTATTTTATTTTATTTGAGAACATACTGTACAGGGGGGCTACAATTACATGGGCAGGATAATGCATACATTTCTTACCAAGCATTGCAGCCTCCTCCTTTGTTTACCCTTCACTTCCCTTCCCCGCCTCCTCCCTCCCCCCACCCAATTATACCCCCCTCCACCCCCCACACCGACATTGTAAAGCTGGTTTGACATGACATTTTGTACTTCTCATTGTTGCAACAGGTCCACCTGAGTCCTTAAATGACTTGTTTGTCCCCATCTCCTCCACATGTTATACTGACATCAAATATAGTGAAAGCGGGGGTTACACTGTGGGGGAGGGACATACAAAGCAACAAAGAAATAATCTTATAAATGCGTTAGAAACACATGCATGAAAGAAACGAAAACATTAAAATACATATTTAAGGGTTCATTTTCCTAACATCACATTATCTGACCTTTTCCGCTTGACTCATACCTATACTAGATATTGCAATTAAGGGAAACCATGGGACCTATGCTTCTTTGGGCCTGGCTTACTTCACTTAATATAATTTTTTCCAAACCTTTCCATTTCCTAACAAATGGGGAAATGTCATTCTTTCTGATGGAGGCATAGAATTCCATTGTGTATATATACCACATTTTCTTGATCCATTCATCTACTGAGGGGCATCTGGGTTGGTTTCATATCTTAGCTATGGTAAATAATGCTGCAATAAACATAGTTGTGCTGGTAGCTTTAGTGTGGTCTTGTTTGTAAACATTTGGGTAAATGCCCAAAAGTGGGATTGCTGGATCATAGGGGAGATCTATGTGAAGTCTTCTGAGGAACCTCCATACTGCTTTCCAAAGTGGTTGAACAAGTTTGCATTCCCACCAACAATGAAGTAAGGTTCCTTTCTGTCCACATCCCCTCCAGCATCTGTTGTTGTTAGAGTTCTTGATTTTTGCTGTTCTAACTGGAGTGAGGTGATATCTCAATGTTGTTTTGATTTGCATTTCTTTTATGGCTAGGGATGTTGAACATTTCTTCATGTGTCTATTGGCCATCCTTGTTTCTTCTTCAGAGAAGCTTCTCTTTAAGTCTTTCGCCCACTTATTTATTGGGCAGTTGATTCTTTGAGGATTTGTTGTTGGGTGGTTTAATTTTTTGAGTTCCAAGTATATTTTAGATATGAGACCCTTGTCCGTTGTATGGCTAGTAAAGATCTTCTCCCAATCGGTGGGCTTTCTATTGATCTTGCCAGCTATGTCATTTGCCCTGCAGAAGCTCTGCAATCTTATGCAATCCCATTTGTCCAACCTTTCTTTGATTTGTTGTGCTTCCGGGTCTCTATTCAGAAAATTTCGGCCTGAGCCAAGGAGACCTAGGGTTTCTCCTATTCCATCCTGTAATGTTTTCAGAGTGTCTGCTTTGAGTTCAAGGTCTTTGATCCATTTGGAGTTGATTCTGGTGCAGGGTGATATATAAGGATCTAGCTTTAGTTTTCTACATGTAGTTAACCAATTTTGCCAGCACCATTTACTGAAGAGGCTGTCTTTCTTCCATTCTATTGTTTTAGCTCCCTTATCGAAGATTAGATGGCTATAGGTCTGTAGGTTCATTTCTGGGTTTTCAATTCTATTCCATTGGTCCTGAGGTCTGTTCTTATGCCAATACCAAGCTGTTTTGATTACTATGGCTTTATAGTAGAGTTTGAAATTTGGTATTGATATTCCTCCAGCAGTGTTCTTTCCATTGAGGAGCGTTTTTGCTATTCGCGGTCTTTTATTGTTCCATATGAATTTTTGGATTGCCTCCTCTATTTCCTTGAAGAATGAGGGTGGAATTTTGATAGGTATCGCGTTGAATTTGTAGATAGCCTTGGGAAGTATTGCCATTTTCACGATGTTAATCATGCCAATCCAGGAGCATGGGAGGTTTTGCCATTTTTTAAGTTCGGTGTTGATTTCCTTTTTCAAGATTTTAAAGTTTTCATCATAGAGGTCCTTCACTTCTTTGGTTAAGTTAATTCCTAGGTATTTTATTTTTTGTGGGGCTATTACAAATGGAGTTGCTTTCCTAATTTCAGCCACACTTTTCTCATTGTTGGCATATAGAAAAGCCATTGATTTTTGGGGGTTAATTTTATAACCTGCTACTTTGCCAAAGTTTTGAATCAGCTTGAGTAGTTTGGGAGTGGAGTCTATGGGATTCTTTAAATACAAGATCATGTCATCTGCAAAGAGGGAGAGTTTTATTTCTTCTTTCCCTATTTGGATCCCCTTTATGTCTGCATCTTGTCTTATTGCTGTAGCTAGGCATTCTAATACTAGATTGAAGAGAAGTGGAGAGAGTGGGCATCCTTGTCTTGTTCCTGAGTTAAGAGGAAATGGCTTTAGTTTTTCACCATTGAGTATAATGCTGGCTGTAGGTTTGTCATATATAGCCTTTATTGTATTGAGGAATGTTCCATGGATTCCTAATTTTTCCAGAACCTTCATCATAAAAGGGTGTTGGATCTTGTCAAATGCTTTTTCTGCATCTATTGAGATAACCATGTGGTTCTTATTCTTGCTCCTGTTGATGTGATGAATAATATTAATTGATTTGCGTATATTGAACCAGCTTTGCATCCCTGAAATGAATCCTGTTTGATCATGGTGTATGATTTTTTGGATGAATTGTTGAAGTCGATTGGCCAAAATTTTGTTGAGAAGTTTTGCATCAATGTTCATCAAAGAAATGGGTCTATAGTTCTCTTTCTTTGATGAGTCCCTGCCTGGTTTTGGGATGAGGGTTATGATGGCTTCATAGAATGTATTCGGTAGTGAGCTTTCTCTTTCAATTTCATTGAAGAGTTGGAGGAGTATTGGTGTGAGCTCTGCTTTGAAGGCCTTGTAAAATTCCGCTGTAAAACCATCTGGTCCTGGACTTTTCTTAGCTGGGAGGTCTCTTATTGCTGTTTCTATTTCGATGCTTGATATGGGCCTGTTAAGCTGGTTTAACTCATCTTGGTTTAGTTTTGGCATGTCAATATTTGCTACGAAAAGGTCCATTTCTGTCAAGTTCTCAAACTTATTAGCATAAAGTTTTGAGAAGTATTCCCTTATAATGTTCTGAATCTTGGTTGTTTCCGTGGTGATGTTTCCATTCCCATCTCTGAGTTTATTAATTTGGGTGTGTTCTATCCTTTTTCTGATAAGGTTTGCTAAGGGTCTGTCAATTTTGTTAAGTTTTTCAAAGAACCAACTCTTTGTTTTGTTGATTCTTTCTATAGTTTTTTTGGATTCTAATTCATTTAATTCTGATTTAATTTTGATTATTTCTTTCCGTCTACTGGATTGGGGTTTATCTTGCTGCTCTTTTTCAAGGAGGTTTAGATGTGTCATTAAATTGTTAGTTTCCGATCTCTCCAATTTGTTGATGTAGGAGCTCAGAGCTATAAACTTGCCTCTGAGTACTGCCTTTGCTGTGTCCCAGAGGAGCTGGTAATTTGTGTGTTCATTTTTGTTGAATAGCATGAACATTTGAATTTCCTTTCTAATCTCTTCCATGATCCACTCATGATTCA
Source organism: Dipodomys merriami (assembly GCF_024711535.1). Taxonomy (NCBI): domain Eukaryota; kingdom Metazoa; phylum Chordata; class Mammalia; order Rodentia; family Heteromyidae; genus Dipodomys; species Dipodomys merriami. The sequence goes on from NW_027206368.1 coordinate 136,916, forward strand.
GCAGTGTGTTGTTCAGCCTCCATGTGATACCGGACTTTCTTTGGTGGCTTTTGGTGTTGAGATCTAATTTTATTCCCTTGTGGTCAGAGAGAATGCAAGGTATAACTTCAATGTTTCTGAATTTAGACAAGTTTGCTTTGTGGCCTAAAATGTGGTCTATTTTAGAAAACGTTCCATGTGCTGCTGAGAAGAACGTGTATTCTGTTGCTGCTGGGTGAAATGTTCGGTAAATGTCTGTTAAATCTAGTTGATCTATGCAGCTGTTTAGATCTGCGGTTTCTCTGTTGAGTTTTTTCCGAGTTGATCTATCTAGTGGGGAGAGTGGTGTGTTAAAATCCCCAACAATTAATGTCTTTGTATCTATATGGGATTTGAGGGAAAGTAGTGTTTCTTTGATAAATTTGGGTGCTCCATTGTTTGGCGAATAGATATTTAGAATTGTAATATCCTCCTGAAGGAGAGATCCTTTAATTAGTATGTAGCGACCTTCTTTATCTCTTCTCACGACTTTTAGTTTGAAGTCTATTTTATCTGATATTAGGATTGCAACTCCCGCCTCTTTATGAGGGCCGTTTGCTTGGTAGATTTTGTTCCAGCCTTTAACTTTGAAAATATGTTTGTTTTTACGGGCAAGATGTGACTCCTGCAGGCAGCAGATAGAGGGGTCTTGTTTTTTAATCCAACTAGACAGTCTATGTCGCTTAATTGGAGAGTTCAGTCCGTTAACGTTAAGAGATAGGACTGAGAGGTATTTGAGGGTTCCTGCCATGTTATCCACCTTCTTGGGGGCTGTGAAAACTGGGTTCTTCCTAAGGTTCTTGGATTCTCAGTTTGGGTGCAGTTTCTTGGCCTTTGTTGCGTTCTTGTTGGTTTTCTATGTGTAGGACATCTTTAAGAATCTTTTGCAAGGCTGGTTTGGTGGAGATGTATTGTTTCAATTTTTCTTTGCTATGGAAGGTTTTTATTTGGCCTTCAGTTAGGAAGGAGAGTTTAGCTGGGTACAGTATTCTTGGTTGATAGTTGTTTGTTTTTAGGGCATGGCATACGTCATTCCAGGCTCTTCTTGCTTTGATTGTCTCTGCTGAGAAATCTGAGGTAATTCTAATTGGTTTCCCTTTATAGGTGATTAACCTTTTCTCCTTGACAGCTTTAAGGATCTTTTCCTTGGTCTGGGTTGATCCTGTGTGGATTATAATGTGACGGTGGGATGTCCTATTCTGGTCTGGTCTATTTGGGGTTCTAAAAGCTTCTTGTATCTGAATAGGCCTATCTTTTTGTATGTTTGGGAAGTTCTCTGCTAGGATCCTGTTAAACAAATTTCCTAGACCATTAACTTCTGTTTCTAGGTGCTCCTCTACACCCATTATCCTTAGATTGGGCCTTCTGATGGTGTCTTCCAGGTGTTGGATAGACCTATCATATTTCTTGGACTTGTCTTGGATGGTTGTATGTTCTTTCTCTATAATATCAAGGCTGTCTTCAATCCCTGAGATTCGATCTTCTGCATGGTCTAACCTGCTGTCGAGACTCTCTACTTTGTTTTTTATCTCTTTTCCTTCTAATTGGTCAGCTTTGATGGTTTCAAGTTCTTTGTTGAAGCTCTGTTTTAGGTCTTGTATGATTTTCTTTACTTCCTTAATTTGGTGTTCAGTGTTTGTTCTGAAATCACTTAGTTGATTGGTTATGGTTTCTTTGGACTCCCATTCCTTCTGTTGGGTTCCATTCAGCATTCCCTTTGTGGTCTCCCTGACTTCCTTCAGCTCTTTGTTAATGGATTCCATGAATGTCTTTAGTGATCTTTGTGTATTCTCTACCTGGTCTCTTAATTCGTGAATTACTCTTTGATTAGTTTCCTCCCTTCTGTGGGATTCCTGCAGTTCTCTTTGAGTGATCTCTGCCTGCTCACGCCATTCCTCCCTTTCTCTTTGAGTATTCTCAAGTTGTTCACGCAAATCCTGTATCAGTTTTTGAGAAGCTTCCTCACGCTTATGATATTCCTGTATAAACTTCTGGGATGCCTCCTCTCTCTCCCTATCACGCTCATACAGAGTCCTTTGTACATTGTCAAACTTCTCATTTATCATGTTTGCTATTAGTGTTTGTAGAGCTATTTGGGAACTCTCCTCTGGATTATTCTTTATCTGTTCTAATCCCTGATTATCAAGGTTGGGAATTGAGATACCCGAATTTGCCATTTTTCTTGTGTTTTTTCGGCTTACTCGGCCCATTTGAGATAAAGATTGCACCAGTTTTGTGCTAGAACACTATCTTAAGGCAACCATCAACCAAAGTTTGCATTTGTACAGTCAATAGTTTACAGATACAATCTAGTTCAACAGATACATCTATTCAACATCAAACAACTATATGTTAAAGGACTTCGAACCGCAGAAAAGAATTTGGAAAACCAGAAATTATTAGGATTAGGGAGAGATGTGGGTAAAAAATAGGAGTAGATTGGTGTGGGGAGGCACAGGGAGAGTTAACTATGTCCTAATCACAGTGCAGGAAATGAGTTGGGTAGGATGCAAGTAGAGAGAGAGAGAGAAAGAAGAGACGGAAAGGGGAATAAAGAGAGACCAGAAAAATAATAGAAACGTAAAAATTAATGTTATTATAGAGGTTAAAAGACCGTCTATTTAGAGTGGAATGTGAATATGTTCAGAGAAGGGGAGGGACATAGCGGAGATGTGAAAAGCTTTGAGGATGGGAACGGGAGAAGAAAAGATCAGAAGTTCAGTAGAGCTAGATAAAAAACAAAAAGATAATTAAGAAAGAAAGAAAAAGAGAAAGAAGACAAGAAAAGAAAGGAAAACTCTTATTCACGTATTCCTAAAATAAAAATTATAAGATAAGAAAAAAAAAAAAGGCTACTGGAAAACAATTATTTTTTCAGAAGAGGCAAAAATTAAAGATTAATAAAAGTTTTAGAAGGGAAAAAAATTTATATATATATATATATAAGGTAACAAAAAACAAAAAACAAGCAAAAAAAAGAAAAGAAGAAGAAGAAAAAAAAAAAAAGAAAAAAAAAAGTCTTTTGATTTTTTTTTTTTGGGGGGGGAGGAGTGGGAAGAATCCTGTATCTCCCTTTTGTCTGCAACCAGTCTCTTGTTGGAGTCTCTGGTCAGGTTGAGGTCCTGTGGCTTGATTGGTTTCTTAAGTCGGTTGGTTGGAAGAGGCAGAAAAATGCTCTGCTTTACCCAAGATTTTGAGATCCCCCTCCCAGGTTAGTTTTCTGGGAGGGTGGTCTGCTTTGAGAGTCACAAAAGAGGGGGATGTGGTGATGAGGCTAGGTTCTGGGTAGAGTTGAGGCCTTTCAATAAACAGTAGCTTTTCCCTGGGGCTATTTTGTGATAAAGCTCACAGCGCCCAGCCTGGAGCCATTCTCAGGGTTTCTGTTTTTCAATTGATTGTCGAGGCTGCTAGAGGGAGGGGCAGCCTCTGGCTCTGGTTACCCAGTGAAGTAAGGCACTCCGATGGCTGGCGCCTGAGCTGGGTGGCTTTTCCCTGGATGGAGCTGAGTCTGGCAGGTCACTTCGCCGTTAAGTTCTTGTGACCTGCTAAATGACTCATTTTATTCCAAGGCCTGAGCTGGAGCTAGCAGCTCCTCCGAGCTTTGTCGGTATCCAAGATGGAGATCACCGGTGCTGGGGGGGGAGGGGTGGCCTTCCCTCCTCTGCTCCCTGAGGAGTGAGGATGTCAGGCTTGTACTCACGCCGAGTCTTGGATCCTGGGTCGTCTCTGGTCTGCAAACAGCAGGATGAAGATGTTCGCTCCTTGTCGGTTCTTGTTGGTGTTGGGTAGAATCCGCTCGTCCGCTGTGTCTGGCTCCTTCGTTCCCGACTCTCTGTGTCTCAGGTATGTCTCCGCGGCGGTGGTCGCCGCTGCCGCGGCCCCGCCGCCGGAGCGGCAGCTGCTGCGTTTCCTTGGCTTCCCCTCTCTTGTCTAACTCTCTGTCCTGTGATGACACACTTGGTGTGATTCTCTGGCTTAGGACTGTTCACTGGAACTCTAAAACTCCTTTCTATGCGAGAGCTTGTTCAGATTCCAGCTTCTCCTCCGCCATCTTCCCGGAACTCCTCTCATCCTTCTTAATAGCCACAGTTGAAGCTAGATGTGAGCCACTGGTGATGCTTGGCCTACCTTATTTTTATTAAGTAGTTGAAATGTAAAATAAAGTTGCAGCAGTATTACAAAAGAATCAATTTAACTTACACAGCTTCTTTAAGTTTTAATAATTTGTCACATATGATATATACGGAACAACAGTTTTTGTAAATGCCCCTGAAATTTGGTTTTCATCTGGGATTTTTCCTCAACATGAACTTGATTTTATAACTTTTTATCTAATAAATATTGATGAAAACATGTCCAGAGGGCATTAATTATCTTTTCTTGGCTTTCATTATGAAATGGTGCAAGGTAACGCGTCATGATAAATTTGTGTGCCGGACCCTGATGATATATTCACATTCTTAGTCAGAAGGCATTAGTGCCTGTTACAAATCACCTAGATCTGACAAAACCCTATCTCAGGTCTTGTTACCACATTCCTCTATGTCGTTCTCTTAGAGAGCAATTCCGAGTTTCCAGTGATCATGACAGAGCCGTCCTGGACCCTCTCAGGACCCACCAAGAACACCACTCATGTGTGTCACCTAAAGAGTGATGGGAGACTGGTGTCTGCTTCCTATGATAGAAAACAACACAGGATCTGTTACGTCCTTAAACTGTCCTCAGTCCTGAGGATTCCTCAATGAGCATTGAAACTTAAGAATTAAGGAGACATTAAACTTTCTCTTCCTTCTGCCAGTTTCTGCTGCTGTCATCTTCTGTGGAAAGAAATAATCTGAGCTCTAGAAGCCATTTTGCTTATTCTAGGCCCTTAGAGTAAGTCTGGCTTTTATACTTAGACATTAAGATATGTAGTGATAAAAAATAGCAAACAACATTTTTCCTATTCTATTTATTACTCAAATAGGAGTTTGAGAAAGTGACTTCTAATTAAGTGCTTCATACTAATAAGAGTTATTGGTAGAATTTGAAAACATATTTGAGTAAGTTCCTCAGTGAGCTGTGCAGAAGAAACCACAGCAAGTGTGCTGGGTCCTCCAGTCTAACCTCTTGACCAGGAAGGAGCACCTCCCTGCTAGGCCTCCAAATTGAAAAAAGAATACTGCTTATATCTCAGATTACATGCCAAAGCTAGATACCAAAGAAAGATAAGGATAAGTGGTTAGTTTGACTTTGGAACAATGCAGATGGCAAAGAGAGTTCTAAGTGAACAGAAACAAAAAGAAATTTTCTTTTGTTCATATAGTACAATAAAAAGAGCTTTTCTTATTATCACTAAATTGTGGTTATTTGTACTTAGTACTAGCTTCTTGAAACTCCTAAAACACTCTTTCACATGAACTCAGAAGTTCCAATGGTATCAGCTTGACATTTGATGGGAAAAATTCATTTTTACACTAAAAATATTTTATTGTAAAGATGCTGTACAGAGGGGTTATATTTACACGAATAAGTTACATTTCTCATTGAAAATTGTTTCCCACTCTATTGTTTTTCTCTGTCTATCCCTTCCCTCCACTCCTTCCTCCCCCCATGTCCCCCAGGTTGTTGTAAAGATCATTCCCGCTTTAATGTAACCTATTATTGTTGCACTGGGTCATCTTTCAGCATTTTGTTATTTCCCTTCCCTTTCCTCAAATACATGCATATATAGGATGGAGGGTACCAGAATCAAAGACAAGAATTGCCAGGGATAAAACTAATTTGAAAAGAAAAATGAAATAAAGTAAAAAGAAAGAACTAGTTACTGTACATTGGCTATATCAAGGTTGACAACTAAACAAAATAAGACCTGCTGTTTCAATATCTTCGTGTTCATTTCAATTAGCATCATTTTGTATGATCACACATATGTTTATAGTACTTCAGCTATTATAATCCTCTGTCAGGACTAACAGGATAATACTAATTGCAAATAAGGGAAATCATAGAGCCTATGTTTCTTTGGGCCTGGCTTACTTCACTTAATATGATTTTTTCCAAGTCTATCAATTTTCTTATGAAAGGGACAATATCATTCTTTCTTACAGAAGCATAAAATTGTGTAAATATACCACATTTTCTTGATCCATTCATCTATTGTGAGGCAACTGGGTTGGTTCCATATCTTATTTATGGTAAACAATGCTGCAATGAACATAGTTGTGCTGGTAGCTTATTGTGCTCTATTTTGAAATCATTTGGGTGATGGCCAAGAAGTGGGATAGTTGGATCTTACGGGAGTTCTATGTTTAGTCTTTTTAGGAACCTCCATACTGCCTTCCATTCCCACCAACAGTGTAGTAGTGTTCATATTTAGCCACATCCTGGTCAACATCTGCTATTATTTGTTCTCTTGAAAATGGCTATTCTAACTGGGGTGAGGTGGAATCAATGTGGTTTTGATTTGCATTTCTTTTATGACCAATGATGCTGAGCATCTCCCTTCTCCTTTCTAGAGGCTACACAATTACAGATTTCTAGTGTCTCACCAGAGGCATAGAAACTTGTAATGCTGTGTGTGATTTTAGTTTTACATTCACTTCCTTGGAGCTTACACTGACTCCTATAACTTATAATAAAGGTTTATACTATTTCACTTACTGAAAAATAAGTAATTTTCAAAAACGTAGAAAAAAATCTCTTGGTCAGGGGTTCCAGATGTTTATTGGGAAATTTTTATTTCGTTGCTTGTTTGTTATATCACTTAAGCACACGTTGAATTTTTGGTTTTCCAACCAAATCTTCAACAACCAAAAGCTATGTTGCCTTATTGGATTTCACTTCATAAGTTAGCATAAAATTGACATATTTTTGGTTTGGTCTTTCAGGGATTTTTGGCTTATGGAGTGTTAGTGGGCCAGTACACAGGCTTGGACTGAGGGTCTGGAAATCTTGCTTAGATTATTTTACTCAATGCTATCACTGTGCCACTTGAACCACATCTCCACTTCTTGCTTCTTAATTGAAGATAAGTATCTTGAGGAGTTATTTGCTTAGGTTGGCATCAAACTGTGATCCTCAGATCCCACCCTCCTGAGCAGCGGATTAGAAGAATGAGCCAGACCCTGGATATATTGTGCTCCCTATGTAACCTAATCAAGGGCACAGAATTCTGAAGCATATGTGTATGGTTATATATTTCAAAATTAGATGGCAAAATATAGACCTTTGTGTGTGTGTGTGTGTGTGTGTGTGTGTGTGTGTGTGTGTGTGTGTGTGTGATAAATGTGCAGAGGGATATGAGGATGAATCTGATTTTGAGGAAGATTTCACCTAGAGCTTTTCACAGATTGGGCTACGCTGTACAGAATGCTTGAGACTAAAAGTGAGGTAAATGCTGTCATCATCCCATTCTCCTACATCCCTTGCTAATATATTTATAACCTGTGATGTTGTCATGGTTACTTTTTGTGTATGAGAGCCAGTACTGGGCTTGAATTCAGGGCCTGGATGTCCCTTAGCTTTGTATGCAATGCTAGCACTCTGGCATTTGAAGCACAGCTCATCTTTTTGCCTTTACTGGTAAATTGAAGGTAAGAGTCTTTTATTCTCATGTTGGCTTTGAACTCAGTTCCTCATATCTCAGGGTTCTGAGCAGCTAGTTTTACAGGCCTGAGTTCCAGTGCCTAGCATTTCATTACTACTTTTACAAGCTGCATGCTCACACACATACTTTGCATTACAAAATCTCACTGCTCAGGATATGTGACAAGAAGTGAGGAAAGATGGTTGAGTGGATAAGTTACCAAATGGGCTTCTACCCCCATTAACATCATTCTGGTCGTTAACTTACCCTTCAGTCAGTGAGAACATATTTCCCCTTTCATTCTGAATTTTTCAAAAGGAAATCAGTGAAATGTTTTAGTTATATCTTTCAAAGATTATCTCCCAATCAGGAGATATTATTTGAATGTATTTGATAATATTTCAGATTGGGTTGGTCTTGTGTGTCGGAATGTGGGCAGAGACCGTCCAGCCAGCTGGGCATCAGGCACAGAGCTGATGCTTCCTGTCTGCTGGTTGCAGAGAGGAAGGTTTTCTTCCTGGCCAAGCTTTCAATTGATATCCTTTCATCTTTGACTTCTAATTACCTAGCATAACAAGCATGAACCATCACCAATAGGCTCATTTTAGAAGTATTAGTAGCTTTTCATTCATTGCTTTTTTCCAGGAAGTTTGATCTGGGCATCCTGGTTGTACCTCATAAGGTTATTTTTATGATACACGTTGCCTCTGCCATTTCTGAAATTCATTTCCTCAGTATTAGATAAATGAATTTGATCTAAAGCCAATAGTATTTTCCTTCCAAGATGCTAGGTACCTTATTTCAATCTCTTATCCTTTGGCAAAGCAATCAGGATGTTTGTGTAAAACCCTAATTCTTGAAAGAATTATAGTTATAAGGTATCATGTGCAAACTTTCATATAGTATCTTTTTTAATGTTTTTATTGTAAAAATACTGTACAGAGGGGTTACATTTACATGAGCAAAATAATGAGTATATTTCCTATCAAGCATTGTTACCTCCTCCTTTGTTTTTCCCCTACCATCCCTTCCCTCCCACCTCCAGAAGTACACTCCCTCCTCTCGCCTTCCTTCCTGCCTAAATTGTAAAGTAAGTTTTTCAACATAGTGTCTTTTACACCTCATTGTTACAGGGGGTCAAGCTGTATCCATTGTTAAGCATTTGGATTTTTCCCCTCTCCTCCCAAAGCTAGAGAAATATATATAGAAGATGCATGGCACCGACATCAAATGCAGTGAAAACAGGGATTATATTGTGGCGGAGCAACATATAAAGAAACAAAAATTCACATAACTAATGTAACAAGATTGGGTGGAAAAATGATGATGGTAGAATTAATTTGATAACTCTTCTATAGTTTTTAATAGTTAAGGCTTTTTAACTCAAAGGAGGATTAAAACACACAAAATAGAGGAATATAGTTACTACTCATTTGATGTGTGTGGAAAGATAATCAGAATTGTGATGATTAATAAAAATATATGTTCAAATTTCCAGTGGCAGTAAATGGTGCTGGCAAAATTGGTTAACTACATGTAGAAAACTTAAGCTAGATCCTTATATATCACCCTGCACCAGAATCAACTCCAAATGGATCAAAGACCTTGAACTCAAAGCAAACACTCTGAAAACATTACAGGATGGAATAGGAGAAACCCTAGGTCTCCTTGGCTCAGGCCGAAATTTTCTGAATAGAGACCCAGAAACACAACAAATGAAAGAAAGGTTGGACAAATGGGATTGCATAAAGTTGCAGAGCTTCTGCAGGGCAAATGACATAGCTAGCAAGATCAATAGAAAGCCCACCGATTGGGAGAAGATCTTTACTAGCCATAAAACGGACAAGGGTCTCATATCTAAAATATACTTGGAACTCAAAAAATTAAACGCCCCAACAACAAATCCTCAAAGAAACAACTGCCCAATAAAAAAGTGGGCGAAAGACTTAAAGAGAAGCTTCTCTGAAGAAGAAAGAAGGATGGCCAATAGACACATGAAGAAATGTTCAACATCCCTAGCCATAAAAGAAATGCAAATCAAAACAACATTGAGCTATCACCTCACTCCAGTTAGAACGGCAAAAACCAAGAACTCTAACAACAACAGATGCTGGAGGGGATGTGGACAGAAAGGAACTTTACTTCATTGTTGGTGGGAATGTAAACTTGTTCAACTACTTTGGAAAACAGTATGGAGGTTCCTCAAAAGACTTCACATAGAACTCCCTATGACCCAGCAATCCCACTTTTGGGCATTTACCCAAATGTTTACAAACAAGACCACACTAAAGCTACCAGCACAACTATGTTTATTGCAGCATTATTTACCATAGCTAAGATATGGAACCAACCCAGATGCCCCTCAGTAGATGAATGGATCAAGAAAATATGGTATATATACACAATGGAATTCTATGCCTCCATCAGAAAGAATGACATTTCCCCATTTGTTAGGAAATGGAAAGGCTTGGAAAAAATTATATTAAGTGAAGTAAGCCAGGCCCAAAGAAGCATAGGTCCCATGGTTTCCCTTATTTGCAATATCTAGTATAGGTATGAGTCAAGCAGAAAAGGTCAGATAATGTGATGTTAGGAAAATGAACCCTTAAATATGTATTTTAATGTTTTCATTTCTTTCATACATATGTTTCTAACGCATTTATAAGATTATTTCTTTGTTGCTTTGTATGTCCCTCCCCCACAGTGTAACCCCCGCTTTCACTATATTTGATGTCAGTATAACATGTGGAGGAGATGGGGGCAAACAAGTCGTTTAAGGATTCAGGTGGACCTGTTGCAACAATGAGAAGTACAAAATGTCATGTCAAAACCAGCTTTACAATGTCGGTGTGGGGGGGAGGGGGGTATAATTGGGTGGGGGGAGGGGGAGGCTGGGAAGGGAGGTGAAGGGTAAACAAAGGAGGAGGCTGCAATGCTTGGTAAGAAATGTATGCATTATCCTGCCAATGTAATTGTAGCCCCTCTGTACAGTATGTTCTCAAATAAAATAAAATAATATTAAAAAAAATAAGAGACCTCATAAAAAAAAAAAGAAAATGTGGTATATATACACAATGGAATTCTATGCCTCCATCAGAAAGAATGACATTGCACCATTTGTTAGGAAATGGAAAAACTTGGAAAAAATTATATTAAGTGAAGTAAGCCAGGCCCAAAGAAACATAGGTCCCATGGTTTCTCTTATTTGTAATATCTAGTATATGTATGAGTCAAGCGGAAAAGGTCAGATAATGTGATGTCAGGAAAATGAACCCTTAGATGTGTATTTTAATGTTTTTTTCTTCCATGCATGTGTTTCTAACGCATTTATAAGATTATCTCTTTGTTACTTTGTATGTCCCTCCCCCACAGTATAACCCCTGCTTTCACTATATTTGATGTCAGTATAACTTGTGGAGGAGATGGGGAAAAACCAGTTGTTTAAGGATACAGGTGGACCTGTTGCAACAATGAGAAGTACAAGTTGTCATGTCCAAAACGAGCTTTACAACGTCGGTGTGGGGGGGGGAGGGAGGGGAGGAAGGAGAAGGATTGGGATGGGGGGAGGGGGGAGGCTGGGAAAGGATGTGAAGGGTAAACAAAGGAGGAGGCTGCAATGCTTGGTAAGAAATGTACTCATTATCCTGCCCATGTAATTGTAACTCCTCTGTACACTATGTTCACAAATAAAATTAAATTAAATTAAAAAAAAATTTCCAGTGGCAGACTGGTATGCTAAATGGGAGCAGACATTGGTGATGCCAGGGGTTTGAAAGCGGATAATGAAGCAGAATATCAGAGGAGAGCATTTGCTAAGGATATAATTTCCAAAGGTCATACCAAATATATGGAACTAAAATGCTAAGTGATGATCTACTGAGCACTAAATTTTATTTGTTGGATTCTTTGTTTTATGTATTCCAGGGATTAGAACCTTGGGCTTGGGTACTGTTCCTTAGTTTTTGTTTCTCAAGGCTAGTGCTCTACCAGTTGTTTCACATGTTATTTTGGGTGGTTAATTGGAGAACAGTCTTTCCAAATTAACTCTTTGGGCTTGCTTCAAACATGATCTTCAGGTATCAGCCTCCTGAGTAGCAAGCATTCCAGTTGTGAGTCACCAGAGCCCGGCTAGAGTCACATTTTAAAAGTATTCTCTCGGTGAATCATATGTGTCTAGCTCCTATTTGAGCACTTTGGTTCCAGGGGTCATGTCAGATTTAGAATAACATGAGAATTTTTCATTTTGTAACCCGCAGCATCCAATATCTATCTAATTTATTCTTATCTTCATTTCTGATCTTTTTTTCTTCATTGTAGCTTTCCATTCTTACTTCACAAGCAAGCATGTCAGTGCTGTTTTCCTTTTCTGAAGCAAGTCACGTCCATTCCCATTAATTGGGGATGTACTTACTGTTCTTACTGCCTGCAGTACCTGCTTCTAGATAATTGCATGGATGATGGCTTTCAAGCTAACTATCTCCTTCTCAGGGATGTCTCCTCGCATCCCCACTTTGAAGTTGTTGCCACAAAACGACCAATGTCATGTCTCTGATTTATAGAAATTATCATTATGACTTCTGGTTTTCTTTTCAGCAAGAAATTGCTAAGGAGAGATCCACGTTCACTTCTGTTTCGCCAACATCTGTAATAATGCCTGGTCCTTAGTGCTCAGGAACCTTACTTGGAGATCATCCTTCTCCAGCTCAATTTATGCTAGTTTCTGGTCAAGCCAGCTCTTCAAGTTGAAGTCTGGTGGCTAGCATTCTTTGTGCCTTTCTGTGTCGCTGAGTCCACTTCAGGGCAAGATCAGTGCCTGACACCTATTTCCTGCTATGGAAAGATGGCTGTGGCATCATAGAAGTTATGGCTATTGTTTTGTGAAGCTGCGTGAGGACACACATCCCCACAGAAATTCACCAAGCCAAGTGTGTCCCATGCCCAGAAGTGCATTCTACAACTCAGCAACCAAATTATCACCCACTCCCTGATGAATTCTATATTTCCATTTCCTTAAAAAGAAAGAAAAATTCAAAACATGCCTTTGATGATTTGTCATTGAATTACTGAAGCAGAGTATACAATTTTGTGTATTTGTAAGTCTTTCTCCATCTCTCTTGAGCCATTGACATATTTCTATGTGTTTGAAGCTTGGAAGGTAAAATGAGGTTTAATTCAGCATAGTCAGAAACACTTTTGGAGGGAATGCAAACTTTCAATATGATGTTCTACAGATGTCCATCTTGGCACAGGAACTGAGTATACTGTCATAAGATAAGAGGCTTGTTCTGATTTCTACTGACTTTCCTCTGGGTGCAGGGAGTGTGATCCCACTGCATGTGTGTCTCTTTGTTACACTGGAGGGCCCAGGACTCCTCTCAAAATCTAATGCGATGGGGGTAAGAGAGACTAAACCTCAGAACCCAGCTTCCCACATCACTAGGATTATAGACCTGAGACTCCTATACTCAACTCATAGCTGCTTTTTCATACATAGTGTACTAAGTTTCATTCTATTCACTTCATAGACAGATATGAAAATATGTGTATATATTTATTCATCTATTTATAATCAGTATTATATCTAGAATCAAAAAATATATTCATATAATTATAATCAAAGTTATATTACCACTTTCCCCAATAATGATTTACACTAGATTTGTGAAAAATATACTCAAGACTGAAAGTGATAAATGCCTTTGTAGTATGAAAAATCATATTCATTCTTATACATCATATAATATACTATAAAAATATAAAGAATATAACAAATATTTGCATATAACTGATTTAATAGTGGATTTTTTTCCTTCCTGATTTTGTCTTTGTCCATCTATGTAAGCCTTCTTTCTTCTATTGATGATGGCTTTTACTTTCCAATATAGGTGTTTACTATGTATTTTGTCAAATATTTTCAGCCCTAAGTACATTTTGGATATTATTGGAGCCAAATTTTTCTTCAATATTTCCCAAAGCACAATAAATATGTATACAGACTTGAATTCACTGTTGGAAGAGAGTCCCATATACCATTATAAACATTGTAGCATTTGTCACAATTGACAGAACTGCTTTCTAAGGACATCTGATCTGCTATGTCCTAGAGCTTTTGGAGCCACCTTATCACCTCATTCAGGCATGGCCTGGCTTCCTTGCCACTGCCTGTGCATTTAACAGTCCCCTTTATATCCATAAGTCTCTCTTGTACAGCCCCTCTTACTCTGTGTTTTCCCACAAACAAAACAAGTGCATGGTGCTTTAGATTGTAGGTTGAAAAAAACCACATTTAGGATTCACGAATTGTATAACATAATATAAACATTGGCATTTTAATAACGTTAGAAAAATAAATAGAATGAACATTTTACAACTATAAGGACAAAAAGAAAAAGAAAAATTTTCCCAGGAAGAGGTGAAGGAATCTCGAAATCTAGATTGGCCTCTAAGTTGCCTTCAGGCAGCAATTCTGCCTCAGAGTCCTCAAAGAGATCTACTTCCTCATAAAAGATAGAATTTTTTCCTGAGTCGTGGGAGGGAGAGATTATAATTTCTCAATTGGATATTGGATCCCCTGCAGCAGGACAGATTATTCTGGATATTCTGTGAGGACAGATTCCCTTTCCTCAACTGAAACTAGATTTTGGACCTCACTTATTGGTTTTCCTAAACATAGACTGGGTTATTTTCCATTGGCACACATTTATCCTGCACTCCAAAAAGAAAAGGTATGTACATATGACCAAATAAGTGAAATGAACCACAAGATAGGGACATAAGTGTTTTTTTCTTTCTTTCTCTTGTTTCTAACGTATTTACAATATATCATGTGATTTTTTTGTTCTTTGTATGTTCCTCCCCCATGGTATAACCCCTGTTTTCACTGTATGTAATGTCGATGCCATGCATATTTTATATATGCTTCTCTAATTTGTGGAGGGGAAGGGAAAAAACAAAATGCTTAAATAGAGATACAGGTTGACCCATTGTAATAATGAGATGCACAAGACACTTTGTGGAAAAACGATCATCAGAATTTAGGCGGGATCAGGGGGAGTGTAGCTGTGGAGGTGGGAGGGAAGGCATGATGGGGGATAAACAAAGGAGGAGGTAATAATGCTTGATAGGAAATGTACTCATCACCTAGATTATGTAACTGTAAACCCTCTGTACATTATTTTTACATTGAAAATGTATTAAAAAAGATCAAAAGACCCAGAAATAAAACCACATACTTACAATCATCTGATGTTTGATAAAGGAGTGAAAGATGTACAGTGGAAAAACATAGCCTTGCCAGTTGCCTGTGGCTCATGCCTTTAATCCTAGCTACTCAGAAGGCTGAGATCTGAGGATCGTTGTTCAAGGCCAGCAGGGCCAGGTAAGCCCATGAGACTCTTATCTCCAATAAAGCACAAGAAAATGGGAAGTGGAACTGTGGCTCAAGCACTAGCCTTAAGCTGAATATCTGAGGGACAGCGCTGAGGACCAGAGTTCAAGCCCCAAAACCAACACACAAACACACACACACACACACACACACACACACACACACACACACACACACACAAAAATCATAGCCTTTTCAACAATTGGTGTTGGGAAAACTGGGCAGCTATAGTCAGAAAACTAGAAGTGGATCTCTGCTTGCACTAACATCAATTCAAAATGGATTAACTACCATAAAATCAGCCAAACTACTGTAACACAGAATAGGGATGACATTAGAAATTGTAGGTACAGGCATGGACTTCCTGAATAGAGTCCCAGGGGCACAACAGATAGGAGAGAGACCCAACAAATGGGACTACATCAAAGGAAAGAAATTCTGCAAAGACTAGGGACATAGCCACTAAACTAAAAAGACAACCAACAAATTGGGAAAAGATATTTACCTGCAATACATCAGACAAAGGGCTAATATTCAATGTATACATGGATTTCAGGAAACTACCCCTCCCAAACCTAATAAACCAATCACTAAATGGGCAAGGAGGTAAGGAGAGACTTCTCAGAAGAAGAGGTAAGTATGGCAAAGAAACATCAGAAAAGGTTCATCATCCCTGGCCATAAAAATGTAAATCAAAGCAATCCTGAGGTACCATCTTACCCAAATATTCTGAATTCTGAAAACAAATGCTGTTGGGAAGTGGATGAAAAGGAATCCTACTGCACTGGTGGTGGGAATGTATACTAATACAACCACTCTGGAAAGCAGTCTGGAAGTTGCTCAAAAATCTAAATACAGGCCTTCTCTAATACCATCCCATACCAGTTCTAGGCATCTAACCTGAGAATCATGAACCATAATATGACAAGGACACTTGCATAACCATGTTCCTTGCTGCTCAATTCACAGTGCCAAGTTATGTACAAAACTCAGATGCCCCACAATAAATAAATGGATCCAATAATTATGCTATCTATATACAATGAAATTTTACAGAAAGAGCCATTAGAAAGAAAAAAATAATGTCATTTGCAGGGAAATGGATGGAACTAGAATAAATCATGTTAAGAAAGTTAAGCCAAGATCATAGAGACAAATGGCACATTTTCTCCCCGATATGTGAAAGTTAGATTTAAAACTCAAGGGGATATGACAAACTGTACATGATTCTAGGCATCATATATAATAAGAACAGAAGAGGACAGGCTTTGGAGAAAATCACAAAATTGTAATACCCAAGCACCTCTTCTTATGTGTATAAAACAATACATATAACTGAATAAAATTACAAAGATAAGGAAACAAAGGAACTTGTCTTAATTCATCTATTCATTTTGTGATGACTCTGTATTCTTAACCCAATATACATTATATAATATACGTGCACATCTAAGGAAAGATAGGGGAAGGGAACAGAATCACTGGAAAGTGGATGAAAAATTGCATCAGTAGAGCCCACTGGCTGTACTGGACATTGTTGAAAGTGAACTATGGAACTCGAGGGTCTAGATGGGAGGGAGGAAATGGATGAGAATGGGGGAACAGATGAGACTAGGTAAAAGGAAGAAAATGTACTAGTTACATGACATAGAGAAAGTTAACCATGCTGTATATCACCACTAAAACAGCAATATTTGGTTTTTTAAAAAGAAAATAGTTCCCAAATGAGAATATGAAAAAAGGGAAATACAGGGCAGATAATTCTTTTTTTTTAAGTCCTTGGTACCTGAAAGTTTCAATCATTAGCTATTGTCCTACAAACTGAGTCATGCCTCTAAACCCAAAAGTCCTTACAATATTCAATTTTTTTGTCCTTGATTTCTTCACATTGTCTATTTACTTTTCAGTGTGTGTTTGTGTGTGTGTGTGTGTGTGTGTGTGTGTGTGTGTGTGTGTGTGTGTGTGTGTGTGTGTGTGTGCCAGAATTGGAGCTTGAACTCAGGATCTAGGTGCTGTCCCTGAGATTCTTTTTTGCTCAAGAGTGCACTCTACCACTTGAGCCAAAGCTTCACTTCTGGATTTTCTTGAGCAGTTTATTGGAGATAAAAGACTCACACAAACGTTTTTGCACCACTACATTCAAATCATCATCTTCAGATCTTAGCCTCTGGAGTAGCTAGGATTACAGGCATGATCTAAGGTATCTGCCTTATTAATTGTTGCTTTTTCAAAAAAGCTGGTGCCAGTGGCTCATGCCTGTAATCGTAGCAACTCAGGAGGCTGAGATCTGATAATCGAGGTTTAAAGACAACCTGAGTAAGAAAGTCTGTTAGACTATTATCTCATTAACTGGTTACCCCTTCCCCAACTCCTTGGCCGGAGGTCCATCCAGTGGCGCCAACCCAAACAGCATCAACAGAGACAGAGACTGAGGTGAAACACACAGAGCCATCACCACCCTGCCCAGCCCACAACCATCTCAACTGAACTCTGATTGCAATGGCAACCAATGACCTACATCACACAGAAACAACAACTAACTCCAGGGTGAGTACTCCCCAGGGGACAGTGTATCCCTCAAGGGAGACCAGAGCTGGTGGGAATCCCCAGACCCTGACCCAGACTCCTCCCCCACAGGATCCACTAAAACTGGGAATAGTTTGAGAGCTCCACCAGCCCATGGAGCACACCCAGCTGGCCAGGCTAGAGCAAGAGCGCCCCTGGAAGGGAGCGCAAATGCCCAAGCCAGGAACAGTGCCCCTGGGTCAAAACAGCCTACAGTGGAAGAAATTTGAAATGTGTACTCCAGGCTGTGTAACCTAGGCAGGATACAGCAGCACAGGTCCAACTGGCATGCCCCAGGGCAGGGGCGGGGACAAGGCCTGGGGATCCAGTGCCTGAGCAACACAACCAACTCTTCCCAACTGAATTCAGAAGCTTAGCATATGCCTCAGCAGAGGGGGGAAAAACAAGGAACTGCACCCGCCTTGGAATCATGCCTCTGACAGCAAAAGATCAGGGGTCCAGCACAAGAGAACCAGAAGCCAAAACCCAACCAGAACCCGACCCATATATCCTAGGCTGGTTATTGGACAACGCAGGCCGCCAGCACCTGATAATAGTCAGGAGGTCAGGCTGGTAAGGTGGCTCAGGATTAGAGTGCTTGTCTTGTGTGCATGAGGTCCTGGATCTGATTCCCAAACACCATATATGCAGAAAGGGCCAGAAGTCGTGCTGTGGCTCAAATGGTAGGGCACCAGCCTTAAGCTGAAGAGCTGAGGGACAGCGCCCAGGCCCAGAGTTCAAGCCCACAACCGGCCAAAAAAAATCAGGAGCCCATAGCAGACTCCAGCAAATGGGAGAGTACATCCAGCACATCCGATCTCACCAAGAGCACCTGTTGGAATAAACAGGAACATTCTAGGCTGCTCAACCCTTCTATAGGTGGGAACTGCCATTGTTCTACAGCAGAGAGCTGAGAACAGAACCCTACATCGGTCAGAGTAGAAGCTAGAGGTTGGCCACCAACAGAACTGAGACCAGGCAGGTACAAACTCTCTCTACCAGCACAGAAAGAGCAACCAAGCAAAGCAGACATCTATTGACCAAAACAAAATTTCAGATTAGTCTACAATAATCCCTGAAAATAACAGAAAAAAATTACAAGCCTTATCAACACCCTGTATAGCAAGCTACCCCCAAAAGACAGCAGCTATCCAGGGGAGAGGCCCAGTGGGAGCAAAGCAGGAATGGAAGACAAAGTTACATCCAAGAGATGCAGGAGGTAATGACTCAAGAATTAAAGTGGGAAATAGACCAGAAATTTAAAGAACACAGGGACAAAATATTGAAAGTGATGCAAGGTATCACACAGGAGGTGCATGCAAAAATAGAGGCAGTACACACCTCACTAAAAGGTGAGATTAGTACAAACACAGAGGCAGCACAGACCTCACTAAGAGGTGAGATTAGTACAAAAATAGAGGTAGCACACATCTCATTAAGAGGTGAGATTAGTATTTGGAGAACTAACATTGAATCCAGAAATGAGTCCATGCAAACCACAATGGAAGCTGTAGTTAACAGAGTGAACAAAATGGAATGTAGAGTGTCAGATACAGAAGACAGAATACACCAACTGGACCAAAAAAATCTCAGATATGGAAAAAAAATCACTTAAATTATGCCAAAGGGAAATCCAAGAGCAAGCAGATAGTGCCAGGAAATTTAACCTTCATATAATTCGAGTGGACAAAAGTGAGGAATAACAAAGCAAGCGAATGCAACACCTATTCAAAAAGATAATCTGTGAAACTTTCCCCCATCTCAAAAAAGAACAAGTTACCTACATAACAGAAGCATATAGAATACCAAAGAAGCAAGATCCCAGGAGAAACACTTCTAGACACATTATAGTAAAAAATGGTAGATCTGAAAAATAAGGAAACAATCTTGCATGCAGCAAAAATGAAGAAGCAGGTATACTACAATGGGAAAAAATTAAATCAATGCAGATCTCTCCACACAGACACTGAATGCAAAAAAGGCCTGGGGAAGTACCATACGAGCCCTGAGAGCCAATAACTGCCAACCCAGACTGATATAACTGGCAAAGCTAGCATTCACAGTGGATGGAGAACTGAAAAACTTTAAAAGTAAAGAAAAACTAAATCAATACATAAACATTAAGCCAGCACTACAAAGAATACAATAGGGGGAACACAACCTGAAGAAAGCAACCAGGAACAGGGACCCACACCAGACAGGCTTTAATAGAATTCTAACTGAGCAAGCACAGAAGGAAAGGAAAAAAGAAAATCTCATAGAAACAGGGAATGACAGGGACCACAATGCATCTCTCTGTATTATCTCTTAATATTAACGGTCTTAATTCACCAATCAAAAGAAAAAGAACTCCAGATTGGATCAGAAAACATGACCCATCCATTTTAGCCTTCAGGAGACCCACTTCTCAGCCAAACATACAAACTCGGAGTGAAGGGTTGGAAAAGGATCTACCAATCAGATGCCCCCAGTAAGAAAGCAGGAGTAGCTATCCTGATATCTAACAAAATAAACTTTTCATTAAAATCAATAGAAAAAGACAAAGAAGGACACTACATATTAATACAGGGAACAATCCAGGAGGAGGATATTACCATTATTAACTTATATTCCCCACACATTGGCGCACCAAAATATGTTAAGCAAACTTACAGAATAAAATAGATCCCAATACAATAATACTAGGAGACTTTAACACACCACTCTCACCAAAGGACAGGTCTACCAAAGAGAGGATTGGCAAAGAAGCTACTGAATTGAGTGAAGCCAAAAGCAGAACTAACTGAAATCTACCCAGTATTTCACCCTAAAACAACAATACACATTCTTCTCAGCAGCTCATGGAACTTTCTCCAAAATCATAGTTCATGCAAGGAACTTAAGCAGATACAAGGGGATTGACCGAATCCCGTGTCCTGTCCAAACACAGTGGAATCAAGCTACTTGTCAATAATAAATCAAACCGTAGAAATTATTCAAATACATCAAAATTCAACAGCACACTTCTATGAAAAACCTGGGTAACAGAAGAACTTAAAGAAGAAATTAAAAAGTTCCTACAACTCAATGAAAATGAAGATACATCACAAAGAAACTTGTGGGACACAACAAAAGCAGTCTTAAGGGGCAAATTTATTACCTTCCGTGCCCACATCAAGAAAATAGACAGACCAAGTAAAAAATCTCATATTGCTATCAAAACAGCTAGAAAAACATGAAAAAATGGTACCCAACGTTACTAGACAAAGCCAATCAAACTAATAGCTGAAAATTAATGAAATAGAGAATAGGAAAATAATAGATAAAATTAATAAAACAAAAATCTGTTTCTTTGAAAAAATAAGTAAAATTGATGGACCGTTGGCAAGATTAATTAAGAAAAGAAGAGAGGAAACCCAAATTAACAAGATCAGGGATGCCATAGGAAAAATCACAAGTAGCCAGGATATCTGAACAATTTTAAAGGAGTCTTTTCAAAAGTTATATTTTCTAAACAAAGAAAACCTGGCAGAAATGGATGCATTTTTACAGAAACAGAAGTTCCCCAAACTGAGCAAAGAAGAAGTAAATCAATTAGTCACTATGTCACAATGAGATGCAGGAAGCAATCAGAAGTCTTCCAATAAGGAAAAGCCCAAGAATAGATGGATTCACAACAGAATTCTATAAAACCTATAAAGAGGAAGTAATACCCATACTCCTCAAACTCTTCCGAGAAACAGAGAAGGAGGGAACTATCCCAAACTCATTCTATGACGCCAATATTACACTCATCCCCAAATCAGGCAAAAACTCAACCAAAAAAGAGAATTAGACAAATTTCCTTGAACACAGATTCAAAGACCCTTAACAAAATTCTAGCTAACAGAATCCAGAAAACACACACAAAATAATCATACACTATGACCAGGTGGGCTTCATCCTAGAGATGCAGGGATGGTTTAACATACATAGGTCAATAAATGTAATCCAACACATCAACAGAGCCAAGTCAAGATTGACGTGCTTATCTCCACAGACACAGAAAAGGCTTTTGGTAAAATACAACATTATGTTAAAAGCTGTGGAGAAAATAGGAACAGAAGGAACATTTCTTTTTTTTTTTTTTGTCGGTCGTGGGGCTTGAACTTTGGGCCTGGGCGCTGTCCCTCAGCTCTTCAGCTCAAGGCGAGTGCTCTACCACTAAAGCTACAGCGCCACTTCCAGAAGGAACATTTCTTAAAACAATGAAAGCCATACACGACAGACCAATACCCAATATTATAAGTAATAGGGAAAAGCTACTACCAATTCTCCTAAAATCAGGAACAAGGCAAAGATGCCCACTCTCTCCACTCCTCTTCAATATAGTCCTGGCACAATTAGCCAGGACAATAAGGCAAGACAAAGACATTAAAGGGATCCTCATAGGGAAAGAAGAAGTTAAACTATCCCTTTGTGCAGATGAAACGACACTATATCTTCATAACCCCAAAAACTCAGCCAAACATACAAACAAATTCAGAGTAAAGGGTTGGAAAAGGATCTACAAATCAAATTCAGAGTAAAGGGTTGGAAAAGGATCTACAAATCAAATTCCCCCAGTAAGAAAGCAGGTGTAGCTATCCTGATATCTGACAAAATAAACTTTTCATTAAAATCAGTACAGAAAGACAAGGACGGACACTACATATTAATAGAGGGAACAATCCAAGAGGAGGATATTACCATCATCAACTTATATGCCCCAAATATTGGTGCACCCACATAGGTTAAACAAATACTCTCAAACTTACAGAATAAAATAGACTGCAATACGATAATACTAAGAGACTTTAACACACCACTCTTACCAAAGGACAGGTCCACCAACCAGAGGATTGGCAAAGAAGCTACTGAATTAAGTGAGGCCATACTTCAAGCGGAATTAACTGACATCTACCGAGTATTTCACCCTAAAACAACACAGTACACATTCTTCTCAGCAGCTCATGGAACTTTCTCCAAAATAGACCATATCATAGTTCATGCAAGGAACTTAAGCAAATACAAAGGGATCGACATAATCCCTTGTGTCCTATCTGACCACAGTGGAATTAAGCTAGTTCTCAATAACAAAGCATACTGCAGAAATTTCTCTAATACAGGGAAATTGAACAGCACACTTCTTAGCAATGCCTGGGTAACAGAAGAGATCAGAGAAGAAATAAAACATTTCCTACAACTCAATGAAAATGAAAACACCTCGCAAAGAAACTTGTGGGACACAGCAAAAGCAGTCCTGAGGGGCAGATTTATTGCTCTCAGTGCCCACATCAAGAAAATGCAAACAGACCAAGTAAATAATCTCATGTTGCAATTAAAACAGCTAGAAAAACAAGAAAAAAATGGAACCTAAAGTTACTAGATGGAGCCAGATACCCAAATTAAGAGCAGAGATTAACCAATTAGAAAACCAGAAAATTATAGCCAAATTTAACCAAATAAAAAGCTGGTTCTTTGAAAAAATAAATTAAATTGATGGACCGTTGGCAAGATTAATTTAAAAAAAAAGAGAGAAAACCCTTATTAACAGGATTAGGGATGCTACCGGAAAAATCACCACACGTACCCAAGATATCCAAACAATCCTAATGGACTACTTTCAAAAGTTATACTCTCTAAAGAAAGAAAACCTGGCAGAAATAGATGCATTTTTAGAGAAATACAAGTTGCCCAAATTGAGCAAAGAAGAAGTAAACCAATTAAATAAGCCAATATCCTACAACGAGGTACAGGAAGTTATCAAAAGTCTTCCAACAAAAAAAAGCCCAGGACTAGATGGATTCACAGCAGAATTCTATAAGACCTTTAAAGAAGAGCTATTACCCATACTCCTCAAGCTCTTCAGAGAAACAGAGAAGGAGGGAGCTATCCCAAACTCATTCTACGATGCCAATATCACACTCATCCCCAAACCAGGCAAAGACCCAACCAAAAAGTAGAATTACAGGCCAATTTCCTTGATGAACACAGATGCAAAGATCCTTAATAAGATTCTAGCTAACAGAATCCAGAAACACATAAAAAATACACTATGACCAGATAGGCTTCATCCCAGAAATGCAGGGATGGTTTAACATACATAAGTCAATAAATGTAATCCAACACATCAACAGAGCCAAGGTCAAGAATCACATGATTATCGCCACAGATGCAGAAAAGGCCTTTGATAAAAATCAACATTCATTCATACTAAAAGCTGTGGAGAAAATAGGAATAAAAGGAAAATTTCTTAAAACAATAAAAGCCATTTATGTCAGACCAATAGCCAATTATACGTAATGGGGAAAAGCTAAAACCAATTCTCCTAAAATCAGGAACAAGGCAAGGATGCCCCCTGTCTGCACTCCTCTTCAATATAGTCCTGGAACCCTTATCCAGGGCAATAAGGCAAGGAAAAGATATTAAAGGGATCTGCATAGGAAAAGAAGAAGATAAACTATCCCTTTTTGCAGACGACATGATTTTATACCTTCTCGATCCCAAGAACTCCATCCATTTAGAAATCATAAATCACTTCAGCAAAGTAGCAGGATACAAAATAAACCCACAAAAATCAGTTGCCTTCCTGTACACTGACAATGTACAAGAAGGGAGGGAAATAAAGGGAGCAACCCCATTCACAATAACCTCCCAAAAATTTTTCTCTGTACTGTTATCTAAATATTATCACTATTGGGAAATGTTATCACTATTTTACTTAGTCTGGTGTTCAGTTAAATGGAAAGGTGTCTTTATTGATTCAGAAAGGAAGGGTGGATATTATGGTAGGCACCTCAGATGTATTGCTATGTATATTAAGGGCTATAGACCTCACCTGTAATGTTTTACTGTTTTGTAAGCAGAATAGATGATGCATTTTGTGTGCAAGTAGAAACTACTTTGAAGCTTAAGAAGAGGAAACATATCTCAGATGCTACATATGCTATTATATTTTTAAAATTTGTATGATAACATCCAAATTACGGCAAATTCACTATGTATTTTTGTACAAAAGGGGTGATTTTCCTGAGCCTTCTCTCATTACATTACAAAACAGCTTCACACACTTAAGTGAGATATAGTTTTGAACCCAGGTTTATTGCTTACTGGAAATTTAAATTTTTTCCCAGCCTGTGGTTGTTTTTTTCTTTTTTTTCCAGAAATTGTGGTCAAATGCAAACAATTTAAAATTGATCATCTTTTTACACTTTGTATTAGCATTACCTAGTTATATAAGTGGATTTCATTTTGATATATCCACATAGGCATACAATGTACCCTGATCATATTTACCCTTTCATCATTCTCCTTCTCTTCTCCCAGGTTTTATTATCTTAATCATTTTAAGATTACAACATAGTAGTAAGTATATTTACAATATTGTACAAGTTCAATGTCCACACTGATATCATCCTCCAATATTAAAATTCTATATTCATTAAAATAATTTTCCACTCTCCTCTGCTTCAAGATCTCCATCAAGTACGATTTTGTTTCCTGTCTCTATCAATTTGACTGTTCTATGTAACTGATATAAGTAGAATTATGCAATATTTGATCTTGTTATGACTGGCTTATTTCATGTAGTACAGTGTCCCCAAGATTCAGCCATAATATAACATCTGTCACAAAATAATTCTTTTTAAAGTTGAAGTAATATACCACTGTATGTATAAACCACATTTATTTAATGTATTCATTTGTATCAGGCCACTTGGATTGCCTCCATGTTTTAGTATTGTACAAAATGAATATGAGTGCTCAAAGGTTTCTTCAAGACCCTGCTTTTAGATCTTTAGAGTATATGCCCAGAATTGGAGTCATTGGATCATATGACAATTCTCTTTCCTTCCTTTCATTTTTTTTCTGTCATGGGCTTGACTCAGGGCCAGGTCACTGTCTCTGAACTTTTCCTCAAGGCTAGTGTTTTACCACTTTAAAACACAGGTCCACTTCCTGTTTTCTACTCAGGCTAGCTTGGAACGATGATCCTTGGATTTCAGCTTCTTGTCCTGACTGGTTAGGATTACAGGCATGAATAATCCTGTTTTGAATTGCTGGAAAAGTTGCCATACTGTTTCCCATAGAAAGGTTCCAATTTTGCCACACTTTTGTCAGTATTGTTACTTTGTTTTTTGTAGTTATCCTAATTCATATGAAATGGTCATATTCTTCATTGTTTTGACTTACACTTTCCTAGTGATTAGTGATGTTAAACACCTTTATGTGCATGTTAACATTTTAATTGTCTTCTCTGGAGAAACATCTGAATTCTTTGCACAGTGTAAAATCAGGTTGTTTGTTATTGTTGGGATGTTGTTCTTTATATATTCTTGATGTGAACCACTCATCAAATATATGCTTGCAATGACTTTATACCATTCTGTGTTGCTTATTTGGACACTGATGATTGCATCCTTTGGTGCATCCTGTTTGCGTTTTCCTACAGTGACTGACTCTTCTCTGATGTCAGTTTCTAGTATGTCTTCTGGTCCTGTAACGATGAACCATCATATTGATTTGCACTCCTCTTTTGTAACAGTGAACTAAAGCTACATAATAATGCTCTGACTGTTTATAGGCTTCCATTTTTGGACCTATTCCCTCAGCTTTTAGTAAAAAGCCTTGGGGCATATCCACAAATTATTAGGTCCTAAAAACACCGTAGAAAGTTGTACCATTAAATATAGTTAGTTCTGATGGAAATATGTGACTTCCAATTTCTAAAATAGGGCAAATATGATGAACTTGATACAGATTTTTTAAATTGCCAGTCATAGTGCTTGAACTCTGGGCCTGGGTGCTGTCCCTCAGCTCTTCAGCTCAAGGCTAGTGCTCTATCACTTGAGCCACAGCACCACTTCTGGCCTTTTCTGTGTATGTGGTACTGAGGCATTGAACCCAGGGCCTCATGCCTACAAGGCAAGCACTCTACCACTGAGCTGCCTTCCAATGCTTGATAGGAAATATACTCATTACCTTCCTCATGAAACTCTAACCCCTCTGTACATTATTTTTACAATAAAAATGTATTTTTTTAAAAAAATGAAAATTGAGAGCTTCATAATGTAGTAGCACACCAAAACTCTAGGTATATATTTTTCTTCATATGAATATGTAGAATTGTATGAGGCTAGAGATTTAACCTACTTGCAAGTTAATAATGAACTTGTCACATTTTCATGGATGGTACACGATTTATGATACTCTTGGGTAAGGGACAAAAGGGACTTAATTTTTACAGCAATAGTGAAAGCCAGTGATGT
Source organism: Dipodomys merriami (assembly GCF_024711535.1). Classification (NCBI taxonomy): domain Eukaryota; kingdom Metazoa; phylum Chordata; class Mammalia; order Rodentia; family Heteromyidae; genus Dipodomys; species Dipodomys merriami. The sequence goes on from NW_027206368.1 coordinate 163,722, forward strand.
GTGTGTGTGTTTGTGTGTATTTAAATATTTGAAATAAATCTCCCAGCCCTCAGTGCTACTGAGTGAGGTAAAGGTAGCCAGGTGAAACCTATACAAAAAATGGGTTCTGAGTTTGAGCAACTGCGATCTATATAATGAGCAATAGGCATGCCTGAACTTTACTCTGGAGGATGACAATAGCTTAGAAATAGGTTGTAAAACTATCCTTGTAAATATACTATAGAATAAAGAGCAACTAATGTTCACTTGAAGATATGCAAATACTTGAGACTGCTGTGGAATTGTTCTTTTTCTTTTGTTTCTTGAAGTTTCCTAGCTACCAAGACCAATACATATTTCTCCTAATAAATACATAACTCTCCTTAAAAGTGAGGCATGACAATCTGTTGAGATTACTTATTCTTTTCCTAGCCCTAAGCCTAAAGATGAAATAAGGACTTAAATCCTATCTAAAGTACAAATTCAACAAACGAAATAGATGGAGTTCATATTTTACACATCTAGAAACTTTTCTCTTAGAGCCATTTTTAATGCAGGAGTGGAAGAAATTAAGGAAAAAATAGGTCCACAAATATATTTCATTAAGATATTCTATATATTTTAACCGTAATAAAGGATTACACTTCTGTTTTTTAGTGTGTGAATATTTACCTAGTATGTACAGAAAACCAAAGTTTATTCCAGAGCCTATCATGGAATAGAATGTAGCAAATTTTCTATATATTGCTTGTATATTTATAGAATCCACCTGTCTGATTTCTCTCCTATTTTGATAAACAGAGCATCTGTTGTACATGTTGAAATACATTTTTATAACTACAGGATTCTACACACTTTGATGTCTACTAAATATAGAAAAGATTCATGCACAACCCTTACCTTCAAGGAGCAGCTCTCAGTATCCCAAGTAGCTTGTGTTTATCTCCCACCCCTTTCCTCCCGCTGTCAATCTGGGTGAGTGGTAACTGCTATAAGACAGAAAAACTTAGATAATTCACAGACATGCAGTTAGTATCCAATGGAACCTTCTTCACTTGGATTGTGTGTGTGTGTGTGTGTGTGTGTGTGTGTGCGTGTGTGTGTGTGTGTGTGTTGATTGGGAGTGGAGTTTGAACTCTGGTCTTGGGCGCTGTCCCTGGACTATTCACCTCAAGGCAAGCACTCTACCGCTTGAGCAACAGTGCCGCTTTTGGTTTTCTAGTGGTTTATTGGAGATAAGAGCTCACAGATTTTCCTGCCTAAGCTGGCTTTGAATCATGATCCTCAGATCTTAGCCTCCTGATTAACTTGTGTTACAGGCATTAGCCACTAGCGCCCTGCTTGGATTATATTTTATCACTATGTTTTTGAGAATTTCAGCTTCCTAATTTGGAAACTGAGCTGTCCAGTTCCCAGTGAGTAGATGAATCTCATTACATAAAATTTCATTTAAGGCTTCGAGGGGAAGATGGTAGAGGAGAAGCTGGAGGCTAAACAGGCTCTCGCATAAGAAAGCAGTTTCAGAGCTCCAGTGAACAGTACTAAGCCAGAGAATCACACCAAGTGTGCCATCACACAGAGAGTTAGGCCAGAGAGAGAAAATACAGGCAAGGAGACAGCCCTGAGCACTTGTCAGCAGCTGCCGCCACAGCAGCAGTGGTGGCGGAAGCGACTGCAGCCGCCATACCTGAATCACAAAGAGACCAGGACGAAGCAGCCAGACGAGGTGGATGAGCGGATTCTACACAACACCAGCAAGAACTGACAAGGAGCAGACATCTTCATCCTGCAGTTCACAGACCAGAGACTACCCAGGAACCAAGACTCGGCGTGCATAGCAGCCTAACGTACTCACTCCTTCTCAGGGAGCAGAGGAGGGAAGGCCACCCCTCGCCCCCCAGTACCGGAGACCATCTTGGATACCGACAAAGCTTGGTGGAGCTGCTAGCACCAACTCAGGCCTTGGAATAAATCTAGAGACATCTAGCAGGTCAAAAGAGCCTAACCTGACCTGCCAGACTCAGCTCAACACAGGGAAAAGTCACCCAGCTCAGGCGCCAGCCCTAGGAGTGGCTTTCTTCACTGGGTAATCAGAGCCAGAGGCTGCCCCTCCCTTTAGCAGCCTTGACAATCAATTGAAATTCAGTAAACAGAAACCCTGAGAATGGCTCCAGGCTGGGCAGTGTGAGTTTCTCACAAACCAGCCCCCGGGAAAAGCTACTGTTTGCTGAAAGGCCTCACCTCTACCCAGAACCTAGCCTCATCACAGCACCTACAAACCCAAGGAAAAAGCCATCTCCCTCTTTTGTGATACTTAAAGCAGACCTCCCTCCCATTGAACTAACCTGGGAGGAGGGTTGCAGAGCATTTTTCTGCCTGTTCAAAGAAACTGACTTAAGTAACCAACCAAGCCACAGGAACACAAGCAGACCAGAGACTCCAACAAGGGGCTGGTTACGGACACAAGGGAGATACAGGATTTTTCCCGCCCTTCCCAAAAAAGTCAAAGAATTTTTTGTTCTATATTTTATAAAAATTTTTTTTTTTCTAAAAATTTTTTAATCTTTAAATTTTACCTTTTTTGAAAAAAAATATTTTATAGTAATTTTTTGTCCTCTTAGAATTTTATTTTAGGGTTATAAGTGAGTGTGAGTTTTTCTCTCTTTTTTGTGTTTGTTTTTGTTTTTGTTTAGCTCTATTGAACTTCTGATCTTTTTTCTTTCTTTCTTATCCTTTTCATCTGTTCTTCTCTTTCGTTCTTTATGTGACTTAATTGCTGTTCTGCACATCCTCAGATAAACCCGTAGTCAATTATTAGACGTTATCCCCCATTGTGTACACACTTAATCCACAAATTTATTACTCAATTCAAAACCTCTTAGACTTAAATTCCTTAATAGCAGTACTACCTCTTTATACCTATATAATATTTTAAGTATTTTTATTTTTAAGTTTTTCACATCTCCTTTATATCCCTCCCTTTCTCTCATTAAATTCATTTTCTTCTCTGAATAGTTTGTTTACGAATCTCTATAATATTTTTAATTTTTACTTTTCTATTTTTTCTGGTCTCTTTTTTCCCCTTTCTATTTCTTTTTTTTCTATCTCTCTACTTTCATCCTATCCAACCTATTTCCTGCTTTGAGATTAGGACTTAGTTAACACTCACTGTGCCATCCCACATCACTCTTCCTATTTTTTACCCACAACTCTTCCTAAACCTAATAATTTGTGGTCTTCCAAATTCTTCTTTGTGGTTCGTAGCCCATTAATATATAGTTGTTTGATGTTGAATAGATGTATCTGTTGAACTAGATTGTATCTGCAGACTACTGACTGTGCAAATATAGACTTTGGTTGATGCTTGCCTTAAGATAGTGTTCTAGCACAAAACTGGTGTTAATTTCATCCCAAATCGGCAGAGTTAGCCAGAAAAACACAAGAAAAATTGCAAGTCCCGGTATCTCAAATCCCACTCATGATAATCAGGGGACAGAACAGATAACAGATAATGAATAATCCAGAAGAGAGTTCCCAAATAGCTCTACGAACACTGCTGGCAAACATGAAAAATGAAAAGATTGAAAACATTCCAAAAATTTTGTATGAGCAGGATAGGGAGAGAGTGGAGGCAATCCAAAAGTTTATACAGGAATATCATAAGCGTGAGGAAGGTACTCAAAAACTGATACAGGATTTGCATGAGCAGCTTGAGAATACTCAAAGGGAAAGGCAGGAATGGCGTGAGCAGGCTGAGAACACTCAAAGAGAACTACAGGAATCGCATGAACCGGAGGAAGCTAATCAAAGAGTAATACAGGAATTGAGAGAGCAGGATGAGAATACAGAAAGATCACTAAAGGCATTCAGGGAATCCATTAACAAAGAGCTGAAGGAAGTCAGGGAGCCCACAAAGGGAATGCTGAATAGAAAAAAAACAGAAGGAATGGGAGTCCAAGGAAACCATAACCAATCAACTAAGTGATTTGAGAATAAACACTGAGCACCAAATTAAGGAAGTAAAGAACTTCATACAAGATCTAAAACAAAGCTTCAACAAAGAATTTGAAGCCATCAAAGCTGACCAACTAGAAGGAAAAAAAATAAAAAACAAAGTAGAAAGTCTCGACAGGAGGTCAGACCATGCAGAAGATGGAATCTCGGGGAGTGAAGAGAGCCTAAACATTATAGAGAAAGAACATATAACCATCCAAGAGAAATCCAAGAAATATGAGAGATCTATCCAACACTTGGAAGACACCATCAGAAGGCCTAATCTAAGAGTAATGGTTGTAAAGGAGCACCTAGAAACAGAAGTTAATGGTGAAGGAAATTTGTTTAACAGGATCCTAGCAGAGAACTTCCCAAACATGCAAAAAGATAGGCCTATTCACATACAAGAAGCTTTTAGAACTCCAAATAGGCCAGACCAGAATAAGACATCCCACTGTCAAATTATAATCCACATAGGATCAATTCAGACCAAGGAAAAGATCCTTAAAGCTGTCAAGGAGAAAACATTAATGACATATAAAGGGAAACCAATTAGAATCACCTCAGATATCTCAGCAGTGACAATCAAAGCAAGAAGAGCCTGGAATGATGTATGCCATGCACTAAAAACAAATCACTATCAATCAAGAATACTCTACCGAGCTAAACTCTCCTTCATTACTGAAAGCCAAATAAAAACCTTCCATAGCAAAGAAAAATTGAAACAATAGATCTCCACCAAACCAACCCTGCAAAAGATTCTTAAAGATGTCTTACACATAGAAAACCAACAAGACCACAATAGAGGCCAAGAAACTGCACCCAAACTGAGAATCCAAGAACCATAGGAAGAACCCAGTTTTCGCAGCCACCAAGAAGGTGGAACTCCCAAATACCTCTCAGTACTATCTCTTAACATTAACGGACTTAACTCTCCAATTAAGGGACATAGACTGTCTAGTTGGATTAAAAAACAAGATCCTTATATATGCTGCCTTCAGGAATCACATCTTGCCCGTAAAAACAAAAACATTTTCAATGTTAAAGGTTGGAACAAAATCTACCAAGCAAATGGCCCCCATAAACAGGCGGGAGTTGCAATCCTAATATCAGAAAAAATAGACTTCAAATTAAAATTTGTGAGAAGAGATAAAGAAGGTCCCTACATACTAATTAAGGTTTCTCTCCTTTAGGAGGATATTACAATTCTAAATATCTATTTGCCAAACAACGGAGCTCACAAATTTATCCAAGAAACACTACTTTCCCTCAAATCCCACATAGATCCAAAGACATTAATTGTTGGGGATTTTAACATACCATTCTCCCCACTAGATAGATCACCTCCGCAAAAACTCAACAGAGAAACCGCAGATCTAAACAACTGCATAGATCAACTAGATTTAACAGACATCTACCAAATATTTTACCCAACAGCATCAGAATACACATGGAACATTTTCTAAAATAGACCACATTTTAGGCCACAAAGCAAAATTGTCCAAATTGAGACACATTGAAATTATACCTTGCATTCTGTCAGACCACAAGGGAATAAAATTAGAACTCAACACCAAAAGCCACCAAAGAAAGTCTGGTAACACATGGAGGCTGAACAACACACTGCTGAATCACGAGTGGGTCATGGAAGAGATTAGAAAAGAAATTCAAGTGTTCATGCTATTAAAAAAACTGAGCACACAAATTACTAGATCCTCTGGGACATAGGAAAGGCAGTACTCAGAGGCAAGTTTATAGCTCTGAGTTCCTACCTCAACAAATTGGAGAGATCTGAAACCAAAAATTTAATGAGACATCTGAACTTCCTTGAAAAAGAGCAGCAAGATAAACCCCAATCCAGTAGACGGAAAGAAAAAATTAACATTAAATCAGAATTAAATGAATTAGAATCCAAAACAAACTATAGAAAAAAATCAACAAAACAAAGAGTTGGTTCTTCAAAAAATTAACAAAATTGACAGAACCTTAGCAAATCTTATCACAAAAAGAAGAGAACACACCTAAATAAAAAAACTCAGAGATGAGAATGGAAACATCACCACGGAAACCACCAATATTCAGAAAATTTTAAGGGAATACTTCTCAAACTTTATGTTAATAAGTTTGAGAACTTGGCAGAAATGGCCCTTTTCCTAGCAAATATTGACATGCCAAAACTAAACCAAGATGAGTTAAACCATCTTAACAGGCCCATATCAAGCATTGAAATAGAAACAGCAATAAGAGACCTCCCAGCTAAGAAAAGTCAAGGACCAGACGGTTTTACAGCGGAATTCTGCAAGGCCTTTATTGCAGAGCTCACACGAATACTCCTCCAACTCTTCAATGAAATTGAAAGAGAAAGTTCACTACCAAACACAGTCTATGAATTCATCATAACCCTCATCCCAAAACCAGGCAGGGACTCATCAAAGAAAGAGAACTATAGACCCATTTCTTTGATGAACATTGATGCAAAAATTCTCAACCAAATTTTGGCCAATCGACTTCAACAATTCATTCAAAAAATCATACACCATGATCAACAGGGTTCTTTTCAGGGATGCAAAGCTTGTTCAATATGTGCAAATCAATTTTTATTATTCATCACATCAACAGGAACAAAGATAAGAACCACATGGTTTTCTCAATAGATGCAGAAAAACCATTCGACTAGATCCAACACCCCTTTATAATGAAGATTCTGGAAAAATTAGGATTCCATAGAACATTCCTCAATACAATAAAGGATGTATATTACAAACTTACAGCCAGCATTATACTTACTGGTGAAAAACTAAAGCCATTTCCTCATAACTCAGGAACAAGACAAGGATGTTCACTCTCTCCACTTCTCTTCCACCTAGTGTTAGAATGCATAGCTACAGCAATAAGACAAGATGCAGACATAAAGGGGATCCAAAGAGAGAAAGAAGAAAAAAACTCTCTCTTCCCAGATGATATGATCCTGTATTTAAAGAATCCCATAGACGCCATTCCCAAATTACTCAAGCTGATTCAAAATTTTGGCAAAGTGGCAGGGTACAAAATTAACCCCCCAAATCAATGGCTTTTCTATATGAGAACAATGAGCAAAGTGCGGCTGAATTTAGGAAAGCAACTCCATTTGTAATAACCCCACAAAAAATAAAATACCTAGGAATTAACTTAACCAAAGAAGTGAAGGACCTCTATGATGAAAACTTTAAAAACTTGAAAAAGGAAATCAAAACAGAACTTAGAAAATGGGAAAAACTCCTATGCTCCTGGATTGGAAAGGCTCTCTACAAATTCACTGCGATACCTATCAAAATTCCAACCTCATTCTTCAAGGAAATAGAAGAGGCAATCCAAAATTTCATATGGAACAATAAAACACTCTGAATAGCAAAAACGCTCCTCAACGGAAAGAACACTACTGGAGGAACATCAATACCAAATTTCAAACTCTACTATAAAGCCATAGTAGTCAAAAGAGCTTGGTACTGGCACAAGAAGAGACCTCAGGACCAATGGAATAGAATTGAAAACCCAGTAGTGAACGTACAGACCTATAACCATCTAATCTTTGATAAGAGAGCTAAAAAAAATAGAATGGAAGAAAGACAGCCTCTTCAGCAAATGGTGCTGGCAAAATTGGTTAACTACTTGTAGAAAACTAAAGCTAGACCCTTGTATATCACCCTGCACCACAATCAACCCCAAATGGATCAAAGACCTCGGAGTCAAAGCAGACACAACGAAAACATTTCAGGATGGAATAGAAGAAATCCTAGTTCTCCTTGGTGCAGGCCGAAATTTTCTTAATAGAGGCCTGGAAACACAACAAATCAAAGAAAGTTTGGACAATTGGGATATTGGGATTTCATGAAATTGCAGAGCTTCTGCATGGCAACGGACATAGCTAGCAAGATCAATAGAAAGCCCACGGATTGGGAGATCTTTACTAGCCATACAACAGACAAGGGTCTCATATCTAAAATACACTTGGAACTCAAAAAATTAAATTCCCCAACAACAAATCCTCAAAGAAACAACTGCCCAGTAAATAAGGGGGCTAATTACTTAAAGAGAAACTTCTCTGAAGAAGAAAGAAGGATGACCAATAGACACATGAAGAAATGTTGAACCTCCCTAGCCATAAAAGAAATGCAAATCAAAACAACATTGAGATACAACCTCACCCCAGTTAGAATGGCATAAATCAAGAAGTCTAATAAGAACAGTTGCTGGAGGGGATGTGGACAGAAGGGAACCTTATTTCATTGTTGGTTGGAGTGTAAACTTGTTCAACCACTTTGGAAAGTAGTATGGAGGTTCCTCAAAAGACTTCACATAGATCTCCACTGTGACCGAGCAGTCCCCCTTTTGGGCATTTACCCAAATGTTTACAAACAAGACCACACTAAAGCTACCAGCACAACTATGTTTATTGCAGCATTATTTACCATAGCTGATATCTGGAACCAACCCCGATGCCCCTCAGTAGATGAATGGATCAAGTAAATGTGGTATATATATATACAAAATGGAATTCTATGTCTCCATCAGAAAGAATGACATTACCCCATTTGTTAGGAAATGTAAAAACTTGGAAAACATTATATTAAGTGAAGTAAGCCAAGCCCAAACAAACATAGGTCCCATGATTTCCCTTATTTGCATTATTTAGTATATGTATGAGTCAAGCAGAAAAGTTCAGATAATGTGATGTTAGGAAAATTAACCCTAAAATATGTATTTTAAATGTTTTTGTCTTTCATGCATTTGTTTCTAACGCATTTGTTTCTTTGTTGCTTTGTATGTCCCTCCCCTACAGGATAAACCGTGCTTTCACTGTATTTGATGTCGGTATAATTTGTGGAGGGGAAGGGGAAAAATAAGTCGTTTAAATAAGGATACAGGTGGACCTGTTGCAACAATGAGAAGTACAAGTTGTCATGTCGAAAACGAACTTTACAACTTGTGGGGGTGGGATGGGGTGGGGGGAGGAAAGATGGGAAGGGATGGGAAGGGTAAACAAAGGAGGAGGGTACAATGCTTGATAAGAAATGTACTCACTATCTTGCCCAAGTAATTGTAACCCCTCTGTGCAGTATTTTCACAATAAAAAATTAAAATTAAAAAAAATTTCATTTAACTGAAATTGGAAGAATTAATTTCTCAGACACTATTCATATTTGAGATGGAGTAGCCATATATAGTCAGTGGCTACTCTGTTAGAGAATGTATATATAGAATATTTCCATTATCACAGATGTTTCTGTTAGAATTGGTTTAGAGCGTGTTTCTGCTTGTTATGGGATGGTCCATGTTCATAAACTACTTATGCTCCATCGTTTCTACTCAGACTGAAGATCAGACTAGAAAGGCTAGACACCCATTAACTTAATGTATAGATATAAATTGTTCTACATAGGCACATTTATTTGTGAGGAGGAAAAGGATCAAACAGTCAACAGCAGCAGAGTCAACTGTCTCAACTTTAGGAATGAATAGGTGAAAATTTTAGCAATTCTTTGCAGCTTTTCTTTTGTGATTGAAATTGGCTGTGGTATTCTCAATGGTGATTTTGTTGGAAAGTTTCAATGTGTAATTATCACATTAGCTCACAGAAGAATTAGGGTTTGTGCTTTGTAAATATCATTTGGTATTTACATGTGACATTTCTAATTTTCCTGGCATCCATACACCACAAATATCTTTATAAGGTTTCTGAGGTGTTTCTTTCGTTAATTTTGATTCTTCTTACAAGAGGCATTTAAAAAATTAGTGGAAAAATTAAGACGTTCTTGTGTTTTATAATCCCATTAGTACTCAGTAAGCTTAATAAAGAATGAGATTCCAAGAACTATGTGTAGAAATTTTATCTCCAATAACCTGTTTCCTTTCATTAATTATTGGAGCAAAGAGAACTGGCTCCCCAGAATCTCCCCTTCAGAATTGAAGAATGAGTTGGGAATAAGGCAAGGAAAGAGAGACACAGTAATTTGCACTGAAGTTACTGTGCTGTCACAATGAACACATATTCTCATGCAATCTTTTTGAATCCCACAGTTAGCATTTTTGTGTTTTTATTAGTATGGTAAGGATGACTGACTTTCCCAGACTGAGAGTTGGAAATGTGTGGGACACATTCCTTTATCTATGGAATCTTCCACAAAATTGTGTAACATTCATTTTGGCTTTCGGTGCCTTTTCCATCCTTGTCACAGGTATGTATTTCTACAAATGGAGAAGTTGATTCATCAATCGCCTTTAAATGATCACATTATGTGGATTGGGGGATTGTGTGATTTGCTGTAGAAGCAAGGTATTATGGGTAGGACCCTTTGGTCCACGTTGGCATTTCTTTGTGGAATTCTTTGTTTTAATTAAAAAATGTATTGTGAAAATACCGTACAGAGGGGTTACAATTACATGGGCAAGATAATGAGTATATTTCTTATCAAGCAAGGTTGCCTCCTCCTTTGTTTCCCCTTCCCATCCCTTCCCATTCCGGGCCCCCTCCCCCACCCCTTGCAGAGGTTGTAAAGTTCATTTTTAGACATAACAGCTTGTACATCTCATTGTTGCAATGGGTCCACCTGTATCCTTATTTAAACGATTTGTTTTTTCCCTTCCCCCCCATAAATTATAACAACATCAAATACAGTGAAAGCAGGGGTTATACCATGGGGGAGGGACATACAAAGCAACAAATAAATCATCTTATAAATACGTTAGAAACAATCACATTGGGGTCCTTACTTATGGACTCATGTGTAAATAATTCTCTCCATATTCCAGTATAATCCAGTAGAGTAGGGCAATGCATTAGAACTTTAAAACATGCCAATAATTCTTTTAAAATATACTTTTAAATAGAATAACATAAGTAAAAGCTTTTGGTTGTCTTTTTTTTTTAGTTTTTTTCATTTTAATTTTATTGTCAAGGTGATGTAGAGAGGGGTCACAGTTACATAAGTAAGGTAATGATTACATTTCTTGTCTAACTTTTTACCCCCTCCTTTATTTTTCTTCCCTTTTTCCTCCCTTTCTCAATGCCCCCCAAGTTGTAAAGATCATTTCCAACATATTGTCACTTTTGATTTTCTTTAAGTAAATGTTTATGTTGTTCCCATTTTGGACTTCTACAAGGTGAATATTGGAACACTACGGTTAGACCTTCTGCCATGCATATATGCATATACATATTTTCATATAACTTTGGGGTGATATATTTGTTTGATTATTCATTTGTTTGTTGCCAAAACTGGAACTTGAATTCAGTGCCTGCGTATTATTCTCGGCTTTACTTTTTTCCCCCAAGGTTAGCCACAGCTCCACTATTGGCATTTTGATGGTTAAATGGATTTTCCTATGGGGGCTGGCTGTGAACCATGATCCTCAAATCTCACCCCTATGAGTAGGTAGGATTACAGGTGTGAGTCTACATCGCATTATATCATGCATATATTTCCTATCTAATAACATCCTAAGAAATTGCACTGTTCTAAGAACATCACTTATAATGATTACATGGGAGTCCAGTGCTTATAAATACCATAGTTTATTGAACTGTCTCTACTCTGAAAATCTTTGTTGTCTCCAAAATATTAAATGCATCATTAAAGGTCTTTTGAATTTTTCATTCTAGTATTTATTTTTTATAAACAGATAAGTCTCTGCTAGTTGTTAGAAAAAACCAAATAGAAACTTTCTTCTTACATAATAATCCATCTTAACTTGCCTCATCTAAAAAAATAAGTTACCCCTCTCTGTGAAGTTGTTCTTTTCCCAGCATGTAGTTCCAGTTTTGTACAATTTTACACACCTTACCCACTGTAATGCCTTTTTCTAAAATCCTTCTTTCTATCATCCAGTTTTTTAAAAAACATTTTCCAAATTATTTCATTAATAGGAAGGCATAATTAACTATTAGCAACTTAATGTCATCATTTCCCTGGGTATTTACATTTTAGCCTGGAACTTGATTCTAACAAGATTATACTTTAATGGAAGAATCAGAGCATCAATCAGGAGGCTGAGATTTCCATTATGAACAATTTTTTTCATGCATTGCTTGTTTTTGTTTTAAGATTTGAAGGCTAAAGATTACCAGCTCATATGACCCCATCTTGTATATACATTTTTCTAATTTGGGGAGGGGCAGGGAAATAACAAAATGCTGAGACAAGGATTCAGTTTGATCCATTGTAACAATGGCATGTACAAGACACTATGTTGAAAACGAACTTCACATCTTCGAAAGTAGGGGGAAAGAGGAGTTGGGAAATAGAGAAGGAAGGGAATTTAGGGGGGAAACAAAGGAGGGGGTAACAATGCTCAATAGGAAATGTACTCATTACTTTACTCATGTAATTGTAACAACTCTATACAGTATCTTTACAAAAATTTTTTGAAAAGATTACCAGCTCATACTTCCACAATTAACTGGCTATACACCTTAAATACTTCATATGGCACAAAATAGGAAACCAAAAAAAAGCAACTTTCAATATAGATTGTCCATTGTTGTAAAACTGAGATGCCAAATGCAGTGCCCAGTGCACAGGAACCCAGAGTACAGTCATTAACATCTAGAATGCTGAGTTGTCTTCTTTGGCTGGAAATTTCTTAATTTTATTATAGACATTATGCAGAAATGTCCTGAAACAATATTCATGGAGAATAAACAGTTCTACAAAATCAGGAAAATTTTACCAAGTCAAAAAGAGGAAAACATGACAAGAAAATTTCTATTCCTGGTTATATAAAATATAGGATTGAACAATCGTCTACCAATGGTCTGAAGAAGAGAACAATTATTTAAGTGAGTTGTTATTATAAATGTAATAATAAAAAAAGAGTGCTATGCATGGTAAAATAGAACCTGATGATGATCCATGAACTCTGTCTGGGGAGGTCAGGAAATTCTTTCTTGCACAGTGTCTTGATACATGGGAAGGGAGTAAAAAAGATGAAATGCTTATGAAGTTTAGTAGTCTCCAAATACTATGACCAAGTAATACAAAGTATCAGGAACAGGGTAGCAGTGAATCAAATTGGAGCGATTGAAATGGCCATGTAACTTAGTTTTGTTGCAATTGCTTAATATGCACAAGGCCATGCGTTCAATCCCAAGCCCTAAAAAGGAAGGAAGGAAGAGACAAAGAAAGATATGTGAGGTGGGCCTAGCACCATCATAGAAGTTTTATTTTCTAGCCCAGGATTTCATACTGTTAAATACACATTATTACTGCATAGGGATTTAAAAGTACAGTTGCCCAATTCTTATCTATTTGTGTTTGAGTGGGTAGAGATGTATCAACTTCAGCTGATATGACTTGGGGGCAGCCAGGATAGAGATATCACGGTAGTGCATATGAGTTTAGAACATGGAAAAAAAGTTCGTGAGCCTTTTATTTCTGCAGAAAAACAAATGCATATGGTATATCAGCCTAAGTATGGATACAAATATATCAATTTTGCAAATTTGGGTAAATTACCTACCTCTCTTTAAGCCTTGGTTTCCTATTTTGGACATGGGAGCCAATGAGACTATAATGAGAGAGTGTTTATAAAGTGTTTTCTGGCTATGCATTTTAAAATGTATTATAACTGCCTTTAGTTGACTTGTTTATATAGTGTAAATTTGTACCAGGTGCTGAAGACCAAAGCAGACGAGGATCAAGTGTCCTGTCTTAGGTATCTTGGGCACTTGATGTCATTCTTTATATTCCAAAATTTGTGAAGTCAGAGTTGGACAAGAAGGCAGTTTTAAAACATTTTCCCTAAGGAGCCTTAACATTTTTCAGTATCACAGGGACTCTGGAAATTTGGTAGAGAAACCACAACAGTCCTTTTCAGCTGGCTTACTGTTCATCCTTTTGACTTATGATGACACATTACCAGACACTGAATTGGTTATAAACACTAAATTTATTTTTACATTCTGGAGCCTGGAGGTCCAAGTTTGCAATGCCAGCATAGTTAGTATTTTTTTTTCTGAGTGATGCACTGTATTAAAGATCAGGAGTGAAATCTCTTTGGTTTTGTTTATTTAAATCCCATTCATGAAGGCTTGCCTCCAAGACTTAATTAACATCCACATACACACAAAAGCCCACTTCTGTAACATTACATTTGAGATAGGATTTCAACATGTGAAACTGGATGAAGGGTGTAAATAAATGTAAATAAATACATTCGTTCCCCCCCCCCCATAAGATTGTGGATCTAAGAACAGGAAGATCCAGACATTGAATGATCATAAAGCTGACCTCTGGGCCACTCTATGATTTTGGAGTATTATATTGATCTGGCTTATTCAATTCTATGCCTTCACTACAAGATTATTTGGAGAATACATAAGATAATTACACTAAGTGAGTAGTTATTTAGAGAATTATTTCATATTATTTACTTTTCATTTTTTGGTAGGTACTTGGGTTTGAATTCAGAGCCTTGCATTTGCCAGGCAGGCACCTTACCCCTTGAATCATACCACATCCAGCAATTTTTGCTTTGGTTATTTTTGAGGTAGAGTCTTGCATTTGTTTATTCCTAGGCTACCTGGATAGTAAACTTCCTAGTTGGATGTCCAACACAGGTAGGATAACACCCACACATTGGCACACCCCGCTTTTATTGACTGAGATGGAGGTCTCGTATGTTTTCCAGCTTAACCCTGAACTCCCACTATCCACATGTCCATTTTCAAAGAAGCTAGGATAATAGGTATAAACCATCTCATTTTATTTATGTTTATGAAAAGTCTGAAAGCTATTAGAAAATCCCCTAGAGTTTACTAACCATACCCAGATTCTAAGTGATATACTCATGTTTATTCTGTTACAAACTGTGTTTTTCATAGTTTTATATAGAGATGTGGCACATCAAGAATAAAAATATTACTAATTCCAATTCAAGTAGCTATGACTAATATCTATGTGTGGATTTATGTTTTCTGGAAAAAAAATCCTGAGTACATAGGCCAAAAATTCGATATTCCTAACAAGCAAAAATTTGCTTCCAGTATGATCAGCAGTTTGCAAATGGGGATTCCATGCCTGTAGAGGAGACATGTCACAGGGGAATTCCCTGCTGTGACGCTAAAATAATTCTGTCCTGTTCAAAATATCAGAATGGTAAAAATTTGTCAAAATTATTACATGGGAACTTTCTTGACCTGATAAAGAGTACTGAATTAGAATGAAAGAATTCCTAGTTGCTCAGAAATCAGGCAAAGATGTCATTAATTTCTGTTCAATCACATAGCAGGCATTTTTGCTAATGAAACAAAATATAAAGATCTTGACAAATTGCTTTATTCATAATATATAAAGGACTCTTAAACCCATGAATAAGATAATAATAACCCCATTAAGAAGATACAGAGAGAAGACAAATAAGTACACCAAAAGCCCATATATTATAAGACTGTTGTAGAAATTCTTCTCAAATGTGTTCAGATAATGCTTTCTGGAATGAAAGGAATGTGAATAATTTCACTATCTTGATTCTTCAAAGAATAATTTTAAGAAAAACTGCATAAAGAACTTCAGAGTTCATGGAATTCTTGTTTCATATTCTGTGCATAACACTTTACAAAAGGCATATTCTTTAATTTTATAAAGCACCAATATTTTTAGCTTTTTACCAAAAACAACACATGACAATTCTAAGAAACAGTTCCATGTTACCCAACCAGCAGAAGAGTTTCAGATATTAGTATAGTCACGAGGTTTGCAAATAATGAATTGAATTTGAGCCATGTATTCTGGTTTCTGTTCATGGATTCTGGTTTCTGCTCATTCTCAATTGTAATTTACACATCAGCCTTCAGAAATACACCACCTTTCTTCTTGCCTCCATTTCTGTATTCTGAAAATGAAGATAATATTCTCCCAACCTTAGATGATGAGGTATGTAACACCACCAGATGACAGAGAACACATATTTGCATTGTTGGGATTTATCCAACAATTGTTGAATAGCTTCTCTAAAAATCTATGTAACAATTGTCTTATAGCTTTTATAAAAATCTCAACAATAATTTTACTGGCTTAACACCTTGTTTAAAGGTGTTAAAATACCAACCAAATTTAACCTATTTTTAAAAATTAATATAAAATCAACTCAATCCTCCTGTTCTTTTAGGAAGTAAATCCTCTTAATGAGCTCCTCACCTTCTGACACATAGCTATTAAGTGCATTTTCATGAAACCATTACCTCTCATTTTCATCTCATTGAATTCAATTTTACAAAGTTGTTCTGTCTTACAAAACTGGTTGCAAAGACTTTCCCTTGATTTCCACAAATAATGGTAGTCATTTGTGTAAGTGACTTCTCAAAATTTTACGGCAATTGAAGAAGGAAATTATAGCAGAAAATTGCACAGAAAATATCTTGAAAATTGTAACAAGAACCTTTTTCCTTTTCCTTGTCTTTTGTTCTCAGTAGAAGGTATGGAATTCAGGGCCTCAAACTTGCTGGATAATTGCTCTTGATCCATACCCCTAGCACTTTGTTTAGCTTTAGTTTGCTTTTCAGATAGTCTCATATTAACTGCCTCAAACAGTGGTCCTCCAACTTCTGCCTCTCTTATCAACATATGGCACCAGTTTGCTTTAGAGATTTGAGTTTCAGTATTATATTTTTACCATACCAACAGCAAACATCCAGTGTTTATCTCATAATTAATTAGAATTATAGGCATGTACCAGTATATCAAGCTGAAGTTTTCTAAAAAGAAATCATCAGTAGTTCTGCTAACAAGGAATTATTCACTAACTTTTCTTTAGTCTCCAATTCTCTGCTTCTGTAACTTCTTTGTCATTTTTCTCCTCATTGAAGCCTGCAAATTTGTGATAACTTCAGTTTTGTTAAAGCTTTCAAAATATTCCTGTTTAGTCTATATTCATCATGTCTCATGTTCCACATCACAGTGATTTTCCTTACCAAAAATATTTGTCTCAGCCAGGAGAGGTGACCAGTGCCTACAATCCTAGGTACTCAGGAAGCTGAGATGTAAAGATTTTGGTTGGAAGCCAGCCAAATATTTTCTATCTAAAAGGAAACTTGGTGCCACCTAGTAACATAAAAATATTATTTCATATTTGACATAATAACATCTTGCAAATTTAAAGATATTCATTTGATAACCTTAAAAGAAACAAGAAATTAAACATGAATTTCTCTCAGGAAACCCAAGCCAACATCTTAAGCAATCTACTTATAAAAAATAAAAGTTATTCTGGCTGCCTGAGGCTCATGCCCATAATACTAGCTACTCAAGAGACTGAGATCTGAGGATTGTGGTTCAGAACCAGACCAGGGATACAAATCTGAGAGATCTTTTTCTACAACTAACCAGCAGAAACCTAGTACTGGATGCATGTCTTAAGTGGTAGAGCACCAGTTGTGAGCAACGCAAAATGGTCAAGCAAGAATGAAAGCCCTTAAGTTCAAACACCAGTATTGCACACAAATAGATAAATATATAAAATATAAAATTAAGCTAGCCGCCCATGGCTCACACCTGTAATCCTAGGATAAAATATGAGGAAAGTCCTTGAGATTCTTATCTCCAATTACCCACCAGAAAACCAAAAGTGGCACTGTGGCTTATGTGGTAGAACGTTCGCCTTGAGCTGAAGAGCTCATGGACAGCTCCCAGACCTAGAGTTCAAGCCCCATGACTGACCCAATATATATATATATATATATACATATATAAATAAAATTCATGAGAAAATTTGAAATATATCCACAATGGAGTTTTCAACTATACATAGCAATAAAATATGTCATTGATGGCAAAATGGATAGAACTAGATACCATTATATTAAGCAAAAGTAAATATGCTGAGAAAGTAAAATATTATATGTTTTTGCTTGTATGCAGTATCTAGCTGTAAAAATGAAAGACAGAAATATAAAACAGAACAGAACCTGTTTGAGGGGAGGTACCAGTGGAAGGGGAGAAGATAAAACAAGAGGGCATGGAGGGGGAGGGTGCAGTATTATCTTCTACATATTCTGTTCATATTGTGTGTGTGTAAGAAGAGTACAATAAAACATGTTGAAATTGTATCAAGAAGAGGGAAGTAGAAAAGAGAGAAAGTGATAAAGGGGATGAATTGTGATAGAGTTATATAGTATGTATGAATAACAGTGAAAAAGTCTATGTACAAATAATACAGGCAAATACAAAGTGGAAAAATTATAAAAAGCAACAGTGATACCAAAATAATATTTAAACATGTAAAAGTTTGTATCAAACATTGAAAGAATTCTCCTAAAGACAAAATTTCTATAGTAAAATTACTTTCTTCTATTGTTAAAAGTAATGTGCTATATATACTGTGGACTGGTGGCTCACATCTGTTATGTTAGCTACTCAGGAGGATCACAGTTCAGAGCCTGCCTGGGCAGGAAAGTCCATGAGACTTTCATGTCCAATTAACCACCAAACATCTAGAAGTGATCTAGTACTAACCTTGAGCAACAAAGCTAGGAGACAGCAGTCAGACCTTGAGTTCAGCCCTACTGCTGACTATATAAATTAATACAATTTTTAAAATATAATGAGATGTTATTAAGGAATATAAGAATAATTACTGAATATGAATGTTCTAAGATGTGATTATAATAATAGATTAATTTATCATGGGCAGAATGCTTAGGAAAATAACACCTATGATAAAATCAGGACTACAAAAATGAGAAAACTTTGCTATGCCAAATAATGAAATTGGTCATCACTGTAGGAAAAAAGCCAGCAAGGAAACAAAAGCACACTGGGATGAATATAAGAACCTAGAATTCTCTCTTTAATTTGTCACTAGACAAGGCAATGTGCAACTTTTTATTTAAATCTTTGAAACTCGTACGTTGTTTTAAGTCCAATACCACCAACTATAAATCAACAATCACATGAAGTAAATTTCATGGAAAAAAAGCTCCAAAATTTCTATATTTGACTGCATTATAATGAAATATTATCAAATTAATGATTGATTGCTTATTCTTGACAGAAGAATCTTCAAGGAGGAGCTGCCATTGTCCTTGACTTTATTAGATGAGTGAATTTTACTAAATGTAAATATAGAGCCATGGAAGGGAAGGTTGGGGAGCATGCAAGCAGGGCAAGCTACATATTTCTCCATTAGGATGTGACTATCCATCACCATGATGGTTAGACTCTAGCACCTGGAATGATAAATTGGAGGATCATACTTGGATAAAATATATAAATACTTAAAATAACTTACTATTCCTGATTACTGATAAAATAGGTAATATCCTTTTTTTTTTCGAGGAGGCAGAATTTGGAAAAGAGGATTTAACGCTGACCAAATATATATATTTGATTTAAATCAGCCTTCTAAGTCAGTTCTGTGACATGAACAGTACAAATCATTGCATAATATAGATGTTCAGAACCAATTGTTTTGTATGCACTGATAACACTTATTTATTATTTCCATATTAAGTTATTTATCTAGTAACTGCACATACTTGAATAATCAAGTCTTATGCCAAAAAATGAATAATATCTTCAAAAGTCTGATGTGCCCATTTCTACAAAGAATGGACTCACCATCTCTTCTGAGTCTCATCCTGTGTCTCTTTCAAGTCAAATATCTTTCTTCCATTGTTAAAAAAATAAAATAATGATGTTAAAATCAAGCCAGAGTTTTATCCCTTATAACTATACCTGGTCATTAATATACTTGGTCCATCGCCCATATTTTAAAAAATAAGCTACAATTTGAGTATTAGAGTTTTCCAAATAAAGTTTTCTCTGAATAACCTATTCAAACATATATACTATAGTAGGAATCTAGACCCACTAATGCCTTAAGTCCTATTACAATGTGAAACAATACATTAGGAAAAGCATTGGTATTTGTCTTTCAATAATGTGTGTGTGTGTGTGTGTGTGTGTGTGTGTGTGTGTGTGTGTGTGTGTGTGTGTGTGTGTGTATGGGCACATGCACGCTGGTCTTTGGGCTTAAAATCAGGTCTAAACACTGCCCCTGAGCTTTTTTGCTCAAGACTAGTGCTTTTTCACTTGAGCCACACCTCCCCTTCTGGCATTTTGGTAATTAATTGGAGATGAGTCTCACAGGACTTTCTTTCCCTGGATGGATTTGAACTATGATACTCAGATCTTAGCTTCCAGAGCATCTAGGATTACAGGCATTATCTATTGCTGCATGTTTGTTTTTAATATTTTAAGTATTTTCCCCTTTCTTATGAATTAAAAGATGTTCTTTCAGTATTTCTGTACATTCTGAAACTGTTGTTCCCAAACTGTCAAGATGATAAGCATCTGTTTGATGGATAATTGTTCTTTTTATTGTGTTTGACATATTTTAATTGTTTCTATTGATTTATACTTCCTAGTTATTGACTAGAATATTTAATATGTAGAATTCAGCTTCGCCTCCAAGGAGATGGTAGAAGTCATATTCAAAAGAATGTTTTAAAAATTATTACAGAGACAACATTGTGAGCTTTATACATAAAAAGGACAAAAATTGTTTAGTTGGTCTTTGTTCCTATGAAGAAATTTTTAAAATAGGACTTAAATTATATGGTTATATATTTTTTAAATTCCAACTGAACAAAAAATTAAAATATGATAGTCAGCAAAGTTTTCCCTAGATGACTGTCCCATTTATGCCTCCCCCACATTCCCCTGTTTTGGAGCCTAGGAAAGAAAACGGAAATTGGTGTTGATTATTAAAAATTGTGAAATTCTCAAACTAGCTTTTTAGAAGCTCTAGAACTGTGGTAGATACCAAGCCTAGCATGTGCAAGGAAGAAGAAGAAGAAGAAGAAGAAGAAGAAGAAGAAGAAGGAGGAGGAGGAGGAGGAGGAGGAGGAGGAGGAGGAGGAGGAGGAGGAGGAGGAGGAGGAGGAGGAGGAGGCGGAGGAGGAGGAGGAGGAGGAGGAGGAGGAGGAGGAGGCGGAGGAGGCGGAGGAGGAGGAGGAGGAGGAGGCGGAGGAGGAGGAGGAGGAGGAGGAGGAGGAGGAGGAGGAGGAGGAGGAGGAGGCGGAGGAGGAGGAGGAGGAGGAGGAGGTACAGAATCAAACTTATTCATATTTTATTTAGTGGGTAATCATGGCAAAATAAGAAGATCAAGTTTCTGTCTTTTTGATCTTTATAGTAGTTCCTGATTAGTCTCTGGAGAGGCATTCCACGTGAGCACGTGAAATCAATGAAGCAATTTATACAGTTAACCCTCAGTATCTACAATTTCCACATCTAGGGGTTCAACCAACCAGAAATTTAAGATAGGAAAAGTTTGTTGCTCCTTAAGCAGACAATATAGCAACTATTTATATACTGTTATATGTATGGTGGTAATAGAAATAACCTTGATGTGATTTAAAGTGTAACTTACTTTGTATGAAATATTATGCTATTTTCTATATGGGACTGGAGCCTATGCTGATTTTAGTATGCTCATCAGTTCTGGAAGCAACCCTATAAATACCAAGATGACCATATATACTATGCTTTTACCCAGACAATTATAGCTACAATAAAGCTTAAGTTATAAATTATGTACAGTAAGACAATAATAACAGTAACTAATAAAATAGAAGAATTGTAACAATATGCTGTAAAAATGTAATGTGAAATGGGTGTGGAAATGCACACATATAATCCTAGGAAACAGAAGCTGAGGCAGGAAGATAATGAGAGAGATATACAGTGAGACCTTATATGCAAAAAAACAAAAAAGAAAAAAAGAAAAAAGGTATTATGTGAATGTGATATCTTCCAAAATATGAGATTTTTTCCATTTAATCTTTTCAAACCAGAGTTGAGCACAGGTAACTAACTACAGAAGGGGAATACAGTGAAGGGGATTACTGTATAATTAAGTGTTTTGTGAAGAGAAAAAACATATCCTATTTAAAGGTTCTGTTCTGAGAAGAAAAGCCATGCACCTTTCTTTTACCTTTTTCTGAAACTCTATGGTATTTCTCCCCTCCTACATAACTACCGTCCCACCTGAGTTGTGGAAAGGACAAGCGCTCAAAGCTAGCTTGGCTGTGGAAGAAGTCAAACATATTCTTTTCCTGCAAGCATCTTGCAGCCTGTTTCACTCCTCCTATTTTGCTTCCTGAAGCCCAGAGGACCCTCCTGTGAAGATATATTCTGTATTTTCAGGTGAGTGAGATAAATGACTTCCTTAGAAGACAATGTGACTTTGAAGATTGAAATTGAAAAAGGAAATCAAACTCTTCCATCTTTTTTTACTAAGGGCCAGAAAAAAATGATAGGTTCTTACCTGCTGAGAGTAAGCAACTTTTGCAGCCTGTGCTAATGAATTTAATCTTGATGCTGATGTGAAATGTGTTTGAAATGTTTCCTTAGCCCTAATTCCTTACTTTCTGAGAACACCACCCCTTTAGAAACTCGATTTATGATGTGAATATTTACTTCCTGTAAAAAGTAGTTGCTCTGATATTTTGATTTTATGAAGGGTGAGTGAATTTGATATTGTTCTCTCAGTTAAATTATAAGCATGTGGGGCTGGGAAGGTGGCTCAGTGGTAGAACGCTTGCCTTGCATGCATGAGGCCCTGGGTTCGATTCCTCAGCACCACATAAACAAAAAAAGCCAGAAGTGGTGCTGTGGCTCAAGTTGTAGAGCGCTAGCCTTGAGCTGAAGAGCTGAGGGACAGCGCCCCAGCCCAGAGTTCAGGCCCCACGACCGGACCCAAAAAAATAAAATAAAATAAATTATAAACATGTAAAAATGAATTGAACCTGATTATCTGAAGTTCTTTCTGCCCATTTTCTCTGGTACAGATTTCTATGATGTGGAGAGTCTATATTTTAAGTCATTTTGGATTCCTAACTAGGTCTGTGAATGTGGGTGAGTCCGTAAGAAATGCAGAATTTGCCCCATTGACTTTGGAGAAAAGACTGACAGATGGAAACTGGGCAATGATTCAGAAGACAGCTGAGGCTGCAGCCATGAGCCTTCCTGCCTGTGTTCAGCTCCCAATCTCTTCTAAAACAACCCTCACTTCCCATGCGGTGGTTTATTTTTCTATCCAAAGGGTTTTCTGGAGCTTCATCTTATTCTGGTTTCATAGTATGCCAACATGAGAAGAGTGAAAGCAAGCAAGGGAGATGTGGCAGAGGGATTTTATCTGAGGCTCCATCACATTTGGGAGCTTCTGGCTGAAAACTCCAGAAAGAAAAAAGTGAAGAAACAGCTAAGAGAAAATGTAAGAAAGGAAGCCACAATGCTTAAGCCTGAAAAGTGTTTCTAGGATAAGGAGACTCAGGATTTGGTGTCACCTGAGGAGAAGCTGGTAGAAGAGAGAATATTTAGGAAAAATGAGAAGGGAACAGGAGGGAATGGAGACAAAAAAGGCCTAGATTACCTAGAGCTGGGGCCTCAATGTGAACTTAATTTTACGGTGGGATAACAACTCCAATGACGCAATAGCTTACAACTTTGATTACTATCTCATGCTACAAGCCTAATCCATGTCCACTGCCACTCAGCATGCTGTCCATTCTGGGATTCAGACTGCCTGCTGGAGGATCCCAAGGGAAGAGAACAGTGTGAAAACCACATGACTAAAACTCAGAAAAGATACATGTCATCACTTCTCATATGTCATTTGTCAAAGTACGTTATATAACCAAGCCTGGTAGCAATGGGGATGGGAATACATATTGTGAGCATTATAATAATATCTATTATTATTGTCATATAATAATCAAACATCTATTGTTTTCACCAAAGGAAAAGAGATGGCATTTCTCCCCTTTTTTGGAGTATTGGACAGGGCATTCTGTAGAATATTCTTCAGTTGTGGGCTCTCAATCTTTTCTCTTAAGATTGTGGCTATGAGGTTTTGGGGAGGAGAATTACAGAGAAAAAGTGTGTTCTCACGCTGGACACTGGTCGCTCACACCTATAATCCAAGCCTGAGATCTGAGGATTATGATTGGAAGCCAGCCTGGGCTGAGAAAATCCATGAGACTCATCTCCATTTAACGAAAAGAGCCAGAATTGGAGCTATGGCTCAAGTGTAAAAGCACTAGCTTTGTGTGTTTGGGGTGAGCGGTAGGGAGGAGAAAGTTCAGGGACAGAATCTAGGCCCTGAGTTCCCAATCCTGGGGGAGTTAGGGGAAAATGTGTTCTCTGTGCATGAAATCAAGGATGTATGTCAGCATCACTATTGATGTTAACTTCGTGGTAGAGTTGATCACTTGTATTCTGGAAATGATTTGTTCCACTCTTCTCTGTCCTATATTCTTTAAAAGAGGCAGCTATGCACAATCTAGACCTCAGAGTTATGGATTGCACTGATGCACTGGTTTCATTTTTTTCTACTTAAAAAATTATACCTAAGTACTTGTACAAAGGAGTTCTAATTTAACATGTCAGTTTGTGAGTACAGTACATCTTGATCAATGTCACCACTTAGATCGTTCTTCTCCATTTCTCTCAACCCCACCCCCAATTTACCTGGTGATATTTTCACACATGTACATTGAACACTAAGACTGGATTCACCCACTGCACGAATTTTGCAAAGAAATGTCTTCATTCCACAGGCAAGGAAGATGACGCTGAGGACAATAAGCCCAATACAGCATAGATATTAATTGACATCAAGATTATTTGACTTACAAAATCTTCACCAAAAGAAGCATAAGAAAAAAGAAAGTGGCCAGGAAAACGTGAAGCATCTATCTATCTTTGTGTGTGTGTGTGTGTGTGTGTGTGTGTGTGTTGGTTCTGGAGCCTGAGTGCCTGAGTGCTGTCCCTGAGCTGCTTTGCTCAAGGCTAGCACTCTACCACTTGAGCCACAGCACCATTTCCAGCTTTTTGGTAGTCGATTGGAGATAAGAATCTCATGGACTTTCTAGCCTGGGTTGGCTTTGAACTACAATCTTCAGACCTCAGTCTCCTGAGTAGCTTGATTGCTGGTATGAGCCACTGGCAGCTAGCAAAACATCTATTAATTGCCTCACTTAAGCATGTGGTGTAGTAGGTCAATTGATAGTTGTGACACTCAGATAATGATTCTTCTGCTTGTTCCTCTCTGGTGTTATGACTAGTATGATAATGCTCGCTCAGGTTTATATCACTGTCCAATCATTGTTCCATTTTATTCAGTAAGCAGTTTTTCAGGACAAGATTACTGTGAGGGGAGAGTATGGGATGAAAATTTCATCTGTACTTCTTGTGGCCTGGCGAAAGCTTCTCAGAATGTTTGCAAGAGGAGTTAGGACTCCAAATCTGCCAAATAAAGGAAAAGACACATTCCTTCCACAGTAGCTGTGCCACAGAAAGACAAATGGGAAAACTCATCCAGGCTCAGAGGCAAAGCAACAGGATGGGTTGTTCAGGTGGGTGAAAATTTGTGAAGTTTCTCTTTCTTAACATGGGGATATCATTCAATGCTGGCATTTACAATATGTGCCAGGACTCATATCTTTGTAGGTCTCTTTTCTCTGAAACATCTTTGACAATGACAGAAAGAAGAATGTAACAATGGCCCTCAGTTATGTTTTTTGAACAAGGATCTCATCTCCCAACAAAAGCTAGAGTTATAATGAATGGGTAATAAAGAAACAATTTGGGGACATTGTCATTCATGTGGAGAATAATCTTTTTCTCAATCCATTTTTATGAATAAAATAGAAACTACCATACCCAAGTAACATGTGCATGCTACATACTTAGTTGTAATCATTTCATGCCCTTAAACATTTGCTTACATATTCTGATGTTAAGTGATTTTAAATAGATAGATCTCCTGGCTGGAAACCAGGAAGACAAGTTCCTCAGGCTTATTCTTCATACTAAAGAGACTTTTATATTTTCAGAAATGATTTTTCCTTCAGTTGCTAAAATGATCCAGACTTTCAAACTTTATTATGTACATAATACATAAGGCGGGTGGAACTTTTAGGGCATTCTGGGCTCCCAACACTCAGTGTATCCTGCAACACTGCACAGTAAATGTTTGCTGAAGGAATATTCAGGGACTGTTTTCAAGAAAAAAAAGCATCATGAAAATTTATGACAGAAATAGAACACACACATTTCAAATGAAGGGCCATGTCTCAAGGCCATGATCATTAATTTCCTTCATTGAAAGTAGAGCTATTATATTTTTTATGAGACCAAGTACAATAAAGCTGTGTTGATTAACTTTGATTGTATCGATGTTCTTCAGAAACCCTGATTGAAGGCAAAAGTTTTGAAGTTGGAAATGATGACAGACATCTAGGAGTGTCTTCGGGAGCTCACAACATTTGCCAACCATCAGACTGTTTGGAGGAATACAAATTAATTTTCCCTAGGAAAATTGATAAAGGCACTCTACCACTTGAACCACAGTGCCACTTCCAGTTTTCTTTTAGTTTATTGGAGATAAGAGTCTCATGGACTTTCCCTCCCATGCTGGCTTTGAACCGTGATCCTCAGATCTCAGCCTCCTTAGTAGCTAAGCTTACAGGGGTGAGCCACGGGTGTCAAGCAACAGTTGGCTTTTTGAGGTATGTGAAGAAGTAAAGAATTTTGAAAGTCAGGGTAAAGGAAAGCAGTCAATGTCTATGTGGATTTTAATTCCTCTGCCTTTGACTCTTATAGTAAATTCACTGATGTCTTTCATTTGAAAAGACTTACTAGTCCCTCTCCAACTATGTTCCCAGGGACCTGCTGAGGAGGCCTGGGAGAGTAGAGGTAGAAAGAGGCCCCTCCCTGTGCAGGACAGAAATACAGGTCTGGGGCATAGGAGTTTTCAGATTTTCACTCAATTGTATTTTCCCATTTCTTATATTGTTCTTGTATTCTTGATGCTGGTTTGCACACATATTTTAAAAAAGACGTCCATTTCTGTTCTATTGAAGGTGAGGAGGTGCCAAAGGGAACAGAAAAATAAATGTATATATGGGGGGGCAGGTGTAGTATGTGAGCATGCCGTTCCTAACCAGTGCCTCGTGCTTAAGTTTTTGAGGTTCTGTCCTCCTATGTAAAATGAAGGCAGTGACACACATTTTAGAGAGGGTTGATATAACAATTAAAATGTATTTAATGAAATAAATGAACATTAAATAGTTGGAATGATGCCTTGTACAGAACAAGATAGTCATTATCAATGCACATTATCATGGTATCTTAAAGGAACATACTCAATTAGCTTAAGTTCAAAATGTATTTGAAGGGAAGATAGAAGTCTATTTGGGGAAAAACAGTAAAATCTCCTTGCAATTGGAAATGCTCCAAGAATGCAATCTCTGTGTGTGTGTGTGTGTGTGTGTGTGTGTGTGTGTGTGTGTGTGTGTGAGTCTGTGTGTGTGCGTGCGTGTGTGTGTGTGTCTGTCTGTCTGTCTGTGTGTCTCATTTTTCCTCTCTCTCCTTCCCCTCTGTCTTTCCCTTCCTCTCCCTCTCTCTTCCCACCCCCAGACACAAGCTTACATAGTTTCTCCTTCTCTTGATTTTTCCTCCAGGCTTGATTGCTCCACTCATTGAATGAACTGTGGCTGAAAATAGAATTAAGCTCCATCACAGACTCCTATCTGCTGCCTCATTTTCAGGTCCTCAATTCTATTTTCTGAGGCAAGATTGGCATATTAGACTTGGTTGGCAGAGTTCTTCCCTCTTGTCATGTTGTCCTGGTGCCGACCTTTCCAGCTTCAGGGTTAGAGTGTCATGAAGTGATTGAGACTGATCCTAATCTCTTCCAAACAGAAAAGAACAAGAGTTGAGGGAAGGGAGAGAAAGAGAATATTGAGTAGATATGTGTATACACGCACACACTGTTGAGGGAGTATTGAGTTAAATGAATAATGTGTATATTCAGCACCTAGATTGGTGGTGCACATCTGTTACTTGCAGGAAGATCAAATCATAGATTTCAGTCCCGTTTGGACAAAGGAAGTGAGATAGTATCTCAAAAACAAAATAAAAGTGAAAGGCTGGAGTGTGATAGAACTCTTGCCTAAAGTACATACATTTAGGTTTAATCCTCAGTATCTAAATAAAAGAGAGTATTTAGCATAGACTCTGCCCCTAGAAAATTCCATAAATATTTTAGTGAAATAAACAGAAAAATGCTAGAGGAAATTCATTAAGACAATAACTGTTCGGGCTGTTTACAGATGATTTTTTTCTCATTGTTCTCAAGATTGTCTACTTAAAATAATTTTTTACAATAAATATGCATTTCTTACTCATTAATACAGGAAAGAAATGTATAAATTAAAGAGTGACAGTTCATTTGAATTTATATTCAACTACTGAATCCCGTATATATTCAACTGCATGAACATCTTTTTTAGATATCACACTACTTTTTTAAAATTTAATTTTATTTTATTTGAGAACATACTGTACAGAGGGGTTACAATTACATTGGCAGGATAATGCATACATTTCTTACCAAGCATTGCAGCCTCCTCTTTTGTTTACACTTCACCTCCCTTCCCAGGCTCCACCCTCCCCCACACCCAATCATACCCCCCTAACCCCCCCCACACCGACATTGTAAAGCTTGCTTTGACATGACATTTTGTACTTCTCATTGTTGCAACAGGTCCACCTGAATCCTTAAACGACTTGTTTGTCCCCATCTCCTCCACATCTTATACTGACATCAAATAAAGTGAAAGCGGGGGTTACACTGTGGGGGAGGGACATACAAAGCAACAAAGAAATAATCTTATAAATGCGTTACAAACACATGCATGAAAGAAACGAAAACATTAAAATACATATTTAAGGGTTCGTTTTCCTAACATCACATTATCTGACCTTTTCTGCTTGACTCATACCTATACTAGATATTGCAAATAAGGGAAACCATGGGACCTATGTTTCTTTGGGCCTGGCTTACTTCACTTAATATAATTTTTTCCAAGCCTTTCCATTTCCTAACAAATGGGGAAATGTCATTCTTTCTGATGGAGGCATAGAATTCCATTGTGTATATATACAACATTTTCTTGATCCACTCATCTACTGAGGGGCATCTGGGTTGGTTCCATATCTTAGATATGGTAAATAATGCTGCAATAAACACAGTTGTGCTGGTAGCTTTAGTGTGGTCTTGTTTGTATACATTTGGGTAAATGCCCAAAAGTGGGATTGCTGGATCATAGGGGAGATCTATGTGAATTCTTTTGAGGAACCTCCATACTGCTTTCCAAAGTGGTTGAACAAGTTTACATTCCCACCAACAATGAAGTAAGGTTCCTTTCTGTCCACATCCCCTCCAGCATCTGTTGTTGTTAGAGTTCTTGATTTTTGCTGTTCTAACTGGAGTGAGGTGATAGCTCAATGTTGTTTTGATTTGCATTTCTTTTATGGCTAGGGATGTTGAACATTTCTTCATGTGTCTATTGGCCATCCTTCTTTCTTCTTCAGAGAAGCTTCTCTTTAAGTCTTTCGCCCACTTATTTATTGGGCAGTTGTTTCTTTGAGGATTTGTTGTTGGGTGGTTTAATTTTTTGAGTTCCAAGTATATTTTAGATATGAGACCCTTGTCCGTTGTATGGCTAGTAAAGATCTTCTCCCAATCGGTGGGCTTTCTATTGATCTTGCTAGCTATGTCATTTGCCCTGCAGAAGCTCTGCAACCTTATGCAATCCCATTTGTCCAACCTTTCTTTGATTTGTTGTGCTTCCGGGTCTCTATTCAGAAAATTTCGGGCTGAGCCAAGGAGACCTAGGGTTTCTCCTATTCCATCCTGTAATGTTTTCAGAGTGTCTGCTTTGAATTCAAGGTCTTTGATCCATTTGGAGTTGATTCTGGTGCACGGTGATATATAAGGATCTAGCTTTAGTTTTCTACATGTAGTTAACCAATTTTGCCAGCACCACTTACTGAAGAGGCTGTCTTTCTTCCATTCTATTGTTTTAGCTTCCTTATCGAAGATTAGATGGCTATAGGTCTGTAGGTTCATTTCTGGGTTTTCAATTATATTCCATTGGTCCTGAGGTCTGTTCTTATGCCAATACCAAGCTGTTTTGATTACTATGGCTTTAAAGTAGAGTTTGAGATTTGGTATTGATATTCCTCCAGCAGTGTTCTTTCCGTTGAGAAGTGTTTTTGCTATTCGGGGTCTTTTTTTGTTCCATATGAATTTTTGGATTGCCTCTTCTATTTCCTTGAAGAATGAGGGTGGAATTTTGATAGGTATTGCGTTGAATATGTAGATAGCCTTGGGAAGTATTGCCATTTTCACGATGTTAATCTTGCCAATCCAGGAGCATGGGATGTTTTGCCATTTTTTAAGTTCTGTGTTGATTTCCTTTTTCAAGATTTTAAAGTTTTCATCATAGAGGTCCTTCACTTCTTTAGTTAAGTTAATTCCTAGGTATTTTATTTTTTGTGGGGCTATTACAAATGGAGTTGCTTTCCTAATTTCAGCCACACTTTTCTCATTGTTGGCATACAGAAAAGCCATTGATTTTTGGGGGTTAATTTTATAACCTGCTACTTTGCCAAAGTTTTGAATCAGCTTGAGTAATTTGGGAGTGGAGTCTATGGGATTCTTTAAATACAAGATCATGTCATCTGCAAAGAGGGAGAGTTTTATTTCTTCTTTCCCTATTTGGATCCCCTTTATGTCTGCATCTTGTCTTATTGCTGTAGCTAGGCATTCTAATACTAGATTGAAGAGAAGTGGAGAGAGTGGGCATCCTTGTCTTGTTCCTGAGTTAAGAGGAAATGGCTTTAGTTTTTCACCATTGAGTATAATGCTGGCTGTAGGTTTGTCATATACAGCCTTTATTGTATTGAGGAATGTTCCATGGAATCCTAATTTTTCCAAAACCTTCATCATAAAGGGGTGTTGGATCGTGTCGAATGCTTTTTCTGCTCCTGTTGATGTGATGAATAATATTAATTGATTTGCGTATATTGAACCAGCTTTGCATCCCTGAAATGAATCCTGTTTGATTGTGGTTTATGATTTTTTGGATGAATTGTTGAAGTCGATTTGCCAAAATTTCGTTGAGAAGTTTTGCATCAATGTTCATCAAAGAAATGGGTCTATAGTTCTCTTTCTTTGATGAGTCCCTGCCTGGTTTTGGGATGAGGGTTATGATGGCTTCGTAGAATGTGTTCGGTAGTGAGCTTTCTCTTCCAATTTCATTGAACAGTTGGAGGAAAATTGGTGTGAGCTCTGTTTTGAAGGCCTTGTAAAATTCCACTGTAAAACCATCTGGTCCTGGACTTTTCTTAGCTGGGAGGTCTCTTATTGCTCTTTCTATTTCAATGCTTGATATGGGCCTGGTAAGATAGTTTAACTCATCTTGGTTTAGTTTTGGCATGTCAATATTTGCTAGGAAGAGGTCCATTTCTGTCAAGTTGTCGAACTTATTAGCATAAAGTTTTGAGAAGTATTCCCTTATAATGTTCTGAATCTTGGTTGTTTCCGTGGTGATGTTTCCATTCTCATCTCTGAGTTTATTAATTTGGGTGTGTTCTCTTCTTTTTCTGATAAGATTTGCTAAGGGTGTGTTAATTTTGTTAATTTTTTCAAAGAACCAACTCTTTGTTTTGTTGATTCTTTCTATAGTTTTTTTGGATTCTAGTTCATTTAATTCTGATTTAATTTTGATTATTTCTTTCCGTCTACTGGATTGGGGTTTATCTTGCTGCTCTTTTTCAAGGAGGTTTAGATGTGTCATTAAATTGCTAGTTTCAGATCTCTCCAATTTGATGATGTAGGAGCTCAGAGCTATAAACTTGCCTCTGAGTACTGCCTTTGCTGTGTCCCAGAGGAGCTGGTAATTTGTGTGTTCATTTTTGTTGAATAGCATGAACATTTGAATTTCCTTTCTAATCTCTTCCATGACCCACTCATGATTCAGCAGTGTGTTGTTTAGCCTCCATGTGATACCGGACTTTCTGTGGTGGCTTTTGGTGTTGAGTTCTAATTTTATTCCCTTGTGGTCAGAGAGAATGCAGGGTATAACTTCAATGTTTCTGAATTTAGACAAGTTTGCTTTGTGGCCTAGAATGTGGTCTATTTTAGAAAACGTTCCATGTGCTGCTGAGAAGAACGTGTATTCTGAGGCTGCTGGGTGAAATGTTCGGTAAATGTCTGTTAAGTCTAGTTGATCTGTGCAGCTGTTTAGATCTGGGGATTCTCTGTTGAGTTTTTGCCGAGTTGATCTGTCTAGTGCGGAGAGTGGTGTGTTAAAATCCCCAACAATTAATGTCTTTGGATCTATATGGCATTTGAGGGAAAGTAGTGTTTCTTTGATAAATTTGGGTGCTCCGTTGTTTGGCGAATAGATATTTAGAATTGTAATATCCTCCTGAACGAGAGATCCTTTAATTAGTATGTAGCGACCTTCTTTATCTCTTCTCACGATTTTTAATTTGAAGTCTATTTTATCTGATATTAGGATTGCAACTCCCGCCTGTTTATGAGGGCCATTTGCTTGGTAGATTTTGTTCCAGCCTTTAACATTGAAAATGTGTTTGTTTTTACGGGCAAGATGTGACTCCTGCAGGCAGCAGATAGAAGGGTCTTGTTTTTTAATCCAACTAGACAGTCTATGTCGCTTAATTGGAGAGTTCAGTCCATTAACGTTAAGAGATAGGACTGAGAGGTATTTGGGAGTTCCTGCCATGTTATCTACCTTCTTGGGGGCTGCAAAAACTGGGTTCTTCCTATGGTTCTTGGATTCTCAGTTTGGGTGCAGTTTGTTGGCATTTATTGTGGTCTTGTTGGTTTTCTATGTGTAGGACATCTTTAAGAATCTTTTGTAGGGCTGGTTTGGTGGAGATGTATTGTTTCAATTTTTCTTTGCTGTGGAAGGTTTTTATTTGGCCTTCAGTTATGAAGGAGAGTTTAGCTGGGTACAGTATTGTTGGTTGATAGTTCTTTGTTGTTAGGGCCTGGCATAAGTCATTCCAGGCTCTTCTTGCTTTGATTGTCTCTGCTGAGAAATCTGAGGTGATTCTAATTGTTTTCCCTTTGTAGGTGATTACCCTTTTCTCCCTGACAGCTTTAAGGATCTTTTCCTTGTTCTGAGTTGATCCTGTGTGGATTATAATGTGACGGTGGGATGTCCTATTCTGGTCTGGTCTATTTGGGTTTCTAAAGAATTCTTGTATCTGAATAGGCCTATCTTTTTGCATGTTTGGGAAGTTCTCTGCTAGGATCCTGTTAAACAAATTTCCTAGACCATTAACTTCTGTTTCTAGGTGCTCCTCTACACCCATTATCCTTAAGTTAGGCCTTCTGATGGTGTCTTCCAGGTGTTGGATAGATCTATCATATTTCTTGGACTTGTCTTGGATGGTTGTATGTTCTTTCTCTATAATATCTAGGCTGTCTTCAATCCCTGAGATTCGATCTTCTGCATGGTCTAACCTGCTGTCACGACTCTCTACTTTGATTTTAATCTCTTCTAATTTGTCATCTTCTAATTGGTCAGCTTTGATGGCTTCAAGTTCTTTGTTGAAGCTCTGTTTTAGGTCTTGTATGAATCTCTTTACTTCCTTAATTTGGTGTTCAGTGTTTGTCTTCAAATCACTTAGTTGATTGGATATGGTTTCTTTGGACTCCCATTCCTTCTGTTGGGTTCCATTCAGCATTCCGTTTGTGGTCTGCCTGACTTCCTTCAGCTCTTTGTTAATGGATTTTAAGGATGCCTTTAGTGATCTTTGTGTGTTCTCTACCTGGTCTCTCAATTCCTGTATTAGTCTTTTTTTTTAGCTTCCTCACGTTCGTGGGATTCCTGCAGTTCTCTTTGCATGTTCTCAGCCTGCTCACGCCGTTCCTCCCTTTCTATTTGTGTATTCTCAAGTTGTTCACGCAAATCCTGTATCAGTTTTTGAATAGCTTCCTCACGCTTATGATATTCCTGTATAAACTTCTGGGATGCCTCCTCTCTCTCCCTATCACGCTCATAGAGAGTCCTTTGTAAATTGTCAAACTTCTCATTTATCATGTTTGCCACCAGTGTTTTTAGAGCTATTTGGCAACTCTCCTCTGGATTGTTCATTATCTGATCTGACCTCTGATTATCAAGATTGGGTATTGAGATACCCGAATTTGCCATTTTTCTTTTGTTTTTCCGGCTTACTCTGCCCATTTGAGATGAAGATAGCACCAGTTTTGTGCTAGAACACTATCTTAAGGCAACCATCAACCAAAGTTTGCATTTGTACAGTCAATAGTCTACAGATACAATCTAGTTCAACAGATACATCTATTCAACATCAAACAACTATATTTTAAAGGACTTCGAACCGCAGAAAAGAATTTGGAAAACCAGAAATTATTAGGATTAGGGAGAGATGTGGGTGAAAAATAGGAATAGATTGGTGTGGGGAGGCACAGGGAGAGTTAACTATGTCCTAATCACAATGCAGGAAATGGGTTGGGTAGGATGCAAGTAGAGAGAGAGAGAAAAAGAAGAGAGGGATAGGGGAATGAAAAGAAACCAGAAAAAAAATAGAAACGTAAAAATTAATGTTATTGTAGAGATTAAAAGACCATCTATTTAGAGAGGAATGTGAATATGTTGTGAGAAAGGGAGGGACATAGAGGAGATGTGAAAAACTTTAAGGATGGGAAAGGAAGAAGAAAAGATCAGAAGTTCAGTAGAGCTAGACAAAAAACAAAAAGATAATTATGAAAGAAAGAAAAAGAGAAAGAAGATAAGAAAAGAAAGGAAAACGCTCATTTACATATTCCTAAAATAAAAATTTTAAGAGGAGAAAAAAAAAGTTACTGGAAATCAATTATTTTTTCAGAAGAAGCAAAAATTAAAGATTAATAAAAGTTTTAAAAGAGAAAAAAAATTATATATATATAAGGTAACAAAAAACAAAAAACAAACAAAAAAAAGAAAAGAAGAAGAAAAAAAAGAAAAAAAAGAAAAAAAAAGTCCTTTGATTTTTTTTGGGGGGGGGAGGGGTGGAAAAATCCTGTATCTGTATCTCCCTTTTGTCTGTAACCAGCCTTTTGTTGGAGTCTCTGGTCAGCTTGCGTTCCTGTGGCTTGATTGGTTTCTTAAGTCGGTTTGTTGGAAGAGGCAGAAAAATGCTCTGCTTTACCCAAGATTTTGAGATCCCCCTCCCAGGTAGTTTTCTAGGAGGGTGATCTGCTTTGAGAACCATAAAAGAGGGGGATGCAGTGGTGAGGCTAGGTTCTGGGTAGAGTTGAGGCCTTTCAACAATCGGTAGCTTTTTCCTGGGGCTGTTTTTTGCAAAAAAAATCTCCCAGATCCCAGCCTGGAGCCGTTCTCAGGGATTCTGTTTTTCAATTGATTGTTGAGGCTGCTAGAGGGAGGGGCAGCCTCTGGCTCTGGTTACCCAGTGAGGGAAGCCACTCCAATGGCTGGCGCCTGAGCTAGGTGACTTTTCCCTGGATGGAGCCGAGTCTGGCAGGTCACTTTGCCGTTAAGTTCTTGTGACCTGCTAAATGACTCGTTTTATTCCAAGGCCTGGGTTGGAGCTGGCAGCCCCTCCGAGCTTTGTCGGTATCCAAGATGGAGATCACCGGTGCTGTGGGGGGAGGGGTGGCCTTCCCTCCTCTGCTCCCTGAGAAGGAGTGAGGACGTCGGGCTTCTACTCATGCCAAGTCTTGGATCCTGGGTCGTCTCTGGTCTGCAAGCTGCAGGATGAAGACGTCCACCCTTTGTTGGTTCTTGCTGGTATTGAGTTGAATCTGCTCGCCCGCTGCGTCTGGCTCCTTCATCCTGGACTCTATGTGTGAGCGCTCAGGTATGGCCCTCGGCTGCTGTCTCCGCAGCTTGCGACCCTCCCGCTGCCGCGGCTGCTGGCGAGCACTCAGGTGTTACTTTTTGCCTTGGCTTCCCTCTCTTGTCTAACTCTTTGTCCTGTGATGGCACACTTGGTGTGATTCTCTGGCTTAGGACTGTTCACTGGAACTCTAAAACTGCTTTCTATGTGAGAGCTTGTTCAGATTACAGCTTCTCCTCCGCCATCTTCCCGGAACTCCCTCACACTACTTTTAATATTCTTATTTCATCACTTTTTTCTTTTGCAGGGTAAGGGGAGAAGTGAAGTGTGGAGAGGCACCTAACTGCATGTGCTTTGTGATATGTGATGGTTTCAGCAGTTGAAATTTTGTGGTTTGTGTACTGGATAGTTTCCAAGTTGGTAAAGTCTAGAGAAAGCATTCAAGAAGTAAAAACATGCAATGTAGGAAAAACTACACTTAAAATATTCACACCAAAATTAGTTATTTAGTCACAAGTTCAACATGTTGCTGCCTTTGATGATTGATTGGTATCCATCAATAGCACCCAGATAACTCTCTATCCTCTTAAAAGTTGTTTTCCTTTTTACAGATATCCTGCCTTGTTCATCTGATTCCTGAGCATAATTGCTTTGTCTTTGATTTCAAAATCAGAACTTTTCAGAGAAAAAGAAAACATAAACTTGAAAAGTTTTCTTGTCTTGGATAATAAAAGTAGGAATAAGCAATGGTATAATACAGAAAGAAATAGTTTCATATTTTTAACTTGATGCCTTATCTGCTGTGGGAATTTAGTACTTCTTGATATTTTGTTAATCATAGTTAACTTTCCAGATTGTTACTTGGGTTGCACTTAGAAAGTGCAATCTCTCCCATGTGGCACCTTCAAATTTCCAAGGTTGATTCTCAGTCTGAAGGCTCATAACCATTCAAGTCTCAACATTTTAATGAAGAAAGGAGAAGATGTGCTTAGACTGTCCAAGTTGTATCTACTTGAGCAAATTTGTGTCTTTTCTTGGGAAACAAAGCAAATTCTTTGCCCCTGTGAAATTGCTACTGAGTCATTATTCATGTTTCCCTTTGTTCTGGGCCTCCCAAGAAGCTCAGAAACAAATCATAATCAATTTGTGACAATGATCCCTCAGAATTTTTTTGTGTAAAAACATTCCCTTATACTTTCTTTTCTTTTGTTTTTTCTTGTAAATCTATTTCATTAACTATATCATTTTTACTGATATTGCTCCATAAACTAACTCAAAACTTCACTGGAATAAAAAATTGCTTACATAAAAAGGGAAATTCATATGCCTTCTCTCAATGTAGCTGCTGGTATAGACCCAGGACACTTTAAAAAGCCTGTTACACTTTTTAAAGAAGGGAATTCATTCCTATGCCTTAGTCAGTGTCCAGTACAAAAAAGCTCTGTAGCACCACTGTGAACTTGTGACAAATTAAAGAATTACTTTCAAGATTTAGAAAGTTTCTTTGCTGCATACATCAGCACTGTCCTTAAATCTCTTTTTCAGTTCAATTTTATCCATAAAGTATTTCTATCTATGGGATTTTTAACAGATATTTATAATTCAGAATAAAACTTATATGCATATTGTTTCATGGTCCTTGAGGGTATCTCTATATAATTGTAAGTAATCCTCAAAAGCCCTGCAATAGCTTCATAATGGCGGCTCTATTTCAAAAGTGTGGAGACATAAGACCACATCCCAGTAAGCGGCAGGGATGGGACTGCAAGGCAGGTTCTTTTACTTCTAGGCCAGTCTGTTCTGAACTCTGAACCATGCCAGTATTCAAGCGTCTAAAAGTTAATGGTCCTCTCCCCAGAGGACATGGAGGTTCTCAGGAAGCCGACCTCATCGTACTCTGCCTTGTTACCGCTGAATATCAGAGGCTGAGTGGACCGAGGGAGCTCATGGCCCAAACTCTAACACTGTCTGCCTTTATGGCTCTATTTTCAGATTTCAAATCTAAATGAGCTTGGAATTTTTTCAGCCTTGTATATTTTAAATAATGCATAGATACTTACTATAAACACAAGCTTTTCAGCAAAACTCCCTTTGCAAATCAATTACAAAATGGTTTTGTGTGTGAGGATAAAGATCAGAAATTTTGGGGAGGGAAGGGAAGGTATATTTAAAGTAAAATAATTCATACAAAGTCCTTGCATTCAGAAAAGAAAAAAAAAGCACAATGTTAATAGAATTATCATTGTTTGAATTGATACATTTAAAACAGAGATAAAGCATCTTTTTATTATTTGAATTTTATATTTGTAAGTCTAGCATGTCAAACACAAATAAGAGCTCTTTTTCTTTCTTTTAAGTGAACATATAGCTTAAAAATATATTGCCTTTAAGTAGTTATACAAATAGGTTTTCTTTCAAGGTGTCATTTTCTGACACAAGACATCTTGATTACTGTATCCCCTTTAAGCATTCTCTGTTCTCCTCCCCTGCCCCCAAGCCCCCAATACTACGATTTGAACTGAAGGCCTTGTGCTTATTAGGCAAGCACAAACCTCTAGCCCTTTTTCGCTGTTAAGCTTATTTTCTCAGATAGGGTTTCTCTCTTTTTTATCTCTGTTTCACAGTGTCTGTTTCTGTTTCTGTCTCTGTCTCTGTCTCTGTCTCTCTCTCTCTTGAACTTTAGGCCTATTTTATTTCCATTACAGCATTTGAAGAAGTCTTGTGAGGAATAAATGATGATGCTCCCTATGTTTTATACCACAACTCAGATAGCTTTTTAGCATTTAAAAGACTTTTTAAATCTATAGATTTATCCAGAGTGAATTAATGAGGCATAGGCCTAATGGAGGACGAAATGTTATTCATTAACTTTTGGCTCAGGGAAACCCCAGACTGCAATCTTCCTACCTAGCTGAGATCACAAGTGGGAACTATCATGCCCAGCTTACTGAATGAGATAGGATTGCACTAGCTTTTAGTTAGGACTAGCCTTGCATCCCAAACCTCTTGATCTCCACCTCCCATGAAACTATGATTACAGGTACACGCCACCTTGACGAGCTCTATTCAGAACTCCTGAATTTCTTTTCCACCCACCATACAAAGTAGTTATGTGCACCCATCCCCAAGCTTCCAAAAATCATTATTGACATCTCCATTCTCCTTTTGCATTAAGCACAGGAATCATTTTTACCTCCTTGTTTTCCTTCACATATTACAGCAAAATATCCCTGTAATCACATTACGGACACACTACTGAGTTATACAGAGGTCTTGCTCTAGTGGTCACCTACCTGCATACTACATTTCCACTGTTTCTTCTTGCCCACTACATACCGTAGCAATAGCTGGAATTTTTGTTTAGTGTGTAATTCATTTGGTTCTTCCTATCCATTGCCTTCTTGAATTTTTGAGATCAGACAATAACCACCTCTTTTTCTTTCTTCTTTCCTTCTTTCTTTCTCCCCTCTCTCTCCCTCCCTTTCTCTTTCTTTCCCTCTTCCTTCCTTCCCCTTCCTTCCTTCCTTCCTTCCTTCTTTTCTTCCTTCCTTCCTTTCTTTTTTTCTTTTTGTTTGTTTCTTTCTTTTCTTTCTTTTTCTCTCTCTCCTTCCTTCCTTCTTTCCTTCCTTCCTTCCTTCCTTCCTTCCTTCCTTCCTTCCTTCCTTCCTTCCTTCCTTCCTTCCTTCCTTCTCTTTCTTTCTTTTCTTCCTTCCTTCCTTCCTTGTTTCTTTCTTTCTTTCCTTCCTTCTGTCCTTCTTCTTTCTTTCTTTCTTTCTTTCTTTCTTTCTTTCTTTCTTTCTTTCTTTCTTTCTTTCTTTCTTTCTTTCTTTTTTTCTTTCTTTCTTTCTTTCTCTTCCTTTTTCTTTCTTCTTTCCTAACATCCCCCTTCCTTCCTCCCTTTATTCCTCCTTCCTCTCCTCCTCTTCTCTCTATATATGAGGGTGTGTGTGTGTGTGTGTGTGTGTGTGTGTGTGTTTGTGTATACATGTGTGTATGCATGCGTACACATGCATGCCAGTATTTGGACTTGAACACATGGCCTTGTACTCTCTCAGCATTTATGTCTCAAAACCCTACCATTTGAGCCACATCTTTGCCTCTTTTTGCTGGCTAATTGGAGACAGAGTTTTTCTACCCAGGCTGGCTGAGAACCATGATCCTCAGATCAGATCTCAGCCTCCACTTCCAGCCTTCCACCCTTGGATTACCCTTGGGATTCCTTGAACTCCAGTCTGCAAGAGGGGTGGCCTTCTTGTTTGTCTTTGAAATGTCCTGGCTTGGCCTTCACCTCAGGCTTTATGTTTCTCACATCTTTCTGCCTTAAGCCATTTCTTCCTGGACTCTGTGTTGTCTAGTCCTTCAATTCAGTGTCCAGTCTTCAGAGCAGCTCTTCACTCTACCAAAGTGTGGCTCCTTCATCTCTCCTGCTGTTTCCTCCCCCTGCTGCTTTTTCTTCATAGCAAGTTCACTACCTGGTTGCTGCCGAATGCACATTCATTTCTAATCTGCCTCTCCTCTGGGAGCATTGGCAACAGAGGCCCCTGTCCACTCCAGCCCTCATGCTTACAGCTGTTTGTATATGAACGATGCTTTGCTATAACTTATAATCTATAATCAGAAATAAAGTACGTGCTTTCTCCAAAGCATGCGCTAAAACCCCATTTATACACTGAGAATATTCTTCAAAATGCAGCCTTAACAAAGAAAAAATGAATGCTCAGGAAAATTGAGAAGCTCAATGAAGAAAGTGAAAGGTGAGCTGAGCATGACCTGAAATGTGGCATTACAGAGACTGAGAATGGTAGTAATGGAAGAATGAAACTGAGACTGAAATTAAAAATAGGAAAGTCAATGAAAGCCAGTTTCTGGGTCATGGATGATGGAGCAGCAGAGGGAATCAAAATCTGTAATGCACTATGGAGAAGGATGTGCCCTGGGAAAAGAGCTGCCAAGGCCTACACTCTGTTTCAAAGCTTGGGTAACCCTTTAATGAAGATGACAGGCACAGTGGTGTAAGACTAGTTGCAGAGGGCATCTGAGATGGCAAGAGTGAGATCACATAGCTCATATAAAGTAATTGTACTACAAGAATATAGAAATGTTGCTCATACAGAAACCACACACAGAACAGGCCATGTGCAGGAGGAGTACAAACTGTTGTCAAGATCAGGTTTCCTAGAATCATGTCTAATACTATACATGGCTAATTCCACAAACTATCCACATGCAAAAAAGAAAAAAATTCTAATATACTAGATGAAAAAGAGGAAGACAGTGGTTCAAAACAGCAGTTAAACATGGATGTGATGTAGAGTTGAGCATCCCATAGAAATAGTGCTGAAGAAATCTGGAGAGTCTAAATCATTGCACACATGTACAAACATGAACACGCTTATGCTTTCCATACAGAATAACATAGGAGAATATTTCTGCATGTAATTGATTAAAGATATGTCCTGGTAATAATTTGACAACATTGTTCAGAGCCAGAATCCCTGGGATTCGAGAACAGATCAGATTGCAAATTAGTTCAGCCATCTTCTCAGTTATTCACTCTTTGAAGCCTCCCTTTTTCTCATGGGTAAAGGAAGATTTCTAACAATTTATGTGCTATAATATTTGTGACTAATTTGTGCTAGAAGTATTACAAGTGGATCATAGCTCATGAAGAATAGACCCATTCCTATGAATGGCTTGAAGTCAACTATCCTTTATTCACCATTTATCTGCCCTTCATGCAGCAAATATATAATTAATAATTACTGTATGCCAAGCATCACTTTAAGAGAATCAACAGGCATAGAATATATTCTTTCCCTTAGAGAATTCAACAAGAAGCCATGTGCTGGTGGCTAATGCCTATAATCCTAGCTACTGAGGATCTGAGAATTGTGGTTCAAGGCCAACCCAGTCAAGAAAGTCCATGAGATTCTTATTTCCAATTAATCACAGAAAAAGCCAGACATGGCATTATGGCTCAACTCAAGTGTTATTCTCAGAAACAGTGCCCAGGCCCAGAGTTCAAGATTTATGACCAACAACAACAAAAATTTAACAAGGTCAGTTGCAGTAGCTTAAGTTTATAATCCCAGTTATTGAAGAGGCAGAGTCAGAGACCAGTTTGGTTAGAAAATTGGAAAGATCACCTCTGAATCAATAGCTGACTGGTACTGTGTGCCATCCCAACTATATTAGAAGTATAAATAGGAGAATCATGGTTCAGGCCACCTGGGAATAACCATGAGGTGAGATCTTATCTGAAAAATAAAGCAAAAATGGCTGGAAACATGGCTCAGGTGGTAGAATGCCTGCCTAACAAGCTAAAACACCACTAACTTAAGGAGGAAGAGGAAGAGGGGGAAGAAGAAGAGGAGGAGATTAATTAAGAAGGAGGTTAATTAAAGGTTAATTTGACTTCAGGATTTGACTAAGATTTCAGTTACTGATAGACATGAATTTATTTAGCAACATGCAGATTTTATACCCATGTTTGTATCTGTATTTTCTTGTAAATCATATTAGAATTTTTCCTACAAAGGTTACAGATAGCCATATACACATATGAACACTTCCATGTTCTGCATTCTGTCAGTCTAAATAGTGCTAAGCATAGTTTTGTGTAGTTCAGTTCTCCAAGTTGGTTCACAGGACTATCCTCAATAGATTCCACACCTGGGTTTGGCCAAAGGGATTCTACTGCTTGTACAGCAACTATGGGAACAAGTGCCATGTCTACCTTGAGTCCACTAGATGTTGCAATGCAGCAGTGTGTTCCACAAGGGCGTTCAGTGGTCTCACTTCATCATCTGTCTCATTCTCCTTTCCATGTCCATTTCCTGGAGAATGAAGTCATTTATTTATCTTTCCTTTTTCCACTTCAGGATGGTCATTGGCATTTTTTTCTTATTTTGACTTGCCACCCATTCCTAGCATCCCTGCAATTTTGCCAGAACTAGGGTTGATATTCACTTTGAAACTTTTATTAAAATAAAATGCGTAAGCAAGATTACCTTGGTTATGAATTTGTGCCTCCATGTTGTGTGTGTGTGTGTTTGTGTGTTTGTGTGTGTGTGTGTGTGTGTTGGAGCTGGGGCTTGAACTCAGGGCTTACAGTACTGTCCCTGAGCTTTATTTGCTCAAAGATATCACTCTATCACCTGAGCCACAGC
Source organism: Dipodomys merriami (assembly GCF_024711535.1). Classification (NCBI taxonomy): domain Eukaryota; kingdom Metazoa; phylum Chordata; class Mammalia; order Rodentia; family Heteromyidae; genus Dipodomys; species Dipodomys merriami. The sequence goes on from NW_027206368.1 coordinate 206,584, forward strand.
CACTTCCAGCTTTTGGATGGCTAATTGAAGATAAAAATGTCATGCACTTTCTTGTCCAGGCTGGCTTAAAACTATTGGCTATACATGTTTAGAAAAGTGAAGTTAGATACTTACATATCACCCTGCACCAGACTCAACTCGAAATAGATCACAGACCTTGAAGTAAGAGCAGATCCTCTGAAAATATTACAGGAAGGGGTAGGAGATACACTAGGACTCCTTGGCACAGGTTGAAACTATCTAAATAAAGATCAAGAAACACAACAAATACAAGAAAAGCTGGATAAAATGGGATTGCATTAAACTGTGGAGCTTCTGCATGTCAAAGGACATAGCTAGCATGATAAAGAGAAAGCCCACAGATTGGGAGAAGATCTTTACTAGCTATACAACAAACAAGGATCTCATATCAAAAATATACTTAGCATTCAAAAATTAAACCCTCTAATAAAAAATCCTCAAAGAAAGAACCACCCCATTAATAAGTGGGCTAAAGAATTAAGAAGAGACTTCTCTGGAGGTGAAACAAAAATAGTCAATAGACACATGAAGAAAAGTTTAACATCTCTGGTCATAAAAGAGATGCAAATCAAAACCACATTGAGATTACCTCACCAGAGTTAGAATGGTCATTATCAAGAGCACAAATAATAACAGATGCTGGTAAGATGCTGCTAAAAAGGAAGGTTACTACATTGTTGGTGGGAATGTAAACTTGTTCAACATTCTGGAAAACAGTATGGCAATTCCTCAAAGGACTAAACCTAGAGCTTCCCTATGATCCGGCAATCTTACTCCTGGGCATTTACCCAAATGATAACACACAAGACCACATTAAAGCTACCAGCACAACTATGTTCACTGCACTATTATTTATCATAGCTAAGATATGGAACCAATCCAGATGCCCTCAGTAGGTGAATAGATCAAGAAAATGTGGTATATATACACAATGGAATGCTATGCTTCCATCAGAAAGAATGATATCATCCCATTCGTAAGGAAATGGAAAGACTTGGAAAAAATCATATTAAGTGATGTAAACTAGACCCAAAGAAACATAGGTTCCATGAGTTCCCTCGTTTGTAATAATTAGTATATGTCTAGGATAATCCAAACAGAAGATTACAATAGCTCAATAGCTCTGTACATATGACCATATAAAATATTGCTAATAGAAATGAACTCCAAGATATGCAAACAAGAGGTTTTGTTGTTGTTGTTGTCGTTTTTAATTTTTAATTTTTAATTTTAATTTTTTGTTGGTTGTGGGGCCTGAACTCTGGGTCTAGGCACTATCCCCCAGCTCTTCAGCTCAAGGCAAGCGCCCTACCACTTGAGCCACAGTGCCACTTCCAATGTTGCTGCAGTTTTTAATATGCTGTGTGAAGTTATTTCTTTTTTCTTCTATTTATTTCCTCCCTTTGGTTTATACTCCGTTGTCACTGTTTCTGATTTTGGTACCCTATGTCTTGTATAAAATTTTAACTGATTTGGGGAAGGGAAGGGGAATAACAAAATGGTGAAACAATGGAAAAAGGGTGGACCATGCAAGAGCAATATTCACAAGACACTATGTTGGAAACGAACTTTACAGCTTTCGGAAGGAATTGGGGTAGAGGGAAAGTGAGAGAAAATGAGGGAGTGGGCAGCAATGTTCGACAAGAAATGTACTCATTACCTTACTTATGTAACTGTAACCCCTCTGTATATCACCTTTACAATAAATTAAATTAAATTTAAATTTAAAAAGTTTCTTTTACCATTATCAAAAATTGTCTTTTTCTACTTAGCCTTCTCTTCAAATTCGAGAGGCACCCCGCTTTCCAACCCTCTTACCCCTCACTCACATCCCAGTTTCTGGCTTTTACTTCCTTTTAATAAAGTTTGGCTCTGTCCTCTTTTACTTGATATATAGAATTCTAGAGACTGGCTTTGAGTGATGGCCTCACCCTAGGACCAGGGCAATGTGGAGGGAGGCCAAGCTAGCTGGTTCTGGTACTTTGGCAGTGATGCTGAGAGCCACCTGCACAGAGCAATGTATCTCCAGGCTTTTCCAGTGGTTCACAAGCATCCCAGAGATGACTGAAGAAGCTGTTCTCTCTCCCTTTCTGTCTGACCCATACAAGGACATGCCTGAGTATAGCTTTGCTGTGAAGTTTAGGTAACATGGCAAAAGCAAGAGGGTCCAGCACACCATGAGCAAAAAAATAGTTTATTTGTGTTTACATCAGGAATATATGAAGATATAGAAATGTTCATATAAGTATCCATTTGCTTGTTACAGCTAGCTAGCAGGGTAAGAAGATGAAGTCCTTCCTTATGGACTGAAGCTGCTTGACCTTCCTCGCCCCATTTGCAACTGCTTCTCTCCCCAGGGACTCCAAACTCTGTCAGAATTCTCCAAGGCGCTCCTCGCAAGATAAAAAAATACTTAAGTAGCCCTCTCTGACTTCTTGTAAGTGAAAAAAAGCCCAAACACACAAAACCTTCAATAGCCTTTGAGAGTTTGGATGGTACTTACCCCATAGTCAAATTCACAAAAGGATCTGCCATTGGTTTGCAAAATTTAATAATATTTTTTATCTTTATTCACCATTGATCATTTACTTTGGACCATGGATCATATATTCATTTACTTCCCCAGCATATGACCTGTGAGAAATATAAGGGGTATTTATAGATATAGTGTGACTAACCAACGTCAAAAATGAATCCACATGAATTACCAGGACATCATGTAGCTTGGTCTCCAGCTCCTTCACTTGCATAATGGAATCTCTCAAGGCTCTGTAGCAGGTCCTAGAGTTGCTAGGCTGGTGACTCACACCTGTAATCCTACATACCTAGAAGGTTGAGGATCATGATTCAAAACCAGCCAAGGCAGACAAATCCAAGAGATTCTTATTGCCAGTTAACCAGAAAGAAAAAAGGATCTGGGGTGGCTCGGGTTTGGGGGGGTGTTGAAGTGTAAATATGGCTCAAGTTATGGAGCTCCAGCCATGAATGAAAAAGTTAAATGAGAGAATGAGGCCCCCTGAGTTAAGCTCTGGTACCAGCACACACACACACACACACACACACACACAAACACACACATCCTAGAATTATGGTCATATGTTTCTCCTAGCTTTGCAAAAGTAAGATAGTTCAATCGAAATCAGTCCAACTTTTGTCATCATTTTCCTCTCGTGACAGTGGAGAGAATAGTAGCAAGTGATGACACATTTTGGGGGGTAGTAGTGACATACCTATGGTTAGCCATTGACAGTGATCACAAAGTAGGACATATCTGTAACAACACAGCCACATCATGACACATAATACAGGACCAGAGGTTGTGTCACAGCATCAACCTGACACTTTCTTCACTCCTAATTTTATTTTTATATTTACTATTTTTCCTAAAAGAAGGCCTCTAAAATTTGATTTATTCCTGAAAGGAATGAGGTGTAATCAAAATTTAAATTCACGTCTGTTTGATTTCATAACCAGCCCTTATTATGGTTTAGATTTAAACAATTAGTTAAAAATTAATCATTAATTTCTATTATATTTTTACTTTCTTTAGGTAGTTACAATGCAACACAGCACTTTAGAAATACAGTGCCATTCCCTGCCCTCCGCCCCCGCTTTTTTGTTGGTCGTACAGCTTGAACTCTGGGCCTGGGCGCTGTCCCTCAGCTCTTTAGCTCAAGGCTAGCACTCTACCACATGAGCCACAGTGCCACTTCTGATTTTCTGGTGGTTTATTGAAGATAAGAGTCTCACTGACTTTCGTGCCTGAACCACGATCCTCAGATCTCAGCCTCCCGACTAGTTAGGCTTACAGGTGTGAGCCACCAGCGCCTGCAAGTGAAGCATCATTTACTCATAATGACTATGAGCCAGTGACTGCAAGCGGACTCATTAATACCCCCCCTCAAAAAAAACTTGCAGTCCCTAATGCAGCTAGCACAAAGTTTATGAAGGCAAAAGCCACATCGAGGCAGATGTCACATGGATATGGGACTAGCAAAGTGTGTTTTCAGAAGCAAATCAAGTTATCCAGGGGTAACAATCAGGATCGATCAAAGGCCAGTTATCTAGGGGGAACAATAAAGGATGAGCAAGGACAAGTATTCTCTGGAACACATTTTTTTTCTGAAGCTAAGCAACCTATAACACATCTACAATTTAACAACCCACAACACAGCTGTAGTTCAAAGAGAGTCCTATGTCACCTCTACAGTTCTCGATGAAAATGTCCTAACACCTATTAACACATCAAGATGGTGGTGAGGAAAAGATAGTATTATTTTGACAAAGTATCCATATTTCACCAGCTGAAGCTGTTTTTCATTTTTCTCTGATTATTCTTGAATTATGGATAGTGGTTCTAACTGGCAACATCTTTGACATCTTGGTGGATGAGAGACTTTCTAAAAACTCTTACAGTGAATTCTGACCCCTATCCCTAAGTGATAGGCATGCCTGAATTCCTAGAGGCAGGGACACGGACTTGGACAATCGGTTACTAGACCTGCCAGACCTGTACCACGAACTCATGAGACTCTTTGAACTCTCAAGTTCCCCATGACCCTGTCCCTGACCATGAACTTATTTAGGTCCCAGCACCTCAGCCATCATTTTGTGCCATGCCTCATGTCTCTTTGCCCTCCTCAAGTCACCATGGCATCCCTCTCAACTCTGCATTATAGTTGATCTGGTTTTTTAAAATTGTTATTCTGCTCTTTCTTTACTACCTACATGCCTCAGTGTTTTAAAACAGTACTAAGTATATTTGAGGCTGTGAATTTCTTGGGAACATGTGTCTCTCACAGTTGCTTGCTTTTTAATACAGACTCCTGATTGGACCTTTCAGACTGTGACTTCTCTCTATCTTGTGATCAAATTCCTGTATAACATTCTAAGGCTACTATTTACTTTCCTAAGGAAGGGATTTAAGTTGGTTCCTTTTGTTCCTAAGTGGGTTTTGGTTATCTCAAATGTATTAAATTTTAAACCTATTTGGCATTTAAAACTTCACTCACATTTGTTATTTTCTTTTTTAAAAAATACAGATTTTTATTGTAAAGATACTGTACAGAGGGGTTACAGTTACATGAGTAAGGTAATGAGTACATTTCTTATCGAGCATTGTTCCCTCGTCCTTTGTTTTTTCCTTACTGTCCCTCCCCTCCCCAAGTCCCCAACTCTCTCCCCACCATAGTTATAAAGTTCATTTTCAACATAGTGTCTTTTACATCTCATTGTTACAGTTGGTCAACCTGTATCATTTCAGCTTTTTGTTATTTTCCTTCCCATCCCCAAATTTAAAAAATGTATATACAAGATGCAGGGCACCAGAATCAAATACAGTAAAAACAGGGGTTATACCATGGAGGAAGAAAATTCAAGAGAAATAAAAAAATCACATAGTGTATTATAAGTACATTAAAAACAACAGCAAGAAAGATAAAACCTCTTGTATCCCTATCTTGGGATTCATTTTGCTTAGTGTCATCTTATATGGTCATATGCACATAGCTTTTGACATTTGTCGTTTTCTGCAGAACATTTTCTCAATGTTTTGTCCCTGTTCAGAAATTATCTTAATATTACTCACTTCCTGGATGAAACTCTAGTTCCTACTATGGAGAAAAAATAAGGGCAACTGCCATCTAATCTTCTCTCCTCCTCAACAGTTTGACTTCACAAGTTCTCATTTGTCTTCTCTATTTAAAAAAAAAAGAAAGATAACTTTCCAAGGCATCCCTGATGCCATCTCTCCCTTTCTGACACATTACTATTTAATTTAGTATTTTCCATTGCTCCTACTTCTTGAATTTCTCTCCTCTGCCTAGATTGTACTATATAACACTCACTTGAAATAATTAAGCAACTGTCAATGACATCCACTAGAATGGAAGGTATAACATGGACATGAAAGATGTCTATCTTTCCATTTCTAAATAGAGATTGAGGATTATATGGAGAACTTCAAAAAATGTTCCAAGTACAAAATTTCAGGTAACCTCCCAGAAATATGTTTTAGTATGCAATGGAAATTTCTTCAAGGTAAGAGTGGTTATCCCTGCCTTTTTTAAGTTTACATTTAAATAACATAAGCTAAATAATTAGAGGAGGATTGGAGCTGGTGTGCAGCTTCTTTGAGGGAGATTGTTGATGACTATTCAGCTAAAGCACAGAAAGCCTTTAGGGGAAGATAGTAGGGGTGACAACGGGAGCAGCACTATCAGATATCCCATTCTTCAAAGGATAAGTTTGTGTCTACATCATTTTTGAGGGAGTTAATAACTGCAAGACTATTCAAGATTCATTTGGTCTAGGGGTGACAACTTGGGCTTGTTTTCTGCTAACACTGATAAGTTTTCTTTGGCTACATCATGGTCTTCATAAAAATTATACCAGCACATAAAAATTCTGAAGATCTATACTAATGCAAGCTGTGAGTCTTAAGAACCATTAGGAGATTTGACAATTCAAATTTCATTATGGAAAATGTTGGCTCAATCTGATAATTTATATTTGTTTGTTTGTTATGCCAGTACTAAGGTTTGAACTCAGAACTTGAGTTTTTTGCTCAAGGCTGGTGCTCTACCATTTGAGCCACAGCTTCACTTCTGTTTTTTTGTGGTTAATTAGAGATAAGAATCTGTGGAGGAGCCGGGCGCTGGTGGCTCACGCCTGTAATCCTAGCTACTCAGGAGGCTGAGATCTGAGGAACGCGGTTCAAAGTCAGCCTGGGCAGGAGAGACCGTGAGACTCCTATCTCCAATAAACCACCAGAAAACCGGAAGTGGCGCTGTAGCACAAGTAGTAGAGCGCTCGCCTTGAGCTGAAGAGCTGAGGGACAGCGCCCAGACCCAGAGTTCAAGGCCCATGACCAACAAAAAAAAAAAAAAAAAAAAGAATCTGTGGAGGGGAAGAGGAAAATCAAGTCGTTTAAATAAGGATACACGTGGACCCATTGCAACAATGAGAAGTACAAGTTATGTCGAAAACGAACTTTACAACTTTGGTGGGGGGGGGCGGGGAGGATTGGGTGGGGGGCGGGGGGAGGATGGGAAGGGATTGGAAGGGGAAACAAAGGAAGAGGCTAAATGCTTGATAAGAAATGTACTCATTATCTTGCCCATGTAATTGTAACCCCTCTGTACAGTATTTTCACAATAAAAAAATTTAAAAATTTAAAAAATCGTAAAAAAATTAAAATAAAAAGAATCTCACAGACTTTCCTACTTGGGCTAGATCTTAGACTCTTTATTTTTTTTAATTAATTTACTTTAGTGTTATAGAGTTCAAGTACAGAGGGATTACAATTTCTTAAGTCAGCTATTCAGTACATTTCCTTTTTTTCTATTTTTTTTTAAATTTAATTTTATTGTCAAGGTGATATACAGAGGGGCTATAGTTACATACAAAAGATAGTGAGTACATTTCTTGTGGAGCATTGTTACCCCTCCCTCATTTATCTCCCACTTTCCCTCCTCTGAAAGGTTCCTCCCCACCCAAGTTGTAAAGTTCATTTCCAACATACTGTCTTGTGAGTATCACTGTTGCATTGGCTCGCATTTTGAGTAGCTAGGAATACAGCTGTGATATACCAACACCTAAATGGAGGTATTCAATAGATACTGATATCTAAACTTACAATTTCTCATTTACTTTTTTTTATTAAAATTGTGATCTCCTAACCTCACAAGTGTTGAAATTGATACTCCAAATTCATGTAGATAGGCATGACATATTTTCATTTCTAGAGCTCTGTCTACATCACACATTATTTCCAAACACTACTTGAATCTAATCATTTGTAATATGCAGAAGCAATAACCTGAATACTATTAGAGACATAAAATTCAGGTAACACTTTACTATTATTACCTTTTAGCACCTCCCTTTTAGTACAATGCAGTTTGCTCAGGAATTCTTGTCATTGGGCCAATCAACAACTCTAACCTACTTGATTACCTAACTTGCAGTTGTGTCCCTACTATAAAACTCATTGTCTATTGCAGCAAGCCCAAAATCTTCATTAGTATTTCTTAGAATCTTGCTCAAACCACATATGCTGAGCGTCAGGCCTTCTTCCTAGAGTTGTAATAACTTTTCTTTTAGTTTTTAATCAGCTAGGGGAAAATAAAAAGCTAAAACTGATTCTATAGTTTATTGTCATACTAAAAATCCCTTTTCTCTGTATCTTTAAACATTTATTGGTTGCACACTCCTTACTATCATTACAGAAGAAAATTCCAAGTGAACAGAGATTGCAAAAGTTCAAAGGCAGATGAATAAGCACATCAATGAGGACACTTACAGTGAGCCACACACACAGAAGTCACTGCCATTGTTCCATCTCTATTCTCTATAGCAGGCTGATTGTCAAAGGAAGCACTGGAATCTTTGTTGGGTTGCCTTCAGCCTTGAAAACTCACTTTGTCTATGAACACTACAAGCAAAATTATATGGTTTGTTAAAGAGTACAGGTACAAGTACAGGAATATACCATAGCTAGTGACTAGTGCAGAAATAACCCATAACCAATAGCTAATCAGTAGAGGGATATAAAAGTGTGATTTCATTGGCCTGGGTAATCCTGACAAGTAAGTTTCCACATAGTTTTCCAGAGTTTGGCTGTATCATAGCAGTGATCAATTATCTACGACAATAGTTGACTTGATAACAAATCACTTGTCAGTGGCCCTCCCTCTTCTGAGTGCTTTCTTCCTTACCTACCCATGTTCTTTGCATCTGTCAGAAGTCTATTTGACTCAGAGGTCTTTGGCTCAGAGTTTGATTTGAAGGGTACTTCGACTAAGATAGAATAACTTAAGACTTTCAGAATGTCTCTTCTAATAGAAAACAGATATGAAAATAGTTACAAGAGTAAAGTCACAGAGGAACTTGAGGGAAAACAATTCCATCTGATCAAATTAGACATGGTGTCAAATTACAATGTGTCATTTGAAGTAAGTGGAGAATATTCCTGATTAGATAAAATAGTAGTAGCAGCTCAACTATTTCTGAATTTGATTCTCATGAAAGTTTTATAAGTGCTTTGAAAAATTTTATACGGTGCTTTCTTATATTCTAATTTTTATAAATGAAAAAATGGGCATTTGGAGAAATAATTCAATCTGTATGAAGTTGTTCTGCCTCCAAATGGAAGGTTTAAGATTTAACCCCAGTAAATACCTCCTGACAATCAAAGTTCTTTATGGCATTAAAAGAAAATAGCCTTTTAAGGCAGAGAGAGGTAAGCTTGAATTTTCTCATGAATTAGCTGAACAGAATTTAAAATCTAAGTCTATTATCTCAACTGAAATTGAAAGAATTATTCTGAAGGTCTTGGTATAAGGTTTTTATTGAAATGTAACCTGTAATATATTTTGTTCAATGCTTGTCATTAAGTATGCATTAAAAATGAGCAACTCTTTTGTGACAATAACAATGATCATTGGGGGCATGTGAAAACCTCATGTGTTACATCTAAAAACGTCTTCTCAGCCCCTGATGGGATAGTTTAGTTCTGGAGTATAATTTTAAATGATGGAAAATGAGGTTGCAATAGAAACTTAGAAACCAGTATTTAGACATGTATGTCTGTTTCAAGTGGTTGACTACGTTCTGCAGAAACAAACCATCAAGGATTTTAAGCAAGAATGAAGGCATGTTAGGCATGCATTTTGGGATTAATAGAATGGGGTTGACATAAGATGGCAAACTAGAATCACTAAGAGGCCTGCAGAATTTTCAGGAAGCCTTTGGGTTCTGATGTAGAATTTTACCCAAACTTATTATATTCTAACACTTGCAATTATCCACAAAATTATTAAATGTGAGAGAGAGGGGGAGGTAAAGAGGAAGAAAGGCAGAAAGAGAGAGAAAAGGGAATGAAGGAGGGAGAAAGAAAGAAAGAAAGAAAGAAAGAAAGAAAGAAAGAAAGAAAGAAAGAAAGAAAGAAAGAAAGAAAGAAAGAAAGAAAGAAAGAAAGAAAGAGAACGTGAGAGGGAGGGAAGGAGGGAGAAAGGGAGAGAGAATGGGAGGGAGGCAGGAAGGAAGGAAGGAAGGAAGGAAGGAAGGAAGGAAGGAAGGAAGGAAGGAAGGAAACTGGAAAAAGAGAGGAAGAAAGAAGGAAAGAAAGAAAGACTTGGAAAAAATTATAATCAGTGAAGTAAGCCAGGCCCAAAGAAACTTACGTCCCATGGTTTCCTTTATTTGCAATAACTAGTATATGTCTGAGTCAAGCAGAAAAGGACAGATAAGTTGATGTTAGGGAAGTGAACCCTAAGATATGTATTCAAATGTTTTTTTTCTTTCAGGTGATTGTTTCTAACACATTTATAAGATTATTTCTCTGTTGCTTTGTATGTCGCTCCCCCATGGTATAACCCCTGCTTTCATTTTATTTGAGGTTGGTATAATTTGTGGAGGGGAAGGGAAAAGAACAAATCGTTTAAATAAGGATACAGATGGATCCATTGGAACAATGAGATGTACAAGTTGTTATGTGGAAAAACGAACTTTACAACTTTGGTGGGGGGCATATTGAGTGGGGGAGTGGGGGAGGACGAGAAGGGATGGGAAGAGGAAACAAAGGAGGAGGGTAAAATGCTTGACAAGAAATGTACTCATCTTGCCCAAGTAATTGTAACCCCTCTGTACAGTATTTTCATAATAAAAAAGAAAGAAAGCGGGAACAGAAGGAAGAAACCAAAACAGGAAATAATTGGGCTGAATTATCATAAAAAGGAATACATTATCACCAAAAACTTTGAAAGCATTCCAGGAATTCTAGTCAAGTCACATTATTTCCTCTGAGGGAATCAGTGCTATGACAGCCAATCTCCAAGGTGCAATCTGATGATCTACATCTCCTTGAACTCATAATCTTAGGTAGCCAACCTGCCTCCCACATCAAATCAGTACTGTAGATATCGGACTAAAAAAAATACCAATGGATAAGGTAGTCTGTGAATAGCTTTCATCTTGATTTCCTAAATCACTCAACCGTGTGTACACCCAAACAGCTCCATGCAAAAGTCATTATAGAGAGAAAGAGAGGCTTCAAGTAGACAATCAAAGCCAGATTGTCCTTCCTTCAGATGACTAGTCCAGGTTGACTTCAGACTGCACTGCATGAGAGACTGAGCAAGGACAGACCAACCTAGCCCTTTGGACTACTTGATCCACAGAAACTATGAGGAGGAATAAGGTAACTATTGTTGTTTTAAGCTATAAAGTTTGGGCATAAATTATATGCAGCAAAAACTAAAGCACTAATATTTTTCGAGTCTTTCCTATATGCTAGGAATTCTATAGGTAATTTTATACTGTCCTAGAATTCTAAGATTTTCAATTCTAGATATTGAAATGTTACTCATTTCTATGCCTACTTTTTTGAGAGAGAAAGAAAGAGAGGGAGAAAGAGAGAGATGACCACTTGACAGAATTTTGAAACGTTAAAGACAATCCATTATAAGTGGCAATGGTCTTTAAGCCATCTGATTCTAGTCTACTGTTTCTTTAAGCTTTGATTAAAGAAACAGATTGGGGAGAATCTGGAATGCAGAAATGATGGATAAAATGCAATAGCAAAGATGCCACAAAATACTATCCTCTTAGAGTGTGAGCTAGGATAAAAAGAATGGGCTAAGTCTAGGAGAAGAGGAAAAAATTGAGCAAAAAGAAAGAAAGAAAGAAAAGGAGAAATAAGAATTAATGAGAAATGTGAAGCAAAATGGATTTTCGCTGAAAGGCAGTTGAGACAGTGCCAACTAGTAATTCACTACTGATAGTACTCAAATGTCCAGCTCCATTTTGTAAAGCTTTGAAATACTCAGAAGTCACTGCTGTGGTGGGTACATTAATCAGGAAAGAAAACAAGATACCAATGAATTAGTTAATACCTTGACAAAAACTAAATTTTATGTCTGTTCCAAAGTAAGTTTATCACATTTAGGAGCTGAGCTTTTATTCAAACTTTAGGTAAAAAGATCTTCCCAGCCTTTCTTTACCAAAAATTCTTATTCATGTTACTTATAAACCTCCAGGGATTCATAAATATTCACATATACAAATTGAGTGCTGATAGAGTGATAGAATTACATGCATGAGTCAACACCTTGGAATTTATTTCCATAACCTTCATTTAGTAAACCCAAGAACAGTTTGTTTTCTCATTTTCATAGTCTGACTTTGTAACTGTGATTGATTAATTCCTTATATGAGAATCTTTGTTTACAACCAGTAACAAAAGTATTTGTAGCATTAAAATGGAAATTATAGGATTGAAAAATAAAATTTTCTTATATAGAGAATTATACGGTGACCTATGATTGTGTCTCTGAATAGAAACTTTGTTTAAAAGTGGGGAGACTGTCTGTCTTTAGTCAGTAAATATATAAGATAAAGGTATCTTCTGTCAATATGGTAATAAGAGGACACCAAGGTGAGGAGATATTTTGTCTTTTTTTGAAGACTGGTCATTATTCATTTTTCAAAAAGCTATCTTTATGCCAACAGAATAAAAATGATAATTTGTGTCCTGATTTCCAAACAATTTATTTGAGAGGTGGTTATTTTGGGATACCTTTGGAAAAAATGATTGTGAACCTTGGAATTAACATAATGAATCTACTTTATCTTCGTTTCCCTTTAAATATATGCCCACAGTTCTAAATTTCATTGTTAACTAACTTAAAAAAGTTATCATTACGAAATTCCTGGCTCTGAGAAAACATTCAGTCAGGAAAGTTATGTAAGACATAATACCAGTGGAAGCAAAATTTTCCCAATGGGGACTTATTGTTGAAACTACATATACAGTGAGAAAAATATAAAAATATGAATTTTTAAATTCTTAGCACAATGAAAAGTTGGTAACAGAACTAATAGAAACTTAATTTCTAATTAGTCTAATCTGCATTTGGTAAGATGATGTAGTAAATAAAAGAAACTCCCAGATCTGGGAATGTGGCTTAGAGGTAGGATGCTTGCCTTGCATGCATAAAGCCCTGGGTTTGATTCCTCAGTATCACATAAACAGAAAAATTCAGAAGTGGCACTGTGGCTCAAGTGCTCACTAGCCTTGAGCAGAAGGAGCTCAGATACAGTGCCCAGACCCTAAGTTCAAGCCCAGGTCTGGCAAAAAGTAAAAATTAAAATAAAATAAAAATAAATTCCCATATCTCAGAGGCTCCATTTGAGAGAAATTTTCCTTCACTGATGTCAAAGCCTGATTGAAAAATAACTTCCTACCATTCATATTTTTTATCCTGTGGCTTTAACAATTTCATTAAGTTGTTTTCAAAAACATTGTTTTCTTTGTAAACATTTGGGTAAATGCCCAAAAGTGGGATTGCTGACCACACTAAAGCTACCAGCACAACTATGTTTATTGCAGCATTATTTACCATAGCTAAGATATGGAACCAACCCAGATGCCCCTCAGTAGATGAATGGATCAAGAAAATGTGTTATATATATACACAATGGAATTCTATGCCTCCATCAGAAAGAATGACATTGCACCATTTGTTAGGAAATGGAAAAACTTGGAAAAAATTATATTAAGTGAAGTAAGCCAGGCACAAAGAAACATAAGTCCCATGGTTTCCCTTATTTGTAATATCTAGTATATGTGTGAGTCAAGCGGAAAAGGTCAGATAATGTGATGTCAAGAAAATGAACCCTTAGATATGTATTTTAATGATTTTTTCTTTCATGCATGTGTTTCTAACGCATTTATAAGATTATCTCTTTGTTGCTTTGTATGTCCCTCCCCCACAGTATAACCCCTGCTTTCACTATATTTGATGTCAGTATAACTTGTGGAGGAGATGGGGAAAAACCAGTTGTTTAAGGATACAGGTGGGCCTGTTGCAACAATGAGAAGTACAAGTTTCATTTCCAAAACGAGCTTTACAACGTCGGTGCGGGGGGGGGGAAGGGGAGGGAAGGAGAAGGATTGGGATTGGGGGGGAGGGGGGAGGCTGGGAAGGGATGTGAAGGGTAATCAAAGGAGGAGGCTGCAATGCTTGGTAAGAAATGTATGCATTATCCTGCCCATGTAATTGTAACTCCTCTGTACAGTATGTTCACAAATAAAATTAAATTAAATTAAAAAAAAACAACATTGTTTTCATTTTTGTCAAACCTGAAGGGAAAGGGACAGAGACAACTACACAAGGTACCTGTTATGGACTGGCCCTAAAGGACTATGCATTTTCTTTGCTCTCATTCTATTGACTGGAGTCACTTTGCAGTAACTTTAAGATACTGTCAGCAATAAATACGGTCTAGCTGGATGCCTAGAAAGAACAGAAAAATTTGATGTCAACAGCTAGAATTTTCTACCATCATAGCCAAATATTTTGTATGTTTTTATGTCAATCTGATATCTAAAAGAAAATGGCAATTTTCAATATTTTGTAAGAATAAACAAAAAATATAATTTTTCATTTCTTTTTTTTCAGTACTGCAATTTGAGCTCATGGTTTTGCCCTGCAAGTGTTGTACCATTTGAGCCATTCCCCAAGTTGTTTTTGTTTCAGTTATTTTTCTAAAGAGGTCCTCTGATCTATGCCTGGACTATTCTAGACCACAGCCCTCTTGTTTATCTTTCCCACTTAAACTTGGAATGAGTCATTACACCCAGTTTTTAATTGATTGAGATGGAGTGTCTCCAACTTTTTACTCAGGCTGACCTTGAACCACAGCCCTCCCAATGTTTACCTCCTCAGTAGATTGGATTACAGGCATGAGACACCAGGCTTCTCCTCCATCATTAATTTTTCAAATATGTCAAATTTGTCCTTTTACACTTCAGGGAAACAAACATAACAATGTTGCTAGGCTTTTTGCTATATAAGCAATTCAAAATATATGTGTATTTTTGTTTAAGTTTGGCATTGACATATGAACCTGAAATCTTTACCTTTAAAAAGTTCACATATTCTATTTTGTCATTATTGACCTAAGTAGAAATAAAAAAGAGGTTTATGTTGCCAAATTATCACACCATGTGGCCTAAAGCTCTCCCCTCAATCATGACAGTGCCAAACTTGACAGGATCATTCTCTTGTCCCTGTCCTTAAAAATATTCTTGTAGCTTCTCTTCCCCTTATATATCTCAAAATAAATCTCTGTGCTATAATTAAAAGGAGCAGTATACTCTGGTAATGGAAATCATGGGAGTGTTCTTGAGACAATTTGTTTCTCAGCTCAAGTTTACCATAAGAGCTGTTTTTAGTACAGGGATTCTCAAGGGAAATCAAGAGAACTTGCTAAGAATTTCCAGGACAAGTGCAAGGTGCAGGTATGACATGGATATGACAACTGCAATTTCCAGAGCAACTTTCGGCCCCTAAACCAGAAACATCTGTCAATTACACCCCCACCCCTTTCATCTAATTTCAACTCAGTCATCAAAGTAGTTAAACTGGGAATGCTCTATTTCATGAAGGTGTCAGTATTGTGGTAATTTATTGAGAGATGAAAGAATATTCAATATATATTATGTTAAATGGTTCTTTGTCTACTAAGTGATTTGAATAACAGAAGGTGGTCTTTGAATTCACCATTGTTATTTGATTATTTTCCCTTAAGTTTGCTGCTGGGCATTTTATCCCAGCAAACATATAGCAATTTGCTTTACCTTAGGAAATTTTCGTATTTCTTTAACTATCCTGCATTTTATTAGCAATAAAGGAATTTTTTAAATTGAAAACAGAGGAAACTCTTTATTGAATATTTAGCAACCTCCACAAGAAAGAATGTTCTCACCACCAAAAATAGGATCAATGTATGAAGTCATAGATATCCTAAAGATTGTATTCCTACTTTCTTCAGAGCGTTTTTTAATCATAAGAGTACACTAAATTTTGTCAAAGGCTTTTTTTTCTGTAACAACTGAAATGATCATGGGATTTGAGCTTTGATTCTGTTTAGATGGTAAATTACAATTAAAATTACAGATGATAAATTACAATTGAA
Organism: Dipodomys merriami; assembly: GCF_024711535.1. Lineage (NCBI taxonomy): Eukaryota > Metazoa > Chordata > Mammalia > Rodentia > Heteromyidae > Dipodomys > Dipodomys merriami. Next base: position 222,586 of record NW_027206368.1, read on the forward strand.
ACCACGCTTGCACTCCTGGAATGAAGCCAACTTGATCCAAAAGTGAGAGAATTTTTGTTTTTTTTTTTTGTATATTTTTTGTTTGCGTTTTGTTTTTGTTTTTTTATTTTTCCAGCACTAGAACTTGAACTCGCCTTTTGCTCTCACTCAGCTTTTTCGTTCATGGATGACCTTCCACCACTGGAATCACACTGCTAGTTCAGCTTGGTTGCTGGTTAATTGGAGGTAAAATCTTACTCTTCTGCCTAGCTTTAAACTATGATCCTTAGATCTCAGCTTCCTGAGTGGCAGGGTTATAGGTGTGAGCCACTGATACTCAACTGATCTATTAATATGTTGATGAGTTCTGTTTGTAAGTATTTGTTTAGAATATTTGGACCTATCTTCAGTACAGAAAGTGGTCTATAAGTTCATTTCTTCTAGTCACCCTATCTGGCTTTGGAATTAGTATAATATGGGTTCCATAGAATGAGTTTGGTAGTTTTTCTTTTTTCATCTATTTCACCAATAGGTACAGGAGTACTAATGGTAATTCTTCTTTAGAAGTCTGGTAGATTTTGGCAGTAAATCCATCAGTTCTTGGGCTTTTCTTTGTTAGACTGCTTATTAAGGCTTTAATCTAATCATTTGTTTTAAGTCTATTTAAGTGGTTACTTCCTATTGGCTCAATTTTGGTAGGTCAATGTATCTAGAAATGTACCCATATTTTAGGTTTTCCAATTTGCTTGAATATCGATTTTTCAAAGAATTTCTTCATGATTGTATTGATTTCATTGGTATTTTTGTGCTGCGTATGTTTTTATCACTACTTTTATTTATTTGGATTTATCTTTCCTTTTAGTCAAATTAGGTAAGGATTTATCTTTTATAGCTTTTCAAACAATTATTTTTTTAAGTTGTGAACATACTGTACAGAGGGGTTACAATTACATGGGGAAGATAATGAGTACATTTCTTATCAAGCATTGCAGCCTCCTTCTTTGTTTACCCTTCACATCCCTTTCCAGCCTCACCCCGCCCCTCCACCCAATTCTCCCCACCACCAACAAAGTTGTTAAGTTCGTTTTATACATGACAACTTGTACTTCTCATTGTTGCAACGGGTCCATCTGTATCCTTAAACAACTTTTTTTCCCCTTCTCCTCCACAAATTATACCGACATCAAATATAGTGAAAGCAGGGGTGATACTGTGGGGGAGGGACATACAAAGCAACAAAGAGATAATCTTATAAATGCGTGAGAAACAAACCCATGAAATAAAAACAAAATTGAAATACATATCTAATGGTTCGTTTTCCTAAGATCACATTACCTGACCTTTTTTGCTTGACTCATACATATACTAGATATTTCAAATAAGGGAAACCATGGGACCTATGTTTCTTTGGGCTTGGCTTACTTTACTAAGTATAATGTTTTCCAAGCCTTTCCATTTCTTAACAAATGAGGCAATGTCATTCTTTTTGATGGAGGCATAGAATTCCATTGTGTATATATACCACATTTTCTTGATTCATTCATCTACTGAGGGACATCTGGGTTGGTTCCATATCTTAGCTATGGTAAATAATGCTGAAATAAACATAGTTGTGCTGGTAGCTTTAGTGTGGTCTTGTTTGTAAACATTTGGGCAAAGGCCCAAAAGTGGAATTGATGGATCATAGGGGAGCTCTATATGAAGTCTTTTCAGGAACCTCCTTACTGCTTTCCAATGTGGTTGAAAAAGTTGACACTCCCTCCAACAATGAAGTAAGGTTCCCATCTGTCAACATCCCATCCAGCATCTGTTGTTATTATAGTTCTTGATTTTTGCCATTCTAACTGGGGTGAGGTGGTATCTCAATGTTGTTTTGATTTGCATTTCTTTTATGGCTAGGGAGTTTGAGCATTTCTTCATGTGTCTATTGGCCATCCTTCTTTCTTCTTCAGAGAAGTTTCTCTTCAAGTCATTAGCCCACTTATTTATTGGGCAGTTGTTTCTTTGAGGATTTGTTGTTGGGGGATTTAATTTATTGAGTTTCAAGTATATTTTAGATATGAGACTCTTGTCCCTTGTATGGCTAGTGAAGATCTTCTGCCAATCCATGGGCTTTCTATTGTTCTTGCTAGCTGTCCTTTGCCATGCATAAGCGCTGCAACTTCATGCAATCCCACTTGTCCAACCATTCTTTGATTTGTTGTGTGTCCGGGTCTCTATTAAGAAAATATTGGCCTACCCCAAGGAGACCTATGGTTTCTCCTATTCCATCCTGTAATGGTTTCATTGTGTCTGCTTTGACTCCGAGGTCTTTGATCCATTTGGAGTTGATTGTGGTGCAGGGTGATATATAAGGTTCTAGCTTTAGTTTTCTACAAGTAATTAACTAATTTTGCCAGCATCATTTACTGAAGAGGCTGTCTTTCTTCCATTCTATATTTTAGCTCCCTTATCAAAGATCAGATGGCTATAGGTCTGTAGGTTCATTTCTGGGTTTTCAATTCTATTCCATTGGTCCTGAGGTCTGTTCTTATGCCAATACCAAGCTGTTTTGATTACTATGGCTTTATAGTAGAGTTTGAAATTTGGTATTGATATTCCTCCAGCAGAGTTCTTTCCATTGAAGAGTGTTTTTGCTATTCGGGGTCTTTTATTGTTCCTTATGAATTTTTGGATTGCCTCTTCTATTTCCTTGAAGAATGAGGTTGGAATTTTGATAGGTATCACATTAATTTGTAGATAGCCTTGGGAAGTATTGCCATTTTCACGATGTTAATCTTTCCAATCCAGGAGCATGGGAGATTTTGTCGTTTTCTAAGTTCTGTTTGATTTCCTTTTTCAAATTTTAATAGTTTTCATCTTAGAAGTCCTTCATTTCTTTCGTTAAGCTAATTCGTAGGTATTTTATTTTTTGTGGGGCTATTACTAATGGAGTTGCATTTCTAATTTCAGCCACACTTTTCTCATTGTGTGCATACAGAAAAGCCATTGATTTTGGGGGTTAATTTTATATCCTGCTAAATTGCCAACGTTTTGAATCAGCTTGAGAAATTTGGGAGTAAAGTCTATGGGATCCTTTAAATACAAGATCATGCCATCTGCAAAGAGGGAGAGTTTTACTTCTTCTTTCCCTATTTGGATCTCCTTTATGTTTCCATCTTGTCTTATTGCTGTAGCTAGGCATTCTAATACTAGATTGAAGAGAAGTGGAGAGAGTGGACATCCTTGTCTTTTTCCTGAGTTAAGAGGAAATGACTTTAGTTTTTCACCATTAAGTATAATGCCGGCTGTACGTTTTTCATATACAGGCTTTATTGTATTGAGGAATGTTCTATGGATTCCTAATTTTTCCAAAACCTTCATCATAAAGGGGTGTTGGATCTTGTTGAATGCTTTTTGTGCATCTATTGAGATAACCATGTGGTTCTTATCCTTGCTCCTCTTGATGTGATGAATAATATACATTGATTTGTGTATATTGAACCAGCTTTGCATCCCTGATTATCATCCCTGTTTGATCATGGTGTATGATTTTTTGGATGAATTGTTGAAGTCGATTGGCCAAATTTCGTTGAGAAGTTTTACATCAATGTTCATCAAAGAAATAGGTATATAGTGCTCTGTCTTTGATGAGTCCCTACCTGGTTTTGGGATGAGGGTTATGATGGCTTCATAGAATGTGTTCGGTAGTGATCTTTCTTTTGTGATTTCATTGAAGAGTTGGAGGAATATTGGCGTGAGCTCTGCTTTGAAGGCCTTGTAGAATTGCGCTGTAAAACCATCTGGTTCTGGACATTTCTTAGATGGAAGGGCTCTTATTGCTCTTTCTATTTCAGTGCTTGATATGGGCCTATTAAGATGGTTTAACTCATCCTAGTTTGGTTTTGGCATGTCAATATTTCCTAGAAAAAGGCCCAATTCTGCCAAGTTCTCAAACTTATTAGCATAAAGTTTTGAGAAGTATTCCCTTATAATGTTCTGAATCTTGGTTGTTTCTGTGGTGATGTTTCCATTCTCATATCTGAGTTTATTTATTTGTGTGTGTTCTCTTCTTTTTTTGATAAGATTTGCTAAGGGTCTGTCAATTTTGTTAATTTTTTCGAACAACCAACTCTTTGTTTAGTTAATTCATTCTATAGTTTTTTGGAAACTAATTCATTTAATTCTGATTTAATTTTAATTATTTCTTTCCCTCTACTGGATTTGGGTTTATCTTGCTGCTCTTTTTCAAGTCGGTTTAGATGTGCCATTAAATTGTTGGTTTCAAATCTCTCCAATTTGTTGATGTAGGAGCTCAGAGCTCTAAACTTGCCTCTGAGTACTGCCTTTGCTGTGTCCCAGAGGAGCTGGTAATTTGTGTGTTCATTTTTGTTGAATAGCATGAACATTTGAATTTCCTTTCTAATCTCTTCCATGACTCACTTGTGATTCAGCAGTGTGTTGTTCAGCCTCCATGTGTTACCGGACTTTCTTTGGTGGCTTTTGATGTTGAGTTCTAATTTTATTCCCTTGTGGTAAGAGAGAATGCAAGGTATAACTTCAACATTTCTGTATTTGGACAACCTTCTTTGTGGCCTGAAATGTGGTCTATTTTAGAAAATGTTCCATGTGCTGCTGAGAAGAACGTGCATTCTGATGCTATTGGGTCAAATATTTGGTAGATGTCTCTTAAATCTAGTTGATCTATGCAGCTGTTTAGATCTGCGGTTTCTCTGTTGAGGTTTTGCCAAGTTGATCTATCTAGTGGGGAGAGTGGTGTGTTAAAATCCCCAACAATTAATGTCTTTGGATCTGTGAGGGATTTGAAGGAAAGTAATGTTTCTTGGATAAATTTTTGTGCTCCGTTGTTTGGCGAATAGATATTTAGAATTGTAATATCCTCCTGAAGGAGAGATCCCTTCATTAGTATGTAAAGACCTTCTTTATCTCCTCTCACAAATTTTAATTTGAAGTCTATTTTATATGTTATTAGGATTGCAACTCCTGCCTGTTTATGGGGGCCCTTTGCTTGGTAGATTTTGTTCCAGACTTTCACCCTGAAAATGTGTTTGTTTTTACGGGCAAGATGTGACTCCTGAAGGCAGCAGATAGAAGGATCTTGTTTTTTAATCCAACTAGACAGTCTATGTCGCTTAATTGGAGAGTTAAGTCCGTTAATGTTAAGAGATGGGACTAAGAGGTATTTGGGAGTTTCTGCCATGTTATACCTTCTTAAGGGCTGTGATAACTGGGTTCTTCCTATGGTTCTTGGATTCACAGTTTGAGTGCAATTTCTTGGCCTACATTGTGGTCTTGTTGGTTTTCTATGTGTAGGACATCTTTAAGAATCTTTTGTAGGGCTGGTTTCGTGGAGATGTATTATTTCAATTTTTCTTTGCTATGGAAGATTTTATTTAGCCTCCAGTTATGAAGGAGAGTTTAGCTGGGTACAGTATTCTTGGTTCAGAGTTCTTTGTTTTTAAGGCATGGCATATATCATTCCAGGCTCTTCTTGCTTTGATTGTCTCTGCTGAGAAATCTGAGGTGATTCTAATTGGTTTCCCTTTATAGGTGATTAATCTTTTCTCCTTGACAGCTTTAAGGATCTTTTCCTTGGTCTGAGTTGTTCCTGTGTGGATTATAATGTGATGGTGGGATGTCCTGTTCTGGTCTCGTCTATCTGGAGTTCTAAAACCTTCTTGTATCTGAACAGGCCTATCTTTTTGCATATTTGGGACATTCTCTGATAGGATGCTGTTACACAAATTTTCTAGACCATTAACTTCTGTTTCTAGGTGTTCCTCTACACGATTATCCTTAGATTAGGCCTTCTGAGTCTTCCAAGTTTTGGATAGATCTATCATATTAATTGAACTAGTTTTGGAAGGTTGTATGTTCTTTCTCTATAATATCTAAAGTGTCTTCAATCCCCGAGATTCTATCTTCTGCATGGATTAGCCTGCTGTCAAGACTCTCTACTTTGTTTTTTGTTCTTTTCCTTCTAATTGGTCAGCTTTGATGGCTTCAAATTCTTTGTTGAAGCTTTGTTTTAGATCTTGTATGAACTTCTTTACTTCCTTAATTTGTTGCTCAGTGTTTATTCTCAAGTCACTTAGTTGATTGTTTATGTTTTCCTTGGACTCCCATTCCTTCTCTTGGGTTCCATTCAGCATTCCCTTTGTGGTATCCCTGACTTCCTTCAGCTCTTTGTTAATGGATCCCATGAATGCCTTTAGTGATATTTGTGCATTCTCATCCTGCTCTCTCAATTCCTGTATTACTCTTTGCTTAGCTTCCTCCCATTCACGCCATTCCTGTAGTTCTCTTTGACTGTTCTCAGCCTGTTCATGCCATTCTTGCCTTTCTCTTTGAGTATTCTCAAGCTGCTCATGCAAATCCTGTATCAGTTTTTGAGTAGCTTCCTCTCACTCATGATATTCCTGTATATTCCTGTGGATTGCCTCTTCTCTCTCCCTATCATGCTCATACAGAGTCCTATTTAGGTTTTCAATCTTTTCCTGCATTGACCTTTTGTTTGCCTCCTCTCTCTCCCTATCACGCTCATACAGAGTCCTTTGTATGTTTTCAATCTTTTTATTTATCATGTTTTCCAACAGTGTTTGTAGAGCTATTTGGAAACTCTCCTCTGGATTATTCATTATGTGTTCTGTCCCCTGATAATCATGAGTGGGAATTGTGACACCTGCAGTTGCCATTTTTCTTGTGGTTTTCCGGCTTACTCTGCCCATTTGGGATGAAAATAACACCAGTTTTTTGCTGGACCACTAACTTAAGGCAAGCATCAACCAAAGTCTGAATTTGCACACTCAATAGTCTGCAGATACAGTCTAGTTCAACAGATACATCTATTCAACATTAAACAACTATATATTAATTAATGGGCTCCGAACCGTAAAGAATTTGGAAAACCATAAATTATTAGGGTTAGGGAGAGATGTGGGTAAAAAATAGGAAGAGAATGATGTGGGAAGGCACAGGGAGAGTTAACTAAGTCCTAATCTCAAAGCAGGAAATAGGTTGGATAGGATGAAAGCAGACAGAGAGAAAAGAAGAAGAAAGAGAAAGGGAAAAAAAGAGACCAGAAAAAATAGAAAAGTAAAAATTAAAAATATTATGCAGAACGAATGCAAACTATTCAGAGAAGAACGTGAATATAATGAGAGAAGGGAGGGGGATATAAAGGAGATGTGAAAAATTTAAAAATAAAAATCCTTAATATATTATATCGGTATAAAGAGGTAGTACTGCTATTAAGGAATTTGAGTCTCAGAGGTTTTGATTAAGTGTGTACACCATGGTGGATAGGGTCTCATAGTCAACTATGGGTTTATCTGAGGATGTGCGGAACAACAATTAAGTCACATAAAGAAGAATGAAAGAGAAGAAAAGGTGAAAAGGGTAAGAAAGAAAGAAAAAAAGATCAGAAGTTAAGTAGAGCTGAACAAAAAACAAAAAGAATTTTTTTTAAAAAAAGAAAGAAAAAAAGGAAAGAAAAACGCACACACATATGTACTCCTAAAATAACAATTATAATAAGAAAAAAGGTTGCTAGAATTTTTTTTTCAAAAATGGTAAAAATTTAAAATTAAAAAAAGTTTTAGAAAGGAAAAAAATTTTTTTTATAAAAGGTACAAAAAAAAAAGAAGAAAAAAAAGTTCTTTGATTTTTTTGGGAAGATTGGGAAAAGTCCTGTATCTTCCTTGTGGCTGTAAGCACCCTCTTGTTGGAGTCTCTGGTCTGCTTATGGTCCTGTGGCTTGGTTGGTTTCTTAAGTCAGTTTGTTGGAACAGGCAGAAACATGCTCTGCTTTACCCAGGATTTTGCGATCCTCCTTCCAGGTTAGTTCAATGTGAGGGAGATATGCTTTGAGTATCATAAAAGAGGAAGATGGCTTTTTCCTCAAGTTTGGAGATGCTGTGTGAGGTTAGGTTCTGGGTAGAGTTGAGGCCTTTCAGCAAACAGTAGCTTTTCCCGGGGGCTGGTTTGTGAGAAACTCACAGATCCATTCTCAGGGTTTCTGTTTACTGAATTTCAATTGATTGTCAAGGCTGCTAAAGGGAGGGGCAGCCTCTGGCTCTGATTACCCAGTGAAGAAAGCCAGTCCTAGGGCTGGCACTCGAGCTGGGTGAGTTTTTCCTGGGTGGAGCTGAGTCTGGCAGGTCAGTTTAGGTTCTTGTGACCTGCTAAATGACTCTACTTTTCTTCCAAGGCCTGAGTTGGAGCTAGCAGCTCCGCTGAGCTTTGTCGGTATCCAAGATGGAGATCTCTGGTACTGGGGGGGGGGAGTGGTGGCCTTCTCTCCTTTGCTCCCTGAGAAAGAGTAAGGATGTCAGGCTTCTACTCTTGCCGAGTCTTGGTTCATGGGTCATCTCTGGTCTGTGAATTGCAGGATGAAGATGTCTGCTCCTTGTAGGTTGTTGCTGGTGTTGAGTAGAATCTGCTCACCCTCTGTGTCTGGCTCCTTGCTCCGGGACTCTGTGTGATTCAGGTATGGCGGGTTCGGCCACCACTGCCACTGCTGCCGCCGGGTGGCAGCGGCTTCTGGCAAGAGCTCAGATCTGTCTCCTTGCCAAATTTTCCCTCTGTGGCCTAAATCTCTGTCCTGTGATGGCACATTTGGTGTGACTGTCTGGCTTAGGACTGTTCACTGGAACTCTAAAACTGCTTTCTATGTGAGAGCTTGTTTAGCCTCCAGCTTCTCCTCCACCATCTTGACCGCAAACCCAATAAAGGAATTTTCAAAAAAGGAGAAGGTGGAACTATCATTTTAATCAGTTTTCTAATTCTCCAGGTTAATTTCCTATTCTTACCTATAAAAGATAATTGATGTTTTCCTATTGATATTGATATTACATGAGCAAGGTAATGAGAGTATATTTCTTGTCAAGCATTGTTGCCTCCTCCTTTGTTTCCCCTTAAAATTCCTGTCATCCTATCCCTCCAAAAATTGTAAAGTACGTTTTTGATATAACGTCTTGTACATCTCATTGAGTGCTCATTTTAAACCGTAATCAATAAATATTTATTAACAAATATTTATTGAGGTGCTGGTATATGCTAACTTTGGTCTTAAGATCTAGATGACAATCAAAAGAAGCCATAAATTCTATGTTAAGAAGCTTACATTCTAAGATGGAGAAAGGCAGTAAGATGTAAAAATACAGAGAAGGAGATAATTGTGGGAAATTAAAACTTTGAACTATGGCTGGGCACTTGTGGTTAATGCCTGTAATCCTAGCTATTCAAAAGGCTGAGATCTGAGGATCATGGTTTGAAGCCAACCTAGGCAAGAAAGTCCATGGAACGCCTATCTCCAATTGAACACCAAAAAACTGGAAGTGGCACTGTAGCTCAAGTGGTAGCATGGTAGTTTGGAGTACAAATGCTCCCAGGCCATGAGTTCTAACCCAAAGACCCATAAAAAATAAGATAAACTACTGTAAATTTACAGCTTGGTGAAGACCCAGAGAAAGAGTGGTCCAAGCAGGAAAACTACAATTGCAAAGACTGAGGGTTTTGTTTGTTGGTAGTATGTCACAGAGGTGAATATGACCAAAACAAGGTGAGGGAATGGACAGGTGAAACAATAATGTTAGACAAGTCAATAGAGAACACAGAAAGATAACATAAAAAGTCCTAGTTGTAAGCATATTGCTCACCTTTCGTCCTCAGCTCCACCCAGACCTGAGCTCCTCTCAGCCCCGGAGTTCCCGCCATACAGCTGGCCTCTCCCTTTCTCTCTCTTCCAGGTCCCACGTGATCTCCCACCTACCTCACTTCCTGCCCCAGAACCTCCTGCTACCTGCATTTGGACAGGTGCCATGTGCTCCCTCTTGGGGGAAATATGGCTCATCTAATAAACTTTGTAATAACGTGTCTGCTGTGCCTGCTTGCCTCCACGTGGTCCCCTGCAGCAGATGAGAAGATCTTTCATTGGTGGCCTTTCAATAGTGAGACTAATAAATGCTTTGGCACCTTAAAAGTCAAGAGGAACAAAGTCTAGGTGGACAGATGAGGGGTGGTGTTAAAAGCCACTTGGAATCAAGGTATATTTGAAGGTAGAAGTTAAAGGGTAGAGGTTAAAATGTGAAATCTAGGGCAACTCCAAAGCAGCCAGAGTAGTATGGTATCATTTGCTGTATTATAAATGATTTGATGATATTTATTCATTCAAACATTTATTAAGTGATTATTTTGTATCAGATACTATAACCCTCCAAAGCATTCTAATATAAGCAAGGCATTCTGAGGGCTAGCATTAGGCAGAAAAAGAAGGATGTAGAGGATATGACAATTTTAAGAAGTATGTGAGAGTCAGAGTTGGTAGGATGTGGTGCCTCATGTTGAAAGTGAGAACGATTCTGGTAGCATTTTAAAATTTCTGATGCAAGTGATAGATGGAATTGCTATTAACAAAGACTTGGAATGTGTAAGAGGAAATTAGTTTGTGGGGAGATGTTAGTATAGACCTGTAGATTTGGGTGATGTCAGTGCCATCATTTTACCAACTTTAAAGTTTCCTCATAAACCTCTCTCTTAATGGCATATGCAAATCTCAAAGACGGTGACCAGAGACATTATTTCATTTGGGATTAATAAATAGTGAGTTTCTAATTTTTAAAAAGTAAGAAAAGAAATTGGTTTGTGTCATCAGCATTGACAGATCCTGAGTGAGTATTTACTGCTTCCAGTGTAACAGGCACGCCTCTTACTGCTTAACATAAACAACCTCATTTCATAATTAAAACATTTATATTGATGTCATTGTTATTGTCCCTGTTCTTGCATGAGCATTGCCTGGAACTTGGAGAAGTAATTTATTCAATGTCAACATATTCATGGATTAGGAGTGCTAGGACTTGGATGTTTTCCTTATGCCAATGTTTGTAGCAGTTGGGTTTCAGAAGTTTTGTGAATTTGGACTCTGAAGCTGAGATACAAGCTGGAGACAAATAGTTGAAAATCATCAGCATCAGCTTTGACCGCATACCCTCAATGGCTGCCTTCTTCCTATCTCACTGTTGTGCCTCTCCTGTTGTATGACCCAGGATCATTTTCCATGTAAGCTATTTGCATTTGAATCCATGTCCCAGAGTCTGCTTCTGAGGAGCCAGACCGCAGATAGAGACTGATGAAGAATTAATAGAGAACAAGGAATATAGGACACGAAATGTTTTCTTAGGGACTTAGTTAAGAAAGTAGGGAAATAAACAGGAAAATAATATCCCAAGAGAATTCAGGACAACTTTTTAAGAAGGGAAAGAATTAACAGAAAGGAAAACACTGAAGAGGTCCTGGAAAAGAATTTTCTCAATAGTTAAACAAACCAAAAGCAGCAGCAGAAAAAAAAATAGCACTAACATAGAGGAGGAAAATCTAAGAGTCCAGGAAAGGAAAATAGTGACCAGAAAGGCATGAACAGGTCAGACAGTCTTAATTCCTCTAAGGTTTTGCTGACTTGATCAAAGATCACTTGAATAAGATCAGACTTCCTAACTATCTCTGCTTTACCTTTTCAAATTCTCTACACTTAATTTAATCCACCACTGCTTTAATCTTGAGACTTCACCAATAACCTTTTTGTATTCCTTTTCATTAAAATTAAGGAAATTGTGGAGTTCCTCACTTGAAGAATCTTTACAAGTAGAAATGTTTTTTATACAAAGAAACTGAGTCCCTGATAAGATCTCACTTTTCGTGTTTGTGAAATCAAGTGGTAGGAAACCAAGAGACGATCTTTTCTACTATGTTAGGAACAAGAAAAAGCAAAGAAGTTATGTGTAAAAAGAAAGTGTGTGGAGTTTTCCAGTAAGCAATTTGCATTTCTAATATCATGTAGGTCTGAATTCTTCTCTGCTGATTACATCCTTGTAACCTAGCTATTCAGGAGGCTGAGATCTGAGGATCATGACTCAAAGCCAGCATAGGTAGGAAAGTCCATGAGATTGGTATCTACAGTTAACCACCAAAGAGCCACAAATGGAGCTGTGAATTGCATGGCAAAGCATTATTCTTGAACAAAAACACTAAGGTACAGTGTTCAGGAACTAAGTTCAAACCCCAGTACTGGTACAAAAAATAAAGATTAAAGGGCAGAAAAGTGCTTGAAGCAGAGAAAACGTAAGAAAAACCGAGAAGAGACTCCTATGAGCTGGGATTTTCTTTTATTGGGCCCTCCACTGGGATCATGACTGGGAATGGGTCCTTCCATGACCATGGATGGGGAGACAGGTGCTCCACTCCAGCACATGTCAGGGGAGTGCGCTAAGACATCTGAGACCAGTTACTGATGGAACAATAGGGACATTCTGCACAGTATCATAGTTCTTGTCGTGTTGTCATTCATTCCAGCTGCCTTTTTATGTCCCTAACTACCTAGCCAGGGCAATTAGGTCTCCCTTATTACTTTTGTCTTCCTTTTTGCAAAGTATTTTATTTTCATATTTTCCTATTTTGCTTTCCATCAGCAACCAAGTATAATTATCTAACCTTCTCTTGGGACCATAATCTCTTTGTCTTTCTTTTTTTTTTTTTTGTCGGTCGTGGGGCTTGAACTCTGGGCCTGGGCACTGTCCCTCAGCTCTTCAGCTCAAGGCGAGCACTCTACCACTTGAGCCACAGCGCCACTTCCGGTTTTCTGGTGGTTTTATTGGAGATAGGAGTCTCACGGTCTTTCCTGCCCCGGCTGGCTTTGAACCGCGATCCTCAGATCTCAGCCTCCTGAGTAGCTAGGATTACAGGCATGAGCCACCAGCGCCCGGCTTCTCCTTGTCTTTCAAAGAATGTCCTTCCCTCAGTTTCAACAAGAAGAGAGGAGGTAGATGAGATCATGGGGTCAGATGAAGAGTGTGGCCTCCACAACAGGAGGACCCCTGCCTGCCCCTCAAGGAAGCACCTCTGCATCCAGCTCTTCCCCAAAAGAGGCAGAAGTAAAGAGGTCTGCCAGGCCAATTAACTATGATCTCTCCCTTTGGCCATAAAATTCATTAATCATGAAGGCTCCACATGGTCACTGATCTTTTAATGATGATGATAATTTGCACACTAAGCAAGCAGTCTCAAGAATGTTGCTTTTAGTAGAATTTGAGAGCCATGCTTAGGCAGGTTATTCCAAAGTCAATTACATTTTAATACTTTGTTTGAAAAGTTGCTCTTTTCATCTTGACAACTTTATTTTATGAATATCATTATTTGGGGTGTTATTTTCATGGTGCTGGGGAAGTTAATCACAGCCAAGTATTTATTAACTTAATAAAAGAAAAAAAAACCCTAGAAAACACACTTTTAAAGTAATTGCTGGGTATTAGTCGCTCCCACCTGTAATCCTAACTACTCAAGAGGCTGATTACATTACAAAGCAATCCCAGACAGAAAAGTCTGTGAGACTCTGATCTGCAGTTAACCACTAAAAAGCAAGAAGTGGAGCTAAGGCTCAAGTTGTAGAGGCCAGTGCCTAGGCCTTGAGTTAAAGACCTAGAATCAGCATACAGAACAATTATAATAATTTAAAATAGTCTAGATTTTAAAACTATAATGAAACTTAAATGTTTAAATAATATTTATTCTGAGTGATTCGCAAATAAAATTAAACCCAAAGACATTATGTGACTTTCCAGCAGTCATAAATATCAGAAGTTGTTGAGCTGGATCAAAAGTCTGGTATTTTCCCCTCATCTTCTTTATGAAATTAAATACATTAAGGTAACATAGCATTCCAAAATGAAGTTCTTCCATAATCAATTAAATCATACATAGTTGAATGTTCCTGCACTCCAAATTATACAGATTGCCTCACAAGTGTTTGTCATGTCTAGATAATTTTCTTAATTTAAAAAACAAAATCCTTTTATTTGTTTTTCTTAAAGTAATAATACTTTTCATGAGGTGATATGGCCACCAAAAACTGGAATCATGATTACAAAAAAAATTAATTACATGCAGAATGATGTTTAATGAAACAGTCAAATCTCCATGATGTTAGAGGATAACATATAGGAAATAAAGAGTCTGTCTTCATAATAAAAGGCAAGACATTACAAGTGATTAAAGTTTCCCATGCGATTTCACATTTGTCTTCATATCATCCTTATTCAGTGATTGTCACTGTCTGGACTCTGTTATTCAGTACTGAAATCAAGTTCGGGGTCTCAGACAAGATAGGTCAGTGCTCGGCCACTGAACTACAACCCAAGCTCTGTTACTGTCTTTGATTACTTTAGATAGAGGGTTGATATAAGAGTTATAGTACTAGTGTTAAGCAGGAATCATTCCTCAACTCTCCATCTCTTGGCTGTAAATTCTGGATTTCTTCCACATGACATGTTTGTTATGGAGCATGTGTGATATGGTCATTCTGTGCTAGTATTAAGTTTTTAAATGAATGGCTTCTCAAGTGGTGAGAGTAGAGGAGAGCCTAAACTAGGACTGGGTCAGGATGCATTGTCTTCTTCTCATGGATCCTCTGCAGTGTGCATGTACCCTGTGCAGATTCTGGCTTACTCAACCTCCTGGCCTGCCTGCCACAGGACCACATCCAGTAGACAATACGACATCATCTTTAAAAGTGTCCTTCCTTCACATACTGGATAAAATTTTCATAGTTGAGAACATGGGTGCTTTAGAGGTGTGGAAGGAGGAATAAACCATTCTGAAAATAGCTACCTAACATTAAAAGATGAGAGAGGGAAAGGAACCACAAAGATGTGCAGACCATGAAAGCCACAACTTGAGAATTTCTTGACTAAGGAAGGAGTGAAGCAAAGCAAGGGTTTACACTCTAGAAGTGGCACAGGCCTGTGGTTTGGGACATTTCCTATCAAACTCCTGTATATCACAGCAGGCAACGTCTTCAACATCTGCTCGGATTCTCCATCCCAAGCACTCAGTAGAAGGGAGCTTACTTCAAATCTTTGATGCTCTGGTCAACTGAGGCTAATTCTAACTATCTCACACTGTGCCACCTACCCTGTAGATCTCTACTCTCTCTATATACTAAAAAAATTATCTAACTTAACCTTTTCACTCAAAGGGCTGCTTCTGTTATAGCAAAACCAAATCAGCTAATTCAATTAGGGTAATCTTTGCAATACTGAGCTCTATTTTTGTGGAGTTTGCTTCCTCTCAGCCATATACTTCATTGTTTTCCCTTACAATTATCAGGAAAATCCTCTCTCACCTTCACAGTGTTTCTCTTTGAAACAACAAAATTGTGTGGTTATACTTCGTAAAGTATATTTGCAATGTATGGAGATCTTCCTACCTATAAAAAATATTGTAGAAACTATAAGGTCTGTTAAAGTAAACAAAATCTCATTTCAATTTTGTCAGAATGAAAATAAACAGTGAAAAGAATAAATATATGGCACATGGAAATATCACTTATAAGAGAAATTTCAATACTGTGCTATGGTACATGAGGAAGAGAGATAATCTGGGAAGTTTTAATGAAGGCTAAGATTTGAGTAAGCATTATAATTAGTAAGATAAAATAATAACTGTGACAATAAAATTAGAAGCCAGATGTTGCTGGTGGCTTAAACCTGTAATTCTAGCTACTCAGGAGGTTGAGATCTAATACTCACAGTTTGAAGCCAGTCCAGGCAGACAAGTCTATGAGATGCTTATCTCCAATTAACCAACAAAAAGCTGAAATGGAGCTCTGGCATAAGTGGTAAAGCACAGCCGTAAGCAAAAAGCAATGGGACATTTCTGTGGCACTGAATTCAAAGCCCAGAACACACACACACACACACACACACACACACACACACACACACACACACAGAGGCACACATACATCTAGTAGAAGGTAGAGTGCATTAATGAATCTTTCAGAAACTACACAAGATGCTGTCAATTCATATACCTAACAAATTTAATTGAATTTATATTTGTATTAAGTCAGCTATATGACTGATGTTAGAATCAAGAAAAGCATATATCTGAAAAGATTTTAAGGTATCTTACTATGAAGATCCAGGAAATGTAGGTAAGTGGTTAAGATTAAGATTTCAATCTTCAGGCAAAAAAATAAGACTTTAAGCTAAGGATAGATGATAACAAGGAGATAGGGACCTGTTCAGTGGCTATTGTAATGGTCCAGCTGAAACAAGGAATTGAAGCAAAGAAAAAATGTGAGACCAATAAAGTGCCCAATCAAATTAGCCTAACCTATCCATTTGATAATGGATGCCATTCTGTCTGACAAGAAAGCTGTTTTGTAGAAAGTGTCCTGAAAACAAGCAGAGCCCTAAATGTCTCATCAGAGGAAATGTGCACACAGAGAAATACTGAAGCCCAGATGAAATGCAGTGATGATCAAGTGCATGAAATAGTACAGATAAGATGCAGATATAAAAATCCCCCTCTCAAGCTGTTCCCCATGTCCAAAATTTGAACCATGGTCCAAGAAAGAGCCAGCCAGTCAATAGGAATACAAATAAGGACCTAGCCATTCAAAGATAACCTAGCCAAAAATACAAACTTCACTTCCAAGATTTATAAAATTTGATTTCAAACTATTGTCTATGTTTAAGAGCTGAAGTTTATGTAAAATTTGTGAAGTTTAGAATCAGAAGCCAACAAGAGGCAAACATTTGCCTTTCAGAAGTTTGTAAGGACAAACCGTGGAAAATATATATACCCTCCTCCTCTACAACCCCAAACATTGCTCACTTTCCTATGAACAAACAAAAAGTATGATTTCAATTTTATATTTATTATAATCTCCAGCCAATTTATTTAATTCTTAATATATAATGGGGTTGCAATGTATATTTTATGTAAGTTATATAATTTTTTCTCACTATAGGCATTTTTATTTTCCAAATTTATTGACTTGCTAAAGTAAGAAAAGTTTGTTCATTAAAGGAATTTTTTATACATTTCTTCACCCAAAAAACGTAGAATATGAGCTGGGTGCAGGTAGCTCACACCTAGCTACTTAGGAGGCTGGGATCTGGTTCAAGGTCAACCCAAGCAGGACCGTCCTTGAGACACTTATCTCTAATTAATCACCAAAAAGCAGAAGTGGAGCTTTGGCTCAAGTGATAGAGCACTATCCTTGAGCAAAACAGCTCAGAGACAACTTCTAAGCCCTGAGTTCAAGCCCTGAGTCTGAACACAAAACCTGGTAAGATGGTAAGTGCCTTAGGTCAGGCCTAAGCAAAGTCAAAGACAATGGAAAGGGAAAAGGTGGTGTTGTGATTCACTTTTACGCAAACCTGTGAAGAAAATGTTTCTTCTTTACCAGAGAAGACAGGTGACCGACCTGATAAAACAGCTTGAGTACTTGAATTATTTTTGTAAAAGGCTGCACTCCAGCCAGGAACACATACAATGGATGAGTATATAATATTTCATAAACTACTAAGCTTTCAAATTTTGGAATTTATTTGTTAAAGTGCTAGAGTTACCTAACTAGGTATTCATTTGGAAAGAAAAATTAGGAAAAATAACCATGCAAACAACACCCAATGAATTTCTTAAATCTGTGAAAGTACATAAGAAAAATAATTTGATTCAAAACTTAGTGCCTTTTTGGTTTGATCTCAAGTTCTTAAGTTTGCTAAGACTAGCACTCTACCACTTGAGCAGCACCTTCAGTTCTCAAAGTTATGTGTATATTGATCAGTAAGAATGTTACCTCTGCACAGATCTGTACTGTTTGTGAAAGATAATGGTAGACAGGGCATGAATATGTTATTTATTTTTTTTTATTGTGAGAATACCGTACAGAGGAGCTACAATTTCATGGGCAAGATAACGAGTACATTTCTTATCAAGCATTGTTGTCTCCTCTGTTTCCCCTTCCCATCGCTTCCGCTTCCCATACTCCTCCCTCCCCCCACCCGATCCTCCCCTCCACCAAAGTTGTAAAGTTCATTTTTTGACATAACGACTTGTATATCTTATTGTTTCAATGGGTCCACCAGTAGTTTTTGTCAAAAAGTATTTGCTGTACATCTTTAGGGACATAGATTCAAATTTTAACTTTTAAAAGGCTTGTACTTTAGTCTGATCTCAAGTATCAAGTGCAGATTATTTATTATTTTGATACATGCTAATTAACATACACTATTATGGTGTTGAAATAGTTTTAATTATTTATTTTCCCATCAAGAGTAATTCATTTTTATATTATTTTCTTGCTAGGAAAACTTCAGGACTCTATTGTGAAGCTATGATGTATTACAAAAATCTTCCATGGTGCTTCTTCAAAGACCCAATCACATCCACGTGACAGATGCACAGATACACAGAGACATGATAAATTATACAGGACTGTAGGCATTCACACAGACACCAAAGACAGAAATTCAAAGGCACAGTAGCTGTGTTGGGGTGTTTTTATACATTTCCATAGCTTGTGGCACTCCTCAGCATTTGTCTTTTCTTCTGTTTCTCATACACTCTTTGGTCTGTGAGGTAAGGGATCCCATATTATTATTTATTGAGATTATTAATTATTAAGGGATCCCCTTCTACAGAAATATCAAATGCGTACTCTAAGCCATATTTTAAATATACAATACTCAAAATGTATTTATTGATTGACAAATGATAACACGAAAGGAATTCTGGAAAAACATTTTACAGGTATTTTTTTCTCCCTGAAGTTGTGGGGCTTGAACACAGGGCCTGGGTGCTGTCCCTGAGCATTTTTGCTCAAGGCTAGTGCTTTGAGTGCTTTGAGCCACAGCTCCATTTCTGTGTTTTAAGTGGTTACTTAGAGATAAGAGATTCACTGGGACTTTCCTACCAGGGCTGGCTTTGAACCACAACCCTCAGATGTCAGCTTCCTGAGAAGCTAGGATTATAAGTGTGAGCCATGGACCATTCCTAGGTAAATGTGTGTGTGTGTGTGTGTATGTGTGTGTGTGTGTGTGTGTGTGTGTCTGTGTGTGTGTCTGTGTGTGTGTATGTGTGTGTGTGTGGACTTAGGGTTTGAACTCAGGGACTGGGCACTGTCCATGAGCATTTTTGCTCGGGAATAGTTTTCTACCATTTTTGCCACAGCCCCAGTTCTGACATTTTTGGTAGTGAATTGTAGATACGTAAGTTTCGTAGGTCTGGGCTCTGATGGCTTAAAACTGTTATCCTAGCTATTCAAGAGGCTGAGATCTGAGAATTGTGATTCAAAGCCAGCGAGGTGAGGAAAGGCCATTAGACTTGTATCTCCATTTAACTACCTGAAAATGACAAATGGAACTATGTCTCAAAGTGGTAGAGCACTAGCCTTGTGCAAGAAAGCTCAGGGACAGCCCCCAGGTCCTGAATTCCAGACTTATAATCTACAAAAAATGTCTCATAGGCTTTCCTGTCTAGGCTGGCTTCAAATTGTGATCCTCAGATCTAAGACTCCTGAGTTGCTTGGATTACAGGTATAATCCACTAACAACTGGTAAATTTTAAATTCTTTGTAAAGGAGAATTTTAATTTTAATGATTTAAAATATCCTCCTTAACATTCTACCCAAACTTCTCTGAAAACACCCTAATAGAAAAGTGACTGAGTTTTATTTTACCATTTTTAGTAGATGAAAGCACATTAAATTCTTTTCCACTAATTTCTAATTTTGTGAAAATTTAGACAAGGACTGAACTTGTTTGGCAAATATGTCTTCAAAATTCTTACAATTTAACTTTTAGATGAATATGTTTAAATTTTCAGGGACTAATAATCTCAGTAAAATTATATAGTAATTATCATTCAACTTAATATATACATTAATTTATAAACATAAATAGATAGAATAAAGCCTTCTGTTAATACTTTTTTCAGTTCTTAAGTGGTATCTTTGGAAATAATAGGGCTATTTCAGAATGTTTTATAACATCTCAGACAAGATCACATAACATGGCAATGAATATAACACAAAGAAAGTTCTGCTACTACTTTGCTAAATGACTTAAAAAAAACTTACCCTCTAAGTCTCAATATATTCATTTGAAAATGTAATTGACCTGAAGACTTATTTTAAGAATGCAATTAATGTTATTCCTGGCCAATCATTCAGTGTTGACTAGATATTACTATTATTATTATAATCTGATCTAGAATCATGAGGGCCTTTTATATCTTGTAAGTATCCCTAGTAGTTCGTGATATGATTAAAATTATATTATTTTTAAGGTAAAGAAATACAAATATAGTTTTCTATTTTTAAGTGTTGGATTCCATTAAGTACAAACTTGCCTTTTGAACAGATTTCTGTTTGTGTACTACTATGTTTTTATCAATAGGTAAGTGCCCTTTCCTTTGGGAAATTTCTCCCTTTCCTTTGGTTTATATGGGCTCAACTAATTTTTATTCATTGGTTTAGGTGGGCTCAACTTTATTTTTATTCATTGGCATCATGTCAAGATCCAAATTCACTCAAGAAGAATAAAATATTTCCATATTTATTGGTTTGGTGATTGATTCTGAGCTAATCCAGACAGATCCAATCAGATTCTTTCCTTTTATGTGCTACAGGGATATTAAGAATAGAAGTCTTTTCTTCTTGGGTCCAGATGTATGAGGATACCATGAATTAGAGCTGTTAATGGATGGAAAGATTCATCTGAAGAAGGATAAAATGAAGTCAAAACACATATAAGACAGAGATAAGAGACAGATGCATAGAGATAAACCCTGTTTCCATTTATGTGGGTAATATTTTTTAAACTTTTACTGTAAAATGATGTATAGAGGGTTTACAGTTACATGTCTGTCTCAACCACCTCGACCAGCAAGGAAGACAGGACTCGGGATTCTTCTCAAAGCAGTTTATTCAGGAACCTCATCTGCAAGCTTCTCCCTCCCCCCCGCAACCGTGCTCCGGTTATAAGCCTCCTGGATGGCCAATCCCGAAGTGCCATGTGGCATATACTAATAGGGTCGCAAACACGGAAGCAAGCCAGTAGCCAAGCCATAGCCATATAAGGAGTTGTTTTTCACAGAGAGCACTCGCCATCGGGAAGGCGGAAGGCGGAAGCCAGCGCCATCTTTGGTCGCGGCCCCTGCAGCTCTCCATAGCTCCCCCTTTTTGTTTTATTAAGCAACAGGTAAGAGTAGAGGTTGGGCCTCTGTCTAAAACATTAATGAGAGGACCCTGCACTGGTCTTCGCCTGAGGGGCGCCTTCCCCAGTGACGACCAGGCCCGTCCGATGCCTTTTTTGCAGAGGTGGGATCTTGGGCATCAACCCACTTGCAACCCAACATGCTCTCCTTGGGCTCACGCTGGGAAGTGATTCCCAAGTGCAGTGCGTTTGCCTTACACCCTGTGCTATTCCTTTAACGTGGCAAGCCACGTGTAGGGGGACTGTCCGGCCTCAATGGCAGTGAAGGCCTGGACCACCATAGCCATACTCCTGCACTGTGAGCTCCTAATCCGGCATATGCACCACAGGCACAGCAAGATCACCAATGCCAGGATACCGATAAGAGAGCCCATTCCCGCCCCCTCCTTCAAATGATCCACAGCTGTCAAAATCCAGGAGGAAACATCTTGTAACAGGGCATCATCCATCCGGCTGGAGTTTACCGCGACAATGGCTGATTGTAGCTGTAACATCAATTGGTCGAATTCCCCTGTCCAGTTGCCTAAAAGATAACTTGACAGTTGTTTAGACAAATTTGCTGCCTGGGTATAGTTATAATACTGAACAGTGGTAATACAAAGCCCTTCATATTTTTGAACACATCCCAGCTGAGCCAACTGCCACAGGATATCAACCTGCTCCTGCACAAGGTTAACCCTTTGATTTAACAGCATCAGTCCTCCTTTTAATTGTGCATTGGCCACTTGTTGTAAATCCAGAGCTCTGGCTGTAGTAGCCGACAAGTTATTTAAAGTCTGAGCCGTCTGCACAGTATGTGACATGGAGACAGCGGTAGCCGTTGCACTCGCAGCAGCCACAGCTATAGCAGTTACAATGGCCGCAGTGATGCCAAAATCTCTCTTATGCCTAAACAAGGTTACAGCTTGAGAAGCATCTACTGGCAAAGGCACCCAATGCAGAATGCGTGCAACTATAGCTAACGGATACTGAGAACTCCAGCAGGTAGCAAAATAGCAGGTTTCATTAGTACAAGCACACACATCATCTGAGCATACAGATGTGTTGTTAATTACCAAAAGCACGAAAGGGGAAACCACACACACGGGGGTAGGCTGATAACTAAATACCGTATAATTCTTACTAAAATGACAATTGGCACCCACAGTATGGGCAGTACTAGTCAAATTGCAAGTCATGTTTGCTATAAAAAAGTGACCCCCTTTTTTATACGGCTCCTTTTCATCTGTTGAATAAGTGCTCTCACTTCTTCCTCCTCTAACTCGCTGAAACTTCCTCTTTCCGATTTTAGCTCAGACAGATCTGGGTAAAGTCGCCCCCTTTTGCCCTGTTCATTGTCTCTCTTTTCACTGATCGCCTTCTCTGACCTCTCCTCCTGTAATTGTTCCAGTGCTGACTGTCCATTTTCTATAACCTCACAGCAGTGCTGGTCCTCCAGGCAGCCCCTAATCAATTTCCAAATGGGGCGGACTCCTGCCTTTAATGTGCCCTGTTCATAGGCAAAGTCCAAATCCTTCCCTAATTTGTCCCATGAGGCTACTGTAAGGCTCCCGGCTATAAACCAAGGAGCCACAATGTTGCATTCATCAAGGAACCTCTGGTAAGGTACCCTTCTTTAACTTTAGTCCTTTTGAGCGTAGTAGCTCTTCCAGGGCCAGAAAAATTGGATGTGACGTCGCGGCACCCATCTCAGTTATTAAAAATTTTATTTTCTTTTACTTTCATTTTAGGCCTGTATTTCATTTCTTCCCGGATTCCCGCTCTCTCTTTATCTACAGAGAAGAGCCCCGTATTATGCCCGCTTTAATCTCGGATTCCCACTTACCTGGGAACTTACCGGTGCACCACCCTGACTGCCAGGAGTTCTGAATCCCTTGTGGAGTTAGATCCCTGTACGGGCCACCATTTGTCGTGACCGCCTCGACCAGCAAGGAAGACAGGACCCGGGATTCTTCTCAAAGCAGTTTATCCAGGAACCTCATCTGCAAGCTTCTCCCTCCCCCCGCACCCGCGCTCCGGTTATAAGCGTCCTGGATGGCCAATCCCGAGATGCCACGCAGCATATATAGGGTCGCAAACACGGAAGCAAGCCAGTAGCCAAGCCATAGCCATATAAGGAGTTGTTTTTCACAGAGAGCACTCGCCATCGGCAAGGTGGAAGGCGGAAGCCAGTGCCATCTTTGGTCGTGGCCCCTGCAGCTCTCCACACATGTCAGGTAACAAGTACATTTCCTTTTCAACAATATTACCCCTTCTCTCCCTCTCTTCCAGTTTTTCCCTCCTGTCCCCACTTGCAAGTTATATACTTCATTTTCTAAATAATCTCTAGTGTGAAGAGATGACATTGATCATGATTCATCGTACTCATAGTCTGACTTTTGTACTGAAATCCCTTTGTACAACTACTTAAAAATAAAGGAATGACCAGGTAAGTTTTGATGAATGAAACCAGGAAGGATAAATATAACCAGAAGTTGATCATGTTATCAGAAATTTAGGGTAGCTAAATTGACCTTGGGTCTTTGTATCTGGCAAGAAAAGAGGTCAGGCAAAAGTTGAACTTAAGCAAAATTGAGAACATATACAATAGCTATGCTAGGAGAAGACAGTACTTCAGCTCATCTTCACCCATCTTCAGGGATAGAGATATTAGCATCAGGGAGAATAGGGAGAACTACAGACCTCAATATTAGTGAGGTTCCTTCTTTTCTCTGTAAAGTTATGGCACCAATGATTTAATATCCTAGCTTTAGTTTTTCATTCTTTTTTTTCTTACTTAACAAACGTCTTCCTTCCTTATTCTTCTGTAACCCTTGTCCTCAGGCAAGTTATCATTAGACAAGTTTTGGTTTATCAGCTTATTCTGTCATCTGCAAGTTGTATCAGCTTCAATTTCCTGACCAGTTTTCTACTAACTCCTGTCAATAGATGGAATGGAGTTATAATGTTTCTAAGCACAAGTGGAAGCAGCAACTTCAGTCAACACATTGAGACTGGAAAAGCACATCAAGGAGGAGTGGAGGGGCAAGAGGTACTTAGATGTTTAGAAAGAGTTCGGTATAATTAAGGATGGAATGTATTGGAGAGATAAATGGTATTTATGAAAGAGAAGCATTTGTGTTCTATTTTGCCACTTGCCAATAGAAGATTTTGTTGTCCAAAAATGTAGTTAACAGCATGACACTTGGATCAAGAGTCAGAATTCCAAGAACAATTAAAGTCCATAGAAAGAGGGAGACGAGTTATGTGAGAAGGTGGCAAAAGGTTGTACTTGAAGACAGGAAATGACTGAAAAGTAAGTGAAGAATGCTATATTAATGTAATAGTTAAGTATTCTGGCCAATAATTCTAAATAGTTCTTTGACAAATTCTTCTTTGGTAAAAAAAAATATATCAGGCTCATATAGCCTCTTTTAATTGGTAAAAGGCATGCAGGATGTACATACTTGATCACCAATATGAAGAATGACTCCCAAAGACAATCAGATTGGCTTATAGCATCACATTTCCATCAGAGGAATTCTGTAGAAATGCAGAATTATGTTAAACTCTGGCCTATTGTTCCAATACCCTTAAAAGGCCATTAATAACAATCTCCAGAGAAGAAAGGAAGAATTTTATGTTTCTTCACTATATTTAGGGGAACACAGCGGGAATGCTCTCTTAATATAAATACAACTTTCAAAAATAATCTTTATTGCTTATGGGAGATTTTCAGAGAGCTGTAATTCTTTAAAATTATGGTCATACTTCATAATGAGCAGATTTGATCTTATGAGAATTAGATTGATATAGGAGTGTCTAACATTAAAAAAAGGAAGAAAATACATGGAAAGGGTCTGAAATGCAAGCATTTCTAGATATGTTTCAATTCCATTCAGGTGACTTTCTCTGAAACATTGAAGCCCAACCATAGGTCATCAAGACCACCTGTTCTGGGATTGGCCAAGATTATCTTGTAGTTCTTCACCAAATTTCCTAATTTTTCAACTCAAAGCTGTCTTTCTCTGTGACACAAGTAGATGTGCACTCCTCCCTGGAAGTACTTGTCTTTTGGGGGTGAGATTTTGGCAAATATCTGACCTTTACCAATGCTGGCAAAAGGGTAAAAGGTAAATGAATTATTTATCATCCCTCCTCCTCCTCCTCTTCCTCCTTTTCCTCCTTATCCACCTCTCCCTCCTCCCCTTCTCCCTCCTCCACCTTCTTCTTCTTTCTTCTCCTCCTTCTTGCCTTCTCCTTTCCTTATTGTTGTTGTTGTTGTTCTTTTTCTCTTCCGTCTCCTCCAGCCCCTCCTCCTCCAGCCCATTCTCCTCCTCCTCCTCCTCCTCCTCCTCCTCCTCCTCCTCCTCCTCCTCCTCCTCCTCCTCCTTCTTCTTCTTCTTCTTCTTCTTCTTCTTCTTCTTCTTCTTCTTCTTCTTCTTCTTCTTCTTCTTCTTCTTCTTCTTCTTCTTCTACTGTGTGTGTGCATGTGTATATGCGCATGCACACGCATGTGCTGGAACTGGAGCTTGAAATCTTGCTTAGTGTTTTCACTCAAAGCTGCATGCTGGAATTGGTGCTTTTACTCTTGCTTAGTGTTTTCACTCAAACTGATGATCTACCATTTGAGCCACACCTCTATTTCTTGCTTTTTATTAGTTAACTGGAGATAAGAATCTCTCCAATTTTTCTATCCTAGGCTTGCTTCAAACCTCAATCCTCAGATCTGTGCCTCCTGAGAGCTAGAATTACAGGTATAAGCCACAAGGGCCTGGTGAATGATACTTTCTTAATAAGCCACCCTCCTTTTCTGTACCGTTCTTCCTCAAGAGAAAGATTATACAATCTATATGGACCAAAAGTCCTGACTTTCCCATAATGCAGATTGAGAATAAGCCTCATCAGGCAAATGACAGCATAGAATCCCTAGCTCTGAAAAAGATCCAACTCAGAAAAGTTATACCTTAATCCATCTGAGCATGTGCAGTCCCGAGTGTCTCAGTACCCTCAAAGTGCTTTCTCCATGTTAATTTTCCTATTGGATGCAAAGAAATTAAGTAAACTTTCTGAATAAAAGCAATTTTGTTCAGCATTGCCTTTCCATGGCTAGAAGGAGAAAATAGGTCTAGCCAAGGACAATAAAGGGGAGGATTAACACAAATAGAGATTAAGCAGGTGACATTAATACTAAGTGGCTGTTAATCAAATGAAGTAAGTAAAAAAGACAAACACAGCTAGGGATATAGTTTAATGGCAGAACACTTTTCTCACATACATGATACTTTGAAGAGACAAAATCATGTTGAAAAAATACTTATAAACATTTTATTAGGAATGTAATAGTACCCAAAATATAGGAAATACTTTCAAAAATTAAATAAGTAAAAAATGAGTAAATAAAAACTTGGCTTAGTTGGGTGCCCATGGTTCACACCGGTAATCCTAACTACTCAGGAGGCTGAGATCTGGGGGTTGCAGTTCAAAGCCAGCCCAGGAAGGAAAGTCTATGAGACTCTTATCTGCAATAAACCACCAGAAAACTGGAAGTGGCACTGTGGCTCAATTGGTAGAGTGCTTGCCTTGAGCTGAATAGTTGAGAGCCAGCACCCAGGCCCAGAGATCAAGGCCCATGACCTACAACAACAAAAACAAAAACAACCTCGGTTAGAGACTAGTGTCTATCAGAATAGACACTTTACTAAAAATGTGCATAGAGTCAATAAAGTATGAATGATTCTTCACTTAATTAGGATCAGAAAACTGTAAGTTAAAACCAAGTGCTGACCTGAGGAATAATGGAATAGAATTCAAACCCAGAAATGATCCGACAGATCTCTCCTTGATAAGGGAGTCAAAATTCTAAGATGGAAGAAAGACAGCCTCTTTAACAAATGGTGCTGGCAGAATTCGCTACATGTGCAGAAAACTGAAGTTAGATCCTTATGTATCACTCTGTACCAGAATCAACTCCAAATAGATCAAAGACCTCAATGAAAGACCAAATACCCTGAAAATATTGCAGGATGGGATAGGGGATATTCCAGGGATCATTGGCACAGGTAGAAACTTCATAAAGATCCAGAAACACAACAAATCAGAAAAAGACTGGATTGATGGGACTACATTTAACTGTAAAGCTTCTGCATGGCAAAGGACATATCTAGGAAGATACATAAAAAGCCCATAGATTGGGAGATCTTCACTAGCTATACAACAGACAAGGGCCTCGTATCAAAAATATACCTAAAGCTCAGGGGCTGGGAATTTTGGCCTAGTGGTAGAGTGCTTGCCTAGCATGTGTGAAGCCTTGACTTCAATTCCTCAGTACCACATACACAGAAAAAGCCTGAAGCAGTGATGTGGCTCAAGTAGTAGAGTTCTAGCCTTGAGCAAATGAATCTCAGGGACAGTGTCAAGGCCTAAAGTTCCAGCCATAGGGTTGGCAAAAAATACTTCAAAATAAAAATTTAGCCCTCCCCCAAACAAATCCTCAAAAAAAAAACCCATCTCACAGCCAAAGATGAAAACAAACTCCAAGTGAAGGGATAGAGGAAGATCCACCATGCAAATGCTCCCTGCAAGAAGGTAGGAGTTGCCATCCTGATATCTGACAAAATAAACTTTTCATTAAAATCAACACAAAAAGACAAAGAAGTACACTTTATATTAATACAGAGAACAATCCAAGAAGAGGATATCACCATTATCAGTTTAAACTCTCCAAACATTGATGCATCCATATGTTAAGTAAATATTCTCAAAATAGATACTAATACTCCGCTCTTACCAAAGGACAGGTCTACCAACCAGAGGATTAGTAAAGAAGCCTCTGAATTCAATGATACAATATCTCAGTTTTCAACCCAACAACAACCCAGTACACATTCTTTTCAGTAGCCCATGGAACTTTCTCCAAAGTAGCATCATAGTTTGTACAAAGAATTTAAGCAAATACAAGAAGATCGACTAATTCCTTGTATTCTATTCGACCACAGTGAAATCAAGCTAGTTCTCAGTAACAAGGCATACCATAGAAATTACTAAATACATGGAAATTGGACAACACACTTCTGAGAAACACCTGGGTCACAGAAGAAATTAAATAAGAAATTTTAAAGTTCCTACAATTTAATGAATTTAAAGAAATATATGGGTCACTACAAAAGCAGTCCTTAGGGGCAATTTTATCACTGTCAGTGAACACATCAAGAAAATAGAGACAGGGGTTGGGAAGGTGGCTCAGTGGTAAAGCACTTGCCTTGCATGAGGCCCTGGGTTTGATTCCTCAGCACCACATAAGCAAAAGGGAAAAAGCCAGAAATGGCGCTGTGGCTCAAGTGATAGAGTGCTAGCCTTGATCTGAAGGGCTGAGGGACAGCGCCCAAGCCCAGAGTTCAGGCACCACGATCGGACCCCCCCTCAAAAAAAGAAAGAAAGACAATAGAGAAAGACCAAGTAAGTAATCTCATGATGCAAGTAAAACTGCTAGAAAAGCAAGAAAAAATTCAACCTAAAAATAATACATGGAGCAAGTTAACCAAAATAAGAGCTGATATCAATGAGGTAGAGATTAAGAAAACTATAAATAAAATTAACAAGAAACTTTTTTCAATACATTAATAAAATTGCTGGACCTCTGTCCAGCTTAAGGAAAAAGAGAGGAGACCCAAATCAATAAGATCAGGGATGTCACAGGAAAAATTACAACAAACATCCAAGACATCCAAACACTCAGAAAGAACTATTTCCAGAATCTATACTCTCTAAGGTAGGGAAACCTAGCAGAAATGGATGAAGTTTTAGAGTAATACAAGTTGCCCAAACTGAACCAAGAAGAAATCAATCAAATAAGCCAAGATCTTACAATGAGAAAGAGGAAGCAATCAGAAGTCTTCAAATAAGGAAAAGCCCAGGTATAGTTTGATTCACTATGGAATTCTATAAGACCTTCAGAAAGGAACTAATACCCATACTCCTCAAGCTCTTCCATGAAATAGAAGCAGAGGGAGAGAACCAAAACTCATTCTAGGAAGCCAATATCACAATTAACCCCAAACCAGGCAAAGATACAGCAAAAAAATAGAACTACAGACCAATTTGTTTGATGAACACAGATGCATAGGTCCTCAATAAAATATTAGCAAACAGAATCCATCAACATATCAAAAAATGAAACACTATGATCAAGTAGGCTTCATCCTAGAGATGCAGGGATAGATTAACATATATAAATCAATAAATACAATCCATTACATCAACAGATACAAAGTAAGAACTACATGATTATCTCCATTGATGCAGAAAAGGCCTTGGATAAGATACAACATTCATTCATGCTAAAAGCTATGGAGAAAATAGGAACAGAAGGAACATTCCTTAAAACAATAAAAGCCATATACAACAGAACAATGGCCAATATTATACTCAATGGAGAAAACCTACAACCAATTCTCCAAAAATCAGGAACAAGGCAAGGATGCCCACTCTCACCACTCCTCTTCAATATAGTTCTGAAATCCTTAGCCAGAGCAATAAGGCAAGAAAAGAACATTAAAGGGTTCTCCATAGGGATGGAAAAAGTTAAACTATCCCTTTCTGCAGATGATATGATATTATACCGTAGCAACACCAAAAATTCCACTCCCAAACTCCTAGAACTTATGAATCATTTCAGCAAAGTAGCAGGATACAAAATTAACCCAAAAAATCAGTTACCTTTCTGTACACCAACAATGTACTAGCAGAAAGGGAAATCAGGGAAACAACTCCATTCACAATAATCACATAAAATAAAATATTTAGGAATTAATCTAACCAAAGATGTAAAGTACCTATTTAGTGAAAAGTATAAAAGCCTAAAGAAAGAAATCAAAGAGAGCACCAAGAAATGGAAAAACCTTCCGTGTTCTTGGATAGGCAGAATCAATATTGTGAAAATGACCATACTGCCAAAGTTGATATACAAATTCAATGCAGTTACCATCAAAATCCCAATGATGTTCTTTACTGAAAATAGAAAAAAAAATCCAAAACTTCATATGAAACAACAAACGACCTAGAATAACCAAAACAATTCTAGGCAAAAGAGACAACACGGGAGGGACCTCGATGCCAGACTTCAAACTGTACTATAAAGCCGTAATAACAAAAGTAGCTTGCTCTTGGCACAAAACGGACCTGAAGACCAATGAAATAGATTAGAAGATCCCGAAATAAAATCACATACCTATAGTCAGCTGATAATTGAAAAAGGACCCAAAGACACACAGTGATAGGAACATAGCCTCTTCAACTATTGGTGCTGGGAAAACTGGGTGATCACATGCAGAAAACTGAAAATGGATCCCTGCCTGTCACTGTGCACTAACACCAACTCAAAATGGATTAAAGACCTAAACATCAAATCTGAGAAGAGAGATGCATGAACTTATAGGCACAGGCAGGAACTTCCTGAACAAAGTCCCAGGGGCACAATAAAATGGAGAAAGACTCAACAAATTGGAATCCCTTAAAATAAAAAGTTTCTGCACAGCTAAAGACATAGCTACCAAACTAGAAAGACAGCCAACTAATTGGGAAAAGATATTTATTAGCACTATATCAGACAAAGACCTAATATCCAAAATAAAAAAAGTAATTCAATAAACAAATCCATCTCAAATCCAACAAACCAATCATTAAATGGGCAAGAGAACTAAAGAGACACTTCTCAGGAGAGATAAAAATGTCAAAGAAGGGCTGGGAAGTAGCTCAGTGGTAGAGTGCTTGCCTTGGATGCATGAGCTCCTGGATTTGATTCCTCAGAACCACATAAGCAGAAAAACCTGGAAGTGGAGTTGTGGCTAAAGTGGTAGAGTGCTAGACTTGAGCTGCAGAGCTGAGGGACAGTGCCCAGGCCTAGAGTTCAGGCCCCACAACTGACAAATAAGAAAAAAGTGGCAAAGAAACACATGAGGAAATGTTCACCATCCCTGTCCATAAAGGAGATGTAAATAGAAACAATCATGAGATACCACCTTACCTCTGTCAGAATGGCCTATATCCTAAATTCAGCCAACAACAAATGCTGGTGGGGATGCAGAGGAAGAGAAACCCTACTTCATTGCTGATGGGAATGTATACTAATACAACCATTCTGCAAAGCAGTCTGGAGGCACCTCAGAAAGCTAAATATACACCTCCCCTATGACCCAGCCATACCACTCCCAACACATCTACCCTGAGCAACAGGAACTAGGATACAAGGACACATGCACCTCCATGTTCATTGCTGCGCTATTCACAATAGCCAAGATATGAAAACAACCAAGATGCTCCACTACAAATGAATGGATCCAGAAATTGTGGTATCTGTATACAATGGAATATTATGCAGCCATTAGAAAGGACAAAATAATGACATTCACAGGGAAATGGATGGAACTAGAACAAATCATGTTAAGCGAGGTAAACCAAGATCAGAGAGACAAATGACACATGATCTCCCTGATATGTGTATGTTAATCCAAAATGAAAGGAGATATGACAATGTAAACACGACACAAGAATCAAAGGACCACTACTGCATTTGTCATATCATTTCTAAATGACTTCATGTTCTTGACCTCATATATGGTATATACATGTGCACATCTGAGGGAAGCTAGGAGGAGGACATAGAATTAGTGGAAAATATACAACAGAGGGGCCCATCAGCTGCACTGGACATTGATGAAAATGAGCTAAGCAACTCAAGGGCAGTGATGGGAGGGAGGGAATGAGAGGGAAAGAGGGAACAACTGACACTAAGAAAAAGTAAAGAAATGTACATATCACCCGATTTGGAAGACATAGTTTTATTGCCAAAGCTTATAAAATTCACAAACTTTATAGACCATGATAAAGGCAAGTTGCCTTGTGAAGGTTAAAATGTGTTTGTGATTATAACTATGTATCACAATTCCACAGTACTGTGAAATTTTTGTAATCACAACTTCAATAAAAATTATTTTTAAAAAAAGAAACAACCACCCCATTAAAAATGGGCTAAGGAATAAAAAGGAGATTTCTCTGGAGAGGAAATAAGAATGGCCAATAGACACATGAAGAAATGTTCAACATCTCTGGCCATAAAAGAAATGCACATCAAAACAACATTGAGATTCCACCTCACCCAGTGAGAATGGCTATAATCAAGTAGTCTAATAACAACAGATGCTGGAGTGGATGTGGCCAAAGGGAACCCTACTGCACTGTTGGTGGAAATGTAAACTTGTTCAACCACTTTGGAAAGCATTATGGAGGTTCCTCAAAAGAAACCACATAGATCCCCTAAGGATCCAGTAATCCCACTCCAGGGCATTTACCCAAACAATTGCAAAGTCACATTAAAGCTACCAGCACAACTATGTTCTTTGTAGCAACCAAACCAGATGCCCTTCAGTAGATGAATGGATGAAGAAAATGTGGCATATATACACAATAGAATTCTATGCTTCCATCAGGAAGAATGCCATCACCTCATTCATAAGGAAATAGAAAGATTGGGAAAAATCATATCAAATGAAGTAAGCCAGGATTAAAGAAATATAGGCTCCATGGTTTCCCTTATTTGTAATAATTAGCATGTGTCTATGATAGTCCTAGCAGAGGATCGCAGTAGCTCAATGTACATATGACCAAACATACATATGACCATATAAGATGATGCTAATTGAAATGAACTCCATGGAAATGAGGGGTTTTGTTTGTTTTTAATTTTTATGTTCTGTGTGAAATTCTTTTTTCTTTCATTTTCCCTCTTGTAGTTTATCCCCTATTGTCACTGTTCTTCATTTTGGTACCCCATGTCTTGTGTATGTATTTATGTGATTTGGGGAATGGAAAGGGGCTAACAAAATGGTGAGACAAAGGACAAAGGACCAATGCAACAGCAATACTCACAAGACACAATGGTGGAAATGAACTTTACAACTTGGTCGGGGAGGGAAAGTGAGAGAGGAGGTAACAATGTTCGACAAGCAATGTACTCATAGCCTTACTTGTGTAATTGTAACCCCTCTGTACATCACTCTTACAATTAAATTAAATTAAAAAAAAACAACCAAGTGCTGTACCAGTGTACTTTGAAGAAGGCCAAGAATGGAAAGAAATGTGAATGTGAGCAGAATGCACTGCAGCTGCAGACACTGAAGGTTAAATCCAATTGTGGAACACTACCTTGTAACATTGATGCTTAAGGGTAACTATTAATTCATTATAGGGTCTGGTATCTCACTCGTAGAAATGCTTGTGTGTGTGTGCATGTATGTGTATGTGTCCAACTGAAATACATATGTATACATAAAAAGAAACCATGAAGAAAATAAGTAGCATCATTATTATATAATAGACTAAATCTGAAAACACTGTGGTATGTTGGGTTAGTATGTTGGACTAATTCTACATTGTGGTACATTTACAAAACATCTACATTGTGATGTATTTGCATTACAAAAGAAATAAATTAAACTTGTGTTGTCTGGTATTTTTGAAGATTGGCATTCCATATGATATTTTAGAATGTAGAGAATATTTTTAAACAATCAATGATTATTACTAAGAGACACCAAAGAAACATCCAGACTCCCTTTCCCAGACAACATATACACCAGAGGGGTGCTTAGCTTGAGATTTTGGGGGACAAAAGAAAATATATGTCTTATTCTCAGATAAACCTGCCTCTGGGGACTTGAAGGCTAAATTGTTTGGATGACAATTCCAAGAATATATGAGGTGTTGAAGAAGGAATATTCGTTGTTGTCATTCAATATATTGATAGGGTTTTTTCTTTGACCTTCAAGTTGTAAGTAAAGACCGAAGATTTCCACAGAGTGCAAGTTAATGGTGGGGGGTGGGGCTTGTCATCAGTAGTGTTTACAAGCATTTTCAATTTCCCCTCACTCTGGATACATGGAGTAAGTGGGCTTCTTATGACCCAAAAACTATTAAGTAGTTCAGGCCAGTGAACTTAGAGTGGAAATAGTATGTTACTACTGGAAGATACCTAATGGCCGGTGGGGGGAAAAATAGACAAATCGGTTGAGAAGCACCAGACATCAAACAATATTATAATTATCCAGAATGGATACAAAGAAGGTAATCTATGGTGATAAAAGTTAGGATAAGGCTGGGAAGATGGCTCAGTGGTAGAGCGCTTGCCTTGCATGCATGAGGCCCTGGGTTCGATTCCTCAGTACCACATAAGCAAAAAAAGAAAAAAGCTGGAAGTTGCGCTGTGGCTCAAATAGTAGAGCACTAGCCTTGAGCTGAAGAGCTGAGGGACAGTGCCCAGTCCCAGAGTTCAGGCCCCATGACCGGACACCCTCCAAAAAAAAGTTAGGATAGAAATTGGGGTCAAGGGGCAGATATAAGCGGGTAACTTTTATTTCCAATTTAATTTTGTGACCTGAAAGTTGGGTATAAGGGAAGCTTCATTTGTGATAATTCTTCTAGCTATTTAGTTATTTATATGCTATGTATCATATAAAGGTTTATTTTTTTTTAAAAATCATAGAAATAACTAGATGTCAGTTGTTATTTAAATTAGTCTATGCCATCCAAATCTCCTATACCAAATATAGCTCCAGTTTTTACTGGGACAGAACCAATACAAGAGAGGTATATTTATATAGTTTAGCCTGAGGCTCTTTGGGACTCCTTAACCTCCAAGGGACAAGGTGATGAAATGAGTATCTATAATGGAAATATGGTTTAATTCCATCCCAAATCTAATGATATGCAATGGCTGGATAAAGACATGGATGTTGTATCTATGTAGGATGAAAACTGATTTGACTGGGACATAAAACAATATCACTGTGTTCCAGAACTAAGTAGATAAATGATGTGTGTGATGCTGGGGAAATAAAATTGGGTCCTACTGGGATTAAGTTATGGATAAGGCAATTATTCTTCTTCCTAAAATAATGCCCGTGTCTCTAAGATAACTAGCACATAATCAGTATTGAGTTTCTTTGAGAATGCCAAATTATTAAATGCCAATTATTAAACAGAGGATTCTGGCCTACAGATGAGACATTCAAAAAACTCAAATTGCCATCTACTTATTTAGCTATGTGGTCATAAATTAGACTTCAGGGGCTACGTATCTCCTTCAGGATCAAGTCAGTGAAGTGTACTACGTCCATCACCATTCAGTCCTTTTAAGTTCCATTTTTCCACCTTCATGTCTTCTAATTCCATCTCCTCTTAACCTATTTTATAGTTCAGCAGTTGCTAGCTTTTGTAAATTTCTGTATATTTGTTCTTCCAGGCTTCCAGCCTTTGCTCATATATAGTATTCACTTTCTGCTCTGAAAAACTTCTGTTGATTATCTCCCTGGAAAATTCCTACTCATTCTTCAAAAGATTGTCACTCTCAAAGATGAATAACTTTTCTTCAGCCTACCTAGAAGCCATTCCAGGTTCCCATTGCTGATCCTGTGACACTGTACTCTTCTCTTTATATTTAGAGCTACTTGAATACAGAATTCATATTTTATGCATCTCTACATATCAAACTTCTTTTCCAATGAATACATCATAAATTATGTTCAAGAAATATTTTCAGGTACTCAGGAGGCAGGAGGATCATGAGTTGAAAGCCAGCTTGGACAAAGATGGAAGTGGGACCCTGTTTCCAAAACAACAGAACTTGAGGAAAGAAAAAGAAAAAAAAACAGGACTAAAGGCATATGTAGACTCCAGTAGTAAAATATGCTGGGCTAGTATAGCAACTCTAGGTTCAATCCCAGAAAATAAAAGAAAGATTCTTTTCTCCTTCACAAATAGTTTGTCAAAGAAGAAACTCATATTCAAATGGCTACCAAGCCTATTTTTAAAACTCCTTAATCTCACAACACTATGATATTGACTATTCAGGAGGCTGAGACCAGCAGGATTGCAGCTTTAAACCAGTCAGGTAGAAAAATCAATATGAATCCATTAATATAACTAGCAAATTATGTGTTGGTGGCATGACCCAAGTGGTAGAACACCAGCCAAGAAAGCTGAGTACGGTCAACTGCCTTGAGTTCAAATTCCAATACCAGCAAAAACAAAACAAAACAAAACAAAAAAACCTTCAACACTGGTAAAAATAAATAAAAGCTGATATAATACACATTATTTTATTGATTAGAGATAAATATTTTTAAAGGCTTATATTTTATGCATTTAATTTTGATGCTTAGTGTATAAGGAAACAACCAAGCAGTATAAGCAAATATGAATACACCAAGATAGCTATATTGTTATTTATTGTAAAACGAATGCTATTTTTATCAAAGGGCCCAACAGTGAAGCAATATTTCTATAATTAAGAAATATTATAACATTATGAGCATTGCACCTCTGCATGTTTACTGACATAAGAAAATCCTTAATATACAAAATTAACCAAAAGGCATGATAGTAATATGCATAGTAAACATAGTACAAATTTAATCTTTATAAATAGCCCATTAACTGTCTAAAGGAAGCCAGATATTGGTGGTCCATGCTTTTAATCCTCACAACTTGGGAGGCTGAGATTTTTGGGATCGTGGCTCAAGGCCAGCACAGATAGAAAGAAATTAATGAAACCTCTTTTTAATGGAGCCCTGGATGTCGTGACATAGATATGCTACACTCACTACCAGCAAGCCTCATGTAAGTGGGTCATGCCCAGGGATGAACACAGGCAGAAAGTGAGAGCCTAACTCAAAAGTAATGATCAAACATAAAGACTCAATGCACAGCTCCACAGTTAAAGAGGGTCTACTCAGCCTCCAGCACAACTTTTATTTCCCGAAAGAGAAAAAAATAAGCACAGAAAAAATATGCCAATAATGTTGCAGTGGTACTATTCAGGGATGAAGCTAAGAAAAATAATTTCTGCTTCCTTACAATATTCTCATAATAATCTGGTCATCAGGAGAAAACAATCTCATTCCATCTGCCGCCCCATTGTGATTTTGGAGATAAATATAAGAAACACAAGAAAAATTCCTTTCTAATTCAAGTAAACTCACAACAGGTAACAGAGCATAGTTTGTTAAACATAATTTTGTAGGGCTGAGGGCATAGATCAAGTAGCAGTCTACTTGTCTAGTAAGCACAGGTCCTGAGTTCAAACCCCAATATTGAAAAAAAGTACTGTCATCAAATAATTTTTTTATTGTGAAAATATTGTACAGAGGGGTTACAATTACCTGGGCAAAATAATGAGTACATTTCTTTTCAAGCATTGTAGCCTCCTCTTTTGTTTCCCCTTCCCATCCCCTCTGCTCCCCACTCCCTCAGCCAACCCTCCTCCCCACCCCACCCCCACCAAAGTTGTAAAGTTCGTTTTCGACATAACGATTTGTACGTCTCATTGTTGCAATGGATCCACCTGTATTCCTATTTAAACGATTTGTTCTTTTCCCTTCCCCTCCACAAATTATAACAACAACAAATAGAGTGAAAGCAGGGGTTATACCATGGAGGAGGGACATACAAAACAACAAAGAAATAATCTTATAAATGTGTTAGAAACAATCGCATGAAAGAAAAAAGAAACATTTGAATACATGTCTTAGGGTTCATTTCCCTAACATCAACTTATCTGTCCTTTTCTGCTTGACTCAGACATATATTAGTTATTGCAAATAAAGGAAACCATGGGACGTAAGTTTCTTTGGGCCTGGCTTACTTCACTGATTATAATTTTTTCCAAGTCTTTCCATTTCCTAACAAATGGAGCAATGTCATTCTTTCTGATGGAGGCATAGAATTTCATTGTGTGTATATACCACATTTTCTTGATCCATTTATCTACTGAGGGGCATCTGGTTTGGTTCCATATGTTAGCTTTGGTAAATAATGCTGCAATAATCATAGTTGTGCTGGTAGCTTTAGTGTGCCAAAAATTCATATGGAACAATAAAAGACCCCGAATAGCAAAAACGATCCTCAACAGAAAGAACAGTGCTGGAGGAATATCAATACCAATTTTCAAACTCTATTATAAAGCCATAGTAATCAAAAGAGCTTGGTACTGGCACAAGAACCGACCTCAGGACAAATGGAATAGAATTGAAAATCCAGAAATGAACCCACAGACCTATAACCATCTAATCTTTGATAAGGGAGCTAAAAAATAGAATGGAAGAAAGACAGCCTCTTCAGTAAATGGTGCTGGCAAAATTGGTTAACTACTTATAGATAACGAACCTAGTTCTTTATATATCACCCTATGCCAGAATCAATTCCAAGTGGAAAAAAGACCTCGGAGTCAAATCAGACACTCTCAAAACATTACAGGATGGAATAGAAGAAACCCTAGGCCTCCTTGGTGAAGGCCGAAATTTTCTTAATAGAGACCCAGAAACACAACAAATCAAAGAAAAGTTGGACAAATGGGATTGCATGAAGTTGCAGAGCTTTTGCATGGCAAAGGACATAGCTAATTAGATCAATAGACAGCCTACGGAATGGGATAAGATCTTCACTAGCCACACAACAGACAAGGGTCTCATATCTAAAATATACTTGGAACTCAAAAAATTAAATCCCCCTAAAACAAATCCTCAAAGAAACAACTGCCCAATAAACAAGTGGGCTAAAGACTTAATGAGAACCTTCTCTGAAGAGGAAAGAAGGATGGCCAATAGATACATGAAGAAATGTTCAACCTCTCTAGCCATAAAAGAAATGCAAATCAAAACAACATTGAGATACCACGTCACCCCAGTTAGAATAGCTATAATCTAGAACTCTAATAACAACAGCTGCTGGAGAGGGTGTGGACAGAAGGGAACCTTATTGCATTGTTGGTTGGAGTGTAAACTTGTTCAACCACTTTGGAAAGCAGTACGGACTTTCCTCAAAAGACTCCACATAGAGCTCCCCTATGATCCAGCAATCCCACTTTTGGGCATTTACCTAAATGTTCGTCAAATAATTTTGAAGTGCAGAAAACTTAGAGTAACATTTATTACTCTCCAATAATTGTAACAATAATTTGATGCTCCGAGATGGAGTATGTCCACATGAATTAGTCTCATGTTACTTGTGAATGTAGAACCAGGCAGCAGACCAAACCCTCTTAGGTGATCCTTAGGTACTCACTATGGAAATACAAGAGTCAATATTATTGTCCACAAGCTGGTGATTTTCCCCAAACCATTACGCTAGTAAATGACAAAGTCCTATATTGTTCCAGAACAAGCTGTTGAAAATCCTCATTATTTCCATTAAAATTAAATGTCTCTTTAAACAAAGTAAGAGTTTTATGCAGCTAGCTTTAATCAAGTGATATATATATATATGCATATATATATGTATATATATATATATATATATATATATATATATATATATATATATAATGTTACATATATAGATATAGATTGAAGTCAGTTGCCAGTGGCTCATCCTGGCCAGGAATTAAGATTTAAGGATCACTATTCAAAGTCAGCCTAGGCAGGAAAGATCATGAGATTCTTATCTCCAGTTAAACACCAAGAAAACTGTTAATAGAGCTCTGGATCAAGTGGTAGAGCACTAGACTTGAGCATAATAGCTCAGGGACAGTGCTCAAGGTTCTGAGTTCAAGCCCCAGGACCAGCACACACAGAAAAGAATTACAGTGATCCATAAAATTTGCCTATTATTTATTTATTTATTTATTATCAAATAGATTTGTTTCATTTGCTCCCTAAATCACAATTTGCACAAAGAACAAGAAACAAAGTCCTTGAAAGTAGAGACAGTATGAGAGATATGATGAATTTTCACCCTGGGCTCAGCTCTAGGTCATGTGCAGCTGTAGGTGGTGGGCACGAACTGGCTGAGTTTAATTAATTAGATCCTCTTGCAGGAACCTAAATCTTTCCCAGACCAAGTTTTCCTCCTAAAGTCAAATTAGGTCAAACTAACTAAGTAACTAAAGTTATATTACCTTTTCTCAGATATATTTTTTCTGAGAACTCTTTTAACCTTGAAAGCAGATTTTACTGTTAAGAAACATGCCTCTCCGAAAACTTTGGTGCAGCCACTAAAGGCTCTCTATTTGTAGATTTATGAAAACTTATGTTTCTATCTTACCAGCTGCTACTGACTTGTCTTTCATAACACTTTTCCATTGATCTTTGTGAGCATTCTTATAAGCAGTACCTTATCAGGGACCTCTAGCACAAATGTGAGCTTTAAGTAGTTGCTTCTTTGAGGAAGTTTTAGGTTCTGCTGATGTTTTTGATCAAATAACCAAAATGAAAGCATTGCCAAAAAAGATTTTGTGGAGAAGTCCACTTTAGAATGATTAGCCGCTTCAACTCTCTAGGAAAACCAATGCTTATAAAGGAATAGATCTATGTCTAGACACTATGCCTATATATTATTGCATTTAGAATTATTAAAACCCTATGGAGTAAATGTCCCGTTTTTGCATTATAGATGAAAAAGCAGACTCTGTCAGTGCAGTATTTCAAGTATTGTTGATAAGAATTTGAATACGGTGTCTTGAGTGTGTCTTTGCTCTCAGATGTATCCTCTGCCCTCTTCTTGCCCACCCCTTGTCCTGCACACTTTGGCAGGAGCTCTTGCACCCAGCTACTTTTGAATGGCTTCCATGGAGTGGGATGGTTAGGACCAGTAGATACTGGGAGACAAGAGGACTCAAGATTGAATACCTCCCCTGTTTTGCTTTGCTTGAAATAACCTTTCTAGAAGCAGCTCCAGCTCAAAAACTGTAACTAGACCCACTGGACCTGAAAGTAAGGTATGAATTCCCATGGAACCTTAGTTCCACTGGGGGAATCTAACTAAAGTTTTAACTTCAGTACATGGCCTCCTCTTTGAAGCTCTGGTATCTCAACTGCCACCCTGAGTTGTAGCCTAGTAGTTGTCATTGCTGCTGTGCACACTAATCTTTGAATTGCCCACCCTACCTTTTCCTGTCAACTATGTAAGCAATTCCCTGCTCCATAGAACTGCAAATACATAAATAGACAAATAGATAAATGAATAAATAATATTTCTCTGCTGCTGACTGCTCTTGACTAATAAAAGGTCAAATATAAGTCTGAACCAGGCCCTGATAGCTCTCAACTGTAATCCTCACTATTCAGGAGGCTGAGATCTGAGGATTGTGGTTTGAAGCCAGCCTGAGGAGGAAAATCCGAGAGACTCTTATCTATAGTACACTGTTCAGAAAAGGCCAGAAGTGGCACTGTGGCTCAAGTGTTAGAGTGCTAGCCTTGAGCCAAAGAAGCTCAAGCACAGCGCCCAGGCCCTGAGTTCAACCATAGAACTGGAGTAATATATCTATACCTGTAGCTCTATATCTATAGATATAAGTACCTATATCTATAGATATAGAAATATATATTAATATATGTGTATATATAAAAACATACATAAACAGACATATAAACACACACAAATATGTGTATGTGTATGTCTCTCTTTGATACATCTCTTTTTTGCAATTTTTAAATTGTGATTAAGTGATTGCATAAATTTCACAAATTTCACTGTATTGTGGGATAGTTAAGTCACAAACACATTCTAAGATTTATGGGGGCAATTGTCTTTATCATGGTATATAAAGTTTATGAGTTCTATGAGGTTTGACAACACAGTTATTTCTTTCATATCAGGTGATCTGTATATTTCTTTCCTTTTGCTTAGTGTCAGCTGTTCCCTCTTTCCCACTCATTCCTTCCCTCCCATCACTGCCATTGAGTTGCTTATTTCGTTTTGATTAATATCCAGTGCAGCTGATGGGTCCCATTGTTATATGTTTTCCCCTCTTTTCCTCTATTTCTGTGTCCTCCTCCACTGTGCACATATATGCCATATATGTGGTCAGAAGCATGGGGTCATTTAGTAATGATTTGACCAGATGAGTGGAGGTCCTTTGTTTCTCAAGTCTTATTTACTTTGTCTTTTCTCTTTACATTTTGTATTTAACATCCACCTATCAGGGATACCATGTGCCATTTGTCCCTTTGCTCTTGGTTTACCTAACTCAACATGGTTTCTTCTAGTTCCATCCATTTCCCTGTGAATGCCATTATTTTGTCCTTTCTAATGGCTGCATAATATTCCATTGTATATTGGTACCAGAATTTCTGGATCCATTCATCTGTAGTGGAGCATCTGGGTTGTTTGCATTTTCTGGCTATTGTAAACAGTGGTGCAATAAACATGGAGATGCATGTGTCCTTGAATCCTGGTTCCTCTTGCTCAGGATAGATGCCTAGGAATGGTATGGCTAGGTCATAGGGGAGGTTTATATTTAGCTTTCTGAGATGCCTCCAGATGCTTTCCAGAGTGGTTGTATAAGTGTACATTCCCACCAGCAGTGTAATAGGGCTCCTCTTTCTCTGCATCCACACCAGCATTTGTCACTGGCTGAATTTAGATTGTGGGCCATTCTGACTGGGATAAGGTGGTGTCTCTGGGTTGTCTTTATTTGCATTTCCTTTACAAACAGAAAAGGTGAACATTTCCTCATGGTTTTTTTTTTTTGCCATTTTTATCTCTTCTTCTGAGAAGTCTCTTTAGTTCCCTTGCCCATTTGTAATTGGTTTGTTGGGTTTGGGAGGGATTATTTTCTTGAGTTCCCTGCATATACTGGATATTAGCTCCTTGTCTGATATATTGCTGGAAAGTATTTTTTCCCAGTTGTTGGCTGTCTTTCTAGGGTGATTGCTATGCCTTTAGCTGTGTAGAAGCTTGTTATTTTAAGGTAGTCCCATTTGTCGAGTCTCTCTCCAATTTGTTGGACCTCTGCTCAGGAAGTTCTTGCCTGTGCCTATTATAAGTTCAAGTGTCTCTCCTACTCTGTTCTGCAATAGTTTCAGTTTCAGGTTTGATGTTATGGTCTTCAGTCCATTTTGAGTTTACGTTACTGCATGGAGACAGGCTGTGGTCCACTTTTAGTTTTCTTCAGGTGGCCACCCAGTTTTCCCAGCACCAGTAGTTGAAGAGACTGTGCTTCTTCCACTGTGTGACTTTGGCCACTTTGTCAAATATCAGCTGATGTATGTGTGTGGTTTTATATCTGTATCTTCTATTCTATTCCATTGGTCTTTGGGTCTGTTTTTGTGCCAATACCAAGCTGTCTTTGTTATTATGGCTCTATAGTAGAGTTTGAAGTCTGGCATCAAGATCCCTCCAGTGTTGTCTGTTTTGCCTAGAATTATTTTGGGTATTCTAGTTCCTTTTTTGTTCCAGATGAATTTTTGTATTTGTTTTCTATATTTCAGTAATGAACGGTCATTGGGATTTAAATGGGAACTGCACTAAATTTGTATATCAATTTTGGCAGTATGGTCATTTTCACTATATTAAGTTTACCTATCCAAGAACATGGAAAGTCTTTCGATTTCTTAGTATCCTCTATAATCTCTTTAAGTTTTTATAGGTTTCATTAAATAGTTCTTTTACATCTTTGGTTAAGTTAATTTCTAAATTTTTTTGAGGTTATTGTGAATGGGGTTGTTTCCCTGATTTCCCTTTCTGCTTGTATATTGTTGGTGTACAGAAAGGCAACTGATTTTTGTGAGTTAATTTTGTATCCTGCTACTTTGTAGAAGTGACTTATAAGTTCTAGGAGTTTGGGGTTGGATTTTTTTGGATCATGTAGGTATAGTACCATGTCATCTGCAGAAAGAGGTAATTTAACTACTTCCTTCCCGATGGAGATCCCTTTAATGCCTTTTCCTGCCTTATTGCTCTGGATAAGGATTCCAGAACTATATTGAGGAGGAGTGGTGAAAGTGGGCATCCTTGCCTTGTTCCTGATTTTTGGAGAATCGGTTGTAGGTTTTCCCAATTGAGTATAATATTGGCTATTGTTCTGTTGTATATGGCTTTTATTGTTTTAAGGAATGTTCCTTCTATTCCTATTTTCTCCATAGCTTTTAGCATGAATGAATGTTGTATGTTATCCAAGGCCTTTTCTGCATCAATGGAGATAATCATGTAGTTCTTGACCTTGGATTTGTTGATGCGATGGATTGCATTTATCGATTTATGCATGTTAAACCATCTCTGCATCTCTGGAATGAAGCCTACTTGGTCGTAATGTACGATTTTTTAAAATGTGTTTCTGGATTCTGTTGGCTAGAATTCGGTTAAGATCTGTGTTTATCA
This sequence comes from Dipodomys merriami, assembly GCF_024711535.1. Taxonomy (NCBI): domain Eukaryota; kingdom Metazoa; phylum Chordata; class Mammalia; order Rodentia; family Heteromyidae; genus Dipodomys; species Dipodomys merriami. The sequence continues at coordinate 266,754 of NW_027206368.1, forward strand.
AGGAGATTGGTCTGTAGTTCTCTTTTTTTGTTGGGTCTTTGCCTGGTTTGGGGATGAGTATGATATTGGAATCATAGAATGAGTTTGGGATATCTCCCTCTGTTTCTCTTTCTCGGAAGCATATGAGGAGTATGAGTATTAGTTCATCTTTAAAGGTCTTATAGAGTTCTGTAGTGAATCCATCTGGTCCTGGGGTTTTCCTTCTTAGGAGACTTCTGATTGATTCCTATTTCTCATTGTAAGATCTTGGCTTATTTAATTGTTCGGTTTGGGCAATTTGTACTTCTCTAAAACTTCATCGATTTCTGCTAGGTTTTCTTTCCTTAGTATAGTTTCTGGAAATACTTCTTTATAATTGTTTGGGTGTCTTTGGTATTTGTTGTAACTTTTACCGTGGCATCCCTGATCTTATTGATTTGGGTTTCTTCTCTTTATTTGTGTTTATCTTGCTAAAGTTCTATCAATTTTATTATTTTTTTAAAACAGCCTTTTGTTTTATTAATTTTATTTATGGTTTTCTTAGTTTCTCTCTCATTGATCTCAGCTCTTATTTTAATTATCTTGCTCCATCTAGTAACCTTAGGTTCATTTATTTTGCCATGATTTTCCAGCAGTTTCAGCCACAACATGAAATTATTTTCTTGGTCTGTGTCTATTTTCTTCATGTGTGCACTGAAAGCTATAAATTTACCCCTCAGGATTGCTTTTGTCCTGTCCCACAGGTTTCTTTGTGATGTGTATTCCTTGTCATTAGATTGTGGAACTTTTAAATTTCTTCTTTAATTTCTTGTTACCCAGGTATTGCTCAAAAGTGTGCTGTTCAATTTCCATGTATTTGAGCAATTTCTACAGTGTCTTTTGTTATTGAGAACTAGCTTGGTTCCATTGTGGTCAGACAGGATTCAAAGGATTATGTCAGTCTCCTTGTATTTGTTTAAATTCCTTGTATGAACTATGATATGATCTATTTTCGAGAAAGTTCCATGAGATGCTTAGAAGAATAGGCACTGTGTCATTTTAGGGTTGCAAACTCAGTAAATGTCAATTAATTCCACTTGAAATATGGCCTCACTTAACTCTGTGGCTTCTCTGCCAATCCTCTGGTTGGTAGACCTGTCTTTTGGTGAGATTGGGGAACTAAACTCTCCTAGTATTGAAAGGTTATGAGGCAGTGACCATTTGTTTCTTGTTTCACCTAGCGGAGCAACACATGGTAGTACACCTGGTTGTGAGACTTTATACGCCCTGCAAATCCTTAGCTCGGGGCTCTCCTCCAAGGCTCTGCTGTGTCAGAGTGTAGGAAGAGGCCTGAGCTACAGTCCACCTAAATAAAACCTTAAAACAGCTGTAATGTCTGACTCTCAGTGGTCTTCTTGGTGGGGGTCCTGCGACCTGGACACAACATATTAGTGGGGACTCATTCAAGATCCCCCCAAAGACCCCTGAGACCTCAGACTCCAAAGGTAAAACAGCGCTGTCTTTGTTAATTTGTCTTGTCCTGTTGTTGTCTGTTTGCACTTTCATTTTCCTTTGTGAGGACAAACGCTCCGATTCATATTGTGTAAAGGGTTGTTGAAATAGACACGCTGGTACGACAAACCTGGAGGAACTGGGAGAAGTCCCAGATCCTCTTGTGGGGGGGGTTCTTGGAACCCCGCCGTGAGAATTGTGGGGTATGGGTTTGTTTGGTGTTGGGCCGGAACTGATCAAGAGGGCCTCCTAACCAAGGCCCAACTCACTCACTCTGGATCTGCTACTGCTGCTGTGGGGCGTGGGGTGTTGTGGAACCCTGCCGTGACAGGAGTCAGCGGACCAATTTGGGAGATCTCCACTTCGTAACTGTCAGGCCTGCATGTGTTTTGTTTGTATTATTTATTGTTTTTTTTGGACTGTACGACTGACGGGACTGGAAACCATGGGCAACCCTCCATCTAGCCCCCTAGACTTACAAAAAGAAACTAAGAAAGAGGAAAAGAAATTGTACCCCCCGCTTTTTCAGGGAGATGATTTGGAAGAAGAAATATTCCTCCCCCATACTCCCCTTCCCAGGTTCCTTCTGTGGAGCCTGAGAATATTCAAGAGGAGAAGGCAGCTATAGAACCAGCAGCCAAACACTCGGCACCTGCCCTTAAAGTTTCTGAGGGGCCAGTCACTCGACGATGCCATCTAATGCAGCTGTTTTTCTCTTATGCACTGTAGATCCTGTGGATGTGGATGGTAGACAGAAATCCCAAAAATGGCCATTTTCTACCAGTGATATATACAATTGGTTTGCCCAAAATGCCCCCTTTTCTGAGAAACCCCAGAATTTAATTCGTTTATTTGAAACTATTCTTTTTACTCATCAGCCCACTTGGGATGATTGTAGTCAGCTTTTGCAGGTACTTTTTACCACTGAAGAGAGAGACCATATCTGAGAGGCATCCTGGAAACATATCCCTGGGCCCACAGGAGTGCCCATCACAGATCCTGCCTTGATCGCTGCCTATTTTCCTGAGATCTGACCAACATGGTACTACAATACTGTTGAAGTTAGGAAGTGACTCCTCCTCTATCGCCAGGCTCTGTTGGCAGGTCTCGAGTTGGCAGCTCACTGACCTATTAACATGGCCAAAATTTATGATGTTAGACAGGGAGGAAGTGAACGTCTGGCAGCATATCTTGAGAGGCTCATGGAAGTTTTAGTCAAAACCTTGAGACCCAGGAGTCGACTCAGATGATTATGTTTGCCTATATAAATCAAGCTGCACCAGACATAAAGCCAAAGTTGCTGGCTCTACACAGACTTGGTGAAAAGTTTATTAGGGATCTAGTAGCCATGGCAGAAAAGGTTTACAATAAGAGAGAGACAGAGGAGCAAAGACAGGAAAGGAAGGATAGAGAACATGAAATTGAGCGTGAAAAGAGAGACTTGGCCAAAGAAAAGAGGCCAGACTTGTTGGACTTGCCACTATGGCATACCGAACATACCTGGTTCACAGACGGCAGCAGTTTCATTCAAGATGGAAAAAGGTACGCGGGTGCAGCAGTCACCATAGACACTGAAATAGTGTGAGCAGAAGCACTCCCTAAGGGAATGTCTGCACAAAGAGCAGAACTAGTGGTGCTAACAAAATCCCTAGAGATGGGAAAAGAGCAGAGACTAAACATTTACACAGACAGTCAGTATGTTTTTGCCACCATGCATGTGCATGGAGCCATTTACCAAGAGAGGGGGCTGCTGACAGCTGAGGGAAAGGCTATTAAAAACAAACAAGAAATTTGAAGCCTCATCCTTGCCTTATGGGAACCAGCAAATATTGCCATTATGCACTGCCGAGACATCAAAAGGGAACTGATTCTTTTTTTTTTTTTTTTTTGGTCGGCTTGAACTCTGGGCCTGGGCACTGTCCTTCAGCTCTTCACCTCAATGCTCTACCACTTGAGCTACAGCACCTCTTCTGGTTTTCTGGTGGTTTATTGGAGATAGGAATCTCACGGTCTCTCCTGCCCGGGCTGGCTTTGAACCGTGATCCTCAGATCTCAGCCTCCTGAGTAGCTAGGATTACAGGCGTGAGCCACTAGCGCCCGGCAAAAGGGAACTGATTCTATAACCAAAGGACATAACTTGGCCGATCAGGCAGCTAAGGAGGCGGCCCTCCAGCCCAGAGCAGAAGTACTGACTCTAGTAGATCCAGGGCCATGAGCTTTGCCTCATGAGCCTCAGTACTCCCAAGAAGATTGGAGTGGATAAAGAAAATTCCCATGGTCTATAAAACCCGGGCTGGTGAAAAACTGGGGAGCGGAAACTTATCTTGCCACAAAGGTTAGGAAAGGGGATACTTAAGAAAATCCATTGGACCTCTCACATGGGAACCCGAAGAATGCAGGACTTGCTCCGACTCAGAAGTAAAAATTAGGCAAAGAAATCAACTCATTAAGGACATTGTTAAAAATTGTAAAGCCTGTCAGCTCACCAATGCCCCCACTCAACCGGTTACAAAAGAAGCTTGCCTCCATGGAGATAGGCCAGGTGTGTATTGGAAAGTAGACTTCACAGAAAATAAAACTGGAAAATTTGGATATAAATATTTGCTAGTTTTTGTTGGGTTGAAGCTTACCCAACAAAGCATGAGACCGTGAACGTCATGGCTAAGAAGATCCTGGAAGAAATCCTACCCAGGTATGGCTTTCCATCCACCATCGGGTAGGATAATGGACTGGCCTTCATCTCAAAAGTAAGTCAGGGAATAGCCGCAGCACTGGAGATGGATTGGAAATCGCACTGTGCTTATAGACCCCAGAGTTCAGGGCAGGTAGAAAGAATGAATCAGACTCTAAAAGAGACCTTAACTAAATTGGCTTTGGAGACTGGCGCAGACTGGGTATCGCTCCTTCCTTTTGCCCTGTTTAGAGTAAGAAATTCACCCTATCAGCTTGGCTTTACTCCTTTTGAAATAATGTATGGACACCCTCCACCCATTATCCCTAGCCTTCAGACTGAATTGCTTGCTGATTTGAGTGATACTGAATTTCAATGTAAACTTGACTATCTACAGCTTGTCCACAAAAATGTGTGGCCCCAGTTTAGAGCATTATATGATTCTGCCTCTATTCTTACCCCCCCCCCCATTTGTTTAAACCAGGGGACTGGGTGCTTGTTCAAAGACACAACCTGAGATCTCTGGAACCACGGTGGAAGGAACCTTACATGGTGCTACTGGCTACTCCTCCTGCCCTTAAGGTAGATGGCATTGCTGCTTGGGTCCACTGCTCCCATTCCAGACCAGCTGACCCCTTTGCCCTGGACGACCAGGGGAAACATGGGAAGTCTCCAAGCATCCTAACCAACCATTTTGCATATGCCTCAAGAAAAGAAAAATGGACTGATTGTTATTGTTATTGTTGTTTATGGCTACTGTCAGAGAGGGACTAGAAATATAAGAACTCATTCAAGATCGAGTGCTGTTGGAGTTAATTTTGGGCAGGAGCCACAAGATTGTGTCTCAGGACCATAAGTCAAGCGGGGTGGGGCGGGGCGGGGAATGAATGGTTATGAGGCAGTGACCATTTGTTGCTTGTTTCAGGTAGCAGAGCAACACGTGGTGGTACATAGGGTTGTGAGCCTTTATAAGCCCTGCAAATCCTTATCTCAGGGCTCTCCTCCTAGTCTCCGCTGTGTCGGAGTGTAGGAAGAGGCCTGAGCTGCAGCCCATCTAAATAAAAACTTAAAACAGTTGTAAAGTCTGACCCTTGTGTTCTTTTTGGTGGGGGTCCTGCGATCTGGGCACAACAGTATTATAGTATTTGGATCTATTTTATTCTTTAAGTTTGAGAGTATTTGCTTAACATATTTGTGTGCACCAGTATTTGGGTAATATAAGCTAATAATGGTTATATATTCTTCTTGGATTGTTCCCTGTATAAGTATGTAGTATCCTTCTTTTTCTATTTGTATTGATTTTAATGAAAAATTTATTTTGCCAGATATCATGATAGCTACTCCTGCTTTCTTGCTGGGAATATTTGCATGGTAGATCTTACTCCAACCCTTCACTTGGAGTTTGTTTTTATGTTTGGCTGTGAGGTGGGTCTCCTGAAGTCAACAGGTGGATAGGTCTTGTTTTCTGATCCAATCTGCAGTTCTTTTTCTTTTTATTGATGAATTGAGCCCATTAATATTTATGATTATTATAGAGAGATGCATTGTGTTTCCTGTCAATTTCCTGCTTTCCAAAGTTTTTCTTCTTTCCTTTCTTCCTGAGCTTATTAAGTCAGACTTCTAGTGATATCTGCTGATGTGAATTTCTGTTCATGATTGCTTTCTTCAGGTTGTGTTCCCCATATTAATATTCTTTGTAATGATAGCTTATTGTTTATGAATCCATTTATTTTTTCTTTATTTTTACAAATTTTAGTTTCTCCATTGGATGTGATTGCTAGCTTTCCTGGTTAAATCAGTCTGCGCTGGCAGTTATTGGTTCTCAAGGCTCGGATCATACTTTCCCAGGCCTTTGTTGCATTCAGTGTAGAGAGATCTGTACTGATTCTGATTTTTTTCCCATTATAGTATAGTGGTACTCTACACAATCAGCAGAGTTTCTCTAGTAACAAACTATAAATATGATCGCTGAAAGTAGTCTTAATGCCATCTCTTTATTTACCTGGAATAGCACACTTCCAACAAATATAATCGTTTTTTTTAACTTAAATTAATAATCACATTTTAGTGCATAACAATTCCTTTTGTATATTTTTATCAGCATCAATTAGTTGCAGAGGAACAATTTGACATGTCCATACTTATACCATGCACTTTCATTAGACTCAATCCCTCCTCTCTCCCTCTTTTCCCTTCCACCTTTCCCAAACCAATCACAACAAGCTTCATTATCCATTATACACACGTGAGCATAGAGTAGTTTGATCTTATTTACTCTCCTTTTCCTTCTCCCTTCCCCTTGCCACTAGTACCTATACCCTGGATAAGACCTGTTTTTCCTGATTGTCATTCGCTTGTTTCAGTGTATGGTTATTATTCAAACGGGTTTCACCATGCCCTTTTACATGTGTGTAATTTACTCTATTGCTATCCTCTTTTGCTCTAATTTTCTCCTATCTCCAGTACTATCTATTACTCAAATGCTTTCACTGAATTTCATTCTGCTCTCTTCACAGGTGCACTGTATTTCTATATTGTTCATCAGCTAACATTTGTTTTTCCTTTCCTCTATATCATTCCTCAACAATCCCCTAAATTACGAACATTTTTATGTGTTTATGTATATGTTAACTTTTTAGGTCTAGCATGAACATATGAGAGAAAACATTTGACCTTTGTCCTTCTGAACATGGCTTACTTCAATTAATGTGTTCCCAGTTCCAACCATTTCTTCTTTCTTCTATTTAGAAATAAAATACATTTTCTTTCTTAAAAACTCTATTGTAAAGGTGATGTCCACAGGGGTAGTATGATTCAGGTAATGAGTACATTTTCTTTCGAACGGGGTCACCCCATCCGTCATTCTCTCCCAGTTTTCCACCTTCTGACTTCTCTCCCCCCAAAAGTTGTATAGTTCATATCCAACTGCAGATTGGTTTTCCTATTGTCCCACTATTTCTGTGTTCCCCCTTCCCAAATCAGATGAGCTTATATAAAAGATGAAGGTTGCAGAAATCTTATACAACAACGGAAGGGAATGAAAGAAAGAAGATTGGCATCAATATTCATCAAAGAAATGTGTCTATAGTTCTCTTTCTTTGATGAGTCCCCAACTGGTTTTGGGATGAAGGTTATGATGGCTTGACAGAATGTGTTCGGTAGTGAACTTTCTCTTTCAATTTCATTGAAGAGTTGGAGGAGTATTGGTGTGGGCTCTGCAATGAAGGACTTGTAGAATTCTGCTGTAAAACCATCTGGTCCTGGACTTTTCTTAGATGGGAGGGCTCTTATTGCTGTTTCTATTCCAATGCTTAATATGGGCCTGTTGAGATGGTTTAACTCATCTTGGTTTAGTTTTGGCATGTCAATATTTGCTAGGAAAAGGGCCATTTTTGCCAAATTCTGAAACTTATTAGCATAAAGTTTTGAGAAGTATTCCCTTAAAATGTTCTGAATCTTGGTTGTTTCTGTGGTGATGTTTCCATTCTCATCTCTGAGTTTATTTATTTAGGTGTGTTCTCTTCTTTTTCTGATAAGTTTGCTAAGGGTGTGTCAATTTTGTTAATTTTTTCAAAGAACCAACTCTTTGTTTTGTTGATTCTATCTATAGTTTTTGTGGATTCTAATTCATTTAATTCTAATTTAATTTTAATTATTTCTTTCCATCTACTCGATTGGGGTTTATATTCCTGCTCTTTTTCAAGGAGGTTCAGATGTCTCATTAAATTGTTGGTTTCAGATCTCTCCAATTTGTTGATGTAGGAACTCAGAGCTATAAACTTGCCTCTGAGTACTGTCTTTACTGTGTCACAGAGGAGCTGGTAATTTGTGTGCTCATTTTTGTTAAATAACATGAACATTTGAATTTCCTTTCTAATCTCTTCCATGAATCACTCGTGATTCAGCAGTGTGTTGTTCAGCCTCCATGTGTTACCGGACTTTATTTGGTGGCTTTTGGTGTTGAGTTCTAACTTTATTCCCTTGTGGTCTGAGAGAATGCAAAGTATAACTTCCTTTGTGGCCTAAAATGTGGTCTATTTTAGAAAATGTTCCATGTGCTGCTGAGAAAAACGTGTATTGTGATGCTGCTGGGTGAAATATTCGGTAGATGTCTGTTAAAACTAGTTGATCTATGCAGTTGTTTAGACCTGCGGGTTCTCTTTTGAGATTTTGCCGAGTTGATCTATCTAGTGGGGAGAGTGGTGTGTTAAAATCCCCAACAATTAATGTCTTTGGATCTATGTGGGATTTGAGGGAAAGTAGTGTTTCTTGGATAAATTTGTGTGCTCCTTTGTTTGGCGAAAAGATACTTAGAATTGTAATATCCTCCTGAAGGAGAGATCCATTAATTAATCTGTAGAGACCTTCTTTATCTCTTCTCACAAATTTTAAGTTGAAGTCTATTTTATCTGGTATTAGGATTGCAAATCCCGCCTGATTATGGAGGCCGTTTGCTTGGTAGATTTTGTTCCAGCCTTTCACATTGAAAATGTGTTTGTTTTTAGGGGCAAGATGTGACTCCTGAAGGCAGCATATACAAGGATCTTGTTTTTTAATCCAACTAGACAGTCTATGTCGCTTAATTGGAAAGTTAAGTCCGTTACTGTTGATAGAAAGGACTGAGAGGTATTTGGGAGTTCCTGCCATGTTATCCACCTTCTTGGGGGCTGCAAAAACTGGGTTCTTCCTATGGTTCTTGGATTCTCAGTTTGTGTGCAGTTTCTTGGCCTTTATTGTGGTCTCCCTGGTTTTCTTTTTTTTTTAATATTATTTTATTTTATTTGAGAACATACTGTACAGAAGGGCTACAATTACATGGGCAGGATAATGCATACATTTCTTACCAAGCATTGCAGCCTCCTCCTTTGTTTACCCTTCACCTCCCTTCCCAGCCTCCCCCCTCCCCCCACCCAATTATACCCCCCTCCCCCCCACCGACATTGTAAAGCTGGTTTTGACATGACATTTTGTACTTCTCATTGTTGCAACAGGTCCACCTGAATCCTTAAACGACTTGTTTGCCCCCATCACCTCCACATGTTATACTGACATCAAATATAGTGAAAGCGTCTCCCTGGTTTTCTATGTGTAGGACATTTTTAAGAATCTTTTGTAGGACTGGTTTGGTGGAGATATATTGTTTCTTTTTTTTTTTTCTTTGCTATGGAAGGTTTTTATTTGGCCTTCAGTTATGAAGGAGAGTTTAGCTGGGTACAGTATTCTTGGTTGATAGTTGTTTGTTTTTAGGGCATGGCATACATCATTTCAGGCTCTTCTTGCTCTCATTCTCTCTGCTGAGAAATCTGAGGTGATTTTAATTGGTTGCCCTTTATAGGTGATTAATCTTTTCTCCTTGATAGCTTTAAGGATCTTTTCCTTGGTCTGAGTTGATCCTGTGTGGATTATAATGTTGCAGTGGGGTGTCCTATTCTCGTCTTGTCTATTTGGGGTTCTAAAAGTTTCTTGTATCTGAATAGACCTATCTTTTTGCATGTTTGGGAACTTCTTTGCTAGGATCCTGTTAAACAAATTTCCTAGACCATTAACTTCTATTTCTAGGTGCTCCTCTACACACATTATCCTCAGATTATTCCTTTTGCTTGTGTTTTCCAAGTGTTGGATAGATCTATCATATTTCTTGGACTTGTCTTGGATGGTTGTATGTTCTTTCTCTATAATATCTGGGCTGTCTTCAATCCCCGAGATTCGATCTTCTGTGTGGTCTAACCTGCTGTCAAGACTTTCTACTTTGTTTTTTATTTCTTTTCCTTCTAATTGGTCAGCTTTGATGGCTTCAAATTCTTTGTTGAAGCTTTGTTTTAGATCTTGTATGAACTTCTTTACTTCCTTAATTTGGTGCTCAGTGTTTATTCTCAAATCACTTAGTTGATTGGTTATGGTTTCCTTGGACTTCCATTCCTTGTGTTGGTTTCCATTCAGCATTCCGTTTGTGGTCTCCCGACTTCCTTCAGCTCTTTGTTAATGGATTCCATGAATGCCTTTAGTGATCTTTGTTTATTCTCATCCTGCTCTCTAAATTCCTGTATTACACTTTGTTTAGCTTCCTCACGTTCACACCATTCCTGTAGTTCTCTTTGAGTGTTCTTAGACTTCCTATGCCATTCCTACCTTTCTCTTTGAGAATTCTCAAGCTGCTCATGCAAGTCGTGTATTAGTTTTTGAGTATCTTCCTCACACTCATGCTATTCGTGTATAAATCTTGGTTTGCCTCCTCTCTCTCACTATCACGCTCATACAGAGTCCTTTGTAGGTTTTCAATCTTTTCATTTATCATGTTGGCCAGCAGTGTTTATAGAGCTATTTGGGAACACTACTCTGGATTATTCATTATCTATTTTGTCCCTGATTATCATGAGTGGGAGTGAGATACCCGGACTTGCTATTTTTCTTGTGTTTATTTTTCCGGCTTACTCTGCCCATTTGGGATGAAAATAACACCAGTTTTGTGCTAAGAACACTATCTTAAGGCAACCATCAACCAAAGTCTGTATTTGCCCAGTCAATAGTCTGCAGATACAATCTAGTTCAACAGATACATCAACAATTCTTAAAAAATCATACACTCTTATAAAACAGGATTCATTTCAGGGATGCAAAGCTTGTTCAATATACGCAAATCAATTAATATAATTAATCACATCAACAGGAGCAAGGATAAGAACCACATGGTTATCTCAATAGATGTAGAAAAAGCATTTGACAAGATCAAGCGCCCCTTTATGATGAAGGTTTTTGAAAAATTAGGAATCCATGCAACATTCCTCAATAAAATAAAAGCTGTATATGACAAACCTACAGCCAGCATTATATTAATGGTGAAAACTAAAGCCATTTCGTCTTAACTCAGGAAAAGGACAAGGATGTCCAGTCTTTCCACTTCTCTTCAATCTATTATTACAATGCCTAGCTACAGCAATAAGACAAGATGCAAACATAAAGAGGATCCAAATAAGAAAAGAAGTAAAACTCTCTCTATTTGCAGATGACAGGAAATTGTATTTAAAGAAACCCATAGACTCCACTCCCAAATCACTCAAGCTGATTCAAAACTTTGGCAAAGTATCAGGGTATAAAATTAAACCCCCAAAATCAATCACTTTTCTGTATGCCAACAAAGAGAAAAGTGTGGCTGTAATTAAGAAAGCAACTCCATTTGTAATAACCCCACAAAAAATAAAATACCTAGAAATAAGCTTAACGAAAGAAGTGAAGGGCTCTATGATGAAAATTTTAAAAACCTGAAGAAAGGATATCAAAGCAGAACTTAGAAAATGGCAAAACCTCCCATGCTCCTGGATTGAAAAGATCAACATCGTCAAAATGGCAATAATTCCCAAGGCTATCTATAAATTCAATGTGATACCTAGCAAAATTCGAACCTCATTCTTCAAGGAAATAGAAGAGGCAATCCAAATATTCATATGGAATAATGAAATATCCCGAATAGCTAAAAGGCTTCTCAACAGAAAGAACAATGCTGGAGAAATATCAATACCAAATTTCAAACTCTACTATAAAGCCATAGTAATCAAAACAGCTTGGTACTGGCACAAGAACAGACCTCAGGACCAATGGAATAGAATTGAAAACCCAGAAATGAACCTACAGACATATAGCCATCTAATGTTCCATAAGGGAGCTAAAAAAAATAGAATGGAAGAAAGACAGCCTCTTCAGTAAATGGTGCTGGCAAAACTGGTTAACTACTCTTAGAAAACTAACGCTTGATCCTTATATATCACCCTGCACCAGAATCAACTCCAAATGGATCAAAGACCTCGGATTCAAAGCAGACACTCTGAAAACATTACAGGATGGAATAAGAGAAATCCTAGTTCTCCTTGGTGCAGGCCGAAATTTTCTTAATAGAGACCCAGAAACACAACAAATCAAAGAAAGGTTGGACAAATGGGATTGTATGAAGTTGCAGAGCTTCTGCATGGCAAAAGATATAGCAAGCAAGATCAATAGAAAGCCCTCAGATTGGGACAAGATCTTCAGTAGCCATACAACGGACAATGGTCTCATATCTAAAATATACCTGGAACTCAAAAAATTAAATCCCCCTACAACAAATCCTCAAAGAAAAAAACTGTCCAATAAATAAGGGGGCTAAAGACTTAAAGAGACACTCCTCTGAAGAACAAAGAAGGATTTCCAATAGACACAGGAAGAAATGCTCAAACTCTCTAGCCATAAAAGAAATGCAAATCAAAACAACATTGAGATACCACCTCACCCCAGTTAGAATGTCTATAACCAAGCACTCTAATAACAACAGATGCTGGAGGGGATTTGGACAGAAGGGAATCTTACTGCATTGTTGGTGGGAGTGTAAACTTGTTTAACCACTTTGGGAAGTAGTATGGAGGTTACTTAAATGTATCCACATAGAGCTCCCCTATGACCCAGCAATTCCACTTTGGGCATTTATCCAAATATTTACAATCAAGACCACACTAAAGCTACCAGCACAACTATGTTTATTGCAGCATTACTTACCATAGTAAGATCTGGAACCAACCCAATGACCCTCAGTTGATGAATGGATCAAGAAAATGTGGTACGTATACACAATGGAATTCTATGCCTCCATCAGAAAGAATGACATTGCCCCATTTGTTAGGAAATGGAAAGACTCGGAAAAAATTATATTAAGTGAAGTAAGCCAAGCCCAAAGAAACATAGATCCCAAGGTTTCCCTGATTTGCAATATCTAGTATATGTATGAGTCAAGCAAAAAAGTTCAGATAAGGTGATGTTAGCAAATGAACCCTAAGATATGTATTCAGTTTTTTTTCTTTCATGCGATTGTTTCCAACACATTTATAAGATAATTTCTTTGTTGCTTTGTATGTCCCTCCCCCACAGTATAACCCCTGCTTTCACTGTATTTGATGTCGGTTTAATTTGTGGAGAGTAATGGGAAAAACAAGTCGTTTAAATAAAGATACAGGTGGACCCATTGCAACAATGAGGTGTACAAGTCGTTATGTCGAAAACGAAATTCACAGCTTTGGTGGCGGGGGCTTGAAGGCTGGGGGGGGAGGAGGTTGGGAAGGGACGGGAAGGAGAAACAAAGGAGGAGGCTACAATGCTTGATAATAAATGTACTCATTTTCTTGTCCATGTAATTGTAACCCCTCTGTACAGTATATTCACAGTAAAAAATAAATAAAAATTAAAAAAATAAAAGAAAAAGAAAGAAGAGAAGAGAAGAAAGATTTTAAAAAACTGAAACAGTACAATAAAAAACTTTTTACTTCCATTTTTTGGAGTTCATTTCTATAAATATCATTTTATATGCTCATATGTACATACCTATTGAGCCCTCTATTAAGGATATCCTCCTTTGGTCTCACTGTATGAATGTTTAGATTTCTGTTTAATTCATTATGTCCAAGTGTAGTTATTTGTCTTTTACTATCCATTGGAATTTTTTGTAGATTTATAGGCACATTTTAATTATTACAAATGAGGGAAATTATGCAGCTTGTATTTCTTTGGGTCTGTCTTACTTCACTTACTATAATTTTTTTTCCAAGTTTTTCGTTTCCTTATGAACAAGGGAATATCATGCTCTCCAATGGAAGCATAGAATTACACTGTGTATACATATCACATTTTCTTTCTTTTGGAAAAACAGTTTTGTTCTATTCTAAAGATGCTATACAGAGTGGTTACAGTTACATGAGTAAGGCAATGAGTATATCTCTTGTTGAGCATTGTTACATACAATATTTTCTTTTTCTTTTCTCATCGTGGGGCTTGAACTCTGGGCTTGGGCCCTGTCCTGGTGCTCTTCAGCTCAAGGCGAATGCACTACAGCTTGAGCCACAACACCACTTCCATTTTTTCCTAGTGGTTTATTGGACTTGCCTGCCCAGGCTGGCTTTGAACCACGATCCTCAGATCTCAGCCTCCTGAGTAGCTAGGATTACAGGCATGAGCCACCAGTTCCTGGCCACATTTTCTTGATCCATTCATTCATTGAGGGACATCTGAACTGATTCCATGTCTTGTGTATGGTAATCAATGATGCATTGAACATGGTCATGCTGGTGGCATTTTGTATAGCCTGATTTTAGACAATTAGATACATACCCAGGAGTGAAATTGCTGGGTCATAGGGAAGTTATATGTTTAGTCTATTAAAGAACCTCCATATTGCTTTCCAGAGTAGTTAAACCAGTTTGCATTCCTAACCACAGTGTAGTAATGTTCCCTTTTGGCCACATCCCCACCAGCAATTGTTAAAGCATGTCTTTTGCCAGGCAGAAACTCTTCAGTTGTATGCAATCCCATTTACCTAGTCTTTGATTTGTTCTGATTCTGGATCATTACTTAGTAAGTTTTGAACTGTACTACCCCCTAACGTGTCCCCTATATCTTCCTGTAATATTATCACGGTATCTGATCTTACATTAAAGTCTTTCATCCATTTGGAGTTGATTCTGGTGCAGGTTGATATATAAGGATCTAAATTCAGTTTTCTGCACAAGTACTGGGTAGCCAATTCTGCCAGCATCAATTTTGAAGAGGCTGTCCTTTTTGCCATCCTTTGGCTCCCTTATCAAATATAAGGTGGCTATGGGTCTGTAAATTCATTTCTGGTTCTTCTATTTTAGTCCATTGGTCCTCTGTCCTATTTTGTGCCTGTACCAAGTTGTTTTGGTTTGTTTTAATTTCTATAGCTTTTTAATTGAGATTAAAGCTTGGTACTGATATTCCTCCTGGTACTGATATTCCTCCAGCACTGATCTTCCTACTAAGGATTGGTTGTGCTATTCAGGGTCTTCCAATATTCCAGATTAGTTTGTGGATTGTTTGTTCTATATCACTGAAGAATTTTGTTGGATATTGATGGGTATTGAATTGAAT
Organism: Dipodomys merriami; assembly: GCF_024711535.1. NCBI lineage: Eukaryota > Metazoa > Chordata > Mammalia > Rodentia > Heteromyidae > Dipodomys > Dipodomys merriami. The sequence continues at coordinate 281,797 of NW_027206368.1, forward strand.
TTGTAGATAGCTTTGGGCAATATTGCTATTTTCATGGTTAAACCTTCCAATCCAGGAGCATGGGAGGTTTTTCTACTTCCTTAAACCTGTTTCTAACGTTTTAATCACAGAGGTCCTTCATCTCTTTGGTAATTCCAAAGTGTTTTTTGAGGCTATTACAAAAGGACTTTCTTTCCTGATTTCAGATTCACTCTTCTCCTTATTGGCATACAGAAAAGCTACTGATTTTTGGGGGTTTCTTTCTTCCTTCCTTCCTTTCTCTTTTTCTTCCTTTCTCTCTCCCTTCCTTCCTTTCTCTCTTCCTTCCTTTCTTTCTTTCTTTCTTTCTTTCTTTCTTTCTTTCTTTCTTTCTTTCTTTCTTTCTTTCTTTCTTTCTCTCTCTCTTTCTCTCTTTCTCTCTTTCTCTCTCTCTTTCTTTCTTTCTTTCTTTCTTTCTTTCTTTCTTTCTTTCTTTCTTTCTTTCTGTCTTTCTCTTTCTCTCTCTCTTTCTCTCTCTCTTTCTCTCTCTCTCTTTCTTTCTTTCTTTCTTTCTCTCTTTCTTTCTCTCTTTCTTTCTCTCTTTCTTTTTCTCTCTCTTTCTCTCTCTCTCTCTCTCTTTCTCTCTCTCTCTCTCTCTCTTTCTCTCTCTCTTTCTCTCTCTCTTTCTCTCTCTCTCTCTCTCTTTCTTTCTCTCTTTCTTTCTTTCTTTCTTTCTTTCTTTCTTTCTTTCTTTCTTTCTTTCTTTCTTTCTTTCTCTCTTTCTTTCTTCTTTCTTTCTTTCTTTCTTTCTTTCTTTCTTTCTTTCTTTCTTTCTTTCTTTCTTTCTTTCTTTCTTTCTTTCTTTCTTTCTTTCTTTCTTTCTTTCTTCCTTTCTTCCTTTCTTCCTTTCTTCCTTTGTTGGCGATGTGGCTTGAACTCTGGGCTTGGGCTCTGTCCCAGCACTCTTCAGCTCAAGGTAAGTGCTCTAACTTTTGAGCAACAATGACACTTTGGGTTTTCTGGTGCTTAATTGGAGATAAGAGCCTCACGGACTTTCCTGCCTATGCTGGCTTTGAACCACAATCCTCAGATCTCAGCCTTCTGAGTGGTTAGGATGCCGGGCATAAGCCACCAGTGCCCAGCTTGGGGTTAATTTTATACCCTGCTATCTCAGCCAAAGTAACTTAGGAAAGGAATCCATGGGGCTCTTTAAATACAGGATCATGTTATCTGCAAAATGGGAGAGTTTTATTTCTTCTTTCCCTATATGGATCCCCTTTATGTTTGTCTCCTGCCTTATTGCTCTAACTAGAAATTCCAGTACTATATTGCAGAGGAGTGGAGAGAGTGAACATCCTTCTCTCATTCTTGATTTTAGAGGGAATGGTTTTAACTTTTCACCATTAAATACATGCTGGCTGTAGGTCTGTCTATATTATATATGCCTATATTATATTGACGAATGTCCCATATATTCCTGGACTCTCCAGAGCTTTCATCATAAAGCGGTGTTGGATCTTGTCAAATGTTTTCCCCCATATATTGTGATGACCATGTGGTTCTTTTCCTTGCCTATTGTATATATAGAGCACATATTTGGAGTCACTCATCAGTTATAGGGCATCTGGGTTTTTCTCAGGTTTGGCTATTAAGAAAAGTATTGTAATGAACATGGATGTATAAGTACATTTATTGTCTTTTGACTTTCATTCCTTCAGATAGATGCCTAAGTGTGAGCCAAATGATGATAACTTATACATGTAATCTTACTCAGGAGGCTAAGATATGGAGGATCACAGTTCAAAGACAACCTGCCTAAGAAAGTTTGCTAGACTCCATCTTGAAAATGACCAGCATAAAGCAGAGCTGGAGGTGTGGCCCAGCATAAAGCAGAGCTGGAGGTGTAGCTCCAGTGGGAGAGCACCAGCCTAGCAAGTTCAAGGCTCTAAATTCAATACCTACTCCCACTAACAATATTCAATAAATAAAATACCCAATCATGACATGGTTGCAGCATACAGTACTATTTTTTTTGAGGAAATCAATTTAGGCTTATTTACATAGTAGTTGCACTAATTTGCATTCCTACAAACAGGACTCTTTTCTCTTGGCATCCTCATATGCTATGTGATGTTGTTTCTGCTCTAGCCATATTGGCTGGAGTGGGATGAAATCTCTGTCATTTTGATTTGCATTTCTTTATGGCCAGGGACGTTATGCATTTCTTTATGTATTTATTGGTCGTTTGTTCTTCTTACCCCAAGAATGATCTGTTCAGCACTTTTGCCCATTTTTGTTCTTGAAGAGTTCAGTGTTTTGAGTTTTATGTATATACTGTATATTCTGTATTATGTATATTCTTCGTCAGATGAATAATTGCTTTAGATTTTCTCCCATACAGTAGGTTGTCCCTTTAGCCTTTAGAGACATTGTTGTGTAAAAGCTTTTTAGTTTAATATAATTTTATTTGTCAATACTTGCCCTTATTTGTTGAGCTATTGAATTTCTAATCAGGAAGTCACTACCTATGCCAATGCATTCCAGTATTTTGACTACGACTAGTAGTTTCAAAGTTTCAGGTCTTACATTAAAATTCTTGATTCACTTTTAATTGACGTTAGGAGAGAGAGAGAAAGAGAGAGAGGAGGGGAGAGAGAGAGGGAAAGAGATCTGGTTTCAGTCTGCTGCATGAAGAAAGCTAGTTTTTCCAGCACCATTTCTTGAAAAGTCTGTCTTTTCTCTGATACATGCTTTGAGATCCTTTGTCAGAAATCAGATTGTGGTAGCAGCATTTCTGGGCATTCTATTCAGTAATCTTCATGTCTATTTTGGGGCCAGTTGCTTGCTATTTTTGTTCCTATGTCTTTGTAATATAATTTGAAGTGAGGTATCATGATACCTTCAACTTTGTTTTAGTTTTGTTCAGGATTGCATTGGATATTTGCTATATTTGTAGTATTGATTTTTTTCTGTTTCTGTGAGTAATGATATTGAGATTTTGGTAGGAATTTCATTATCTGCAAACATTGCTTTCCTTAATATAGCCATTTTCTTTATATTAATTCTGTATATTCAGCAACAAGGGATGCCTTTCTATCTTCTAGTGTCTTTTAAAAATTTCTTCTTCAATGTTTCATGCTTTTAAGTATAGAAATCTTTCACCTTTGTTAAATTTATTCATAGAAAAAATTGAAACTATTGGGAAATGGAATTATTCTCCTATTTTTCTGTTGATGTACAGAATAGTTATTGGTTTTTTAATGCTGACTTTATATTCTGCTATATTACAAAAGAGGTGGAACTTTAAGGTGCTTTAAGTATAGAATCGTATCATCTGAAAATAACAATACTTTATTTCTTCCTTCCCTATTTGAATCCCTTTTGTTTCTTCTTGTGCTTTGTTGCTCTGGCTAGGATTCCAGTGCTATTGTGAATAGAAATAAAGGGAATAGACTGAATGTCTTGTATTGTTCTTGACTTTAGAAAAAAATATTTCAGTTCTGCCTTCATTTACTATGACGTTGACAATATAGGCTTGTCAAATATAGCATTTATTATATTGAGGAACATTGCCTAAACTCATAGTTTCTCCAGAGCTTTTGTCATGAAAAGATGTTGAATTTTTGTCAAAGGATATTTCTGCCTGAATTAAGATGATAATAGGATTCCTTGAGTCTGTTCATATGTGATATTGCATTTATTGATGTAAGTATGTTGATCCACTAACCTTGAGTATCTAGAATATAGCAATTTGGTCATAGGATATAATCTTTTTGATGTATTGCATTTGGCATGCAAATTTTTTTGGGAATTTCTACATCTATGTTCATCATAGAGATTGGGTCTATAAATCTCTTTTTGTTGTATCCTGTCTAGTTTTAGAATAAGTGGAATACTGGCTTCATATGATGAGTTTGTGCCACGGACCGGCTCTGTCGGGACGACAGAGGATACCTAGTGGAGGTAACTGGAACAGGTGGGGAGATGGCAAACACAACTCACACACAAGAGGAGTGAATGCTGAGTGCGATTTATTGCAGAGGATAACAAGCTTTTATAGCAAAAGTCTCCATGAGAAAGGGCAAAAGGTTACACAATCTTGCTGCAAGGCTTCATTCTTGGGTGGTCACCAGCTGGTCACCTGATCTTGTTTTTTGGATGAGGAGCTATGACGATAGGCACTTGTTTTCGGCTTTAGCTCTACTTTTAAGAAATACAATTGGTTTCGATGTTTATCATCTATTAACCATTAACCAGAGCATATGGGCAAGGTGCTGGACAGAAAGGCATGAACTCTAGTACTTTATTGTTACTTTTGTTTAGTTTTGTACTTTATGCGTTTCAAATCTTTTCTAAGCAATTGTGATCCTTTGTCATTCTTTAGAGGGTCCCCAATTTGTGGCCAAAATCATGATATTCAGTATACTTAGTTAAATCTGGCCATATATCAAATTTAAGTTCATAGTGTCTTTTCTGTAACCCTTTCACATAATCATTTACTCTTTTCCATAGTGGCCTTAACTGTCTCATAAGATCTTTCTTATTCCTTCTTTGATAGTAAGCACCAAGGAGGTCTAGATCTAACAAGTCTCTCAGTAAATGAAAGAGAGTAATAGGAATTTCTTTCTCCTAAGTAGTTTTCCCAACGGTTGCCATCCTTATCATACACACCTGTAAAAGGCTATGGATCTGGGGGAAGTCTTTGGGGTCCTCTACATAATGGAGGATCCCACCATTTTCCTCTGATAAGCCATTGTCACCTTTCATCTATCAACCTTTTAGGGATCTTTTTTAGCTTTTGGTCCAAATATCCCTCTGCATCTTTTTTATCTACAGGGTATCTATATGAGTCTATTGTATATGCTTTAAGATTAAAAGGAAGTCTCCAATAGCCATACATTCTTTTTGCTCTAGCAGTGCCTACAGCTTCTTGTAAATTTCTTACAAACAATTCCTTCTGCTGAAGTGACGTGATGAAACCCCCAATACTTTTATATTTACTTATGACTTGTCTAATACCCTCCATAAGAGGGGTTTTTAGGGTAGCACTTAAGTCTGGTGAGTTAGTCATAATCTCAGGACACTCATCAGATGTTGGAATCATCAACACTTCCAAGAAAGAGCCTTGAATAAGGGAACGTTGAGCATGAGTAAGTAGAACAAGCAGCAAGAACAGTAAAAGATTAATAGGCACTCCTATACAGCGAAGAAAAGAAAAACAGAAACAGAAAGACATCTTTCCCAGGGGCTTGCCAGCCTTTCCAGGAGGTAGGCCTCTTTGAAGCCCCATTCTTTGATGTAGATTTCAGTGAAGTCCCATTCTCAGAGATAGGCCTCTTTGAAGCCCCATTCTCTGAGGTAGACTTCGGTGAAGTCCCGTTCTCAGAGGTAGACCTCTTTGAAGCCCCATTCTCTGAGGTAGACTTTGGTGAAGTCCCATTCTCAGAGGTAGGCTTCTGTGAAGCCCCATTCTCAGGTCTGAAAGCAGGTGTTCCATGCTAAGCAGACTCCACCGGAGTAGGCGTGGCAAGTTTGAAAGTATTTTTTCCCCTCTACTCATGGAAAATTTTGAGTATTTATGCTTGTTTTTCTTTAAAGGTCTGGTCAAATTCAGCACTGAATTATATGATCCTAGACGTTTTGTGGTCAGGAGAATTTTATTACTGCTTCATTCTCATTCCTTATAGATCTATTTAAGTGATTTATATTTTCTTGTTTGAATTTTGGTAGTTCAAGTACCTCTAGAAATGTGTGTCTTCCTTTGGGATTGTCCAGTTTACTTGAATATAAGCTTTCAAATATTCCCTCACTATCCTCATTATTTCTTTTCTTTATTATTTTTGGTTTTTTTTGGGTCCAGTCATGAGGCCTGAACTCTAGGCCTGGGCACTGTCCTTCAGCTCTTCAGCTCAAGGCTAGAGCCCTACCACTTGAGCCACAGTGCCACTTCCGGCTTTTTTCCTTTTGCTTATGTGGTGCTAAGGAATCGAACCCAGGATCTCAGGTATGCAAGGCAAGACGCTCTACCACTGAGCCACCTTCCCAGCCCATTATGCTCATTATTTCATTGATGTGTGTGTTATCCCTTTTTGTTTTTTTGTTCTTTTTTATTGTGAAAATACTGTTGAGAGGGGTTACAATTACATGGGCAAGATAATGAGAACATTTCTTTTTTCTTTCTTTTTTTTTGGGGGGGGGTCCGGTCATGGGGCCTGAACTCTGGGCCTGGGCGCTGTCCCTCAGCTCTTCAGCTCAAGGCTAACGCTCTACCACTTGAGCCACAGCGCCACTTCCAGATTTTTTCTTTTTGTTTATGTGGTGCTGAGGAATCAAATCCAGGGCCTCAGGCATGCAAGGCAAGTGCTCTACCACTGAGCCACCTTCCCAGCCCCAATGAGTACATTTCTTATCAAGCATCGTAGCCTTCTCCTTTGTTTCCCCTTCCCATCCTTTCCCATCCTTCCCTCACCCCCCTCACCCAATCCTCCCCACTCTCCCCGCTCCCACCCACCAAAGTTGTAAAGTTCATTTTCGACATAACAATTTGTATGTCTCATTGTTGCAATGGGTCCTCCTGTATCCCTATTTAAATGATTTGTTTTTTCCCTTCCCCTCCACAAATTATAACAATATCAAATACAGTGAAAGCAGATGTTATACCGTGGGGAAGGGACATACAAAACAACAAAGAAATCATCTTATAAATGTGTTAGAAACAATTGCATGAAAGAAAAAAATACATTTGAATACCTATCTTAGAGTTCATTTCCCTAACAGCAACCTATCTGATCTTTTCTGTTTGACTCAGACATACACTAGGAATTGAAAATAGAGAAAACCATGGGACCTATGTTTCTTTGGGTCTGGCTTACTTCACTTAATATAATTTTTTCCAAGTCTTTCTATTTCCTAACAAATGAGACAATGTCATTCTTTCTTATGGAGGCATAGTATTCCATTGTGTATACATACCACATTTTCTGGATCCATTCATCTACTGAGGGGCATAGGGTTGGTTCCATATCTTAGCTATGGTAAATAAGGCTGCAATAAACATAGTCGTGCTGGTAGATTTAGTGTGGTCTGGTTTGTGAGCATTTGGGTAAATGCCCAAAAGTAGGATTGCTGGGTCATAGGGGAGCTCTATGTGGAGTCTTTTGAGGAACGTGCATATTACTTTCCAAAGTGGTTGAACAAGTTTACACTCCCACCAACAATTTTATTCATTTGAGCCTGTTCCCGCCTTCCTTTAGTCAGCTTAGCTGAAGGTTTATGTATCGTTTTTTATCTTTTAAATCTCCAACTTCTTGTATAAATTGTTCTATTTTTATTCAAGTAGCCATGTGTGGGTGTGGTGGCATGTGTGCACACAATCGTACATGTGTGCACATGTACTAGTCCCAAAGGTTGAACTCAGGACCTGGGTGTTGTTCTTTACCTTTTTCATTCAAGGCTTGTGTTCTACCACTTGATCCACAGCTTCAATTCTGGCTTTTGGTGGTTAACTGGATATAAAAATCTCACAGATTTTCCTGCCTAGGCTGGCTTTGAACCATGATTCTCAGATCTCAGCCTCCTGAGTAGCTAAGATTACAGATGTGAGCTACAGGTACCCAGTTCATAGGCTTATATAAATTTCTTTAAGACATGAGAAAAAGAAAATTACCTCCCAAAGTTTTCAGTTCCTCACTTCCAGATCATGACCATGGTTTGCATTTCTTTTATTTTTTTGGGTCTGGTCGTGGGCCTTTAACTCTGGGCCTGGGTGCTGTCCCTCAGTTCTTCAGCTCAAGGCTAGCACTCTACCACTTGAGCCACAGCACCACTTCAGGCTTTTTTCTTTTTGCTTATGTGGTGCTGAGGAATCGAACCCAGGGCCTTATGCATGCAAAGCAAGTGCTATACCACTGAGCTACCTTCATTTCTCAGTGAGAATTGCATCAACAGGAAGAAAACTTCACAAGCTCTCATCACATCTCATCTGTCCACATCTGAGCTATGCACTCGGCCTCCTCTTCTGTGCATTCAGGAAATCTCCATGATCTTAGATAAATCCAGTCCTTCCACTCATGTATCAGATCCAATCCCCTCTTGCTTATTCAAGAACATTACTCTGCTCCCTCTCTTCTTCCTTTCCTGTGCCATCAATTTTCTCTTGCTCAGTAGCATGAAACACCTCTCATTTCAAAAACCCTTTTAGAGTGTACTTCTCTTTTTAGAAAACCATCCCAATTCTCTGCTCACTTATATACTCTTCCTTATACACCTCACTTATACTCTTCCTTCTCAATGTATTATCTAATTCTTTTTAGACACTGTTCATAGTTGATTTTTGCCCCAATGTTTTAGTAGAATTGGAAAGTCACCAATAAGCTTCAAGTTGCTAATAGTTCTCATCTATTTCCCCTTCACCATCAGTTCACAGAGCCTATCACTTGGTTTCCAACACCACACATCTCTGGAAGCTCCTGCTTAATCACCTCAATTATTCTTTTTTTAATAATTTTTTATTGTGAAAATATTGTACAGAGGGGTTACAGTTACATGAGCCAGGTAATGAATACATTTCTTATCAAGCATTGTTGCCTCCTCCTTTGTTTTTCCCCTACCATCCCTTCCCTCCCACATCTACAACTACACTTCCCTGTAGCTGACCTTCACCTACATTATACTTCCCTTGTCCCCTTTATCTCATCCCCTAAATAATTGGAAATTTCTACTTATTATTCTACAGACAGCTACCTTTTCTACTTAGACTCAGTTCCTTTTGACCTTATCCAACCTTTTGGCTTTTTGATACCACTACTAACCAGGTGACTTCCAAAATCTGTATCCTTAAATCCAATTTATGGGTCAGTCATCAATTCAACATCTCCACCCAGGTGCTCAGCCTAACATATCAATAGAACTCCAGTTCTATAGCTCCAGTTCCTTTTCCTCAATAGAAGACTCCTCTAGGATTAGCAGCATAGGGAAACAAGATTTACCTTGACCTTTTTATGTCTCTTGCTCTATACTCTAAGCATCTGTTACAACATTTCATGATATATTTTCAAAATGAAAAATACAAAATAAGAAACAGGAATCAGACAAGAATAGTTGCCTAAACTAATGCTGCTGTTTATATATAGGAAAACAGGAAAAAATGAGCATAGGATAATGAAGTTTCTGGCAGTAAATTATCTGGAACATGGTGGCTAAATGGACTTATGAAGAAGTGGGAAAAGTCATAATGATTGCAGATTCTGACTTAAAAATCACCATGGACACTGATGACATTGAGATAGGAAATATATGAAAGAATATAATTTTAAGGAAAAGGAAATAAATAAGAGGTCTAATTTGAGTGTATTGCAAGCTCATGTCTACTAAATAGTAAGAAGCAAATGGAATAAATGTTCACATAATATAAATACAGATGATACGTTCATAAATGTGAAAGATAGCCTATAGTTGTGAGAAAATTAGTACTACAGTATGGCCAAAACACCTGAATTTTGAAGTGAATCAAATTAAGGAGCATCAAGTATAGATTGCCTTTATTTTCCACATTTGACAGAAGAAACACAAACAAACAATACAAACTAAAATCAGTGTTGGGGTTAGTTTTAGTGTTAGGGTTAGGATAAGTGTTAGGGTCTGGGTTTGGGTTAGAGTGAGGATTATGGTTAGGTTGAGGGTTAAGATTAATGTTAGGGTTATTGTTAGGGTTAGGTTTAGGGTTAAGGTTATGGTGAGGGTGAGGGTGAGGGTTACGGTGAGGGTTAGGGTGAGGTTTAGTGTTTGCATTAGGGTTATAGTTAGGTTTTGGGTGAGGGTGAGGTTTAGCATTAGTTAGGGTTAGGGTGAGGGTTAAGTTGAGGGTTAGATTTAGGGTTAAGTTTAGGTTTAGGATTACGGTTAGGGTGAGGGTGAGTGTGTGTGTTAGGGTTAGGTTTAGGCTTAGGCTTAGGGTTAGGCTGAGGGTGAGCTTGAGGGTGAGGGTTTGCGTTAGGGTGAGGGTTAGGGTAAGGGTTAGGGGGAGGGTTAGGATAAGTGTTAGGGTTAGGATTAAGGTTAGGGTGAGGGCTAGGGTGAGGGTGAGTTTTAGGGTTAGGGTTAGGGTGAGAGTTAGGTTTAGGGTTAGGGTGAGAGTTAGAGTTCGAGTTAAGTTTAGTGTTAGGTTGAGGGTTAGGTTAAGGGTTATGTTGAGGGTGAGGGTTAGGGTTAGGTTGAGGGTTAGGGTTAGGGGAAGGGTTAGGGTGACGGTGAGGGTGAGGGTGAGGGTGAGGGTTAGTGTTAAGGTGAGGAATAGGATGAGGGTTCCGGTTAGGATTAGGGTTAGGGTGAGGGCCAGGGTGAGGTTGAGGTTTAGAGTTAGGGTTAGGGTTAGGATTCGGGTTAGGGTTAGGGTTAGAGTGAGTGTGAGGGTTAGGGTTAGGGTTAGGGTTAGGCTAAGGTTTATGCTGAAGGTGATAGTGAGGGTTACGGTTAGGGTTAGGGTAAGTGTTAGGGGTAGGGTTAGGGTAAAAGTTAGGGTTCAAGTTATGTTTAGGGTTAGGTTGAGGGTTGAGAGTGAGGGTTATGGTTACATTGAGTGTGAGGGTTATGGTTAGGTTGAGGGTTAGGCTTAGGCTTAGGTTTAGGATTAAGGTGAGGGTTAGGGTTAGGGTGAGGATTAGGATGAGGATTAGGGTTAGGGTTAGGATTAGGTTTAGGGTGAGGACTAGACTGAGGGTGAGGTTTAGGGTTAGTTTTTGGGTGAGGTTTAGGGTTCGCGTTAGGGTTAGGATGAGGGTTAGGGTTACGGTGAGGGTGAGGGTTAGTGTTAGGGTGAGGGTTAGGGTTAGGATTTGGGTTAGGGTTAGGGTGAGTTTTAGGGTTACATTTAGGGTTAGGTCGAGGGTTAGATTTAGGGTTAGTGTTAGGGTTAAGGTTAGGGTGAGGGTTAGCTTGAGGTTTAGGGTTAGTTTTAGGATTACGGTTAGCATGAGGGTGAGTGTGAGGGTTAGGGTTAGGCTTAGGCTTAGGCTTAAGGTTAGGCTGAGGGTGAGGGTGGGGGTGAGGATTAGGGTTAGGGTGATGGTTAGGTTTAGGGTTAGGGTGAGGGTTAGGATGAGCATTAGGTTTAGGATTAGGGTTAGGCTGAGGGCTAGGGTAAGGGTGAGGTTTAGGATTAGGGTTAGGGTGAGGGTTAGGCTGAGTGTGAGATTGAGGGTGAGAGTTAGGGTTAGGGTGATGGTTAGGTTTAAGGTTAGGGTGAGGGTTAGGATGAGTTTTAGGGCTAGGGTGAGGATGATGGTAAGGGTAAAGGTGAGGTTTAGGCTGAGGGTGAGGGTTAAGATAAAGGTGAGTGCTAGGGTTAGGTTTAGGGTTAGGGTTAGGGTTAGGGTAAGGGTTAGATTGAGGATTAGTGTTAGGGTTAGGGTTAGTGTGAGATTTAGGGTGAGGATGAGGGTTAGGGTTAGGGTGAGCGTGAGGGTTAGACTTAGTGTTAGGTTTAGGGTGAGGTTTAGGATTAGGCTGAGGGTTAGGGTTAGTGTGAGTGTTATTGTTAGGGTTAGGGTAAGTGTTAGGGTGAGGGTAAGTGTTAGGGTGAGGGTTTTGGTTAGGGTGAGGGTTAGGGTTAGCGTTATTGTTAGGGTTAGGTTTAGGGTTAAGGTTACGGTGAGGGTGATGGTGAGGGTTAGGTTTAGTGTTAGGGTGAGTTTTACTGTTAGGGTTAGTGTTAGAGTTAGGGTTAGGGTGAGGGTGAGGTTTAGGGTTAGAATTAGGGTTAGGGTGAAGGTTAGGGTGAGGGTTAGGGTTAGGGTGATGGTAAGGGTGGGGGTGACGGTAAGGGTAAAGATGAGGGATAGGCTGAGTGTGAGCGTTAACGTAAAGATGAGGTTTAGGTTTAGGGTGAGGGTTAGGTTTAGGGTTAGGGTGAGGGTGAAGGTTAGATTGAGGATTAGTGTTAGGGTTAGTGTGAGGTTCAGTGTGAGGATGAGGGATAGGCTTAAGGTGAGAGCTAGGGTGAGGCTGAGGTTTAGGGTTAGTGTTAGGGTGAGGTTTAGGGTTAGGGTGATGGTTAGCGTTAGTGTGAGCGATAGTGTTAGCGTAAGGGTTAGTGTTCGGGTGAGGGTAAGTGTTAGGGTGAGTGTTAGGGTTAGGCAGAGGGTTATGGTTAGGGTGAGGGTTAGGGTTATTTTTAGGGTTAGGGTTAGGGTTAGAGTTAGGGTTCGCATGAGTGTGAGATTTAGGGTTAGATTTAGGGTTAGGGTTAGGGTTAGAGAGGGTTAGGCTTAGGCTTAGGCTTAGGCTTAGGCTTAGGCTGAGCATGAGTGTGAGGATTAGGTTTTGGTTTAGGCTGAGGGTTAGGTTTAGGTTTAGGGTCAGGGTTAGGATGAAGTTTAGGGTTAGGATTAGGGTTTGGGTGAAGTCTAGGGTGAGGGTTAGGGTTAGGGATAGGGTTAGGTTTACGATTAGGGTTAGGGTTGGAGTGAGTGTGAGGGTTAGGGTTAAGGTTAGGGTTAAACTTAGAGCTCAGGTGAGGGTTAGGGTTTGGGTTAGGTTGAGGGTGAGGCTGAGGATTAGTTTTAGGTTTATGGTAAGATTTAGGGCTAGGTTTAGGGTTAGTGTTTGTGTTAGGGTTAGGGTTACGGTGAGGGTTAGGATTAGGGTTAGGCTTAGAGTTAGGCTTAGGGTTAGGCTGAGAGTGAGGGTGGGGGTTAGGATTAGGGTTAAGTTTAGGGTTAGGCTTAGGGTTAGGGTTATTGTTAGTGTTATGGTTAGAGTAAAGTTTGTGGTGAGGGTGAGGCTGAGGGTGAGGTTTGGGGTTAGGGTTAGTGTTATTGTTAGTGTTAGGGTTAGAGTTACTGTGAGGTTGAGGGTGAAGGTGAAGTTTAGGATTAAGGTGGGGTTTAGGGTGAAGTTTAGGGTTAGGCTTAGGGTTAGGCTGTGGGTGAGACTGTGGGTTCTGGTTAGGGTTAGGGTGATGGTTCGGGTTAAGGTTAGTGTAATTGTTAGTGTTAGGGTTAGACTTACAGTGACGTTGAGGGTGCGGGTGAGGGTTAGGGTGGGGTTTAGGGTTAAGGTTAGGGTTAGGGTGAGGGTGAGCTTTAGAATTGGGGTTAAGGTGAGGGCTAGGGTGAGGTTGAGGGTTGGGATTAGGGTTAGGGTGAGATTTAGGTTTAAGGTGAGGGTTAGGGTTAGTGTGAGGTTTAGTGTTAGGATTAGGATTAGTGTTAGGGTGAGGGTAAGTGTTAGGGGGAGGGTATGGGTTAGGGTGAGGGTTATGGTTAGGGTGAGGTTTAGGATTAGGGTTAGCGTTATTGTTAGGATTAGGTTTAGGGTTAAGGTTAGGTTGAGAATGAGGGTGAGGGTTAGGGTTAGGGTTAGGGTGAGGTTTAGGGTTTGGGTTAGTGTTAGAGTTAGGGTTAGGGTGAGGGTGAGGTTTAGGGTTAGAGTAAAGGTTAGGGTGAGGGTTAGGTTGAGGGTTAGGGTTAGGGTTATTGTTAGGGTTAAGGTTAGGGTGAGAGATAGGGGGTGGGTTAGGGTTAGGGATAGGATTAGGTTTAGGGTGAAGGTTAGGTTGTGTTTTAGGGTTAGGTTTAGATTTAGGCTTAGGGTTAGGCTGAGGGTGAGGTTGAGGGTGAGGGTTAGGTTTAGGGGAAGGGTTACGATGAGGGTTCGGGTTAGGATTAGGTTTAGGGTAAGGGCTAGCGTGAGATTTAGGGTTAGCGTTAGGGTGAAGTTTAGGGTTAGTTTAGGGTTAGGGGTAGGGTGAGGGTGAGGTTTAGGGTTAGAGTTAGGGTTAGGGTGAGGCTGAGGGTGAGGGTTAGGGTTAGGGTTAGTGTTAGGTTTAGGGTTAGGGTTAGGGTGAGGGTTAGGCTGTGGGTGAGGGTAGGGTTAGGGTGAGGATTAGGATTAGGTTTAGGGTTAGGGTGAGTGTGAGGGTTAGGGTTAGGGTTAGGCTTAGGCTTAGGGTTAGGCTGAGGGTTAGGGTGAGTGTGAGGGTTAGGGTTAGGGTCAGGGATAGTGTTAGGGTTATGGGGAGGGTTAGGGTGAGGATTAGGGTTAGGATTAGAGTTATGGTGAGGGCTAGGGGGAGGGTGAGGTTTAGGTTTAGTTTTAAGGTGAGGTTTAGGGTTAGGGTTAGGTTTAGAGGTAGGGTGAGGGTGAGGTTTAGGGTTACAGTTAGGGTTAAGGTGAGGCTGAGGGTGAGGGTTAGGGTTAGTGTTAGGATTAGGATTAGGGTCAGGTTTAGGGGGAGTCTTAGGATGAGGGTTAGGGTTAGGATTAGGGTTATGGTGAGCATGACAGTGAGGGTGAGGGTTAGATTGAGGATTAGTGTTAGGGTTAGTGTGAAGTTTACCGGGAGGATGAGTGTTCGGGTTAGGGTTAGAGCTAGGATTAGGTTGCGGTTTAGGGTTAGTGTTAGAGTGAGGTTTAGGGTTAGGGTGATGGATATGGTTAGTTTGAGGCTTAGTGTTCGGGTTACGGTTATTGTTAAGGTGAGGGTAAGTGTTAGGGTGAGGATTAGGTTTAGGGTTAGGGTAATGGTTAGGGTGAGGGTTAGGGTTAGGTTTAGTGTTTTTGTTAGGTTTAGGGTTAGGGTTACAATTACTGTGAGGGTGAGGGTTAGGTTTAGGGTTAGGATTAGGATTAGGGTTAGTGTTAGGGTGAGGGTGTTAGGGTGAGGGTTAGGGTTATGGTGAGGGTTATGGTTAGGTTGAAGGTCAGGTTTAGGGTTAGGGTTATGTTGAGCATGAGGGTTAGGCTTTTGTTGAGGGTTAGGCTTAGGGTTCGAGTTAAGGTGAGGTTAGGGTTAGGGTTAATGTGAGGGTTAGTGTTAGGGTTAGGGTTAGTGTTAGGGTGAGGTTAAGTTTTAGGGTGAGGTTTAGGGTTAGGGTGAGGATTATGGTTAGGGTGAGGGTTAGAGTTATTGTTAGGGTTAGGTTTAGGTTTAGAGTTAGGGTTAGGGTTATTTTGAGATTTAGGGTTAGTGTTAGATTTGGTGTTAGGGTTAGTGTTAGGGTGAGGGTTAGGCTTAGGCTTAGGCTTAGGATTAGGCTTAGGCGGAACATGAGGGTGAGGGTTAGGGTTCGGGTTAGGGTGAGGGTTAGGGTTATTGGTATGGTGAGGGTGATGTTTAGGGTTAGGTTGAGAGTTTGCATTAGGGTTAGGTTGAGGGTGTCGGTTAGGGTAAATGTTCGGCTTAGGCTTAGGTTTAGGCTGAGGATTTGGTTGAGGATAAGGGTTAGGGTTAGGGTTAGGGTGAGTTTTAGTGTTATTGTTAGTGTTTGAGTTAGGGTTAGAGTGAGGGTGAGGTTTAGGGGTAGAGTTAGGGTTAGGATGAGTGTGAGGGTTAGGGTCAGGGTTAGGGTGGGGGTTACAGTAAGGGTAAAGGTGAGGGTTAGACTGAGGGTGAGGGTTAATGTAAGGTTGAGGGTTAGGGTCAGAGTGAGGGTTAGGGTTAGGGTTAGAGTGAGGGTGAGGGTTTGATTGAGGATAAGTGTTAGGGTTAGTGTTAGGGTGAGCTTAGGGTTAGGGTGAGGGTTATGGTTAGGGTGAGGGTGAGGGTTAGGGTTATTGTTAGCGTTAGTGTTAGGGTTATGGTGAGGGTAAGTGTTAGGATGAGGGTTAGGGTTAGGGTGAGGATTATGGTTAGGGTTAGGGTTAGGGTTATTGTTAGGGTTAGAATTACAGTTAGAGTTAGGATTAGGGTGAAGGTGAGGGTGAGATTTAGGGTTAGAGTTAATGTTAGTGTTAGGGAAGGGTTAGGGTTCGGGTTAGGGTGCGGGTTAGGGTTATGATTAGTGTCAGGTTTAGGATGAAGTTTAGGGTTAGGGTTAGGGTGAGGGTGAGGGGTAGGGTTAGGGTAAGGGTTAGGGTTAGGGATAGGGTTAGGTTTAGGTTTAGGGTTAGGGTGAGGATGAGTGTGAGGCTTAGGTTTAGGGTTAGGATTAGGCTTAGAGTGAGGAGGTTTTGGTTTAGGGTGCAGGTGAGGTTGAGGATTAGGGTTAGGTTTAGGGTTAGATTCAGGGTTAGGTTTAGGGTTGGGGTTAGTGTTAGTGTTAGTGTTAGGGTTAGGGTTAGGGTTATGGTTAGGCTGAGGGTGATTGTGGGGGTGAGGATTAGAGTTAGGGTTAGGTTTAGGTTTATGGTTAGTGTTAATGTTATTGTTATGTTTAGGGTTAAGTTTGCGGTGAGGGTGAGGCTGAGGGTGAGGGTCAGGGTTTGGGATAGGGTTAGTATTATTGTTACGGTTAGGGCTAGAGTTACAGTGAGGTTGAGGGTGAGGGTGAAGTTTAGGGTTAGGGTAAGTTTTAGGGTTAGGGTTAGGGTTAGGGTGAGGGTGAGGTTTAGGGTTAGAGTTAGGGTTAGGGTCAGGTTTAGGGTGAGGTTTCGGGTTAGGGTTAAGGTTGGGGTTATGGTGAGGGTGAGGTTTAGGGTTAGAGTTAGGGTTAGGGTGAGGCTGAGGGTGAGGGTTAGGGTTAGGGTTAGTGTTAGGTTTAGGGTTAGGGTTAGGGTGAGGGTTAGGGTGAGGGTGAGGGTTAGGGTTAAGGTTAGGATTAGGATTAGGGATAGGGTTAGGTTGAGTGTGAGGGTTAGGGTTAGGGTGAGTATTAGGGTTAGGCTTAGGGTTTGGCTGAAGTTGAGGTTGAGTGTGAGGATAAGGGTTAGCGTGAGGGTTAGGTTTAGGATTATGGGGAGGGTTAGGATGATTGTTAGAGTTAGGATTAGGGTTAGGGTGAAGGCTAGGGTGAGGGTGAGTTTTAAGTTTAGGGTTAGGGTAAGGGTGAGGGTGAGTTTTAGGTTTAGAGTTAGGCTTAAGGTGAGGCTGATGTTGAGGGTGAGGGTTAGGGTTAGGATTAGGATTAGGGTAAGGGTTAGAGTGAGTGTGAGTGTTAGGGTTAGGGTTAGGATTAGGCTTAGGGTTACACTGAGGGTGAGGGTGAGGGTGAGGGTAAGGGTTAGGTTTAGGGTTAGGGTTAGGGTGAGAATTATGGTAAGGGTTAGGGGGAGGGTTAGGATGAGGGTTAGGGTTAGGATTAGGATTAGGGTGAGGTCTAGGGTGAGGGTGAGGTTTAGGGTTAGGGTGAGGGTTAGGGTTAGGGTTAGGGTTAGGGTGATAGTTAGGATTCGGGTTAAGTTTATGTTTGGGGTGAGAGTTAGGTAAGGGTTACGGTGAGGGTGAGGGTAAGGGTTAGGGTTAGGTTGAGGGTTAGGGTTAGGATTAGGGTTTGGGTGAGGGGTAGGGTGAGGGGTAGGGTTATTGTTAGGATGAGGGTTAGGATTAGGCTTAGGGTGAGGGCTAGGCTGAGGGTGAGGTTTAGGGTTAAGGTTAGGGTGAGGTTTAGGATTAGGGTTAGGGTGAGGATGAGGTTTAGTTTTAGAGTTAGGGTAAGGGTGAGGCTGAGGTTGAGGGTTAGGGTTAGGGATAGTGTTAGAGTTAGTTTTAGGGTGAGGGTGAAGGAGAGTGTGAGGGTTAGGCTTAGGGTTATGTTTAGGATTAGGGTAATGTTTAGGGTGAGTGTGAGGTTTAGGGTTAGGGTTAGGCTTAGGCTTAGGGTTAGGCTGAGGCATAGGGTGAGGGTTACCTTTAGGTTGCGGGTAGGGTTAGTGTTAGCTTGAATGTTAGGTTTCAGGTTAAGTTTAGGGTTAGGGTAAGGGTTAGGGTTAGGGTTATGGTGAGGGTGATATTTAGGGTTAGGTTGAGAGTTTGCATTAGGGTTAGGTTGAGGTTTAGATTTAGGGTTAGGGTGAGGGTTAGGATGAGGATTAGGTTTACGATTAGGGTTAGGTTGAGGGCTAGGATGAGGGTGAGGCTTAGGGTTAGAGTTAGGGTAAGGTTTAAGGTTAGGGGTAGGTTTAGGGTGAGGGTTAGGATGAGTGTTTGGGTTACGGTGAGGGTGAGGGTTAGGGTTAGGGTGAGGGTTAGGGTTAGGATTAGGGTTAGGGTGAGGGTGAGTTTTAGCATTAGGGTTAGTGTTAGGGTTAGGTTTAGGTTTAGGGTTAGTGTTATTGTTAGGGTTAGAGTTTGAGTTATGGTGAGGGTGGGGGTGAGGGTGAGGGTGAGTGTTAGGTTTAGGGTTAGGGTGAGGTTTAGGTTCAGTGTTAGGATTAGGATTAGGGTGAGCGTGAGGTTTAGGGTTAGGTTTAGGGTTAGTTGGAGGCTTAGGTCGAGAGTTAGGGTTAGGGTTAGTTTTAGGGTTAATTTAGTGTGAGGGTTAGGTTGAAGTTTAGGGTTACTGTTAGAGTTAGGGTTAGGATTAGGGTTAGGCTGAGGGTGAGGGGGGTGAGGATTAGCATTAGGGTGATGGTTAGGGTTAGGGTTAGTTTGAGAATTAGGATGAGGGTTAGGGTTAGGATTAGGGTTAGGGTGAGGGCTAGGGTGAGGGTGTGGGTTAGGGTAAGTGTTAGGCTTACGCTTAGGGTTAGGCTGAGCATTTGTTTGAGGATAAGGGTTAGGGTTAGGTTAGGGTGAGGTTTAGTGTTAGGGTTAGAGTGAGGATGAGGTTTAGGGGTAGAGTTAGGTTTAGGGTGAGGGTTAGGGTTAGGGGTAGGCTTAGGCTTAGGGTTAGGATGAGGGAGAGGGTGAGGTTTAGCTTTAGGTTGACAGTCAGGGTTAGGGTTAGCTTGACAGTTAGGGTTCAGGTTAAGTTTAGCGTTAGGGTGAGGGTTAGTGTTCGGGTTACGGTGAGGGTGCTGTTTAGGGTTAGGTTGAGTGTTAGGATTAGGGTTAGGGTTAGGGTTAGGATTAGGGTTAGGGTGAGGGTTACGATGAGGATTAGGGTTAAGATAAGGGTTAGGTTGAGGGCTAGGGTGAGGGTGAGGATTAAGTTTAGTGTTAGGGTAAGGTTTAAGTTTACGGTTAGGTTTAGGGTGAGGGTTAGTATGAGGGTTAGGGTTATGTTGAGGGTGAGGGTTAGGGTTAGGGTGAGGGTCAGTGTTAGGATTAGGGTTAGGGTGAGGGTGAGTGTTAGCATTAGGGTTAGGGTTAGGGTTAGGTTTAGGGTTAGGATTAGTGTTATTGTTAGGGTTAGGGTTAGATTTATGGTGAGGGTGAGGCTGAGGGTGAGGGTGAGGGATAGGTTTAGGGTTAGCGTGAGGTTTAGGTTTAGGGTTAGGATTAGGGTTAGGGTGAGGGTGAGGTTTAGGGTTAGCTTTAGGGTTAGTTGGAGGGTTAGGTCGAGGGTTAGGCTTAGGGTTAATTTTAGGGTTAAGGTTAGGGTGAGGGTTAGGTTGAGGTTTAGGGTTAGTGTTAGAATTAGTGTTAGGATTAGGGTTAGGGTGAGGGTGAGGGTGAGGGTTAGGCTTAGGCTTAGGTTTAGGCTTAGGGTTAGGCTGAAGGTGAGGGTGGGGCTGAGGATTAGATTTAGGGTGATGGTTAGGGTTAGGGTTAGGGTTAGGGTTAGGATTATGATTAGGGTTAGGGTGAGGGCTAGGTTGAGGGTCTGTGTTAGGGTAAGTGTTAGGCTTAGGCTTAGGGTTAGGCTGAGAGTTTGGTTGAGGATAAGGTTTAGGGTTAGGGTTAGGGTGAGGTTTAGTGTTAGGGTTAGGGTTAGAGTGAGGATGAGGTTTAGGGGTAGAGTTAGGGTTAGGGTGAGGGTTAGGGTTAGGGTCAGTATTAGGGTGGGGGTTACGGTAATGGTAAAGGTGAAGGTTAGACTGAGGTTGAGGGTTATGGTAAAGGTGAGGGTTAGGGTTAGGGTTAGAGTGAGGGTGAGGGTTAGATTGAGGATAAGTGTTAGGGTTAGTGTGAGGTTTAGGGTGAGGATGAGGGTTAGGGTTAGGGTGAGGGCTAAGGTGAGTGTTAGGTTTAGGGTTAGTGTTAGCGTGAGGTTTAGGGTTAGGGGGATGGTTAGGGTTAGTTTGAGGGTTAGTGTTAGGGTTAGGGTTAGTGTTAGGGTGAGGGTAAGTGTTAGGCTGAGGGTTAGTTTTAGGTTGAGGCTTGTGGTTAGGGTGAGGCTTAGGGTTGGGTTTAGGGTTATTGTTTGCGTTATTGTTACGGTTATGATTACGGTGTGTGTGAGGGTGAGGTTGAGGTTGATGGTTAGTGTTAGGGGAAGTGTTAGGATGAGGGTTAGGGTTAGGATTAGGGTTAGGTAAGGGCTAGGGTGAGGGTGAGCTTTAGGGTTAACGTTAGGGTGAAGTTTAGGGTTAGGGTTAGATTTAGGGTGAGGGTGAGGTTTAGAGTTAGAGTTAGGTTTAGGGTGAGGCTGAGGGTGAGGTTTAGGGTTAGGGTTAGTGTTAGGTTTAGGGTTAGGGTTAGGGTGAGGTTTAGGCTGAGGGTGAGGGTTAGGGTTAGGATTAGGATTAGGATTAGGGGTAGGGTTAGGGTGAATGTGAGGGTTAGGGGTAGGGTTAGGGTTAGGGTTAGGCTTAGCGTTAGGCTGAGGGTTAGGTTGAGGGTGAGGGTTAGGGTTAGGGTGAGGGTTAGGTTTATGGTTATGGGGAGGGTTAGGATGAGGGTTAGGGTTAGTATTAGGGTTAGGGTGAGGGCTAGGGTGAGGGTCAGGTTTAGGGTTAGGGTTAGGGTGAGGTTTCGGGTTAGGGTTAGGTTTAGGGTTAGGGTGTGGGTGAGGTTAGGGTTAGAGTTAGGGTTAATGTGAGGCTGAGGTTGAGGGTTAGGGTTAGGGTTAGGATTAGGATTAAGGTGAGTTTTAGGGTGATTGTGAGCCTTAGGGTTAGGGTTCTGGTTTGGCTTAGGGTTACACTGATGGTGAGGGTGAGGTTTAAGGTTAGGATTAGGGTTCAGGTGAGGGTGAGTGTGTGTTTTAGGGTTAGGTTTAGTGTTAGGTTCAGGGTTAGTCTGATGGTGAGGTTGAGGTTGAAGTTTAGGGTTAGTTTAAGGGATAAGTTAAGGGTTAGGGGGAGGTTTAGGATGAGGGTTAGGGTTAGGATTAGGGTTAGGGTGATGGCTAGGGTTAGGTTGAGGTTTAATGTTAGGGTTAGGGTGAGAGTTAGGGTTAGGGTTAGTGTGAGGTTTAGTGTTAGTTTTAGGGTTACAGTTAGGATTAGGGTGAGGGAGAGGTTTAGGGGTAGAGTTAGTGTTAGGGTGAGGGTTAGGGTTAGGATGAGGGTTAGGGTGGGGGTTTCAGTAAGGGTAAAGTGAGGGTTAGGCTGAGGGTGAGGGTTACGATAAGGGTGAGGTTTAGGTTTAGAGTGAGGGTTGGGGTTAGTTTTAGGGTGAGGGTGTGGGTTAGATTGAGGATTAGTGTTAGTGTTAGTGTGAGGTTTACCGTGAGGATGAGTGTTAGGGTTAGGGTTAGGGCTAGGGTTAGGTTGAGGTTTAGGGATAGTGTTAGGGTGAGGTTTAGGGTTAGGGTGAAGGTTAGGGTTAGTGTGAGGCTTAGTGTTTGGGTTACGGTTAGTGTTAAGGTGAGGGTAATTGTTAGGGTGAGGGTTAGGTGTAGGGTGAGGGTAATGTTTAGGGTGAGGGTTAGGGTTAAGGTTAGGGTTTTTGTTAGGATTATGGTTTGGGTTACTGTTACTGTGAGGGTGAGTGTTAGCGATAGGGTTAGGATTAGTATTAGGGTTAGTGTTAGGGTGAGGGGAAGTGTTAGGGTGAGGGTTAAGGTGAGGGTGAGGGTTATGGTTAGGGTGAGGGTCAGGGTTCGGGTTAGGGTTACATTGAGCTGAGGGTTAGGGTTAAGTTGAGGGTTAGGTTTAGGGTTAGCGTTAGGGTGAGTTTAGGGTTAGGCTTAGTGTGAGGGTTAGTGTTAGGGTTAGGGTTAGTGGTAGGTGAGGGTAAGTGTTATTGTGAGGTTTAGGGTTAGGGTGAGGATTATGGTTAGGGTGAGGGTTAGGGTTATTGTTAGGGTTAGGATTAGGGTTAGAGTTAGGGTTAGGGTGAGGATAAGATTTAGAGTTAAAGTTAGGATTAGGGTGAGTGTTAGGGTTAGGCTTAGGCTTAGGCTTAGGCCAAGCATGAGGGTGAGGGTTAGGGTGCGGGTTAGGGTGAGGGTTAGGGTTATGGTTAGTGTCAGTTTAAGGATGAAGTTTCGGCTTAGGGTTAGGGTTAGGGTGAGGGCTAGTGTTAGGGTTAGAGTGAGGGTTAGGGTTAGGGATAAGTTAGGTTTAGGATTAGCGTTAGAGTGAGGATGAGTGTGAGGCTTAGGGTTAGGGTTAAGATTAGGCTTAGAGTTAGGGTGAGGGTTAGGGTTAGAGTTTGGGTTAGGGTGCAGGTGAGGCTGAGGATTAGGTTTAGGTTTAGGGTTAGATTTAGGGTTAGGTTTAGGGTTAGGTTTAGTGTTAGATTTAGGGTTACGGTGAGGGGTAGGGTCAGGGTGAGTGTTAGTGGTAGGGTTAGGATTACTATTAGGGTTAGTGTTAGGATGAGGGTAAGTGTTAGGGTAAGGGTTAGGGTGAGGCTGAAGGTTATGGTTAGGGTGAGGGTCAGGGTTAGGGTTAGGGTTACATTGAGCCTGAGGGTTAGGGTTAGGTTGAGGGTTAGGTTTAGGTTTAGGGTTAGGGTGAGTTTAGGGTTAGGCTTAGTGTGAGGGTTAGTGTTAGGGTTAGGGTTAGTGGTAGGTGAGGGTAAGTGTTAGTGTGAGGTTTAGGGTTAGGGTGAGAATTATGGTTAGGGTGAGGGTTAGGGTTATTGTTAAGGTTAGGTTTAGGGTTAGAATTAGGGTTAGGGTGAGGATAAGATTTAGGGTTAGAGTGAGTGTTAGGGTTAGGCTTAGGCTTAGGCTTAGGCCAAGCATGTGGGTGAGGGTTAGGGTGCGGGTTAGGGTGAGGGTTAGAGTTATGGTTAGTGTCAGTTTAAGGATGAGGTTTCGGCTTAGGGTTAGGGTTAGGGTGAGGGCTAGTGTTAGGGTTAGGGTTAGGGATAGGGTTAGGTTTAGGTTTAGGGTTAGGGTGAGGGTGAGTGTGAGGCTTAGGGTTAGGGTTAGGATTAGGATTAGAGTTAGGGTGAGGGTTAGGGTTAGAGTTTGGGTTAGGGTGCAGGTGAGGCTGAGGATTAGGTTTGGGTTTAGGGTTAGATTTAGGGTCAGGTTTAGGGTTAGGTTTAGTGTTAGGTTTTGGATTAAGGTGAGGGTTAGGGTGAGGGTTAGGGTTAGGGATACTGTTAGGTTTAGGATTAGGGTTAGGGTTAAGGTTAGGGTGAGTGTTAGGGGTAGGGTTAGGGTGAGTATTAGGGTTAGGCTTAGGGTTTGGCTGAAGGTGAGGGTGAGTGTGAGGCTTAGGGTTAGGGTGAGGGTTAGGGTTAGGATTATGGGGAGGGTTAGGATGATTGTTAGATTTAGGATTAGGGTTAGGGTGAGGGCTATGTTGAAGGTGAGGTTTAGGGTTAGGGTTAGGGTTAGTGTGAGGGTGAGTTTTTGGGTTAGAGTTAGGCTTAAGGTGAGGCTGAGGGTGATGGTGAGGGTTAGGGTTAGGATTAGGATTAAGGTAAGGGTTAGGATGAGTTTGAGTGTTAGGGTTAGGGTTAGGATTAGGCTTAGGGTTACACTGAGGGTGAGGGTGAGGGTGAGAGTAAGGGTTAGGTTTAGGGTTAGGTTGAGGGTGTGTGTGTGTGTTAGGGTTAGGTTTAGGTTTAGGCTTAGGCTTAGGGTGAGGGCTAGGCTGAGGGTGAGGTTGAGAGTTAGGGTAAGGGTGAGGCTGAGGTTGAGGGTTAGGGCTAGGGTTAGTGTTAGAGTTAGGGTTAGGGTTAGGGTTAAGGTGAGGGTGAGGGTTAGTCTTAGGTTTAGGTTTAGGATTGGGGTAATGGTTAAGATGAGTGTGAGGTTTAGGGTTAGGGTTAGGCTTAGGCTTAGGTTTAGGCTGAGGGAAAGGGTGAGGGTTAGATTAGGTTGACGGTTAGGGTTAGGGTTAGCTTGAGAGTTAGGGTTCAGGTTAAGTTTAGGGTTAGGGTGAGAGTTAGGGTTAGGGTGAGGGTTAGGGTTAAGATTAGGTTTAGGGTGAGGGTGAGTTTTAGCATTAGGTTTAGGCTTAGGGTTAGATTTAGGGTTAGGATTAGTGTTATTGTTACGGTTAGAGTTAGAGTTATGTTGAGGGTGAGGGTGAGGGTGAGGGTTAGGTTTAGGGTTAGGGTGAGGTTTAGGTTTAGGGTTAGGATTAGGATTAGGGTGAGGGTGAGGTTTAGGTTTAGGTTTAGGGTTAGTTGTAGGCTTAGGTCGAGGGGTAGGGTTAGGGTTAGTTTTAGGGTTAAGGTTAGGGTGAGGGTGAGTGTGAGGGTTAGGCTTAGGCTTAGGCTTATGCTTAGGGTTAGGCTGAGGGTGAGGGTGGGGGTGAGGATTACAGTTAGGGTGATGGTTAGGGTTAGGGATAGGATGAGGATTAGGATGAGGTTTAGGGTTAGGATTAGGGTTAGGGTGAGGGCTAGGGTGAGGGTCTGGCTTAGGGTAAGTGTTAGGCTTAGGCTTAGGGTTAGGGTGAGCATTTGGTTGAGGATAACGGTTAGGATTAGGGTTAGGTTGAGGTTTAGTGTTAGGGTTAGTGTTAGGGTTAGAGTGAGGGTGAGGTTTAGGGGTAGAGTTAGGTTTAGGGTGAGGGTTAGGGTTAGGGTTAGGCTTAGGCTTAGGGTTAGGATTGAGGGAGAGGGTGAGGGTTAGCTTTAGGTTGTCGGTTAGGGTTAGGGTTAGCTTGACAGTTAGGGTTCAAGTTAAGTTTAGGGTTAGGGTGAGGGTTAGGGTTAGGGTTAGGGTTAGGGTTACGATGAGGATTAGGGTTACGATTAGGGTTAGGTTGAGGGCTAGGGTGAGGGTGAGGATTAGGGTTAGTGTTAGGGTAAGGTTTAAGGTTAGGGTTAGGTTTAGGGTGTGGGTTAGTATGAGGGTTAGGGTTACAGTGAGGGTGAGGGTTAGGTTTAGGGTGAGGTTTAGGGTTAGGATTAGGGTTAGGGTGAGGGTGAGTGTTAGCATTTGGGTTAGGGTTAGGTTTAGGGTTAGGATTAGTGTTATTTTTAGGGTTAGGGTTAGAGTTATGGTGAGGATGAGGGTGAGGGTGAGGGTGATGGTTAGATTTAGGGTTAGGGTGAGGTTTAGGTTTAGGGTTAGGATTAGGGTTAGGGTGAGGGTGAGGTTTAGGGTTAGGTTTAGGGTTAGTTGGAGGGTTAGGTCGAGGGTTAGGCTTAGGGTTCATTTTAGGGTTAAGGTTAGGGTGAGGGTTAGGTTGAGGTTTAGGGTTAGTGTTAGAATTAGTGTTAGGATTAGGGTTAGGGTGAGAGTGAGTGTGAGGGTTAGGGTTAGGCTTAGGCTTAGGCTTAGGGTTAGGCTGAAGGTGAGGGTGGGGCTGAGGATTAGATTTAGGGTGATGGTTAGGGTTAGGGTTAGGGTGAGGGTTAGGATTAGGATTAGGGTTAGGGTGAGGGCTAGGTTGAGGGTCTGTGTTAGGGTAAGTGTTAGGCTTAGGCTTAGGGTTAGGCTGAGAGTTTGGTTGAGGATAAGGTTTAGGGTTAGGGTTAGGGTGAGGTTTAGTGTTAGGGTTAGGGTTAGAGTGAGGGTGAGTTTTAGGGTTAGGGTGAGGGTTAGGGTTAGGGTCAGGATTAGGGTGGGGATTACGGTAAGGGTAAAGGTGTAGTTTAAACTGAGGGTGAGGGTTATGGTAAGGGCGAGGGTTAGGGTTTGGGTGAGGGTTAGGGTTAGTGTTACAGTAAGGGTGAGGGTTAGATTGAGGATAAGTGTTAGGGTTAGTGTGAGGTTTAAGGTGAGGACGAGGGTTAGGGTTAGGGTGAGGGGTAAGGTGAGGGTTAGGTTTAGAGTTAGTGTTAGGGTGAGGTTTAGGGTTAGAGTGATGGTTAGGGTTAGTGTGAGGGTTAGTGTTAGGTTTAGGGTTAGTGTTAGGGCGAGGGTAAGTGTTAAGGTGAGGGTTAGTTTTAGGGTGAGGTTTATGGTCAGGGTGTGGGTCAGGTTTAGGGTTAGGGTTACATTGATCGTGAGGGTTAGGGTTAGGTTGAGGGTTATGTTTAGGGTTAGGGTTAGGGTGAGTTTAGGGTTAGGCTTAGTGTGAGGGTTAGTGTTAGGGTTAGGGTTAGTGGTAGGTGATGGTAAGTGTTAGTGTGAGGTTTAGGGTTAGGGTGAGGATTATGGTTAGGGTGAGGGTTAGGGTTATTTTTTGGGTTAGGCTTAGGTTTAGAGTTAGGGTTAGGGTGAGGATAAGATTTAGGGTTAGAGTTAGGGTTACTGTTAGGGTTAGGCTGAGGGTTAGGGTTAGGTTTAGGCTTAGGCTTAGGCTTAGGCCGAGCATGAGGGTGAGGGTTAGGGTTATGGTTAGTGTCAGGTTTAGGATGAGGTTTCGGTTTAGGGTTAGGGTTAGGGTGAGGGCTAGGGTTGATGTTAGGGTGAGGGTTAGGGTTAGAGATAGGGTTAGGTTTAGGATTAGGTTTAGGGTGAGGGTAGTGTGAGGCTTAGGGTTAGGGTTAGGATTAGACTAGGGTTAGGGTGAGGGTTAGGGTTAGAGTTTGGGTTAGGGTGCAGGTGAGTCTGAGGATTAGGGTTAGGTTTAGGGTTAGATTTAGGGTTAGGTTTAGTGTTAGGGTTTGTGTTAGTTTTAGGGTTATGGTGAGGGTTAGGGTGAGGTTTAGGGTTAGGGATAGGATTAGGTTTAGGATTAGGGTTAGGGTGAAGGTTTGTGTGAGGCTTAGGGTTAGGGTTAGGCTTAGAGTTAGGGTGAGGGTTAGGGTTAGGGTTTGGTTTAGGGTGCAGTTGAGGTTGAGTATTAGGGTTAGGTTTAGGGTTAGATTCAGGGTTAGGTTTAGGGTTAGGTTTAGTGTTAGGGTTAAGGTTAGGGTTAGGGTTAGGCTGAGGGTGATTTTTGGGGCTGAGGATTAGAGTTAGAGTTAGGTTTAGGTTTAGGGTTAGGGTTAATGTTAGTGTTATGTTTAGGGTTAAGTTTGTGGTGAGGGTGAGGCTGTGGGTGAGGGTTAGGGTTAGGGTTAGGATTAGTATTATTGTTAGGGTTAGGGCTATAATTACGGTGAGGTTGAGGGTGAGGGTGAAGTTTAGGGTTAGGGTGAGTTTTAGGGTTAGGGTTAGGGTGAGGGTGAGGTTTAGGGTTAGAGTTAGGGTTAGGGTTAGGATTAGGTTGAGGTTTCGAGTTAGGGTTAAGGTTGGGGTTATGGTGAGGGTTAGGTTTATGTTTAGAGTTAGGGTGAGGCTGAGGGTGAGGGTTAGGGTTAGGGTTAGTGTTAGATTTAGGGTTAGGGTTAGGGTGAGGGTTAGGGTGAGGGTGAGTGTTAGGGTTAAGGTTAGGATTAGGATTAGGGTTAGGGTTAGAGTGAGTGTAAGGCGTAGGGTTAGGGTGAGTATTAGTGTTAGGCTTAGGGTTTGGCTGAGGGTGAGGGTGAGTGTGAGGATTAGGGTTAGGTTGAGGGTTAGGTTTAGGATTATGTGGAGGGTTAGGATGATTGTTAGAGTTAGGATTAGGGTTAGGGTGAGGGCTAGGTTGAGGTTGAGGTTTAGGTTTAGGGTTAGGGTTATGGTGAGGGTGAGTTTTTGGGTAAGAGTTAGGCTTAAGGTGAGGCTGATGGTGAAGGTGATTTTTAGGGTTAGGATTAGGATTAGGGTAAGGGTTAGGGTGAGTGTGAGTTTTAGGGTTAGGGTTAGGATTAGGCTTAGGGTTACACTGAGGGTGAGTGTGAGGGTGAGGTTAATTGTTAGGTTTAGGGTTAGGTTGAGGGTGAGTGTGTGTGTTAGTGTTAGGTTTAGGGTTAGGCTTGGGTTTAGGGTGAGGGTGAGGTTGAGGGTGATGGTTAGGGTTAGGGTGAGGGTTAGGGTAAGGGTTAGCTGGAGGGTTAGGATGAGGGTTAGGGTTAGGATTAGGGTTAGGGTGAGGTCTAGGGTGAGGGTAAGGTTTAGGATTAGGGTTAGGGTGAGCATTAGGGTTAGGGTTAGGTTTAGGGTGATAGGATTCGGGTTTAATTTATGTTTAGGGTGAGAGTTAGGTAAGGGTTACGCTGAGGGTGAGGGTGAGGGTTAGGGTTAGGTTGAGGGTTAGGTTTAGGATTAGGTTTAGGGTGAGGGGTTGGGTGAGGGTTAGGATTATTGTTTGGGTGAGGGTTAGGATGAGGGTTAGAATTAGGCTTAGGGTGAGGGCTAGGCTGAGTGTGAGATTTAGTGTTAGGATTAGGGTGAGGTTGAGGATTAGGGTTAGGGTTAGGTTTAGGGTGAGGGTGAGGTTTAGGTTTAGAGTTAGGGTAAGGGTGAGGCTGAGGTTGAGGGTTAGGGTTTGGGTTAGTGTTAGAGTTAGGATTAGGGTGAGGGTTAAGGTGAGGGTGAGGGTTAGGCTTAGGTTTAGTTTTAGGATTAGGGTAATGGTTAGGGTGAGTGCGAGGTTTAGGGTTAGGCTTAGGCTTAGGCTTAGGTTTAGGCTGAGGGAAAGTGTGAGGGTTAGCTTTAGGTTGATGGTTAGGGTTAGGGTTAGCTTGAGAGTTAGGGTTCAGGTTAAGTTTAGTGTTAGGGTGAGGGTTAGGGTTAGGGTGAGGGTTAGGGTTAGGATTAGGGTTAGGGTTAGGGTGAGGGTGAGTTTTAGCATTAGGGTCAGGGTTAGGTTTAGGGTTAGGATTAGTGTTACGGTTAGGGTTTGGGTTAGAGTTATGGTGAGGGTGAGGGTGAGGGTTAGGTTTAGGGTTAGGGTAAGGTTTATGTTTAGGGTTAGGATTAGAATTAGGGTGAAGTTGAGGTTTAGGGTTAGGTTTAGGGTTAGTTGGATGCTTAGGTCGAGGGGTAGGGTTAGGAATAATTTTACGGTAATGTTAGGGTGAGGGTTAGGTTGAGGTTTAGGGTTCAGGTTAAGTTTAGTGTTAGGGTGAGGGTTAGGGTTAGGGTGAGGCTTAGGCTTAGGTTTAGGCTGAGCATTTGGTTGAGGATAAGGGTTAGGGTTAGGTTAGGGTGAGGTTTAGTGTTAGGGTTAGAGTTAGGGTTAGAGTGAGGGTGAGGTTTAGGGGTACAGTTAGGGTTAGGGTGAGGGTTAGGGTTAGGGTTAGGCTTAGGCTTAGGGTTAGGATGAGGGAGAGGTTGAGGGTTAGCTTTAGGTTGACGGTTAGGGTTAGGGTTAGCTTGAGAGTTAGGGTTCAGGTTAAGTTTAGGGTTAGGTTGAGGTTTAGGCTTAGGGTTATGGTGAGGGTTAGGATTAGGGTTAGGGTGAGGGTTAGGATGAGGATTAGGGTTACGATTAGGGTTAGGTTGAGGAATAGGGTGAGGGTGAGGATTAGGATTAATGTTAGGGTAAGGTTTAAGGTTAGGGTTAGGTTAGGGTGAGAGTTAGTATGAGGGTTAGGGTTACTGTGAGGGTGAGGGTTAGGGTTAGGATTACGGTTAGGCTGAGGGTGAGTGTTAGCATTAGGGTTAGGGTTAGGGTTAGGTTTAGGGTTAGGATTAGTGTTATTGTTAGGGTTAGGGTTAGAGTTATGGTGAGGGTGAGGGTGAGGGTGAGCGTGAGGGATAGTTTTAGGGTTAGGATGAGGTTTAGGTTTAGGGTTAGGATTAGGGTTATGGTGAGGGTGAGGTTTAGGGTTAGGTTTAGGGTTAGTTGAAGGGTTAGGTCGAGGGTTAGGGTTAGGTTTAATTTTAAGGTTAAGGTTAGGGTGAGGGTTAGGTTGAGCTTTCTGGTTAGTGTTAGAGGTAGGGTTAGGATTAGGGTTAGAGTGAGGATGAGTGTGAGGGTTAGGGTTAGGCTTAGGCTTAGGTTTAGCTTTAGACTGAGGGTGAGGGTGGGGTTGAGGATTAGAGTTAGGGTGATGGTTAGGGTTAGGGTTAGGGTGAGGGTTAGGATGAGGGTGCGGGTTAAGGTAAGTGTTAGGCTTAGGCTTAGGGTTAGTCTGAGCGTTTGGTTGAGGATAAGGGTTAGGGTTAGGCATAGGGTGAGGTTAGTGTTAGGGTTAGAGTTAGAGTTAGGGTTAGAGTGAGGGTGAGGTTTAGGGGTAGAGTTAGGGTTAGGGTGAGGGTTAGGGTTAGGGTCAGGGTTAGGGTGGGGGTTACGGTAAGGGTAAAGGTGAAGGTTAGACTGAGGTTGAGGGTTATGGTAAGGGTGAGGGTTAGGGTTAGGGTGAGGGTTAGGGTTAGGGTTAAAGTGAGGGTGAGTGTTAGATTGAGGATAAGTGTTAGGGTTAGTGTGAGGTTTAGGGTCAGGATGAGGGTTAG
This sequence comes from Dipodomys merriami, assembly GCF_024711535.1. NCBI lineage: Eukaryota > Metazoa > Chordata > Mammalia > Rodentia > Heteromyidae > Dipodomys > Dipodomys merriami. The sequence goes on from NW_027206368.1 coordinate 311,808, forward strand.
GGTTAGGGTGAGGGCAAAGTTGAGGGTTAGGTTTAGGGTTAGTGTTAGGGTGAGTTTTAGGGTTAGGGTGAGGGTTAGGGTTAGGGTTAGGGTTATTGTGAGCGTTATTTTTAGGGTTATGGTTACGGTGAGGATTAGGGTGAGGTTGAGGGTGAGGGTTAGTGTTAGGGGAAGTTTTAGGATGAGGATTACAGTTAGGATTAGGGTTAGGGTGAAGGCTAGGGTGAGGGTGAGCTTTAGTGTTAGTGTTAGGGTGAAGTTTAGGGTTAGGGTTAGGTTTAGGGTGAGGGTGAGGTTTAGAGTTAGAGTTAGGTTTTGGGTGAGGCTGAGGGTGAGGGTTAGGGTTAGGGTTAGTATTAGTTTTAGTGTTAGGGTTAGGGTGAGGGTTAGGCTGAGGGTGAGGTTTAGAGTTAGGTTTAGGATTAGGATTAGGGGTAGGGTTAGGGTGGATGTGAGGGTTAGGGTTAGGGTTAGGGTTAGGCTTAACGTTAGGCTGAGGGTTAGGGTGAGGGTGAGGGTTAGGGTTAGGGTGAGGGTTAGGTTTATGGTTATGGGGAGGGTTAGGATGAGGGTTAGGGTTAGTATTAGGGTTAGGGTGAGGGCTCGGGTGAGGGTCAGGGTTAGGGTTAGGGTTAGGGTGAGGTTTAGAGTTAAAGTTAGGGTTAAGGTGAGGCTGAGGTTGAGGGTTAGGGTTAGAGTTAGGATTAGGATTAAGGTGAGGTTTAGGGTGATTTTGAGGCTTAGGGTTAGGGTTCGGGTTTGGCTTAGGTTTACACTGAGGGTGAGGGTGAGGTTTAGGGTTAGGATTAGGGTTCAAGTGAGGGTGAGTGTTTGTTTTAGGGTTAGGTTTAGGGTTAGGTTCAGGGTTAGGCTGATGGTGAGGTTGAGGGTGATGTTTAGGGTTAGTTTAAGGGTTAGGTTAAGGGTTAGGGGGAGGTTTAGGATGAGGGTTAGGGTTAGGATTAGGGTTAGGGTGAGGGGTAGGGTAAGGTTGAGGTTTAATGTTAGGGTTAGTGTGAGAGTTATGGTTAGGGTTACTGTGAGAGTAGGATTCGGGTTAAGTTTAGGGTTAGGGTGAGGGTTAGGGTAAGGGTTACGGTGAGGTTGAGGGTTAGGGTTAGGTTGAGGTTTAGGGTTAAGATTAAGTTTAAGGTGAGGGTTAGGGTTAGGGTAAGAGTTACGGTGAGGGTGAGGGTTAGGGTTAGGTTGAGGGTTAGGGTTGGATTTGTGTTAGGGTGAGGGATAGGGTGAGGGTGATTGTTAGAGTAAGGGTTTGATTTAGGGTTAAGCTGAGCATGAGGTTGAGGGTGAGGGTTAGGGTTAGGGTTAGTGTGAGGTTTAGTGTTAGTTTTAGGGTTACAGTTAGGATTAGGGTGAGGGTGAGGTTTAGGGGTAGAGTTAGTGTTAGGGTGAAGGTTAGGGTTAGGGTGAGGGTTAGGGTGGGGGTGACAGTAAGGGTAAGGTGAGGGTTAGGCTGAGGGTGAGGGTTATGGTAAGGGTGAGGTTTAGGTTTAGGGTGAGGGTTAGGGTTAGGGTGAGGGTGAGGGTGTGGGTTAGAATGAGGATTAGTGTTAGGGTTAGTGTGAGGTTTACCGTGTGGATGAGTGTTAGGGTTAGGGTTAGGGCTAGGGTTTAGTTGAGGTTTAGGGTTAGTGTTAGGATGAGATTTAGGGTTAGGGTGATGGTTAGGGTTAGTGTGAGGCTTAGTGTTCAGGTTAAGTTTAGTGTTAAGGTGAGGGTAAATGTTAGAGTGAGGGTGTGGTTTAGAGTGAGGTTAAGGGTTAGGGTGAGGGTTAGGGTTAAGGTTAGGGTTTTTGTTAAGATTATGGTTAGGATTACTGTTACTGTGAGGGGGAGTGTTAGGGATAGGGTTAGGATTAGTATTAGGGTTAGTGTTAGGTTGAGGGTAAGTGTTAGGGTGAGGGTTAGGGTTAGGGTGAGGTTTATGGTTAGGGTGAAGGTCAGGGTGAGGGTTAGGGTTACATTGAGCATGAGGGTTAGGGTTAGGTTGAGGGTTAGGTTTAGGGTTAGGGTGAGTTTAGGGTTAGGGTTAGTGTGAAGGTTAGTGTTAGGGTTAGTGTTACTGGTAGGGTGAGGGTAAGTATTAGTGTGATGTTTAATGTTAGGGTGAGGATTATGGTTAGGGTGAGGGTTAGGGTTATTGTTAGGGTTAGGGTTAGGGTTAGATTTAGGGTTAGGGTGAGTGTGAGATTTAGGGTTAGAGTTAGGGTGAGGTTTAGGGTTAGGGTGAGTGTTAGGGTTAGGGTTAGGGTTAGGCTTAGGCTTAGGCTTAGACCAAGCATGAGGGTGAGGATTAGGGTGCGGGTTAGGGTTATGGTTAGTGTCAGGTTTAGGATGAGGTTTAGGGTTAGGGTGAGGGTTAGGGTGAGGGTTAGGGTGAGGGTTAAGGTTAGGGATAGGGTTAGGTTTAGGATTAGGTTTAGGGTGAGGGTGAGTGTGAGGCTTAGGGTTAGGGTTAGGATTAGGCTTAGAGTTAGGGTGAGGGTTAGGGTTAGAGTTTGGGTTAGGGTGCAGGTGAGGCTGAGGATTAGGGTTAGGTTTAGGGTTAGATTTAGGGTTAGGTTTAGCGTTAGTGTTAGTGTTAGGTTTAGGGTTACGGTGAGGGTTAGGGTAAGGGTTAGGGTTAGGCTTAGGTTAGGCTGAGGGTGTCTGTGGGGGTGAGAATTAGAGTTAGGGTTAGGGTTAGGCTTAGGGTTAGGTTTATTGTTAGTGCTATGGTTAGGGTTAAGTTTGCAGTGAGGGTGAGGTTGAGGGGAATGGTGAGGGTTAGTGTTAGGGTTAGTGTTATTGTTAGGGTTAGGGCTAGAGTTATGGTGAGGTTGAGGGTGAGGGTGAAGGATAGGGTTAAGGTGCGTTTTAGGGTTAGGGATAGGGTTAGGGTGAGGGTGAGTTTTAGGGTGAGGGTGAGGTTTAATGTTAGGGTTAGGGTGAGAGTTAGGGTTAGGGTTAGGGTGAGAGTAGGATTCAGGTTAAGTTTAGGGTTAGAGTGTGGGTTAGTGTAAGGGTTACGGTGAGGTTGAGGGTTAGGGTTAGGTTGAGGTTTAGGGATAAGATTAGGTTTAATGGTGGGTGAGGGTTAGGGTTAGGGTAAGGTTTACGGTGAGGATGAGGGTTAGGATTAGGTTTAGAGTTAGGATTTGTGTTAGGGTGAGGGTGAGGGTTAGGGTAAGGGTTTGGCTTAGGCTTAGGTTTAAGCTGAGCGTGAGGTTGAGGGTGAGGGTTAGGGTTAGTGTGAGGTTTAGTGTTAGGGTTAGGGTTAGAGTTAGGATTAGGGTGAGGTTTAGGGGAAGAGTTAGTGTTAGGGTGAATTTAGGCTTAGGGTGAGGGTTAGGTTGTGGGTGACTGTAAGGGTAAGGTGAGGGTTAGGCTGAGGGTGAGGGTCACGGTAAGGGTGAGAATTAGGGTTAGGTCGAGGGTTAGGGTTAGGGTTAGGGTTAGGGTGAGGGTGAGGGTTAGATTGATGATTAGTGTTAGGGTTAGTGTGAAGTTTAACATGAGGGTTAGGGCTAGGGTTAGGTTGAGGTTTAAGGTTAGTGTTAGTGTGAGGTTTAGGGTTAGGGTGATTGTTAGGGTTAGTGTGAGGCTTAGTGTTTGGGTTAAGCTTAATGTTAAGGTGAGGGTAAGTGTTAGCGTGAGGGTTAGGTTTAGGGTGAGGGTAATGATTAGGGTGAGGGTTAGGGTTAGGGTTAGGGTTTTTGTTAGGTTTAGGGTTAGGGTTGTTGTTAGGGTTAGGGTTCCGGTTAAGGTGAGGGTGTGGGTTATTGTTAGGGTTAGGATTAGGGTTAGTGTTAGGGTGAGGGTAAGTGTTAGGGTGAGTGTTAGGGTTAGGGTGAGGGTTATGGTTAGGATGAGGGTCAAGATTAGGGTTAGGGTTACTTTGAGCATGAGGGTTAGGGTTATGTTGAGGTTTAGGGTTAGGGTTAGGGTTAAGGTGAGGTTAGGGTTAGGGTTATTGTGAGGGTTAGTGTTAGGGTTAAGGTTAGGGGTAGGGTGAGGGTAAGTGTTATGGTGAGGTTTAGGGTTAGGGTGAGTATTATGGTTAGGGTGAGGGTTAGTGTTATTGTTAGGGTTATGGTTAGGTTTAGATTTAGGGTTAGGGTGAGGGTGAGATTTAGGGTTAGAGTTAGGGTTAGTGTTAGGGTTATTGTTAGGGTGAGGGTTAGGGTTAGGTTTTGGCTTAGGCTTAGGCTTAGGCCGAGCATGAGGGTGAGGGTTAGGGTAAGGGTTAGGGTTATGGTTAGTGTCAGGTTTAGGATGAGGTTTAGGGTTAAGGTTAGGGTTAGGGTGAGGACTAGGCTGAGGGTTAGGGTTAGGGATTGGGTTAGGTTTAGGATTACTGTTAGGGTGAGTGTGAGTGTGAGGCTTAGGGTTAGGGTTAGGGTTAGGCTTAGAGTTAGGGTGAGGGTTATGGTTAGGGTTTGGTTTAGGGTAAGGGTTAGGGTTATGGTGAGGGTTAGGCTTAGGGTTAGGGTTAGGCTTAGAGTTAGGGTGAGGGTTATGGTTAGGGTTTGGTTTAGGGTAAGGGTTAGGGTTATGGTGAGGGTTAGGCTTAGGGTTAGGGTTAGGCTTAGGGTTAGGCTTATTGTTAGTGTTATTTTTAGGATTAGTGTTATTGTTAGGGTTAGGTTTAGAGTTATGGTGAGGGTGAGGTTGAGGGTGAGGCTGAGGATTAGTGTTAGGGTTAGGGTCAGGTTTAGGGTTAGGGTTAGGATTAGGACAAGGGTGAGGGCGAGGTTTAGTTTTAGATATAGGGTTAGGGGGAGGGTTACTTTGAGGGTTAGGGTTAGGGTTAGTTTTAGGGTTAGGGTAAGGTTGAGGGTTAGGTTGAGGTTTAGGGTAAGGGTGAGTGTTAGGGTTAGAGTTAGGTTTAGGCTTAGGGTTAGGCTGAGTGTGAGGTTGGGGTGAGGATTAGGGTTAGGGTGATGGTTAGGGTAGGTTAGGGTGAGGGTTAGGAGGAGGTTTAGGGTTAGGATTAGGGTTAGGCTGAGGGTGAGGATGAGGTTATTGTTACGGTGGGGGTTAGGGTTAGGGTTATTGTTAGTGTAATGGTTAGGGTGAAGTTTGCGGTGAGGGTGAGGCTGTGGGTGAGGGTCATGGTTATGGTTATGGTTAGGGTTAGGGTTAGGGTTAGAGTTAAGGTTAGGTTGTGGGTGAGGGTGAGTGTTAGTGTTAGGGTGAGTTTTAGGGAGAGGTTTAGGGTTAGGGTTTGGGTTAGGTTTAGGGTGAGGGTGAGGTTTAGGGTTAGAGTTAGGATTGAGGGGAGGGTTAGGGTGAGGTTTAGGGTTAGGGTTAGGATGAGGGTGAGGGTTAGGTTGAGGTTTAGGGATAGGGTTAGGTTTAGGATTAGGGTTAGGGTGAGGGTGAGTGTGAGGGTTAGGGTGAGGGTTAGGCTTAGGCTTAGGGTTTGTCTGAGGGTGATGGTGGGGGTGAGGATTAAGGTTAGGGTGATGGTAAGGGTTAGGGTTAGTGTTATTGTTAGGATTAGTTTTAGGGTTAGGATTAGGGTGAGGATGAGGTTTAGGGGTAGAGCTAGGGTTAGGGTGAGTGTTAGGCTTAGGGTGAGTGTTAGAGTGGGGGTGACGTTAAGGGTAAAGGTGAGGTTTAGGCTGAGGGTGAGGGTTACGGTAAGGGTTAGGGTTAGGGTCAGGGGGAAGGATAGGGTTAGGGTTAGGGTGAGGGTGAGGGTTAGGGTTAGATTGGGGATTAGTGTTAGGGTTAGTGTGAGGTTTAGGGTGAGGATGCGGTTTAGGGTTAGGGTGAGGTCTAGGGTGAGGATGAGGGTTAGGGTTAGTGTTAGGGTGAGGTTTAGTGTTAGGGATAGGGTTAGGATTAATGTGACGGTTAAGCTTAAGGTGAGGGTTAGGGTGAGGGTGAGGTTTAGGGTTAGGGTTTGGATTAGGAATAGGGTTAGTGTTAGGGCGAGTGTGAGGTTTAGGTTTAGCGTTAGTGTTAGGCTTAGGGTTAGGCTGAGGGTGAGGGTGAGGTTGAGGGTTATTGTTAGAGTGAGGGTTAGGGTTAGGGTTAGGGTGAGAGTTAGGGTTCGGGTTAAGTTTAGGGTTAGAGTGAGGATTAGGGTAAGGGTTACAGTAAGGGTGAGGGTTAGTTTTAGGTTGAGGGTTAGGGTTAGGGTTAGGGTGAGGGTTAGGATGAGGGTTAGGGTTTGGATTAGGTTTAGGGTGAGGGCTAGGGTGAGGGAGAGGTTTAGGGTTAGGGTTAGGGTGAGGTTTAGGTTTAGGTTTAGGGTTACGGATAGGGTGAGGGTGAGGTTTAGGGTTAGAGTTAGGGTTAGGTTGAGGCTGATGGTGAGGGTTAGGGTTAGGGTTAGTGTTAGAGTTAGGTTTACGGTGAGGGTTAGGGTGAGAGTGAGGGTTAGGCTTAGTGTTAGGATTAGGATTAGGGTAAGGGTTAGCATGAGGGTGAGGGTGAGGGTGAGGGTGAGGGTTAGGGATAGGGTAAGGTTTAGGGATAGGTTTAGTTTGAGATTTAGGGTTCGGGTTAAGTTTACGGTTAGGGTGAGGGTTAGGGTTAGGGTTACGGTGAGCGTGAGGGTTAGGGTTAGGTTGAGGGTTAGGGTTAGATTTAGGATTAGGGTGAGGGTTAGGTTTAGGGTTTGGGTGAGGTTTAGGGTGAGGTTTTGGGTTAGAGTTAGGTTTAGGGGCAGGGTTAGGGTAAGGTTTAGGGTTAGGGTTTGTGTTAAGGTTAGGGTGATTGTTACGGTTAGGGTTAGGATTAGGGTTATTGTTAGTGTTATGGTTAGGGTGAAGTTTGCGGTGAGGTTGAGGCTGAGGGTGAGGGTTATGGTTATGGTTAGGGTTAGGGTTAGTGTTATTGTTAGGGTTAGGTTTAGAATTAAAGTTAGATTGAGGGTGAGGGTGAGGGTGAGTGTTAGAGTTAGAGTGAGTTGTAGGGTGAGGTTTTGGTTTAGGGTTAGGGTTAGGGTTAGGGTGAGGGTGAGATTTAGGGTTAGAGTTAAGGTTGAGGGGAGGGTTAGGGTGAGGTTTAGGGTTAGGGTTAGGATGAGGGTGAGGGTTAGGTTGAGGTTTAGGGATAGGGTTAGGTTTAGGATTAGGGTTAGGGTGAGGGTGAGTATGAGGGTTAGGGTGAGGCTTAGGGTTAGGCTGAGGGTGATGTTGTGGGTGAGGATTAATGTTAGGGTGATGGTAAGGGTTAGGGTTAGTGTTATTGTTAGGGTTAGGGTTAGAGTTAGGATTAGGGTGAGGGTGAGGTTTAGCGGTAGATATAGGGTTAGGGTGAGTGTTAGGCTTAGGGTGAGGGTTAGGGTGGGTGTGAGGGTAAAGTTAAAGGTGAGGGTTAGGCTGAGGGTGAGGGTTATGGTAAGGGTTAGGGTTAGGTTTAGGGGGAGGGATATTGTTAGGGTTAGGGTGAGGGTGAGGGTTAGATTGAGGATTAGTGTTAGGGTTAGTGTGAGGTTTAGGGTGAGGATGCGGGTTAGGATTAGGGTGAGGTCTAGGGTGAGGAAGAGGTTTAGGGGTAGTGTTAAGGTGAGGTTTAGGGTTAGGGTGATGGTTAGGGTTAGTGTTATGGTGAGGTTTAGTGTTAGGGTTAGGGTTAGCATTAATGTTAGGGTTAGGCTTAAGGTGAGGGTTAGAGTGAAGGTGAGGTTTTAGGTTGAGGGTTAGGATGAGGGTTAAGGTTAGAATTAGGGTTAGTGTGAGGGCTAGGGTGAGGGTGAGGTTTAGGGTTAGGGTTAGGGTGATGTTTAGGGTTAGGGTTAGGGTTACTGATAGGGTGACGGTGAGGTTAACGGTTATTGTTAGGGTTAGGGTGAGGCTGAGGTTGAGTGTTAGGTTTAGTGTTAGTGTTAGAGATAGGGTTACAGTGAGGATAAGGGTGAGGGTGAGGGTTATGCTTAGTGTTAGGATTAGGTTTAGGGTAAGGGTTAGGGTGAGTGTGAGGGTTAGGGTTACAGTGAGCGTGATTGTTAGGGTTAGGTTGAGGGTGAGGGTTAGGCTTAGGATTAGGGTGAGGGTGAGGGTGCGGCTTAAGGTTATGGTAAAGGATAGGGGTAGGGTTAGGGTGAGAGTTAGGTTTCAGGTTAAGTTTAGGGTTAGGGTGAGGATTAGGTTTAGGATTAGGGTGAGCCTGAGGGTTAGGGTTAGGTTGAGGTTAGGGTTAGGCTTAGGATTATTGTGAGGGTTAGGGTTAGGCTTAGGGTGAGGTTTAAGGTGAGATTTTGGATTAGGGTTAGGGTTAGGTTTAGGGTGAGGGTGAGGTTTAGTGTTAGCGTTAGGTTTAGGGGCAGAGTTAGGGTGAGGTTTAGGTTTAGGATTACGGTGAACGTGCGGTTTAGGGTTAGGTTGAGTGTTAGGGTGAGGCTTAGGATTAAGGTGAGGGTTAGGTTTAGGGTTAGTGTGAGATTTAAGGTGAGGTTTTGGATTAGGGTTAGGGTTAGGGTTAGGGTGAGGGTGAGGTTTAGGGATAGAATTAGGTTTAGGGGCAGGTTTAGGGTGAGGTTTAGGGTTAGGGTTAGTGTTAGGGTTAGGGTGAGGTTTAGGGTTAGGGTTATTGTTTGGGTTAGGGTTATTGTTAGTGGTATGGTTAGGGTTAAGTTTGTGGTGAGGGTGAGGCTGAGGGTGAGGTTTATGGTTAGGGTTAGGGTTAAGGTTAGTGTTATTGTTAGGGTTGGGTTAGAGTTAAGGGTAGGTTGAGGGTTAGGGTGAGGGGAGGGTTAGGGTGAGGTTTAGATTGAGGTTTAGGGTTAGTGTTAGGATTAGGGTTAGCGTGAGGGTGAGGTTTAGGGGTAGAGTTAGGGTTAGGGGAGGGTTAGGGTGAGGTTTAGGTTTAGGGTTAGGTTGAGGATGAGGGTTCCCATGAGGTTTAGGGATAGGGTTAGGTTTAGGATTAGGGTTCAGGTGAGGGTGAGTGTGAGGGTTAAGGTGAGGGTTAGGCTTAGGCTGAGGTTTAGGCTGAGGGTGAGGGTGGGGGTGAGGATTAGGGTTAGGGGGATGGTAAGGGTTAGTGTTAGTGTTATTTTTAGGGTTAGGGTTAGAGTTACTCTTAGTGTGAGCGTGGGGGTGAGGGTTAGTGTTAGGGTTAGTGTGAGGTTTAGGTTTAGGGTTATTTTTAGGGTTATTGTGAGGGTGAGGTTTAGCGTTAGTTATAGGGTTAGGGGGAGGGTTAGGGTGAGGGTGACGGTTATGGTTAGTGTTAGGGTTATGGTGAGGTTGAGGGTTAGGTTGAGGTTTAGAGTTAGAGTTAGGGTTAGGGTTAGTGTGAGGGTTAGTGTTCGGATTAGGGTTATTTTTAGGGTGAGGGTTTGGGTTAGGGTGAGGGTTATGGTTAGGGTGAGGGTTAGGGTTAGGATTATTGTTATTGTTAGGTTTACGGTTATTCTGAGGGTGAGGGTGAGGATGAGGGTTAGGGTTAGGGTGAGGTTTATGGTTATAGTTAGGGTTAGGGTTAGTGTTAGTGTTATTGTTAGGGTTATGGTTAGAATTAAGTTTAGGTTGCGGGTGAGTGTGAGTGTTAGGGTTAGGGTGATTTTTAGGGTGAGGTTTAGGGTTAGGGTTAGGGTTAGGGTTAGGGTGAGTGTGAGGTTTAGTGTTAGAGTTAGGGTTGAAGAAAGGGTTAGGGTGAGATTTAGGGTTAGGGTTAGGATGAGGGTGAGGGTTAAGTTGGGGTTTAGGGATAGGGTTAGGTTTAGGATTAGGGTTAGGGTGAGGGGGAGTGTGAGGGTTAGGGTGAGGGTTAGGCTTAGGCTTAGGGTTAGGCTGAGGTTGATGGTGGTTGTACGGATTAAGGTTAGGGTGATGGTAAGTGTTAGGGTGGGTGGGACGGTAAGGGTAAAGGTGAGGTTTAGCCTGGGGGTGAGAGTTACGCTAAGGGTTAGGGTTAGGGTTAGGGGGAGGGATAGGGTTTGGGTTAGGGTGAGGGTGAGGGTTAGATTGAGGATTAGTTTTAGGGTTAGTGTGAGGTTTAGGGTGAGGAGGAGGATTAGGATTAGGGTGAGGTCTAGGGTGAGGATGAGAGTTAGGGTTAGTGTTAGGGTGAGGCTTAGGGTTAGGGTGATGGTTAGGGTTAGTGTTAGGGTGAGGTTTAGTGTTAGGGTTAGGGTTAGGATTAATGTGAGGGTTAAGCTTTAGGTGAGGGTTAGGGTGAGGGTGAGGTTTAGGCTTAGGTTTAGGATTAGGAATAGGGTTAGGGTTAGGGTAAGTGTGAGGTTTAGGGTTAGAGTTAGTGTTAGGCTTAGGGTTAGGCTGAGGGTGAGGGTGAGGGTGAGGGTTATTGTTAGGTTGAGCGTTAGGTTTAGGGTTAGGGTGAGAGTTAGGGTTCGGGTTAAGTTTAGGGTTAGAGTGAGGATTAGGATAAGGGTTACAGTGAGGGTGAGGGTTAGGGTTAGGTTGAGGGTTAGGGTTAGGGTGATTGTCAGGGTGAGGGTGAGGGTTAGGGTTAGTGTTAGGGTGAGGGTTAGGATGAGGGTTAGGGTTCGGATTAGGGTTAGGGCGAAGGCTAGGGTGACGGTTAGGTTTAGGTTTAGGGTTAGGGTGAGGTTTAGGTTTAGGTTTAGTGTTAAGGATAGGGTGAGGGTGAGGTTTAGGGTTAGAGTTAGGGTTAGGTTGAGGCTGAGGGTGGGGGTTAGGGTTAGGGTTAGTGTTAGAGTTAGTGTTAGAGTTAGGGATATGGTGAGGTTTAGGGTCAAAGTGAAGTTTAGGCTTAATGTTAGGATTAGGATTAGGGTAAGGGTTAGGGTGAGGGTGAGGGCGAGGGTTAGGGTTAGGGTAAAGTTTAGGGGTAGGGGTAGGGTGAGATTTAGGGTTCTGGTTAAGTTTAGGGATAGGGTGAGTGTTAGGGTTAGGGTTACGGTGAGTGTGAGGGTTAGGGTTAGGTTGAGGGTTAGGGTTAGGCTTAGGATTTGGGTTAGTGATAGGGTTCGGGTTAGGGTGAGGTTTAGGGTGAGGTTTTGGGTTAGAGTTAGGTTTAGGGGCAGGGTTAGGTGATGTTTATTGATGTTTATTGTTAGTGTTAAGGTTAGGGTGAGGGTTACGGTTAGGGTTAGGGTTATGGTTACTGTTAGTGTTATGGTTAGGGTGAAGTTTGCGGTGAGGGTGAGGGTTATGGTTATGGTTATGGTTATAGTTAGTGTTAGTGTTAGTGTTTGGGTTAGGGTTAGAGTTAAGGTTAGGTTGAGGGTGAGGTTGAGTGTTAAGGTTAGGGTGAGTTGTAGGGTGAGGTTTAGGGTTAGGGTTAGGGTGAGGGTGAGGTTTAGGGTTAGAGTTAAGGTTGAGGGGAGGGTTAGGGTTAGGTTTAAGGTTAGGGTTAGGATGAGGGTGAGGGTTAGGTTGAGGTTTAGGCATAGGGTTAGGTTTAGGATTAGGGTTAGGGTGAGGGTGAGTATGAGGGTTAGTGTGAGGGTTAGGGTGAGGCTTAGCGTTAGGCTAAGGGTGATGTTGGGGGTGAGGATTAAGGTTAGGGTGATGGTAAGGGTTAGGGTTAGTGTTATTGTTAGGGTTAGGGTTAGAGTTAGGATTAGGGTGAGGGTGAGGTTTAGGGGTAGAGATAAGGTTAGGGTGAGTGTTAGGCTTAGGGTGAGGGTTAGGGTGGGTGTGAGGGTAAAGTTAAAGGTGAGGGTTAGGCTGAGGGTGAGGGTTATGGTAAGGGTTAGGGTTAGGTTTACGATTAGGGTTAGGGTGATTGTGAGTGTGAGGGTTAGGGTGAGGGTTACCCTTAGGCTTAGGTTTAGGCTGAGGCTGAGGTTGAGGGTGAGGGTTAGCGTTAGGGTGAGGGTTAGGGTAAGGTTTAGAGGGAGGGTTAGGATGAGAGTTAGGGGTAGGATTAAGGTTAGGGTGAAGGCTAGGGTTAGGGTGAGGTTTAGGGTTAGGGTTTATGTTAGGATTAATGTTAGGGTTAGGCTTAAGGTGAGGGTAAGGGTTATGGTTAGAGTTATGGTGAGGGTGAGGGTTACCTTTAGGGTTAGGGTGAAGTTTAGGTTTAGGGTTAGGATTAGGGTTAGGGTGAGGGTTAGGTTTAGGATTAGTAGGAAGGTTAGTTCGAGGGTTAGGGTTAGGGTTAGTTTTAGGGTTAAGGTTAGGGTGATGGTTAGGTTGAGGTTTAGGGTTATTGTTAGAGTTAGGGTTAGGATTAGGGTTAGGGTGAGGGTGAGTGTGAGGGTTAGGGTTAGGCATAGGCTTAGGCTTAGGGTTAAGCTGAGGGTGAGGGTGGGAGTGAGGATTAGAGTTAGGGTGATTGTTAGTGTTAGTGTTAGGGTGAGGGTTAGGATGAGGGTTAGCGTTAGGATTAGGGTTAGGGTGAGGGTGAGGGTTACTGTGAGAGTAGTGTGAGGGTTAGGGTTAGTTTTAGGGTTAGGCTTAGTGTTAGGCTGAGGGTTTGGTTGAGGATGAGGATTAGGGTTAGGTTAGGGTGAGCTTTAGTGTTAGGGTTAGGTTATATTTACGGTTAGGGTGAGTGTGAGGTTTAGGGGTAGAATTAGGGTTAGGGTGAGGGTTAAGTTTAGGGTGAGGTTTAGGGTGGGGGTGATGGTAAGGGTAAAGGTGAGGTTTAGGATGAGAGTGAGAGTTATGATAAGGGTGAGGGTTAGTGTTAGGGTGAGGGTTAGTGTTAGGGTGAGTGTAAGGGTTAGATTGAGGATAAGTGTTAGGGTTAGTGTGAGGTTTAGGGTGAGGATGAGGGTTAGGGTTAAGGTGAGGGTAAGTGTTAGGGTGGGGGTTAGGGTTAGGGGGAGGGTTATGGTTAGGGTGAGGATTAGGGTTAGGATTAGGGTCATTGTTAGCATTTCGGTTATGGTTACAGTTACGGTGAGAGTGAGGGTGAGGGTGAGGATTAGGGTTAGGGTTAGTGTTAGGCTGAGGGTAAGTTTTAGGATGAGGGTTAGGGTTAGTGGGAGGGTTATGGTTAGGGTGAGGTTTAGGGTTAGGGTTATGGTTACGTTGAGCGTAAGGGTTAGGGTTAGGTTTAGTGTTAGGGTGAGGTTAGGGTTAGTGTGAGGGTTAGAGTTGGGGTTAGGGTTAGTGTTACGGTGAGGGTAAGTGTTAGGGTCAGGGTTTGGGTTAGGGTGAGGGTAATGGTTAGGTTAGGGTTAGGATTAGGGTTAGGGTTATTGTTAGGGTTCGGTTTAGGTTTAAGGTTACAGTGAGGGTGAGGGTTAGGGTTAGGGTTAGGGTGAGGTTTAGGGTTAAAATTAGGGTTAGGGTGAGGGTTAGGTTGAGGGTTAGGGTTAGGCTTAGTGTTAGGGTTAGGGTTAGGGTGAGAGTTAGTAGGAGGGTTAGGGTTAGGGTTAGGGTTAGGATTAGGGTTAGGGTTAAGTTGAGGGTGTTAGGGTCAGGTTTAGGCTTAGGCTTAGGTTTAGGATGAGGGTGAAGTTGACGGTGAGGGGTAGGGTTAGGGTGAGGTTAAGGGTAAGGGTTAGTTGGAGGCTTAGGATGAGTGTTAAGGTTAGGATTAGGGTTAGGGTGAGGGCTAGGGTGAGGGTGAGGTTTAGGGTTAGGGTTAGGGTGAGGTTTAGTGTTAGGGTTAGGGTGAGAGTTAGGGTTCGGGTTAAGTTTACGGTTAGGTTGAGGGTTAGGGTAAGGGTTATTTTCAGGGTAAGGGTTAGGGTTAGGATGAGGGTTAGGGTTAGGATTAGGGTTAGGGTGAGGGTGAGGGTGAGGGTTAGGGTTAGTGTTAGGGTGAGGATTAGGATGAGAGTTAGGGTTAGGATTAGGGTTAGGGTGAGGGCCAGGGTGAGGTTGAGTTTTCGGGTTAGGGTTAAGGTGAGATTTAGGGTTAGGGTTAGGGTTAGTGTTAGGTGAGTATGAGATTTAAGGTTAGAATTAGGGTTAGGGTGAGGCTGAGCGTGAGGGTTAGGTTTAGGGTTAGTGTTAGAGTTAGGGTTAGGGTGAGGGTTAGGTCGAGGTTTAGGGTTAGGGTTAGTGTTATGTTTAAGTTTAAAGTGAGGGTTAGCTTGAGGTATAGGTTTAAGGTTAGGGTTAGGGTTAAGATTAGGGTTAGGGTGAAGGTTAGGGTGAGTGTGAGGGTTAGGGTTAGGGTTAGGGTTAGACTTAGGTTAAGGCTGAGGGTGAGGGTGAGGGTTAGGGTTAGGGTGAGGGTTAGGTGTATGGTTAGGGTGAAATTTAGGGTTCAGGTTAAGTTTAGGGATAGGGTGAGGATTAGGGTTAGGGTTATGGTGAGGGTTAGGATGAAGATTAGGGTTAGGATTAGGCTTAGTGTGAGGGCTAGGGTGAGGGTGAGGCCTAGGGTTAGTGTTTTGGTGAGGTTTAGGTTTAGGGTTAGGAGTAGGATGAGGGTTAGGGTTACGGTTTGGGTGAGGTTTAGGGTTAGGCTGAGGGTTAGGGTTAGGATTTGGGTTAGGGTTAGGGTGAGTTTTAGGGTTACAGTTAGGGTTATGGGGAGTGTTAGGTAGAGGATTAGGGATAGGTGTAATGTTAGGGTTAAGGTTAGGGTTAGGGTTAGGGTCAGGGTTAGGGTTAGGATAAGGGTTAGGGTTAGGGTGAGGATTAGGTTGAGGTTTAGGGTTAGGGTTAGGTTTTGCTTTAGGGTTAAGGTGAGTGTGAGGGTTAGGGTTAGGGTTACGCTTAGGCTTAGGGTTAGGCTGAGGGTGAGGGTGTGGGTGAGGATTAGGGTTAGGGTGATGGTTAGGTTTAGGGTTAGCGTGAGGGTTAGGATGAGGATTAGGGTTAGGGTGAGCGTTAGGTTGAGGGTGATAGTAAGTGTAAAGGTGAGGGTTAGGCTGAGGGTGAGGGTTAAGATAAGGGTGAGGGTTAGGATTAGGGTGAGGGTTTGGGTAAGGGTTCGGTTTAGGTTTAGGGTGAGGATTTAATTGAGGAATAGGGTTAGGGTTAGTGTGAGATTTACGGTGAGGATGAGGAATACGGTTAGCGTGAGGGTGAGGGTTAGAATTAGGGTTAGCGTGAGGGATACCGTGAGGGTGAGGGTTAGGGTTAGGGTTAGGGTTAGGGTTAGGGTGAGGTTTAGGATTAGAGTGAGAGTTAGGGTTATTGTGAGGGGTAGTGTGAGGGTTAGTGTTAGTGTTAGGGGAGGGTAATTGTTAGGTTGAGTGTTAGGTTTAGGGTGAGGGTTATGGTTAGGGTTAGGTTTAGGGTTACATTTACGTTGAGGGTGAATGTGAGGGTTAGGGTTAGGCTTAGGTTTAGTGTTAGGGTAAGGGTTAGATTTAGGGTTAGGTTGAGGGTGAGGTTTAGGGGTAGAGTTAGAATTAGGGTGGGGGTTAGGGTGAGGGTTAGGGTTAGGGAGAGGGTTAGGGTGGGGGTGACGGTAAGGGTAAACGTGAGGGTTAGGCCGAGGATGAGGGTTAGGGTTAGGGTCAGGGCTAGGGTGAGGGTGAGGGTTAGGGTTAGTTTTAGGGTGAGTTTTAGGGTTAGGGTGATGGTTAGGGTTGGTGTGAGGGTTAATGTTAGGGTTAGGTTAATGTTAGGGTGAGGGTTAGTCTTAGGGTGAGGGTTATGGTTAGGGTGAGGGTCAGGGTTAGTGTTAGGGTTAGAGTTAGGGTTAGTGTGAGGGTTAGGGTTATGGTGAGGGTAAGGTTGAGGGTTAGGGTTGGGGTTAGGATGAGGTTTAGGTTTAGGTTTAGGGTTAGAGTTAGGTTTAGGGTGAGGGTGATTTTTAGGGTTAGAGTTAGGGTTAGTGTTAGGGTTAAGGTTAGGGTGAGGGTGAGGGTGAGGGTTAGGGTTAGGCTTAGGCCTAGGCTTAGGCTTAGCCCGAGCATGAGGGTTAGGGTTAGTGTTAGGGTGAGTGTTATTGTTAGGGTGAGGGTTAGGGTTAGGGTTAGGTTTAGAGTTAGGTTTAGTGTTAGCGTTAGGGTTACGGTGAGGGTAAGTGTGAGGCTTACGGTTGGGGTTAGGATGAGGTTTAGGATTAGGTTTAGGGTTAGAGTTAGGTTTAGGGTGAGTGTAAGGTTTAGGATTAGAGTTAGGGTTAGGGTTAGTGTTAGGGTTAGGGTTAGGATGAGTGTTAAGTTTAGGATGAGGTTTAGGGTGAGGGCTATTGTGAAGGTGAGGTTTAGGGTTAGGGTTAGGGTGAGGTTTAGGGTTAGGGTTAGGTTTAGGGTGAGGGTTAGGTTTAGGGTTAGAGTTAGGGTTAGAGTGAGGCTGAGGCTGAGGGTTAGGTTTAGGGTTAGTGTTAGATTTAGGGTTAGGGTGAGGGTTAGGTTGAGGTTGAGGGTTAGGCTTAGAGTTAGGATTAGGATTATGGTAAGTGTTAGGGTGAGTGTGAGGGTTAGGGTTAGGGTTAGGGTTAGGCTTAGGGTTTGGTTGAGGGTGAGGGTGAGCGTGAGGGTTAGGGTGAGGGTTAGGGTTAGGGTTAGGGTGAGAGTTAGGGTTCAGGTTAAGTTTAGGGTTAGGGTGAGGGTTAGGGTTAGGGTTAGGGTGAGGGCTAGGATTAGAGTTAGGGTTACGGTGACATGAGGGTTAGGGTTAGGGTGAGGGTTAGGGTTATGGTGAGGGTAAGGTTGAGGGTTAGGGTTGGGGTTAGGATGAGGTTTAGGTTTAGGTTTAGGGTTAGAGTTAGGTTTAGGGTGAGGGTGATTTTTAGGGTTAGAGTTAGGGTTAGTGTTAGGGTTAAGGTTAGGGTGAGGGTTAGGGTTAGGCTTAGGCCTAGGCTTAGGCTTAGCCCGAGCATGAGGGTTAGGGTTAGTGTTAGGGTGAGTGTTATTGTTAGGGTGAGGGTTAGGGTTAGGGTTAGGTTTAGAGTTAGGTTTAGTGTTAGCGTTAGGGTTACGGTGAGGGTAAGTGTGAGGCTTACGGTTGGGGTTAGGATGAGGTTTAGGATTAGGTTTAGGGTTAGAGTTAGGTTTAGGGTGAGTGTAAGGTTTAGGATTAGAGTTAGGGTTAGGGTTAGTGTTAGGGTTAGGGTTAGGATGAGTGTTAAGTTTAGGATGAGGTTTAGGATGAGGGCTATTGTGAAGGTGAGGTTTAGGGTTAGGGTTAGGGTGAGGTTTAGGGTTAGGGTTAGGTTTAGGGTGAGGGTTAGGTTTAGGGTTAGAGTTAGGGTTAGAGTGAGGCTGAGGCTGAGGGTTAGGTTTAGGGTTAGTGTTAGATTTAGGGTTAGGGTGAGGGTTAGGTTGAGGTTGAGGGTTAGGCTTAGAGTTAGGATTAGGATTATGGTAAGTGTTAGGGTGAGTGTGAGGGTTAGGGTTAGGGTTAGGGTTAGGCTTAGGGTTAGGTTGAGGGTGAGGGTGAGCGTGAGGGTTAGGGTGAGGGTTAGGGTTAGGGTTAGGGTGAGAGTTAGGGTTCAGGTTAAGTTTAGGGTTAGGGTGAGGGTTAGGGTTAGGGTTAGGGTGAGGGCTAGGATTAGAGTTAGGGTTACGGTGACGTGAGGGTTAGGGTTAGGGTGAGGGTTAGGTTTAGAATTAGGGTTAGGGTGAGCGTGAGTGTTAGGATTAGGTTTAGGGTTAGGGTTAGGGTTAGGTTTAGGGTTAGGATTAGTGTTATTGTTAGGGTTAGGGTTAGAGTTACAGTGAGGGTGAGGGTGAGGTTGAGGGTTAGGGTGAGGTTTAGGGTTAAGGTAAGGATTAGGGTTAGGGTGAGGTTGAGGTTTAGGGTTAGATTTACGGTTATGGGGAGGGTTAGTTAGAGGGTTTGGGTTAGGGTTGGTGTTAGGGTTAATGTTAGGGTGAGGGTTAGGTTGAGGGTTAGGGTTAGGGTTAAGTTTAGGATTAGGGTTAGGCTGAGGGTGAGGGTGCGCGTTACAGTCAGGCTTAGGCTTAGGGTTAGGCTGAGGGTGAGGGTGGGTGTGAGGATTAGGGTTATGGTGATGGTTATGTTTAGGGTTAGGTGAGGGGTAGGGTGAGGGTGAGGGTTAGGGTAAGGCATAGACTTAGGCTTAAGTTTAGGTTGATCTTGAGGTTGACGGTGAAGGTTAGGCTTAGGGTGATGGTTAGGTTTACGATTAGGGTGAGTGTTAGGATGAGGTTTAAGGTTAGGGTGCGGGTCAGGGTGAGGACGATGGTAAGGGTAAAGGTGACCTTTATGCTGAGGATGAGGGTTAAGGTAAGGGTGATGGTTAGGGTTAGGTTTAGGGTTAGGGTAAGGGTTAGGGTTAGGGTTAGGGTGAGGGTTAGATTGAGGATTAGGGTTAGGGTTAGTGTGAGGTTTATGGTGAGGCTGAGGGTCAGGGTTAGGTTGAGGGTGAGGGTTAGAATTAGGGATAGTGTGAGGGCTAGTGTGAGGATGAGAGTTAGTATTAGGGTTAGGGTTAGGGTGAGATTTTGGGTGAGGTTTAGGGTTAGGGATATGGTTAGGTTTAGGATTAGGGTTAGGGTGACTGTGAGTGTGAGGGTTAAGGTTAGGGTTAGGCTTAGGGTTTGAGTGAGGGTTAGGGTTAGGGTTTGGGTAAGGGTGAGGGTGAGGCTAAGTACTAGGGTTAGGTTTAGGGTTAGGGTTATTTTTAGGTTTAGGCTAAGGGTTAGGATTATGGTGAGGGTTAGGTTTAGGTTTTAGGTTAGGGTGAGGGTTAGGCTGAGGGTAAGTTTTAAGGTGAGGTTTCAGGTGAGGTTGAGTATTAGGCTTAGCATTAATCTTAGGGTGAGGATTAGGGTTAGGTATAGCCTTAGGGTTAGGGTGAGGTTTAGGATTAGGGTTATGGTGAGGGTGAGGTTTAGGGTTAACATTAGGTTTAGGGTTAGGGTTATAGTGAGGGTGAGGGTGAGGGTTAGGATTAGGTTAAGGGTTAGGGTGAGGCTGAGGTTGAGAATGAGGTTGAGGGTGAGGTTTAGGGTTAGGGTTAGGTTTAGCGTGAGGTCTACGGTGAAGGTGAGGTTTAGGGTGAGGGTTAGGGTGAAGGTGATGTTGAAGGTGAGGTTTAGGCTTAAGGTGAGGGTTAGGGTTAAGGTTAGGCTTGAGGGTTAGAGTTAGGGTGATGTTTAGGGTGAGGGTGAGGGTGAGGGTATAGGTGAGCGTTAGGTTCAAGGTGAGGGCAAGGGTGATGGTGAGGGTTAGGTTGAGGGTGTGGAAAAGGGTTAGGGTTAGTTTCAGGGTGAGGGTGAGGGTTAGGGTTAGCATAAGTTTTAGGGTGAGGGTTAGGGTTAGGGTTAGGGTTAGGATAAGGGTTAGGGTTAGGGTAAGGGTCAGGGTTAGGCTTAGGGTTAGGGTTAGGGTTAGAGTGAGGGATAGGCTTAGGGTTAGATTTAGGGTGAGGGTTAGGGTTAGGGTGATGTTTAGGGTAACGGTGAGGGTTAGGGTGAGGGTGAGGTTGAGCGTGAGGGTTAGTGTGAGGGTGAGCGTGAGTGGGAAGGTGACGGTGAGGGTCAGGTTTAGGGTTAGGTTTAGGGTGAGGGTATGATTTAGGGTTACTATTAGGGTTAGGGTAAGGGTTAGGCTGAGGGTTAGGGTGACGGTGAGGTTCAGGGTGTGCGTTTCTGTTAGGTAAGGGTTAGGGTTATGTTTAGGGTGACGATTAGGTTGAGTGTGAGGCATAGGGTATGTTGAGTGTTAGGCTTAGTGTGAGGGTTACAGTTAGGGTTAGGATTAGTGTGAGGATAAGGCTTAGAGTGCGGGTAAGGTTGAGACTCAGGGTTAGGGTTAGAGTTAGGGTTAGGGTGAAGTTTAGGGTGGGGGTTAGGGTGAGGGTTAGGGTTAGGGTTAGGGTTGGGTGAGGGTTAGGTTGAGTGTTAGGTTTATGGTTACGGTTAGGTTTAGGGTGCATGTTAGGGTTAGGGTTAGAGTGAGGGTGAAGGTCAGGGTTAATGTTAGGATTAGGTTTAGGGTTAGGGTGAGGCTGAGGGTGAGGCTGAGGGTGAGGGTGAGGGTGAGGATGAGGGTTAATATGAGGGTTAGTTTTAGGGTGAGGGCTATTGTGATGGTGAAGTTTAATGTGGGGGTTAGGGTTAGGGTGAGTGTTAGGGTTAGGGTTAGGGTGAGGGTTAGGGTTAGGGTGATGTTTAGGGTGAGGGTGAAGGTGAGAGTGAGGGTTCGGGTAAGGGTTAGGGTTAGGGTGAGGGTTAGGATTAGGGTTAGGGTTAGGGTGAGGGTTAGGGTTAGGGTGATGTTTAGGGTGAGGGTGAAGGTGAGAGTGAGGGTTAGGGTGAGGGGAAGGTGTAGGGTGAGGGTTAGGGAGCGGGTGAGGGTTAGGGCTATGGTGAGGGTAAGGGTTAGGCTGAGGGTTAGGTTGAGAGTGAGCATTTGTGTTAGCATCAGGGTTGGGTTAAGGGTGAGGGTTAGGGTTAGGCTGAGGGGTAGTTTTAGGGTTAGGGTGAAGGTTAGGGTTAGAGTTAGGGTTAGGCTTAGGGTGAGGTTAAGGTTTAGGTGAGAGTGAGGGTGAGGGTTATTGTTAGCCACAGGGTGAGGGTGAGGGTTAGGGTTAGGGTTAGGTTGAGTGTGAGTGTGTTGGTTAGGTTTAGGATTAGGGTTAGGGTTAGGCTGAGGTTGAGGGTATGAGTGAGGCTCACCCTAGCCCTCACTGCTAGGGTTAGGGTGAGTGGTAGGTTTAGGGTTAGATTTAGGATGAGGTTTAGGTTTAATGAGAGGGTTAGTGTGATTGTAAGTGTTAGAGTGAGGGTTAGGGTGAGAGTGAGGTTTAGGGTGATGTTTAAGCTGAAGGTGAAAGTTAGGGAGTGTGAGAGGTTTTGGGTGAGAATGAGGGTTATGGTTTGGTTGAGGGTGAGGGTTAGGGTGAGAGTAAGGGTTAGGGTGATGTTTAGGGTGAGGGTGAGGTGTAGGGTGAGAGTTAGGGTTCAGGGAATGGGTAGGGTTAGGGTGTAGGTGAGGGTTAGTGTAAAGGTGAGGCTTAGGGTGACCATGAGGGTTAGGGTTCAGGGGAGGATTAGGGTTAGGGTTAGTTTTCGGGTTCAGGTTAGGGTGAGTGTTAGGGTTAGGTTAGGATGAGGGTTAGGCTTTTTGTGAGGGTTAGGGTTAGGGTTCGGGTTAGGGTTAATGTGAGGATAAGGGTTAGGGTAAGGGTTAGGGTGAGACTGAGGGTTAGGGTTAGCCTTAGGGTTAGGGTTAAGGTTAGGGTGGGGGTTAGGGTGAGGGTTAGTATGAGGGTTAGGGTTGGGTGAGGGTTAGGGTGATTGTAAGGTTTAGGGTGAGGGTTAGGTTGAGGTTGAGGAATAGGGTTTTTGTGAGGGTAAGGTTTAGGTTTAGGGTTAGGTTGAGGGTTAGGGTTAGCATTAGTGTTAGGGTGAGGGTGAGAGTTAGGGTGAGGGTGAGGGGTAGACTGAGGTTTAGGGTTATGGTTAGTGTTAGGGTGTGGGTTAGAGTTAGGGTTAGGGTGAGGGTGAGGGTTAGGGTAAAGGTTAGGGTCACTGTTAGGGTGAGGGTGAGGGATAGGGTTAGCATTACGGTTAGGGTTAGGTTTAGGTTGAGTGTTACGTTTAGGGTGAGGTTGAAGGTTAGGGTTAACATTAGGGTAAGGGTTAGGGTTAGGGTGCAGGTTAGGGTTAGGGTTAGAGTGAGGGTGAGGGTCAGGGTTAGGGTTAGGATTAGGTGTAGGTTTAGGGTGAGCTTGAGGGTGAGGGTGAGCATTAGGGTGAGCGTGAAGGTGAGGGTTAAGTTTACGGTTATGTTTAGGGTGAGGTCTAAGGTGAGGGTGAGGGCTATGGTGAGGGTGAGGGTGAAGGTGAGGTTTTCGGTTTGGAAAGGGTTAGGGTTAGGTTTAGGGTGAGGATTAGGGTGAGGGTGAGGTTTAAGGTGAGGGTTAGGGTTTGGGTGAGGGTCAGGGTTAGGGTTAGGGTGAGGGTTAGGGTTAGGGTGTTGTTTAGGCTGAGGGTGAGCGTGAGAGTGAGGGTTCGGGTGAGGGTGTGGGTTACAGTGTTGCTGAAGGTTAGGGTGAGAGTGAGGGTTCGGGTGAGCGTGAGGGTTAGGGTGTTGGTGAGGTTTCGGATTAGGGTTAGTTTTAGGGTTAGGGTGAGGTTTAGGGTGAGGGTGAGGGTTAGGGTTAGGGTTAGGATTAGGGTTAGGGTTAGGGTGAGGGTTAGACTGAGGGTTATGGTTAGGTTGAGGATTAAGGTGAGAGTGAGGGTTAGGGTTTGATTAAGGGTTAGGTTGAGGTTTAGGGTAAGGGTTAGGGTTAGGGTTAGGGTGAGTGTGAGTGTTAAAGTTAGGGTTAGGGTGAGGGTTATGGTTGGGGTTAGGGTTAGGGTTAGGGTTAGGGTTAGGGTGAAGGTGAGGATGAGGGTGAGGGTTAGTGTGAGTGTTAGGGTGTGGGTTACGGTTAGGTTTAGGGTGAGGGTTAAGGTGACGATGAGTGTTAAGGTGAGGGTGAGGGTTAGGGTTAGGGTGAGTGATAGGGTGAGGTTTAGGGTCAGATTGAGTGTGAGGTTTACGGTTAGGGTTACCCTTAGGGTTATGTTGAGGGTATCAGTTATGGTGAGATTTAGGGTGAGGGTGAATGTTTGGGTTAGCGTTAGGGTTAAGTTGAGATTAGGGTGAGGGTTAGAGTTAGGGTGAGGATTAGGGTTAGGGTTAGGGTGACGTTTAGGGTTAGGGTGTGGGTTAGGGATAGGTTTATGGATAGCGTGAGAGTTAGGTTTATGGTTAGGGTTCAAGTTAGGGTGAGTGTGAGTGTGAGCGTTAGGTTTAGGATTAGGCTTTGTGTTAGTGTTAGGCTGAGGGTGTGGGTGAGGTTGACGGTGAGGGTTAGGTTTAGGGTAATGTTTAGGGTTAGGGATAGGTTGAGGGTTAGGGTTAGGGTTAGGATGAGGGTTAGGGTGAGGATTATGGTTAGGGTTAGGGTGAGGGTTAGGTTTAGTTTGATTTTTAGGGTTAGTGTGAGGGTAAACGTTAGGGTGAGGGATAGGGTGAGGGTGAGGGATAGGTTTAGTGTTAGGGTTAGGGTGAGCATTTGGGTGAGGATTAGGATTAGGTTTAGGGTAACGGTTAGGGTTAGGGTTGAGTTTAGGGTTAGGTTTAGGGTGAAGTTTAGTGTTAGGTTTAGGGAGAGGATTAGAGTTAGTGTGAGGTTTAGGGTTACGTTTAGGGTTAGTGTGAGGATAAGGGTTAGGTGAGGGTTAGGGTGCAGGTGAGGGATAGGGTTAGTGTAAGGGTTAGGGTGACTGTTTGGTGAAGGTTAGGTTTAGGTTTAGGGTTAGGGTGAGGGGTAGGCTGAGGGTAAGTGTTAGGGTGAGGTTTCAGGTGAGGTTGAGTATTAGGCTTAGAAATAGTCTTAGGGTGAGTGTTAGGGTTAGGTATAGCATTAGGGTTAGGGTTAGGGTGAGGGTGAGGGTTAGGATTAGGGTAAAGTTGAGGGTGAGGTTTAGGGTTAGCATTAGGTTTAAGTTTAGCGTTAGACTGAGGGTTAGGGTGAGGATTAGGGTTAGGATTAGGTTTAGGGTTAGGGTGAGGCTGAGGTTGAGGATGAGCTTGAGGGTGAGGTTTTGGGTTAGGGTTAGGTTTAGGGTGAGGGCTAGGGTGAGGGTGAGATTTAGGGTGAGGGTTAGGGTGAGGGTGAGTTTGAAGGTGAGGGTTAGCGTTAAGGTGAGGTTTAGGTTTAGGGTTAGGCTGAGGGTTAGGGTTAGGGTGATGTTTAGGGTGAGGGTGAGGGTGAGGTTGAGGGTGAGTTTTAGGGTATAAGTGAGGGTTAGTTTTAGGGTGAGGGTTAGGGTGACGGTGAGGGTTAGGGTGAGGTTGTGGCAAAGGGTTAGGGTTAGGTTCAGGGTGAGGGTTAGGTTTAGGGTTAGGGTTAGGGTGAGGGTGAGGGTTAGTGTGAGGATTTGTGTTTGGGTTAGTTTGAAGAAAAGGTTTAGGGTGAGGATTAGGATGAAAGTAAGAGTTAAGGTTAGGTTAAGTGTTAGGGGTTAGGGTGAGGTTTAGGGTTAGGATTAGGGTTAGGGTTAGGTTGAGGTTGAGGGTTAGAATTAGGGTTAGGTTGAGGGTTAGGTTTGGGGTGAGTGTTAGGGTTTCGGTTATGGTGAGGGTGAGGTTGAGGTTTCGGTTTCAGGTGAGGGTTAGTGTGTGAGTGATGGTTAGTGTTTGGGTGAAGTTTAAGGTGACGGTGAGGGTTAGGATGAGGTTTAGGATTAGGGTGATAATTAGGGATAGGGATAGGGTTAGGGTTAGGGTTTGAGTTAGGGTGAGTATGAGGGTAAGAGTTAGGGTTAGGATTAGGGTTACGGTTAGTGTTAGGCAGAGGGTGAGGGTGAGGGTGAGGGTTAGGGTTAGGGTGACATTTAAGGTTAAGGTTAGGGTGAAAGGTAGGGTTAGGATTAGGGAGATTGTTAGGGTTAGGGTGAGGGTTTGGGTTAGTTTGAAGGTTAGGGTGAAGGTAAGTTTGAGATTGAGGGTTAGGGTGAGGGTGATGGTGACGGTGAGGGTTAGAGTTAGGATTCTGGTTAGGGTTAGGGTGAGGGTTAGGGTTAGGTTTAGGGTTAGGGTGAGGGTAAGGTTGAGGGTTAGGTTTAGGTTTAGGGTGAGGGTTAGGGTTAGGGTTAGGTTTAGGCTGAGGGTTAGTGTTAGGGTTAGGGTGAGGTTGAGGGTTAGGTTGAGGGGTAGGGATAGGGATAGGGTAAAGGTTAGGGCTAGGGTGAGGGTGAGGGTGAGGTTTAGGTTTAGGGTGAGGGTTAGGGTGAGGGTTAGTGTGAGGTTTAGGTTTAGGGTAAGGGTAAGGGTTAGGTTCAGGGTGAGTGTTAGTTTTAGGTTTAAGTTTAGGGTTAGGGTGATGCTGAGGGTTAGGGTTAGGGTTAGTGTGAGGATGAGGGTTAGGGTGAGGATTAGGGTGAGGATGAGAGTTAGGCTTAGCATAACGTTTAGGGCGAGGGTTAGGGTTAGGGTTAGGGTTAGGGTTAGGTTAGGGTAAGGGTTAGGGTTAGCGTGAGGATTAGGGGTATGGTGATGTTTAGGGTGACGGTGAGGGTTAGGGTGAGGGTGAGGTTGAGCGTGAGGATTAGGGTGAGGGTGAGCATGAGTGGGAGGGTGACCATGAGGGTTAGGATTAAGGTTAGATTTAGGGTGAGGATAAGAGTTAGGGTACTATTAGGGTTAGGGTAAGGGTTTGGCTGAGGGTGAGGGTGAGGGTGAGGGTTAGGGTTTTGGTTAGGTAAGGGTTAGGGTTATGTTTAGGGTGAGGATTATGGTGAGGGTGAAGATTAGGGTTAGGTTGAGGGTTAGGCTTAGTGTGAGTGTTACGGTTAGGGTTAGGGTTAATGTGAGGATAAGGGTTAAGATGAGCGTTAGGTTGAGAGTGAGGGTTAGGGTTAGCGTTAGGGTTAGGGTGAAGGTTAGTGTGGGGGTTAGGGTGTGGTTTAGGGTTCGGGTTAGTGTTGGGTGAGGGTTAGGGTGAGCGTAAGGTTTAGAGTGAGGATTAGGTTGAGAGTGAGGGATAGGGTTATGGTGAGGGTAAGGGTTAGGGTTAGGGTGAGAGTGAGGGTGATGGTAAGGGTAAGGGTTTTAGGGTCTAAGTTACTGTGAGTGTGAGGGTTAGGGTTAGCATTAGGGTTAGGGTTTGGTTTAGGTTGAGTGTTAGGGTTACGGTTAGGGTTAGGTTTAGGGTGAGGGTAAGGGTTAGGATGACAGTTAGGGTGAGGGTGAGGGTTAAGTTTAGGTTTAGGTTTAGGGTGAGTTTGAGGGTGAGGGTTAGGGTTAGGGTTAGGGTGAGTGTTAGGGTGAGGCTTAGGGTGAAGGTTAGGATTAGGGTTAGGATTTAGGTTAGGGTGAGGTTTAGGGTGAGGGGAGGGGGTAGGGTGAGTGTTAGGGAGAGGGGAGGGATAGGGTTATGGTGAGGGTAAGTGTTAGGCTGAGGCTTAGGTTGAGAGTGAACATTTGAGTTAGCATCAGGTTTGGGTTGAAGTTGAGGGTTAGACTTAGGCTGAGGGGTAGTTTAAGGGTTTGGGTTAGGGTTAGGTTTCGGGGGAGGTTAAGGGTTAGGGTGAGGGTGAGGTTTAGGGTTAGACTTAGGGTGATGGTGAGGATTAGGTTTAGGGTAAGGGTGAGTGTGAGTGTGAGGGTAAGGTTTAGGATTAGGTTTAGGGTCAGGCTGAGGTTGAGGGTATGAGTGAGGGTGAGGGCTAGGGTTAGTGGTAGAGGTAGGGTTAGGGTTAGGTTTAGAGTTAGTATTAGTGTTAGGGTTAGGATTAGGCTGAGGGTGAGGGTGAGGGTGAGGGTGAAGATGAGGTTTAGGGTTAGGGTTAGGATTAGAGTTAGGGTTATGTTGAGCGCTATGATGAGGGTGAGGGTTAGGGTTAGAGTTAGGGTTAGGGTGAGGCTTAGGGTGAGGGTTGAGTGTTAGGGTTAGGCTTAGGTTGAGGTTGACGGTTAGGATTAAGGATAGGGATAGGTTTAGGCTGAGGTTGAGGATGAGGGTGAGGTTTAGGGTTAGGGTTACGGTTAGGGTGAGGGCTAGGGTGAGGGTGAGTGTTAGGGTGAAGTTGAGTGTGAGGGTGAGGGTCTTGGTTAGGTAATGTTAGGGTTAGTGTGAGGATTAGGTGAGTGTTAGGGTGAGGGTGTGGGTTCGGTTGATGGTGAGGGTTCGGGTTACATTAGTGTTAGGGTTAGGGTTAGGTTGAGTGTTAGGGTTAGGGTTAGGGTGAGGGTATGTGTTAGGGTGAGGGTTATGGTGAGGGTGAGGGATAAGGTTAGTGTTAGGGTTAGGGTGAGCATTTGGATGAGGGTTAGGTTTAGGGTTAGGGTGAGGGTTAGGGTTAGGGTTGAGTTAAGGGTTAGCGTTAGTGTGAGGTGTAGGGTTAGGGTTAGGGTTAGTGTGAGGATAAGGGATATGGTGAGGGTTAGGGTGAGGGTGAAGGATAGGGTTACTGTAAGGGTTAGGGTGAGTGTTTGGATGAGGATTAGGTTCAGGTTGAGGGTTAAGTTGAGGGTTAGGATGAGGGTAAGTGTTAGGGTGATGTTTAGGTTGTGGTTGAGTATTGGGGTTTGCATTAGTCTTAGTGTGAGGGTTAGGGTTAGGTATGGCATTAGGCTTAGGGTTAGGGTTAGGGTGAGGGTTAGGATTAGGGTTAAGGTGAGGGTGAGGTTTAGGGTTAGCATTAGGTTTACGGTTATGGTTACAGTGAGGGTTTGGGTAAGGGTTAGGTTTCGGATTAGGTTTAGGGTTAGGGTGAGGCTGAGGTTGAGGATGAGGTTGAGGTTGAGGGTTAGGGTTAGGGTTAGGCTTAAGGTGAGGGCTAGGGTGAGGGCGAAGGTTAGGATGAGGGTTAGGGTGAGGGTGCGGTTTTCGGTTAGGAAATGGTTAGGATTAGGTTTAGGGTGAGGATTAGGCTGAGGGTGAGGTTGAAGGTGAGGGTTAGGGTTAAGGTGAGGGTTAGGGTGAGGGTTAGGGTTAGGGTGATTTTTAGGGTGAGGGTGAGGGTGAGGGTTAGGGTGTAGGTGAGGGTTAGGGTTAGGGTGAGGGTTAGGGTGACAGTGAGGGTTAGGTTGAGGGTTAGGGCTAGTGTGAGGGTTAGGATTAGGGTTAGTGTGAGGAAAAGGGTTAGGGTGAGGATTAGGATGAGACTAAGATTTAGGGTTATGTTTAGCATTAAGGGTAGTGTGAGGTATAGGGTTAGAGTTCGGGTGTTGGTTAGGTTGAGGGTGAGAGTTAGAGTTATGGTTAGGGTGAGGGTTAGGGTTGGGGTGAGTGTTAGTGTTACGGTTAGGGTGAGGGTTTGGTTTCGGGTGAGGGTTAGGGTGTGGGTTAGGGTTAAGGTTGTGGTGAGGGTAAGGTTAGGGTGAGATTTAGGGTGAGGGTTAGGGTTAGGTTGAGGGTTAGGGTGACGTTGAGGGTTAGGGTGACAGTGAGGGTTAGGGTCAGGGTTAGGCTTAGTGTGAGGGTTAAAATGAGGGTTAGGGTTAGGGTTGGGGTTAGTTTTAAGTTTATAGTGAGGGTAAGGGTTAAGGTGAGGTTTAGGCTGATGGGTAGGTTTAGGGTAAGGGTGAGGGAGAGGGTGAGGGTAAGGATTAGAGTGAGGGTTAGTGTGAGGTTGAGTGTTAGGGTTAGCATTAGGGTTAGGGTTTGGGTTAGGGTGAGGGGTAGGGTTAGGGTTAGGGTGAGGATGAAGTTTAGGGTTAGCATTAGGTTTAGGGTTAGGTTGAGGGTGAGGGTTAGGGTTAGGTTTAGGGTGAGTGTTAGGTTCAGGTTTAGGGTCAGGGGTAGAGTGAGGGTTAAGGTTAAGGTGTGGGTTCCAATTAGGGTGAGGGTGAGGCTAAGGATTCGGGTGAGGTTTAGGGTATGGGTGAGGGTTAGGGTTTGAATTAGAGATAGGGTTAGGGTGAAGGTGAGAGTGAGGGTTAGGGTTAGAGTTAGGGTTTGAGTGAGGGTCAGGGTGAGGGTGAGGGTTAGGTTTAGGGTTAGGATTAGTGTAAGGTTGAGGGCTAGATGAGGGTGAGGGTTAGGGTTTGGGTTAGGGTGAGGGTAAGTATTAGGGTGACGGGTAGGGTTAGGGTTCGGATGAGGTTGAGGGTTAGGTTTAGTGTGAGGGTGTGGGTTAGGGTTAGGGTAAGGTTAAGGTTTAGAGTGAGGGTTAGGATGAGAGTGAGTGTTAGGGTTAGCGTGAGTGTGAGGGTGAGGGTTAGGGTGATGTTTAGGGTGACAGTGAGGGTTAGGATGAGGGTTAGGTTTAGGTTTAGTGTTAGCGTTACAGTGAGGGTTAGGGTCAGGGTTAGGATTAAGGTGAGGGTTAAAGTGAGGGTGAAGGTTAGGTTTAGGTTTAAGGTGTGGGTTATGGTTAGGGTTAGGATTAGGGTGAGGTTTAGGGTGAGGGGTTGGGTCAGGGTTAGTGTGAGGTTTAGGGTTAGTGTGAGGTTTTGGGTTAGGTTTAGGGTAAGTGTGAGGATAAGGGTTAGAGTGAGGGATAGGGTTATTTTTAGGGTTAGGGTGAGGGTGAGGGTTCGGGTTCGGGTTCGGATAGGGTGAGGGTTAGGGTGAGGGTTAGGGTTAGGGTAAGGCATAGGGTTGGGGTTAGGGTAAGGGTGCGTGTGAGGGTGATGGTTAGTGTTAGGTTTATGGTGAAGGTGAGGGTTTGGTTTAGGATTAGGGTTAGGGTTAGTTTTAGGGTGAGGGTGAGGGTTAGGTTTAGGATTAGGGTTAGGGTTAGGCTTAAGGTGAGGGTGAGGGTGAGGGTGAGGGTTAGGGAGAGGATTAGGGTTATGTTTAGGGTTAGGGTGAGAGTGTGGGTTAGGTTGAGGTGAGGGTTCGGGTTTGGGTCAGGGTGAGGGTTAGGGTTAGAGTTAGGGTGAGGTTAGGGTTAATGTGAGGGGAAGGGTTGGGGTTAGGGTGAGGGTGAGGTTTAGGTTTAGTGTGAGGGTTAGGGTTAGTATTAGGGTTATGGTAAGGTTAAGGGTTA
This sequence comes from Dipodomys merriami, assembly GCF_024711535.1. NCBI lineage: Eukaryota > Metazoa > Chordata > Mammalia > Rodentia > Heteromyidae > Dipodomys > Dipodomys merriami. The sequence goes on from NW_027206368.1 coordinate 341,026, forward strand.
GGGTGTGGTTTAGGGTAAGAGTGAGGGTTAGGGTTAGCGTGAGTTGGAGGGTGAGGGTTAGGGTTAGGGTGAGGGTTAGGGTGAGGGAGAGGCTTATGTTTATGGTTAAGGTGAGGGTTAGGATGAGGGTGAGTTTTAGGGTGAGGTTGAAGGTTAGGGTGAGGGTGAGGTTTAGGGTTAGGGTTAGGTTTAGGGTGTGGGTTAGGTTTAGGGTTAGGGTTAGGCTGATGGTTAGGTTTGGGGTTAGGGTAAGGGTGAGGGTGACGGTAAGGGTTAGGGCTAGGTTTAGGGTGAGTGTGAGGGTTAGGTTTAAGATTAGTGTTAGTATGATGGTGAGGGTGAAGTTTACAGTTAGTGTTAGCTTTGGGGTGAGGGTGAGCCTGAGGGTGAGGTTTAGGGTGTGAGTGACAGTTAGGTTTAGGGTGAGGGTTAGGGTGATGGTGAGGGTTAGGTGAGGGTGAGATGTAGGTTTAATGTTAGAGTTAGGCTGAGGGTTAAGATCAGGGTCAGGATTAAGGTGAAGGTTAAGGTGAGGTTTAGGGTTAGGGTTAGGTTTAGGGTTAGTGTGAGGATTAGGTTTAGGGTGAGGGTAAGCTTTAGGGTGAGGGTTAGACTGAGGGTGAGGGATAGGTTTAGTGTTAGTGTTAGGGTGAGCATTTGGGTGAGGGTTAGGTTAAGGGTTAAGGTTAGGGTGAGTGTTAAGGTGAGGGCAAGTGTTAGGGTTAGGTTTAGGTGGACGGTGAGGGATAGGGTTATGGTGAGGTGAGGGTGAGGGTGAAGGTGAGGGTTAGGGTTAGCGTTAGGTTGAGGGGAAGGTACAGGTTGAGGGTAAGTACTAGAGTTAGGCTGAGGGTGAGTGTGATGTTGAGGTTTAGGGTTAGGGTAAGGGTTGGGTTAGTGTGAGGGTTAGTGTTAGGGTTAGGGTTAGGGTTAGTGTGAGGGTAAGTGTTAGGGTGAGGGTTTGGGTTAGGGTGAGTGTTATGGTTAGGGTGAGGGTTAGGGTCAGGTTTATTTTTAGGGTTAGTGTTATGGTAACGGTGAGGGTGAAGGTGAGGGTTAATGTTAGGGTTAGGATGAGATTTAGGTTTAGGGTTAGGATTAGCGTTAGGCTAAGGGTTAGGTTTAGGGTTAAATGTGAGGGTTAGGGTTAAGGTTAGGCTGAGGGGGAGGATTCGGGTTAGGGTTAGCTTGAGGTTAGGGTTAGAGTTAGGGTGAGCGTGAGGGTTAGGGTGAGGCATAGGGTTAGTGTTAGGGTGAGGGTGAGGGTTAGGTTTAGGGTGAGGGTTATGGTTAGGTTTAGGGTGAGGGTCAGGGTTAGGTTTAGGGTGAGGGTTAGGGTTAGGGTTAGGGTGAGGGTGAGGGTTATGGTTAGGGTAAGGGTAAGGGTGAGGATGAGGGTGATTTTTAGGGTTAGGTTTAGGGTGAGGGTGAGCGTTAGATTTAGGATGAGGGTTAGGGTGAGGGTGAGGGTCAGGGTGAGGGTGAGTTTGACCGTGAGGGTTAGGGTAAGGGTTAGGGTTACGGTAAGGGTGAGGGTGAGGGTTAGGGTTAAGGTGAGTGTGAGGTTTAGGTTTAGAGTTAGGGTTAGCGTGAGGGTTTTGATTAGGGTTAGGGTTAGGGTAATGGTGAGGGTTAGGGTGAGTGTGAGGTTGAGGTTGAGGGTGAGGGTGAGGGTTAAGGTGTGGGTTAGGGTTAGGGTGTGGGTTAGGGTTAGGGTTAGGGTGAGTGTTAGGGTTAAGGTGAGTGTGAGGGTTAGGTTTAGAGTTAGGGTTAACATGAGGGTTATGGTTAGGGTTAGGTTTAGGGTGATGGTGAGGTTGAGGGTGAGATTGAGGGTGAGGGTGAGGATGAGGGTTAGGGTGAGGGTGAGTGTTAGGGTGAGAGTGTGGGTTCCGGTGAGAGTGAGGGGGAGGGTTATGGTTAGTGTTCGGTTTAGAGTTAGGTTGAGGGTGTGGGTGAGGGTTAGGTTTAGGATTAGGGTTAGGTTTAGGGTTAGGCTGAGGGTGAGTGTGAGGGTGAGGTTAGGGTTCGGGTTAGGGGGAGGGTTAGGTTAATGTTAGCGTTACGGTTAGGGTGAGGGATAGGGTTAGGGTTAGGGTTAGGGTTAGGATGAGGGTTAGGCTGTGGGGTAGGTTTAGGGTTAGGGTGAGGGTTAGGTTTAGTGTGAGTTTTAGGGTTAAGGTTAGGTTCAGGGTTAGGTTTATGGTGAGGAGAAGGGTTAGGGTGATGGTTAGGATGAGTGTGAGGTTTAGGTTTTGGGATAGGGTTAGGGTATGTTTAGGGTGAGAGCTAGGGTGGGTGTGAGTGTTAGGGTTAGGGTTAGGGATAGGGTGAGAATTAGGTTTAGGGTTAGGGTTAGGGTTCGGGTGAGTCTTAGGCTGAGGGGTAGGTTTAGGGATAGGGTGAGGGTTAGGTTTAGTGTGAGGGTTAGGGTTTGGGGTAGGGTTAGGGTTAGGGTTAGGGTGAGGTTTAGGCTGATGGCTAGGGTTACAGTTAGGGTGAGGGTTAGGTTTAGTGGGAGTGTTAGGGTTAGGTTTAGGGTTAGGGTTAGGGTGAGGGTTCGGGTGAGGGTTCGGATTAAAGTGTCGGTGAAAGTTAGGGTTAGTGTGAGGACTAGGTTTCGGGTTAGGGTTACTGTTAGGGTTAGGGTTAGAGTGAGGGTAAGGGTTACGGTTAGGGTGATTGTGAGGGTAAGGGTTAGGGTTAGTGTTACGGTTAGGGTGAGAGTTCGGGTTAGTGTGAGGGTTAAGGTTAGGGTGAGGGTTAGGGTGAGGTTTAGGATTAGAGTTAGGGTTAGGATTAGGGTTAGGGTGAGGTTGATGTTTAGTGTTAGTGTTAGGGTTAGGGTGCGGGTGAGGGTGAGTGTGAGGGTGAGGTTAAGGGTTAGGGTAGGTTTTGGTTTAGCCAGAGGGTGAGGGTGAGGTTGACGGTTAGTGTTAGGATTAGCGTGAGGGTGAGGGCTAGGGTGAGGTTGAGGTTTAGGGTGTGGGTGAGGGTTAGGTTTAGGTTGAGGGTTAGGGTGATGGTGAGGATTAGGTGAGGGTGAGATTCAGGTTTAGTGTTAGAGTTAGGCTGAGTGTTAAGATCAGGATCAGGATTAAGGTGAGGGTTAAGGTGAGGGTTAGTGTGAAGTTGAGGGTTAGGGTTTCCTTTACGTCAGGGTTAGGGGTAGGGTAGGGATTAGGGTAAGGTTGAGGGTGAGGGTTTAGTTTGCATCAGGGTTAGGGTTAAGCTGAGGTTAGGGTTAGGGTGAGGTTTAGGGTTAGTGTTAGGATTAGGGTTAGGGGAGGGTGATGTTTAGGGTGAGGGTGAGGGTTAAGGGGAGGGTTAGATTGAGGGTCAGGGTTAGGGTTAGTGTTAGGGTTATGGTGAGGGTGATGTTTAGGGTGAGGGTGAGGGTTAAGGGGAGGGTTAGATTGTGGGTCAGGGTTAGGGTTAGTGTTAGGGTTAGGGTTAGGATGAGGGTTAGGTTGACGTTTAGGGTTAGGGTTATTGTTAGAGTTAGGGTGAGGGTTAGGCTTAGGTTTATGGTTAGGTTGAGGGTTAGGGTTAGGGTTAGGATTATGGTAAGGGTTAGGGTTAGCGTGAGAGTTAGGTTTAGGGTGATGTTAAGGGTGACTTTGAGGGTTAGGGTTAGGGTGAGGTAGAGCGTGAGGATTAGGGTGGGGGTGAGGGTGAGTGAGAGGGTGATGGTGAGGATTAGGGTTAGGGTTAGGTTTAGGTTGAGGGTAAGAGTTAGGGTTTGGATTAGGGTTAGTGTAAGCGTTAAGCTGAGGGTGAGGGCGAGGGTGAGGTTAAGGGTGAGGCTTTCGGTTTGGTAAGGGTTAGGGTTAGGTTGAGGGTGAGGATTAGGGTGAGGGTGAGGGTTAGGTTTAGGTTGAGCGTTATGGTTAGGGATAGGGTTAGGGTGAGGGTTTGGGTGAGAGGTAGGGTTAGGGTTAGCATGAGGGTTAGGCTTTGTGTGACCGTTACGGTAAGGGTTAGGGTTATTGTGAGGATAAGGTTTAGGGTGAGGGTTAGGTTGAGACTGAGGGTTAGGGTTAGCGTTAGGGTTATGGTGAAGCGTTGGGTGGGGTTTAGGGTGAGGGTTAGGGTTTGGGTTAGGGTTGGGTGAGGGTTACGGTGAGCGTAAGAGTTAGGGTGTGGGTTAGGTTGAGGGTTAGGGATAGGGTTATGGTGAGGGTTAGGGTTAGGGTGAGAGTAAGGGTGAGGTTTAGGGTGAGGCTGAGGGTGAGGCTAAGGGTGAGGGTGAGGGTTAAGTTTAGGGTTAGGTTTATGGTGAGGGCTAGGGTGAGGGTGATATTTTTGGTTAGGAAAGGTTTAGGGTTAGGTTTAGGGTGAGGGTGAAGTTTAAGGTGAGGGTTAGGTTTAGGGTGAGGGTTAGGGTTAGGGTTAGGGTGAGGTTAAGGGTTCGGATGACAGTTAGGGTGAGGGTGAGGGTTAGGCTTAGGTTTAGTGTTAAGGTGAGGGTTAGGGTTAGGGTTAGAGTGAGGGTTAGGTGGAAGTTTAGGGTTAGGGTTAGGGTTCAGGTTAGGGTGAGGGATAGGGTGAGGGGAAGGGGTAGGGTGAGGGTTAGGGAGAGGGTGAGGGATAGGGTTATGGTGAGGGTAAGGGTTAGGCTGAGGCTTAGGTTGAGAGTGAACATTTGTGTTAGCATCAGTGTTGGGTTTAGGGTGAGCGTTAGGGTTAGGCTGAGGGGTAGTTTTAGGGTTAGTGTGAGGGTTAGGGTTAGGGTTAAGGTTAGTGTTAGGGTGAGGTTAAGGATTAGGGTGAGGGTGAGGGTGAGGGTTGGTTAGGGTTAGCCTTAGTGTGAGGATGAGGGTTAGGGTTAGGTTTAGGGTGAGTGCGAGTGTGAGGGTTAGGTTTAGGATTAGGGTTAGGGTTAGGGTTAGGCTGAGGTTGAGGGTATGAGTGAGGCTCACGCTAGCCCTCATGGCTAGGGTTAGGGTGAGGGGTAGATTTAGGGTTAGAGTTAGGGTGAGGCTTTTGTTTAGTGTGAGGGTTAGGGTTTGGGTAAGGGTTAGGGTGATGGTAAGTGTTAGGGTGAGAGTGAAGGTTAAGTTTAGCCTAAGTGTCACGTTGTGTGTTAGGGTAAGTGTTAGGGTTAGGGTTAGGGTTAGGGTGAGGGTGAGGGTTATGGTTAGGGTTAGGTTGAGTGTTAGGGTTAGGGTGATGTTTAAGGTGAAAATGAAAATTAGGGAGAGTGAGAGGGTTCGGGTGAGGGTGAGGGTTAGGTTGTGGGTGAGATTGAGGGTTTGGGTTTGGGTGAGGGTGAGGGTTAGGGTGATGTTTAGGTTGAGGGTGAGGTTTAGGGTGAGAGTTAGGCTTCAGGGAATGGAAAGGGATAGGGTGTAGGTGAGGGTGAGGCTTAAGGTAACCATGAGTTTTAGGGTTCGGGGGAGGATTACGGTTAATGTTAGGGTTCGGGTTAGGGTTAAGGTTAGGGTTAGGGTGAGTATTAGGGTGAGAGGTAGGGTTAGGTTTAGGATGAGGTTTAGGCTTAGTGTGAGGGTTACGGTTAGAGTTAGTGTGAGAATAAGAGTTAGGGTGAGGGTTAGGGTGAGACTGATGTGTAGGGTTAGCCTTAGGGTTAGGGTGAATGTTAGGGTGGGGGTTAGGGTGAGGTTTAGGGTTAGGGTTAGGGTTGGGTGAGGGTTAGGTTGAGTGTAAGGGTTAGGGTGAGGGTTAGGTTGAGGTTGAGGGATAGGGTTATGGTGAGGGTAAGAGTTAGGGCAATGGATAGGGTGAGGTTGATGTTTAGGCTTATCATTAATGTTAGGGAGATGGTGAGGGTTAGGGTGAGGATGAGGGTTAAGCTGAGGGGTAGGATTAGGGTTAGGGTTAGAGTTAGGGTTAGGGTGAGTGTTAGGGTTACGGATAGGGTGAGGGTGAGGGTTTGGGAAAGGTTTAGGGTCAGGGTTAGGATGAGGGAGAGGGTTAGGGTTACCATTAGGGTTAGGGTTAGGTTTAGGTTGAGTGTTAGGGTTAGGGTTAGGGTGAGGTTGAGGGTTAGGGTTAGCATTACTGTTAGGGTTAGGCTTATGTTGCAGGTTAGGGTTAGGTTTAGAGTGAGGGTGAGGGTTAGGGTTAGGGTTAGGATTAGGTTGAGGGTTAGGGTGACGCTGAGGGTGAGGGTGAGGGTGAGCGTGAGGGTGAGGGTTATGTTTAGCGTTAGGTTTAGGGTGAGGGCTAGGTTGAGGGTCAGGGCTAAGGTGAGGGTTAGGGTGAAGGTGAGGTTTTCGGTTAGGAAAGGTTTAGATTTAGGTTTAGGGTGAGTATTAGGGTGAGGGTGAGGTTTAAGTTTAGGGTTAGGGTTAGGGGGAGGGTTAGGGTTAGGGTTAAGTTGAGGGTTAGGGTTAGGGTGATGTTTAGGGTGAGGGTGAGGGTGAGAGTGAGGATTCGTTTGAGGGTGTGGCTAAGGGTGTTGGTGAAGGTTAGGGTGAGAGTGAGGGTTCGGGTGAGGGTGAGTGTTAGGGTGTTCGTTTGGGGTAGGGTTAGGGTGAGGGTTAGGGTGAAGGTGAGGGTTACGGTCAGGTTGAGGGTTAGGATAAGGGTAAGAGTGAGGGTTAGGTTTAGGGTGAGGGGTAGGGTTAGGGTTAGGGAGAGGGTTAGGTTTAGTGTTAGGATTAGGGTGAGTGTTATGGTTAGAGTTAGGGTGACGGTTGGGGTGAGGGTTATGTTTAGGTTTAGGGTGAGGATTAGGTTTAGTGTGAGGGTTAGTGTTAGGGTTAGTGTAAGGATCAGGGTTAGGTTGAGGATTAGGGTGAGAGTGAGGGTGAGGGTTAGATTAAGGTTTAGGGTGAGGGTTAAAGTTAGGGTTAGCGTGAGGGTTAGGGTTGGGGTGAGGGTTAGTGTTAGGATGAGGGTGAGGGTTAAGGTGAGGGTGAGGTTTAGGGTGAGGGTGAGGGTTAGGGTTAGGGTGAGCGATAGGGTGAAGGTTAGGGTTAGGGTGAGTGTGAGAATTAGGGTTAGGGTTACTCTTAGGGCTATGGTGAGGGTTTGGGTTAGGGTGAGGTTTAGGGTGAGGGTGAGGTTTAGGGTTAGCGTTAGGGTTAAAGTGAGAGTTAGGGTGAGAGTTAGGGTTAGGGTGAGGTTAAGGGTTAGGGTTAGGGTTAGGTTTAGGGTAATGCTTAGGGTTAGGGTATGCATTAGGGATAGGTTTATGGTTAGGGTGAGGGTTAGGTTTACGGTTAGGGTTCATGTTAAGGTGAGTGTGAGGGTGAGGGTTAGGGTTAGGATTAGGGTTCGGGTTAGTGTTAGGCTGAGGGTGAGTGTGAGAGTTAGGGTTAGGGTAATGTTTTGGGTTAGGGTTAGTTTGAGGGTTAGGTTTAGGGTTAGGATAAGGTTTAGGGTGAGGATTATGGTTAGGGTTAGGGTGAGGGTTAGGTTTAGTGTGAGGGTTATGGTTAGGTTTAGGGTGAGGGTGTGGGTAAAGGTTAGGGTGAGGGTCAGGGTGAGGGTGAGGTTTAGGGTAAAGTTTAGGGTGAGTGTTTGGGTGAGTTTTAGGTTTAGGGTTAGGGTTAGGGTGAGGGTTAGGATGAGGGTAAGGGTTTGGGTGAAGTTTAGGTTGTGGTTGAGTATTATGGTTAGCATTAGTCTTAGGGTGAGTGTTAGGGTTGGGTATAGCATTAGGGTTAGGTTTAGGGTTAGGGTGAGGGTTAGAATTAGGGTTAAGGTGAGGGTGAGGTTTAGGGTTAGCATTAGGTTTACAGTTAGGGTTAGAGTGAGGGTGAGGCTGAGGTTTAGGGTTAGGAATATGTTTAGGGTTAGGGTGAGGCTGAGGTTGAGGTTGAGGTTGAGTTTGAGGGTTAGGGTTAGGGTTTGGCTTAGTGTGAGGGCTAGAGTGAGGGCGATGGTTAGGGTGAGGGTTAGGGTGAGGGTGCAGTTTTTGGTTAGGAAAGGGTTAGGTTTAAGTTTAGGGTGAGGATTAGGCTGAGGGTGTGGTTGAAGGTGAAGGTTAGGGTTAAGGTAAAGTTTAGGGTTAGGGTTAGGCTGAGGGTTAGGGTTAAGGTGATGTTTAGGGTGAGGATGAGGTTGGGGGTGAGGGAGAGGGTTAGGGTGTAGGTGAGGGTTAGGGTTAGGTTGATGCTGAGGGTTAGGTTGAGGGTTAGGGTTAGTGTGAGGGTTAGGATGATTAGGGTTAGTGTGAGGAAAGGGTTAGGGTGAGGATTAGGATGAGAGTAAGAGTTAGGGTTAGGTTTAGCCTTAGGGTTAGGGTGAGGTATAGGGTTAGAGTTCGGGTTAGGCTTAGGTTGAGGGTGAGGGTTAGACTTAGGTTTAGGGTGAGGGTTAGGGTTGGGGTGAGTCTTAGGCTTACAGTTAGGATGAGGGTGAGGGTGACGGTGAGGATTCTGGTGAGGTTTAGGCTGTGGGTTAGGGTTAAGTTTATGGTTAGGGTAAGGGTTAGGGTGAGGTTTATGGTGAGTCTTAGGGTTAGGGGACATTGAGGGTTAGGGTGACAGTGGGGGTTAGGGTGAGGGTGAGGTTTAGGTTTAGTGTTAGTGTCACAGTGAGGGTGAGGGTCAGGGTTAGGATTAGGGTGAGGGTTAAAGTGAGGGTTAGGGTTAGGCTTAGGTTTAGGGTTAGTGTGAGGATTAGGGTTAGTGTTAGGTTTATAGTGAGGGTAAGGGTTAAGGTGAGGGTTAGGCTAATGTGTATGTTTAAGGTAAGGTTTAGGGAGAGGGTGAGGGTAAGGGTTAGGGTGAGGATTAGGGTGAGGGTGAGGGTTAGATTTAGCATTAGGGTTAGGTTTTGGGTTAGGATAAGGGGTAGGGTTAATGTTAGGGTGAGGATGAGGGTTAGGGTTAGCATTAGGTTTAGGGTTAGGGTGAGGGTGAGGGTTAGGGTGAGTGTTAGGTTGAGGGTTAGGGTTAGGGGTAGGGTGAGGGTTAAAATTAAGGTGTGGGTTCCGGTTAGGGTGAGGGTGAGGCTAAGGATTAGGGTGAGGTTTAGGGTCTGGGTGAGTGTTAGGGTTTGAATTAGCGTTAGGGTTAGGGTTAGGGTGAGGGTGAGGTTGAGTGTTAGGGTTAGGGTTAGGTTTAGGGTTAGGGTGAGGGTCAAGGTGAGGGTTAGGGTGAGGGTTAGTTTTAGGGTTAGGGTTAGGGTTAGGATTAGTGTTAGGGTGAGGGCTAGGTTGAGGGTGAGGGTTAGGGTTTGTGTTAGGGTGAGGGTAAGTGTTAGGGTGAGGGATAGTGTGAGGGGTAGGGTTAGGGTTAGGGTTAGGGTGATGTTTAGGGTGAGGTTGAGGGTTAGGGTGACAGTGATGGTTCGGGTGTGGATGAGGATTAGGGTGAGGATGAGGGTTAGGGTGAGGGTGAGGGTTAGGGTTAGATTTAGGGTGTGGGTTAGGGTTAGGGTTAGGATTAGGGTGAGGGGTATGGTCAGGATTAGGGTGAGTTTTGGGGTTAGTGTGAGGTTTAGGGTAAGTGTGAGGATAACGGTTAGGGTGAGGGATAGGGTTATTGTTAGGGTTAGGGAGAGGATTAAGGTTAGGTTTAGGGTTAGGGTGAGAGTGAGGGTTAGGTTGAGGTGAGGGTTCGGTTTTGGGTGAGGTTTAGGGTGATGGTGAGGGTTAGCGTTAAGTTGAGGGTGAGGATCAGAGTAATGGTTAGTGTTAGGTTTAGGGTGAGGGTGTTGTTTAGGTTTAGGATTAGGCTTAGGGTTAGGCTTAGGGTTAGGGTTAGGGTTAGGGTTAGGGTTAGAGTTAGGGTTAGGGTGAGGATTATGGGTATGGTTAGGGTTAGGATTAGCGTTATGCTGAGGGTTAGGGTTAGGGTTAGTGTGCAGGTTAGGTTTAGGGTTAAGGTTAGGGTGAGGGTGAGGGTTTAGTTTAAGTAAAGTTTAGGGTAAGATTAGGATGACGTTTAGAATGAGGTTGAGGGTTAAGGTGAGGGTTTCGGTTAGGGTGAGCGTTAGGGTTAGGATTAGGGTGAGGGTTATTGTTAGGGTGATATTTATGGTGAGGGTGAGGGTGAAGGTTCGGGTGAGGGGGAGGGTTAGGGTTAGGGTTAGCGTGAGGGTTATGGTTATTTTTAGGGTGATGGTGAGGGTTAGGTTGAGTGTGAGGTTGAGGGTGAGGGTTAGGATGAGGGTTAGGGTGAGGGTTAGAGTGAGGGTGAGCGTTAGGGTGAGAGTGAGGTTTCGGGGGAGGGTTCGAAGGAGGGGGAGGGTTATGGTTAGGGTTCTGTTTAGAGTTAGGGTGAGGGTGTGGGTGAGGGTTAGGTTTAGGATTAGGGTAAGGGTTATGGTAAGGCTGAGGGTGAGTGTGAGGGTGAGGGTGAGGGTGAGGGTTAGGGTGAGGGTTAGGGTTAGGGTAAGGGTTAGGTTGAGGGATAGGGTTAGGGTTAGGGTTAGGATGAGGGTTAGGCTGTGGGGTAGGGTTAGATTTAGAGTAAGGGTTAGGTTTAGTGTGAGTTTTAGGGTAAAGGTTAGGGTCGAGTTAGGATTAGTGTGAGGAGAAGGGTTAGGGTGAGGGTTAGGATGAGGATGAGGTTTAGGGTTAGTAATAGGGTTAGGGTGAGGTTAGGTTGAGGGCTAGGGTGAGTGTGAGGGTTAGGGTTAGGGTTAGGTATAGGGTGAGGTTTAGGTTTAGGGTTAGGGTTAGGGTTACGGTGAGTCATAGGCTGAGTTGTAGGGTTAGGGATAGGGTGAGGGTTATGTTTAGTGTGAGGTTTAGGGTTTGGGGTAGGGTTAGGGTGAGGGCTAGGGTGAGTGTGAGGGTTAGGGTTAGGTTTAGGGATAGGGTGAGGTTTAGATTTAGGGTTAGGCTTCGGTGAGGTTTAGGCTGATGGGTGGGGTTACAGTTAGGGTGAGTGTTAGGTTTAGTGGGAGTGTTAGGGTTAGTTTTAGCGTTAGGGTTCGGGTTCGGGTTCGGGTGAGGGTTAGGGTTAAGGTGTGGATGAGGGTTAGGGTTATTTTGAGGACTAGTTTTAGGGTTAGGGTTACTGTTAGGGTTAGGGTTAGGGTGAGGGTAAGGGTTAGAATTAGGGTGATTGTGAGGGTAAGGGTTAGGATTAGTGTTACCGTTAGGGTGATGGTTCGGGTTAGGGTTAGGGTTAGGTGAAGGTGAGGGTAAGGGTTAGGGTGAGGGCTAGGGTGAGGATGAGGGTTCGGATTAGAGTAAGGGTTAGAATTAGGGTTAGGGTGAGGTTGAGGTTTAGTGTTAGGGCGAAGGTTAGGGTTATTGTTAGGGTTAGGGTGCAGGGGTGGGTGAGGGTTAGGGTTAGGGTAGGGTTAGGTTTAGGCTGAGGGTGAGGGTGAGGGTGAGGTTGATGGTTAGGGTTAGGGTTAGGGTGAGGGTGAGGCCTCGGGTGAGGGTGAGGGTTAGTGTGAGATTGAGGATGATGCTTTCTTTTACGTTAGGGTTAGGGTTAGGGTGAGGTTTAGGGTGAGGGTGTGGGTGAGGGTTTCGTTTACATCAGGGTTAGGATTAAGCTGAGGTTAGTGTTAGGGTGAGGGTTAGGGTTAGGGTTAGGGTATGGGTTAAGTTTAGAGTGATGTTTAGTTTGAGGGGGAGGGTTAGGGTCAGAGTTAGGATGAAGTTTAGGGTTAGTGTTAGGATTAGGGTTAGGTTGAGGGTGAGGTTTAGGGTTAGAGTTAGGGTTATGGGGAGGGTTAAATTGAGGGTCAGGGTTAAGGTTAGTGTTAGGGTTAGGGTTAGCATGAGGGTTAGGCTGAGGATTAGGGTTAGGGTTAGTGTGAGGGTTAGGGTTCGGTTAGGGTTAGGGTTAGGGTTTGGTTAGGGTGAAGGTTAGTTTTAGGTTTAGGGTTAGGATAAGGTTTAGGCTGAGGGTTAGGTTTAGGTTTAGTGTGATGGTTAGGTTTTGGGTTAGGGTGTGGACTATGGTGATGGTGAGGGTTAGGGTGAGGGTTAGGGTTAGGGCTGGGGTTAGCGTCAGGGGTAGGCTGAGGGTTAGGATTAGAGTATAGACTAGGGTTAGGCTGAAGTTGAGGGTGAGGTTAAGGGTGAGGGTTACTGTTAGAGTGAGGGTTAGAGTGAGGGTGAGGGGGAGTTGGAGTGATTTCTTTAGGGTTAGAGTTAGGTTGATGGTGAGTGTTAGGATTAGGGTTAGCACTAGGTTTAGGCTGAGGGTTAGGGTGAGTTTGAGGGTGAGGTTTTCGGTTAGGGTGAGGGTTAGGGTTAGGGTTAGTTTTAAGGTAAGGGTTAGGGTTAGGGTTAGAATTAGGATGAGCATTAGACTGAGGGTTAGGGTTAGGGTTAGGGTTAGGGTTTGCTTAGGGTGAAGGTTGCTTTTAGGTTTAGGGTTAGGATAAGGTTTAGGATAAGGTGAGGGTGAGGGGTCAGGGTGAGGTTGTGGGTTTGTGTTATGGTTAGGTTTAGGGTTAGGGTTAGGGTGAGGGGAAGGGTTAGAGTGAGCTTTAGGCTGAGGTTAAGTTTTAGGGTTAGGGTTAGGATTAGGGTGAGGGCTAGGGTGACGGTGAAGGTTAGTGTGAGGGTTAGGGTGAGGGTTTCTTTTAGCCAAGGTTTAGTGTTATGGTGAGGATTAGGGTGAGGGTGAGGTTTAGGGTTAGGGTTAAGGTTATGGTGAGATTAGGGCAAGGGTTAGGGTGAGGGTTAGGGTTTGGGTGATGTTTAGTGTGAGGGTGAGGGTTAGGGTGAGGATGAGGGTTCGAGTGAGGGTAAGGGTTCGATTGAGGGTGAGAGTTAGGGTGTGGGTGAGGATTAGTGTTAGGTTGAGTGTTAGGGTTAGGTTTAGGATTAGTGTTAGGGTGAGGTTTAGGGCTAGGGTCAGGGTTAGGTTGACGGTTAGGATTAGGGTTAGGCTTAGTATGAGGGTTAGGGTGAAGGGTAGGGTTAGGGTGAGGGTGAGGGTTAGGGTGAGGGTGAAGTTTAGGGTGAGGGTGTGGATGAGGTTTAGGTTTAGGTGTAGGGTTAGGGTGAATTTGAGGGTGAAGCTTAGGTTTAGGATTAGGATTATGGTTAGGGTTAGGAAGAGAGTTTGGGTGTCGGTGAGGGTTCGGGTTCGGGTCAGGGTTAAGATGTGGGTGAGGGTTAGGTTTAGGGTGAGCATTAATGTTAGAGTTAGGTTTATGGTGAGGATAAGGGTTAGGGTGAGGTTTAGTGTGAAACTTAGGGTTAGGGTTAGGCTGATTGTGAGGGTGAGGTATAGGGTTTGGGTTAGGGTTAGGGTGAGGGTTAGGGTTAGGTTTAGGGTTAGGGTGAGGGTGAGGGTGAGGGTTAGGGTTAGGTTTAGTGTTAGAGTTAGGGTGAGGGTGAGGGTTAGTATTAGGGTTAGTATTAGAGTTAACCTGAGCGTGAGGGTAAGGTTTAGGTTTAGGGTGAGTGTTAGGGTTAGGGGTACGTTTAGGGTGAGGGTTAGGATTAGGGTTAGGGTTAGGATGAGCATTAGGCTGAAGTTTAGGGTTTGAGTTAGTGTAAGGTTTAGGGTTAGGGTTAGGGTTAGGTTTAGGGTGAGGGTTAAGGGTTAGGTTTAGGTTTAGGATAAGGGTTAGGTTGAGGGTTATGTTTAGTGTTAGTGTGAGGGTTAGGTTTAGGTTTAGGTTTAGGGTTAGGGTCAGGGTAAAGGTTAGGGTGAGGGTTAGGGTTAGGGTGAGGGTAAAGATTACGGTGAGGCTTGGGGTCAGGGTGAGGGTTAGGGTGAGTGTGAGGGGGAGTGTGAGGGTTTGGTTTAGGGTTAGAGTTAGGGTGAGTGTGAGGGTTAGGATTAGTGTTAGCACTAGGTTTAGGGTGAGGGTGAGGGTGAGGTTGAGGGTGAGGTTTAGGGTTAGGGTGAGGGTTAGGGTTAAGATTAGGTTTAGGGTGAGGGTTAGTGTTAGGATTAGGATGAGCATTAGGCTGAGGGTTAGGGTTAGGGTTAGTGTGAGGGTGAGGGTAAGGGTTAGGGTGAGGGTTATGGTGAGGTTGAGGGTTAGGATTAGAGTTAGGATTAGAGTGAGGGTGAGGGTGAGGGTTAGTGTTAGGGTGAGGTTTAGTGTTGGGGTGAAGGTTAGGGTTGGGGTGAGGGTGAGGGTGAGGTTTAGGGTTAGGGTTAGGATTAGGTTTAGGCTGAGGTTGAGGGTGAGGTTGAGGGTTATAGTTAGGGTTAGGGTGAGGGTGATGGCTCGGGTGAAGGTGAGCGTTAGGGTGAAGGTGAGGATAAAGGTTAGTGTGAGTGTTAGGGCGAGGCTGAGGGTTAGGTTTAGGGTGAGGGTTATTGTGAGGGTTAGGGTGAGGGTAAGGGTTAGGGTGATGGTAAGATTGAGTTTGAGGGATAGCATTATGTTGTGGGTAAGGGTTAGGGTGAGGGTTAGGGTGAGGGTTTGGGTTAGAGTGGGGGTTAGGGTTAGGATTAGGTTGAGGGTTAGGGTTTAGGTGATGTTTAGTGTGAGAGTATGGTTTAGGGTGAGGGTGAGTGCTCGGGTGAGCATGAGGTTTAGGATGAGGGTGAGCGTTAGGGTTATAGTTAGGGTTAGGGAGAGGGGTATGGTGAGCATTTGGGTTAGGATTAGGGTTAGGATTAGGGTTAGAGTGAGGATTAGTGTGAGAGTTAGTGTGTGGGTAAGTGTTATGTTTAGGCTTAGTGTTAGGACTAGGGTGAGGGTGAGTGTTAGTGTGTGGGTGAGGGTTTTGTTTAAGTTAGGGTTAGGGATAGGGTGAGGATTAGGTTGAGGGTGACGGTTAAGCTGAGGTTAGGTTTAGGGTGAGGGTTAGGGTTAGGGTGATATTTAGGGTGAGGGTGAGTGTTCCGTGAGGTTAAGGGTGAGGGTTAGTGTTAGGGTTAGGTTTAGGTTGAGGGTGATTGTGAAGGTTGGGATTAGGAATAGGGTTAGGGTTTGGGTGAAGGTCAGTGTGAGGGTGAAGCTTAGGGTTAGGGTTAGGGTTATGGTTATTGTGAAGGTGACAGATAGTGTGAGGGTTATGATTAGGGTTAGGTTTAGGGTTACAGTAAGGGTAAGGGTTAGGGTGAAGGTTAGGGTGAAGGTGAGGGTTAGGGTTGGGTTAGGGTTAGGGTGAGGGCTAGGGTGAGGGTGAGGGTGAGTGTGAGGGTTTCTTTTAGGTCATAGTTAGGGTTATGGTGAGGATTAGCGTGAGGGTGAGGGTTAGGTTTAGGGTAAGGGTTAGGGTTAGGGTTAGGGTGAGAGTTAAGGTTTGGGTGATGTTTAGGGTGAGGGTGAAGGTTAGGGTGTGGTTGAGGATTAGGGTTAGAGTTAGGGTTAGGGTTATGTTGAGGGTGCGGTATAGGGTGAGGTTTATTGTGAGGGTTAGTGTTAGTGTTTGTGTTTGGGTGAGGTTTAGGGTGAGGGTTAAGCTGAGGGGTAGGGTTAAGGATAGAGTGACTGTTAGGTTTAGTGTGAGGATTAGGGTTAGGGTGAGGTTTCGGTTTAGTGTGAGGTTTAGGTTTAGGGTTAGGGTTAGGATGAGTGTTAGGGTTAGGTTGAGGGTGAGGGTGAGGGTGAGGGCTAGGGTTAGAGTTAGTGTGAGGTTTAGTGTTAAGGTGAGCCTTAGGTTTTGCGTGAGGGTTAGGGTTAAAGTAAGGGTTAGGGTGAGGGTTAGAGTCAGGGTTAGGGTTAGGGTGAGGGTCAAGGTGAGGGTTAGGTTTAGGGTGAGGGTTAGGTTTAGGGTGAGGGTTAGGGTTAGGGTGAGCGTTAGGGTGATGGTGAGGGTTAGGGTGAGGGTGAGGGTTAGGTTTAGAGTTAGGGTTAAGGTGATGTTTGGGGTGAGGTTGAGGGTTAGTGTGAGGGTAAGGGTGAGGGTGAGGGTTAGGTATAGGATTAGGGTTAGGGTGAGTTTTAGGGTTCGGGTTAGGGTTAGAGTTATTGTTAGGGTTAGGGTTAGGATGAAGGTGAGGGTAATTGTTAGGGTTAGGGTTAGGGTGAGGGTGAGGGTGATGTTGAGGGTTAGTGTTAGGATTAGGGTTATGGTTAAGGTAAGGCTGAGGGGGAAGGGGAGTTTGAGGATGAGGGTTAGGGTTAAGGTTAGGGTTAAGGTGAGGGCTTGAGTTAGGGTGAGGGTTAGGCTGAGGGTGAGGGTGAGGGTTTATGTTAGGTAAAGGTTAGGGTTATGGTAGGGATTAGGGTGAGGATTAAGTTGAGGTTAGGTTCAGGGTTCGGGTTTGGGTTCGGGTTCGGGTTAGGGTTAGGGTGATGTTTAGGCTGAGGGTGAGGGTTAGGGTGAGCGTGAGGGCTAGGATTAGGGTTAGGGTTAAGCTTAGTGTTAGGATCAGGGTGAGGGTGAACGTTAGGGTCAGGTGTAGGGTTAGGGTTAGAGTGAGGGTTACGGTTATTGTGAGTGTTATGGTTAGGGTTAGGGTCAGGGTAAGGGTTAGGGTGAGGGTAAGGTTTAGGGTGAGGGTTAGGGTGAGTGTGAGGTTTTGGACTAGGGTTTGTGTTAGGGTTGGGGTGAGGTTTAGTGTTTGGGTGATGTTTTGAGTGAGGGTGAGGGTTAGGGTGAGGATGAGGGTTTGGGTGAGGGTGAGGGCTTGGTTGACTGTGAGGGTTAGGGTGTGGGTGAGGATTAGGCTTAGGGTGAGGGTAAGCGTTAGGGGTAGGGTTAGGGTTAGGTTTAGGTTTAGGGTAAGAGTTAGGGTGAGGGTAAAGATAAGGGTGAGAGTCAGGGGAAGGATGAGGTTTAGGGTTAGGGTGAGGGTTAGGATAAGGGTGTGGGTAAGTGTTAGGGTAAGGTTTAGGATGACGGTGAGGGTTAGCATCAAGGTTAGGTTTAGGGTTCGGGTTAGGGTGAGGGTTAGGTTTTGGGTAAGTGTTAGAGTGAGGTTTAGGGTGAGGGTGAGGGTTAGGGTTAGGGTGAGGGTACGTGTTAGGGTGAGTCTTAGTGTTAGGGTTAGCATTAGGGTGAGGGTGAGGGTGAGAGTTAGGGTTAGGATTAGAGTTAGGGTGAGGGCACGGCTTAGCGTGAGGGTTAGGGTGAGGTTGAGGGTTATGATTAGGGTGAGGGTGAGGGTAAGTGTTAAGGTGAGGACTACGGTTAGGGTTAGGATTAGGATGAGTGTTAGGGTTAGGGTGAGGGTGTAGGTAAGTGTTAGGGTGAGGGTTAGGGCGAGGTTGTGGGTTAGGGTTAGGGTATGGGTAAGGGTTAGGGTGAGGGTAAGGGTTAGATTGAGGGTGAGGGTTAGGGTTAGCATTAGGGTTAGGGTGAGGTTGAGGGTTAGGGTGAGGGTTAAGGGTTAAGTTTCCGGATAGGGTAAGGATTAGGGTTAGGGTGTGGTTTAGTTTTAGTGTGAGGTTTAGGTTTAGGGTTAGGCTTAGGATGAGTGTTAGGGTTAGGTTGAGGGTGAGGGTGAGGGTGAGGGCTAGGGTTAGTGTTAGTTTGAGGGTTAGTGTTAGGGTGAGTGTTAGGTTTAAGGTGAGAGTTAGGGTTAAAGTAAAGTTTAGGGTGAGGGTTAGCATTAGGGTTAGGGTTAGGGTGAGGATCAGGGTGATTGTTAAGTTTAGGTTGAGGGTTAGGTTTAGGGTGAGGGTTAGGGTTAGGGTGAGCGTTAGGGTGATGGTGAGGGTTAGGGTGAGTGTTAGGGTTAGGGTTAGGTTTAGGGTGAGAGTTAGGGTGAGGTGTTGGGATACCGTTAGGTTGAGGGTTAGGGTTAGTGTGAAGGTTAGGGTTAGGGTTAGTGTGAGGATAATGTTTAGGGTTAGGGTTAGTTTTAGGGTGAGAGTTAGATTGAACGTTAGGGTTAGGTTAAGGTGATGTTTAGGGTGAGGTTGAGGGTTAGTGTGAGGGTGACAGTGAGGTTGAGGTTTAGGGTTAGGATTAGGGTTAGGGTGAGTTTTAGGGTTAGGATTAGGGTTAGAGTTATTGTTAGGGTTAGGGTTTGGGTTAGGATGAGGGTGAGGGTTATTGTTAGGGTTAGGGTTAGGGTGAGGGTGGGGTTGAGGGTTAGTGTTAGGATTAGGGTTATTGTTAGGGTAAGGCTGAGGGGGAAGGGGAATTTGAATGTGAGTGTTAGGGTTAAGGTTAGGGTTAGGGTGAGGGCTTGGGTGAGGGTGAGGGTTAGGCTGAGGGTGATGGTGAGGGTTTCGGTTAGTTAAAGGTTAGGGTTATGGTGAGGATTAGGGTGAGGGTGAGGATTAAGCTTAGGTTAGGTTCAGGGTGAGGGTTCGGGTTAGGGTTAGGGTGAGGGTTAGGGTTAGGATGATGTTTAGGGTGAAGGTGATGGTTAGAGTGAGGGTGAGGGTTAGGGTTAGGGTTAGGTTTAATGTGAGGCTGAGGGTTAGGAATAGGAATAGGATTAGGGTTAGGGTTCAGCTGAGGGTGAGGATCAGGGTGTGGGTGAAGGTCAGGGTCAGGGTTATGTTTAGGGCTAGAGTGAGGGTTACGGTTATTTTGAGGGTTATGGTTAGGGTTAGTTTGAGGGTAAGGGTTAGGGTGAGGGTAAGGGTTAAGGTGAGGGTTAGGGCGAGTGTGAGGGTTTGGAATAGGGTTTGGGTTAGGGTTAGGGTGAGGGTTAGGTTTTGGGTGATGTTTAGAGTGAGGGTGATGGTTAGGGTGAGGATGAGGGTTTGGTTGAGGGTGAGGGTTCGGTTGAGGGTGAGGGTTAGGGTGTGGGTGAAGATTAGGGTTAGGGTGAGGGTATGGTTGAGAGTGAGGGTGAGGGTTAGGGTTAGGGTTTGGGTTAGAGATAGTGTGAGTTTGAGAGTGAGGGTTAGGTTTAGGATTAGGTTGAAGGTTAGGGTTAGGTTGAGGATTAGGTATATTGTTAGGGTTAAGGTAAGGGTGAGGGTGGGTGTTATGGTTAGGTTTAGGGTTAGAGTTAGGGTGAGGGTGAGGGTGAGGGTTAGGTGGAAGTTTAGGGTTAGGGTTAGGCTGAAGGTGAAGGAGAGGGTGAGGGTGAGTGTTAGGTTTAGGGTGAGGTTTAGGTTTACGGTTAGGGTTAGGGTGAGGGTAAGGATTAGGGCTATGGTTAGGATGAGGGTTAGGCTGAGGGTTAGGGTTAGGATTAGGGTGAGGTTTAGGGCTAGGTTTAGGGTTAGGATAAGGGTTAGACTGAGGGTTAGGGTTAGGGTTAGTGTGAGGGATAGGCTTAGGTTTAGGGTAAGAGTTAGGGTGAGGGTAAAGGTTAGGGTGAGAGTTAGAGTGAGGGTGAGGTTTAGGGTTAGGGTGAGGGTTAGGGTAAAATTTAGGTTTAGGGTTAGGGTTAGGGTGAGGGTGAGGGTGTGAGTAAGTGTTAGGGTGAGGTTTAGGGTGAGGGTGAGGGTTAGGGTTAGGGTGAGGGTAAGTGTTAGGGTGCGGGTAAGTGTGAGTCTGAGCGTTACGGTTAGCATTAGGGTGAAGGTGAGGGTTAGGGTTAGGATTAGAGTTAGGATGAGAGTAAAGCTTAGTGTGAGGGTTAGGGTGAGGTTGAGGGTTAGTGTTAGGGTAAGTGGGAGGGTAAGTTTTAGTTTGAGGACTAATTTTAGGGTTCAGATTAGGGTGAGTGTTAGGGTTATTGTGAGAGTGAGGGTGAGGGTTAGGTTCAGTATTAGGTTTAGGGTTAGTGTGAGGGTTAGTGATAGGGTTAGGGTTAGGGTGAGGGTCATAGTTAGGGTTAAGGTGAGGGTTAGTCTGAGAGGTAGGGTTAGGGTTAGGGTGAGGGTTAGGCTTAGTGTGAGGTTTAGGGTTAGGGTGAGGGTGAGTTTGAAGGTGAGGGTTTGGGTTAGGGTGAGGGTTAGTGTTAGCGGGAGGGCTAGGTTGGGGGTTAGGGTTTGGGTTTGGGTGAGGTTTTTGGTTAGGTAAGGATTAGGGTTAGGGTTAGGGTGAGGATTAGGGTGAGGTTATGGGTTAGGTTTAGGGTGAGGGTGAGGGTCAGTCTTAGTGTTAGGATGAGGGTTAGCTTTAGGCTTAGGGTGAGTGTGAGGGTTCGGGTGAGGGTGAGGGTGACGGTTAGGGTGTGGGTTAAGTTTCGGTTTAGGGTGAGGGTTAGGATGACGGTGAGTGTTAGGGTGAGGGTGAGGTTGAGGGTGAGGGTTAGGGTTTGGTTTAGGGATAGGATTAGGGTTAGGTTTAGGGTAAGGGTTAGGGTTAGGTTGAGGGTTAGGTTTAGGGTTAGGGTGAGTGTTAGGGTTTGGTTTAGGTTTAGGGTAAGGGTTAGGGTTAGGATTAGGGTGAGCCTGAGGGTTAGGTTGAGGGGTAGGTTTAGGGATAGGGTAAGGGTTAGGGTTAGGGTGAGGGTTAGGTTTAGGTTTAGGGTTAAGATGAGGGTGAGGGTGAGGATTAGGGTTAGGGCTAGGGTTAGGGTGAGGGATAGTGTGAGGGTTAGGTTTAGGTTTAGGGTAAGGGTTAGGTTTATGGTGAGGTTTAGTTTCAGGTTTAGGGTTAGGGTGAGGTTGATGCTGAGGGATAGGGTTCGAGTTAGTGTGAGGATAAGGGTTAGGGTGAGGATTAGGGTAAGGGTGAGTTTTAGGTTTAGCATAAGGTTTAGGGTGAGGGTTAGGGTTAGGGTTAGGGTAAGGGTTAAGGTTAGGGTAAGGGTTAGGGTTAGGCTTATGGTTACGGTTAGTGTTAGGGTTAGGGTGAGGGTTAGGCTTAGGGTTAGGTTTAGGGTGAGGGTTAGGCTGAGGGGTAGGGTTAGGGATAGAGTGAATCTTAGGTTTAGTGTGAGGATTAGGGTTAGGGTGAGGTTTAGGTTGAGGGTGAGGGTGAGGGTGAGGGCTAATGTTAGGGTTAGTTTGAGCGTTAGTGTTAGGGTGAGCGTTAGGTTTAAGGTGAGTGTTAGGGTTAAAGTAAGGTTTAGAGTGCGGGTTAGCGTTAGGGTTAGGTTTAGGGTGAAGGTCAGGGAGAGGGTTATGTTTAGGTTGAGGGTTAGGTTTAGGGTGAGGGTTAGGGTTAGGGTGAATATTAGGATGATGGTGAGGCTTAGGTTTAGGGTGAGAGTAAGTATTAGGGTTAGGGTTAGGATGAGGGTTAGGCTGAGGCTTAGGGTTAGGGTTAGGGTGAGGTTTAGGGTTAGGATAAAGGTTGGGCTGAGGGTTAGGGTTAGGGTTAGTGTGAGGGTTAGGTTTAGAGTTAGGGTAAGTGTTAGGGTGAGGGTAAATGTTAGGGTGAGAGTTAGGGTGAGGGTGAGGTTTAGGGTTAGGGTGAGGGTTAGGGTCAATTTCAGGTTTAGGGTTAGGGTTAGCGTGAGTGTAAAGTTGTTGGTAAGTGTTAGGGTGAATTTTAACATGAGGGTGAGGGTTAGTGTCAAGGTTGGGTTTAGGGTTAGGGTTAGGGTGAGGGTTAGGGTTTGGGAAAGTGTTAGGGTGAGGTTTAGGTGAGGGTGAGGGTTAGGGTTAGGGTGAGGGTAAGTGTTAGTGTGAGGGTTAGGGTGAGTCTGAGGCTTATGGTTAGCATTAGGGTGAGGTTGAGGGTGAGGGTTAGGGTTAGGATTAGAGTTAGGGTGAGGGTATAGCTTAGGGTGAGGGTTAGGGTGAGGTTGAGGGTGAGGGTAAGTGTTAGGGTGAGGACTACGGATAGGGTTTGGATTAGGGTGAGTGTTAGGGTTATGGTGAGGGTGAGGGTTAGGTTCAGTATTAGGTTTAGGGTTAGTGTGAGGGTTAGTGATAGGGTTAGGGTTAGGGTGAGGGTTAGTCTGAGAGGTTTAGCATTAGGGTTAGGTTTAGGGTTAGGGTGAGGGTGAGTCTGAGGGTGAGGGTTAGGGTTAGGGTGAGGGTTAGTGTTGGGGGGGCTAGGTTGAGGGTTAGGGTTTGGGTGAGGTTGAGGTTTTCGGTTAGGTAAGGTTTAGGGTTAGGGTTAGGGTGAGGTTTTTGGTTAGGGTTAGGGTGAGGGTGAGGGTGAGGGTTAGTGTTAGGATGAGGGTTAGGTTTAGGGTTAGGGTGAGGGTGAGGGTGAGGGTGAGGGTGTGGGTTAAAGTTCGGTTTAGGGTGAGGGTTAAGGTGACGGTGATGGTTAGGGTGAGGGTGAGGATTAGGATAAGGTTTAGGGTGAGGGTTAGGGTTAGGGCGATGAGTAGGGTTAAGGTTAGGGAGAGGGTTAGGGTTTGTGTGAAGGTTAGGGTTAGGGTTAGAGTTAGGTTTAGTATGAGAATAAAGGTTAGGGTGAGGGTTAGGGTGAGGGTTAGGCTTAGTGTGAGGGTTAGAGTTAGGGTTAGGGTTAGGTTTAGAGTAAGTGTTAGAGTTAGGGTGAGGGTTAGGTTTAGGGTTAGTGTTAGGGTTAAAGTTAGGGTTAGGTTTAGGGTGAGGGTCAGGGTTAGGGTTTGGGTGAGTGTGAGGTTTAGGTTGAGGGGTAGGATAAGGGTTAGGGTAAGGGACAGGGTTAGGGTGTGGGTTATGTTTAGGGTTAGGTTTAGGGTGAGGGTGAGGGTTAGGGTTAGGGTTACGGTTAGGGTGAGGGTTAAGGTTAGGTTCAGGCTTAGAGTAAGGGTTAGGGTTAGAGTGAGGGTTATGTTTATGGTTAGGGTTAGAGTGAGGGTGAGGCCGAGGTTTAGGGTTAGGGTTAGTTTGAGGATAAGGATTAGGGTGAGGTTTAGGGTGAGGTTGAGGGTTAGGGTTAGCATTAGGGTTAGGGTGATTTTTAGGGTGATGGTGAGGGTTAGGGTGAGGGTGAGATTGAGCATAAGGGTTAGGGTGAGTGTGAGGGTGATGGTTAGGGTTAGGGTTAGGGTGAGGATAAGGGTTAGGGTTAGGATTAGCGTTAGTGTAAGGGTTACGCTGAGGTTGAGCGTGAGGGTTAGGGTGAGGGCTATGGTGAGAATGAGGGTTAGGGAGAGGATGAGGGTGAAGTTGATTGTTTCGGTTAGGTAAGATTTAGGGTTATGGTTAGCATGAGGATTAGGGTGGGGTATGAGGTTTAGGCCGAGGGTTAGGGTTAGGGTGAAGGTTAGGGTGAGGCTGAGGTTTAGCGTGAGGGTTAGGGTTACAGTGAGGGTTAGGGTTAGGGTTAGGTTGAGGATGAGGTTTAGGTATAGGTTAAGGGTTCGGGTTATGGTGAGGGTTAGGGTTAGGGCAAGTGTTAGGGTGAGGATGAGCGTTAGGTTTACGGTTAGGGTGAGGGTTAGGGTTAGGCTTAGGGTTTGTGTAAGAGTTAGATTTAGGGTAAAGGTTAGGGTTAGGGTTAGGATTAGGGTTAGGGTTAGGGTTAGGGTGAGGGTTAGTGTTAGGGTTAAGGTTGGGGTTAGGTTGAGGGTACGTGTTAGGGTGAGGGTTAATGGTAGGGTGAGGGTTATTGTTAGGGTGAGGGTTAGGATTACGGTTATTGTTAGGGTGAGAGTTTGGTTTAGGGTTACGGTTAGGGTAGGGGTTAGGGTTAGCGTGAGGGTTAGGTTTAGAGTGATGTTTAGGATGACGGTGAGCATTAGGGTGAGGGTGAGGGTGAAGGTGAGGGTTAGGGTGAGGGTTAGGGTTAGGGTTAGGGTTAGGGTTAGGATTAGGGTTAGTGTTAGGGTTAGAGTAAGGTTTAGGCTGAGGGTGAGGGAGAGGATGAGGTTGCGGGTGAGTGTTTCGGTTAGGTAAGTGTTAGGTTTAGGTTTAGGGTGAGGATTATGTTGCGGGGCAGGGTTAGCTTGTGGGTGAGGTTGAGTTTTAGGTTGAGGGTAAGTGTTAGGGTGATGTTTAGGGTGAGGGTGAGTTTTAGGGTGAGAGTTAGGGTTCAGGGAAGGGGAAGGGTTAGGGTGTAGGTGAGGGTTCGGGTTCGGGGGCAAATTAGGGTTAGGGTTAGAGTTCAGGTTAGGGTTCAGTTTAGGGTTAGGGTGAGTGTTAGTGTGAGAGGTAGCGTTAGGGTTAGGATGAGGGTTAGTCTTAGTGTGAGGGTTACGGTTAGGGTTATTGTTAGGGTTAGTGTGAGGATGAGAGTTAAGGTGAGGGTTAGGGTGAGACTGAGGGTTAGGGTTAGCCTTAGGGTTAGGGTGAAGGTTTGGGTGGGGGTTAGGGTGAGGGTTAGTGTTAGGGTTAGGGTTGGGTGAGGGTTAGGGTGAGTGTAAGGGTTAGGGTGAGGGTTAGGTTGAGGTTGAGGGATAGGGTTATGGTGAGGGTAAGGTTTAGGGTGACGGTAAGGGTGAGGTTGATATTTAGGGTTAGCATTAATGTTAGGAAGAGGGTGAGGGTTAGGGTGAGGGTAAGGGTTAGGGTTAGGGTTAGGGTTAGGGTTAGGATTAGGGTTAAGATTAGAGTTAAGGTTAGGGTGAGTGTTAGTGTTATAGATAGGGTGAGGGTGAGGGTTAGGGTAAGGGTTAGGTTCAGGGTTAGAGTTAGGGTGAGGGTTAGGGTTAACATTAGGGTTAGGGTTTGGTTTAGGTTGAGTGTTAGGGTTAGGTTTAGGGTGAGGTTGAGGGTTAGGGTTAGCGTTAGGGTTAGTGTTATGCTTATGGTGCAGGTTAGGATTAGGTTTAGAGTGAGGGTGAGGGTCAGGTTTACGGATAGGATTAGGTTTAGGGTTAGGGCTAGAGTTTGGTTTAGGGTTAGGGTGAGGGTGAGGTATAGGGTGAGTGTTAGTGTTAGGGTGAGGGTTAGGTATATGTTTAGGGTGAGTTTCAGGGTTAGGTTTAGAGTTAGGGTGAGGGTGAGTGTTAGGATTAGGGTTAGGGTTAAGGTTAAGGATAGGGTGAGGATTAGGGTTAGGGTTAGATTTAGGGTGAGTGTTAGGCTGAGGGGTAGGGTTAGGGATACTGTGACTGTTAGGTTTAGTGTGAGGATTAGGGTTAGGGTGAAGTTTAAGTTTAGTGTGAGGTTTTGGTTTAGGGTTAGGGTTAGGATGAGTTAGGGTTAGGTTGAGGGTGAGGGTGAGGTTGAGGGCTAGGGTTAGGGTTAGTGTGAGGGTTATTGTTAGGGTGAGCATTAGGTTTAGGGTGAGGGTTAGGGTTAAAGTAAGGGTTAGGGTGAGGGTTAGCGTTAGGGTTAGGGTTAGGGCGAGGGTCAGGGTGAGGGTTATGTTTAGGTTGAGGGTTAGGTTTAGGGTGAGGGTGAGGGTTAGTGTAAGCGTTAGGGTGATGGTGAGGGTTAGGGTGAGGGTGAGGGTTAGGTTTAGAGTTAGGGTTAGGGTGAGTGTTAGGGTTAGGGTTAGGGTTAGGGTGAGAGTTAGGGTGAGGTGTCGGGATACGGTTAGCTTGAGGGTTAGGGTTAGTGTGAAGGTTAGGGTTAGGGTTTGGTTTAGTGTGAGGATAATGTTTAGGGTGAGGGTTAGTTTGTGGGTGAGAGTTAGGGTGAGCGTTAGGGTTAGGTTCATTGTGAATGTTAGGGTTAATGTGATATTTAGGGTGAGGTTGAGGGTGAGTGTGAGGGTGAGTGTGAGGTTGAGAGTTAGGGTTAGGATTAGGGTTAGGATGAGTTTTAGGGTTAGGGTTAGGGTTAGAGTTATTGTTAGGGTTAGGGTTAGGGTTAGGATGAGGGTGAGGGTTATTGTTAGGGTTAGGGTTAGGGTTAGGGTTAGGGTTAGGGTGAGGTTGGGGTTGAGCGTTAGTGTTACGATTAGGGTTATGGTTAGGGTAAGGCTGAGGGTGTAGGGGAGTTTGAGGGTGAGGGTTAGGGTTAAGGTTAGGGTTAGGGTGAGGTCTTCAGTGAGGGTGAGGGTTTCGGTTCGGTAAAGGTTAGGGTTAGGTTGAGGATTATGCTGAGTTTAGGTTCAGGGTGAAGTTTCGGGTTAGGGTTAGGGTGAGGGTTAGGGTTAGGGTGATGTTTAGGGTGAGGGTTAGGGTTATGGTGAGGGTGAGGGTGAGGTTTAGGGTTAGGGTTAGGTTTAGGGTTTAGGGTTAGGGTTAGGTTTAGGGTTAGGGTTAAGCTGAGTGTGATGATCAGGGTGTGGATGAAGGTTAGGGTGAGGGTTAGGGTTAGGGTTAGAGTGAGGGTTACGATTATTGTGAGGGTTATGGTTAGGGTTAGGGTGAGGTAAGGGTTAGGGTGAGGGTACAGGTGAGGGTGAGGGTTTGGATTAGGGTGTGGGTTAGGGTTAGGTTGAGGGTTAGTGTTTGGGTGACATTTAGAGTGAGTGTGAGGGTTAGGGTGAGGATGAGTGTTTGGGTGAGGGTGAGGGTTTGGTTGAGGGTGAGGGTTAGGTTGTGGGTGAGGATTAGGTTAGGGTGAAGGTTAGCGTTAGGGGTAGGGTTAGGGTTAGGTTGAGGGTTAGGGTTAGCATTAGGGTTAGGGTGAGGGGAAGGGAGAGGGGTGGGCTTAGGGTAAGGGTGAGGGTGAGTGTTAGGGTTAGGTTTAGGGTTAGAGTTAGGGTGAGGGTGAGGGTGAGGGTTAGGTTTAGTATTAGGACGAGCTTAAGTGTTAGGTTGAGGGTTAGGGATACTGTTAGGATTAGGGTAAGGGTGAGGGTGTGAGGGTGAGTGTTAGGGTTAGGTTTAGGGTTAGAGTTAGGGTTACGGTGAGGGTGAGACTTATGATTAGGTTAGGATTAGGGTTAGGCTGAGGGTGATGGGGAGGGTGAGGGTGAGGGTTAGGGTTAGGGTGAGGTTTAGGATGAGTGTTAGGCTGAGGGTTAGGGTTAGGGTTAAGGTGAGGTTTAGGGCTAGGTTTAGTGTTAGGATAAGTGTTAGGCTGAGGGTTAGGGTTAGGGTTAGTGTGAGGGTTAGCTTTAGGGTTAGGGTAAGAGTTAGGGAGAGGGTAAACGTTAGGGTGAGAGTTAGGGTGAGGGTTAGGGTCAAGTTTAGGTTTAGGGTTAGGTTTAGGGTGAGGGTAAGGGTGTGGGTAAGTGTTAGGGTGAGGTTTAGGGTGAGGGTGAGGGTTAGCGTCAAGATTAGGTTTAAGGTTAAGGTTAGGGTGAGTGTTAGGGTTTGGGTAAGTGTTAGGGTGAGGTTTAGGTTGAGAGTGAGGGTTAGGGTTAGGGTGAGGGTAAGTGTTAGGGTGAGGGTTAGGTTGAGTCTGCTGGTTAGGGTTAGCATTAGGGTGAGGGTGAGGGTTAGGGTTAGGATTAGAGTTAGGGTGTTAGGGTGAGGTTGAGGGTTAGGGTTAGGGTGAGTTTGAGGGTAAGTGTTAGCGT
Organism: Dipodomys merriami; assembly: GCF_024711535.1. Classification (NCBI taxonomy): domain Eukaryota; kingdom Metazoa; phylum Chordata; class Mammalia; order Rodentia; family Heteromyidae; genus Dipodomys; species Dipodomys merriami. Next base: position 367,883 of record NW_027206368.1, read on the forward strand.
GAGGACTACGGTTAGAGTTAGGATTAGGGTGAGTGTTAGTGTTATGGTGAGGGTGAGGGTGAGGGTTAGGTTCAGTATTAGGGTTAGGGTTAGTGTGAGGGTTAGTGATATGCTTAGGCTTAGGGTGAGGGTTAGAGGTAGGGTTAAGGTGAGGGTTAGTCTGAGAGGTAGGGTTAGGGTTAGGGTAAGGGTTAGGCTCAGTGTGAGGGTTAGGGTTAAGGTGAGAGGGTTAGGTTTAGGGTTAGGGTGAGGGTGAGTGTGAGGGTTAGGGTTAGGGTGAGCATTAGTGTTAGAGGGAGGGCTAGGTAGAGGGTTAGGGTTAGGGTGAGGGTTACTGTTAGGTTTAGACTTAGTATATGGGTTAAGTTGAGGGTAAGGCTTAGGGTTAGTTTGAGTGTTAGGTTTAGGGTTAGGGTTTGGCTTTTGTTGAGGGTAAAGGTTAGGGTGAGGGTTAGGGAAAGGGTGAGAATTAGATTTATGGTGAGGGTTCGGGTTATGGTTAGGATTAGGGTTATTTTTAGGGTTAGCGTGAGGGTAAGGGGAAGGTTAGGTTTATTTATAGGGTTAGGGTGATGGTTAGGGTGTCAGTAAGTGTTAGAGTGAGGGTTAGGGTGAGGTTAGTGTTAGGGGGAGGGGGAGGGTTAGTGTTAGCATTAGGGTTAGGGTGAGGGTGAGGGTTAGGTTGAGGATTAGGGTTGAGTTTAGGGATAGGGTGTGGATTAGGGTTAGGGTTATATATAGGGTGAGGGGTAGGCTGAGGGTTAGGGTTAGGTTTAGGGTGAGGGTTAGGTTTAGTGTGAGGGTTAGGGTTAGGGTTATGGTGAGGGTAAGGGTTAGGTTGAGGTTTAGGGTGAGCGTGAGGTTTAGGGTTAGCATTAGGTATAGGTTTAAGGTTAGGATGAGGGTTAGGTTTAGGGTGAGGCTGGGTGTTAGAGTTACAGTGAGGGTGAGGGTGAGGGTGAAGGTTAGGATTAGGGTTAGGGTTAGGGATAGGATCAGGTTGAGGATGAGGATTAGGGTGTTTTTGAGGGTTAGGGTTAGGGTGAGGGTGAGGGTTAGGGTTATGGTTAGGATGAGTGTTAGGGAAAGGGGTAGGGTTAGGGTTAGGCTGAATGTTAGGATTAGGGTGAGGGTTAGGGGCAAGGTAAGGGTTAGGGTTAGGGTGAGGTTAAGGATTAGTGTGAGGGTGAGTGTTAGGGTTAGGGTTAGGGTTAGGGTGAGGGTTATGTTGAGGGTGAGGGTGAGGGTGAGGGTGATGGTGAGGGTTAGGGTATTGTTTAGGGTTCAGTTTAAGGTGAGGGTTAGGGTGACAGTGAGCATTACTGTGAGGGTGAGGGTTAGGATAAGGGTTAGGGTGAGGGTTATATTTAGGCTTAGGTTTATGGTGAGGGTGAGGGTGATGGTTAGTGTTAGGGTTACGGTTAGGGTGAGGATTAGGGTTAGGTTTGGGTTAGGGTAAGGGTTAGGGTTAGAGTAAGGTTTAGGTTTAGGGTTAGGGTTAGGGTGAGGGTGAGGCTGAGGGTGAGGTTTAGGGTTAGTGTGAGGATAAGGTTTACGGTGAGGTTTAGGTTGAGGTGGAGGGTTAGAGTTAGCATTAGGGTTATGGTGAGAGTTAGGGTTAGGGTTATGGTAAGGGTTATGGTTATGGTTAGGGTAAGGGTTAAGGTTAGGGTGAGGGTTAGGGTTAGGGTGATTTTTAGGGTGACGGTGAGGGTTAGGGTGAGGGTGAGTTTGAGCATGAGGGTTAGGGTGAGGGTGAGTTTGAGTGTGAGTTTGACGGTTAGGGTTAGGTTTAGGGTGAGGATAAGAATTAGGGTTAGGTTTAGGGTTAGTGTTAGGGTTAGGGTTAAGGTGAGGGTGAGGGTGATGGTTAGGGTTAAACTTAGTTTTATTGTTAATGTTAGGTTTAGGGTGAGAGTGAGGGTGAGGGTTAACATGTGGGTTAGGGTTATGGTTATGGTTAGAGTGAGGGTGAGGGTGAGGGTTAGGGTTAGGATTAGTGTTAGGGATAGGTTTAGGATGAGGGTTAGACTGAGTGTTAGAGTTAGGGATAGTGTGAGGCTTAGGGTTAGGTTTACAGTTAGGTTGAGGGCAAGGCTTAGGGTAAGGGTTAGGGTGGGTTTGAGGGTTAGGGTTAGGGTGAGGTTTATGGTGAGGGTTTGGGTGAGGGTTAGAGTTAGAGTGAGAGTTAGGGTTAGCGTTAGTGTTAAGATGAGAGTTAGGTTGAGAGTTACGGTTAGGGTGAGGGTGAGGGTTAGGGTTAGGGTTAGGGTGATGTTTAGGGTTAGGGTGTAGGTTAGGGATAGGTTTATGGTTAGGGTGATGGTTAGGGTTAGAATTAGGGTGAGTGTGAGGGTGAGTGTTAGGTTTAGGATTAGGGTTAGGCTTAGTGTTAGGCTGAGGTTGAGGGTGAGGGTGAGGGTCGGGGTTAGGGTTTGGGTAATGTTTAGGTTTAGGTTTAAGTTGAGGGTTATGTTTAGGGTTAGGATGAGGGATACGGTGAGGATTATGGTTATGGTTCGGGTGAGGGTTAGATTTAGTGTGAGGGTTAGGGTTAGGGTGAGGGTAAGTGTTAGGGTGAGGGTTAGGGTGAGGGTGAGCAATAGGGTGATTGTTAAGGTTAGGTTGAGCGTATGGATGAGGGCTAGGGTGAGGGTGAGGATTAGGGTTTGGGTTAGGGTTAGGGTAAGTGTTATTGTGAGGGGTAGGGTTAGGGTAATGGTTAGGGTGAAGGTTAGGATGAGAGTGAGGGTTAGGGTTAGTGTGAGTGTGAGGGTGAGGATTACGTGAGGGTTCGTGTTAGAGTTAGGATTAGGGTTGGGGTGAGGGTGAGGGTTATGTTTAGGGTTAGGGTGCGGGTTAGGGTTAGGGTGATTTTCAGGGTGAGGTGAGTGTTAGGGTGACTGTGAGGGTTCGGGTTTGGGTTCAGATTAGGGTGTGGATGAGGGTTAGGGTGAGGGTGAGGGTTAGGGTTAGGTTTAGGGTGTGGGTTAGGGTTAGGGTTAGGATTAGGGTGAGGTTTAGGGTGAGGGGTAGGTTCAGGTTTAGGGTGAGGTTTAGGGTTAGTGTGAGGTTTAGGGTGAGGTTTATGGTAAGTGTGAGGATAATGGTTAGGGTGAGGGATAGGGTTATTGTTAGGGTTAGGGTGAGAATGAGGGTGAGGGTTATGGTTAGGGTAAGGGTTAGGGTGAGGGTTAGGGTTAGGGTAAGGCTTAGGGTTAGGGTTAGGGTAAGGGTGCGTGTGAGGGTGATGGTTACTGTTAGGTTATGGTGAAGGTGAGGGTTCGGTTTAGGATTAGGGTTAGGGTTAGGTTTATGGTGAGGGTGAGGGTTAGGATTAGGATTAGGTTTAGGGTTAGTCTTTAGGTGAGGTGAGGGTGAGGGTGAGGGTTAGGGAGAGGATTAGGGTTAGGTTTATGGTTAGGGTGAGAGTGAAGGTTAGGTTGAGGTGAGGGTTCAGGTTTGAGTGAGGGTTAGGGTGACGGTGACGGTTAGGGTGAGGGTGAGGTTTAGGTTTAGTGTAGTTTTAGGGTGATGGTTAGGATCAGGGGGACGGTTAAGATTAGGGTTAGGGTTAGGGTTAGGGTGAGGGTGAGGGTTAGGTTTATGGTTAGGGTTAGGGTAAGTGTTAGGATTAGGGTAAGGGTGAGAGCTAGGGTGAAAGTGAGGGTTAGGGTTAGGGTTAGCGTGAGGGTTAGGGTTAGGCTGAGGTTTAGGGTGAGAGGCAGGGTTAGGGTTAGTGTGAGGGTGAGGGTGATCAGGGGGAGGGTTAAGATGAGGGTTAGGGTTAGGGTTAGGGTGAGGGTGAGGGTTAGGTTTATGGTTAGGGTTAGGGTAAGTGTTAGGATTAGGGTAAGGGTGAGAGTTAGGTGAAAGTGAGGGTTAGGGTTAGGGTTAACGTGTGGGTTAGGGTTAGGCTGAGGTTTAGGGTGAGAGCCAGGGTTAGGGTTAGTGTGAGGGTGAGGGTTAGGTTTAGTGTGAGGGTCATGGTTAGTGTTAGGGTTATGGTAAGTTTAAGGGTTAGGGTGAGGTTTAAGGTAAGAGTGAGGTTTAGGGTTAGCATGAGTTTGAGGGGGAGGCTTAGGGTTAGGGTTAGTGTTTGGGTGAGGGTGAGAGTTATGTTTAGGGTTAGGGTGAGAGTTAGGGTTAGGGTGATGTTTAGGGTGAGGGTGAGTGTTAGGATGAGGGTGAGGTTTTGTGTGAGGGTGAAGGTTAGGGTGAGGGTGAGGTTTAGGGTAGGGTTAAGGTTAGGGTTAGGTTTAGGGGGAGGTTTAGGGTGAGGGTTAGGGTTATCATTAGGGTTAGGGTGAGGGGGAGTTTGAGGGTTAGGGTGAGGGTTAGGGTTAGGCTGAGGGTTAGGTTTGGGTTTAGGGTAAGGTTGAGGGTGAGGGTGAGGGTGAGGTTTAGCGTGTGGGTGAGGTTTAGGTTTAGGGTGAGGGTTAGGGTGACGGTGAGGGTTAGGTGTGGGTGAGGTTTAGGTTTAGTGTTAGAGTTAGTTTGACAGTTAGGGTCAGGGTTAATATTAAGGTGAGGGTTAAGTTGAGGGTTAGGGTTAGGGTTAGGTTTAGGGTTAGTGTGAGGATTAGTTTTAGTGTGAGGGTAAGCGTTAGTTTGAGGGTTAGACTGAGGGTGAGGGTTAGGTTTAGTGTTAGGGTGAGCATTTGGGTGACTGTTAGGTTCATGTTTAGGGTTAGGGTGAGGGTTAGGGTGAGGGCAAGTGTTAGGGTCAGGTTTAGATTGAGGGTGACGGATAGAGTTATGGTGAGGTGAGGGTGAGGGTGAGGGTGAGGGTTAGGGTTAGTTTGAGGGTGAGGTACAGGGTGAGGGTTAGGATGAGGATTAGGCTGAGTTAGAGGGTGAGGTTTAGGGTGAGGTTTAGGGTTAGGGTGAGGGTTAGGGTGAGTGGGAGTCAGAGGGTGAGGGTTAGGTTTAGGGTTAGAGTAAAGTTTCGGTTGGGGGTTAGGATTAGGTTAGGGCTAGGTTTAGGCTGAGGGTGAGGTTGAGGTTGAGGTTGAGGGTTAGGATTAGGGTGAGGTTTAGGGTTAGGGTTAGGGTTAGGGTTTGTTTAGGGTGAAGGTTAGTTTTAGGTTTAGGGTTAGGATAAGGTTTAGGCTGACGTTTAGGGTTAGGGTTAGTGTGAGGGTTATGTTTAGCGTTAGGGTAAGGGTGTGGGCTAGTGTGAGGGTGAAGGTTAGGTTGAGGGTTTAGTTTAGGTAAGGGTAAAGGTTATGTTAGGGTGAGGATTAGCGTGAGGTTGAGGGTTAAGGTGAGGGTTAGGGTTAGGGTGAGCGTTAGGGTTATGATTAGGGTTAGGTTTAGTGTTAGGGTGCTGTATAGGGTGAGGGTGAGTGTGAAGGTTCGGGTGAGAGGGAGGGTTAGGGTTAGGGTTAGAGTTAGGGTGAGCGTGAGGGTTAGGGTGAGGGGTAGGTTTAGGGTTAGGGTGAGGATGAGGGTTAGGTTTAGTGTTTGGGTTAGGGTTAGGGTGAGGGTGAGGGTGAGGGTTAGTGTGAGGATTAGGGTTAGGGTGAGCATGCGCATAAGATTGAGGGTGATGGTTAGGGTTAGGTTTAGGGTGAGGGTGAGCATTAGGGTGAGAGTGAGGGTTCAGTTGAGGGTGAGGGGTAGGGGGAGGGTTATGGTTTGGGTTCGGGTTAGAGTTAGGGTGAGGGTGTGGGTGAGGGTTAGGTTTAGGATTAGTGTTAGGGTTAGGGTTAGGCTGAGGGTGAGTGTGAGGGTGAGGGTGAGGATTAGGGTTAGGTTGAGGGTTATGGTTAATGTCAGGGTTAGGGTTAAGTTGAGGGATAGGGTTAGGGTTAGGTTTAGGATGAGGGTTAGGCTGTGGGGTAGGGTTAGGGTTAGGGTGTGGGTTAGGTTTAGTGTGAGTTTTAGGGTTAAGGTTAAGGTCAGTGTTAGGATTAGGGTGTAGGTAAGGGTTAGCTTGAGGGTTACATTGAGGGTGAGGTTTAGGGTTAGGGGTAGGGTTAGGGTGAGGTTAAGGTGAGAGCTAGGGTGAGGGTGAGGGTTAGGGTTATGGTTAGGGATAGGGCTAGGATTAGGTTTAGGTTTAGGGTTAGGGTTAGGGTGAGTCTTAGGCTGAGGGGTAGGGTTAGGTATAGGGTTAGGGTTAGGTTTAGTGTGAGGGTTAGGGTTTGGTGTAGGGTTAGGGTGAGGGCTAGGGTGAGTGTGAGGGTGAGGGTTAGGTTTAGGGATAGGGTGAGGATTAGGGTTAGGTTTAGGGTTAGGGTGAGGTTTAGGCTGATGGGTAGGGATACAGTTAGTGTGAGGGATAGGTTTAGTGGGAGGTTTAGGGTTAGGTTTAGGGTTAGTGTTAGGGTGAGGGTTCGGGTGAGGGTTCGGGTTAAGGTGTGGTTGAGGATTAGGGTTATTGTGAGGACTAGTTTTAGAGTTAGGGTTACTGTTAGGGTTAGGGTTAGGCTGAGGGTAAGGGTTAGGGTTAGGGTGATTGTGAGGGTAAGGTTTAGGGTTAGTGTTACGGTTAGGGTGAGGGTTCGGGTTAGTGTGAGAGTTAGGGTTAGGGTTAGGTGAAGGTGATGTAAGGGTTAGGCTTAGGGTTAGGGTGAGGGTGAGGGTTAGGATTAGAATTAGGGTTAGGATTAGGGTTAGGGTGAGGTTGAGGTTTAGTGTTAAGGTGAGGGTTAGGGTTATTGTTAGGGTTAGGTTGCGAGTGAGGGTGCGGGTGAGGGTGAGGGTTAGGGTTAGGGTAGGGTTAGGTTTAGGCTTAGGGTGAGGTTGATGGATAGTGTTCGGGTAAGGGTGAGGGCTAGGGTGAGGGTGAGTGTTAATGTGAGGGTGAGGGTGAGGGTTTCGTTTATGTCAGGTTTCGGGTTAAGATGAGGATTAGGGTGAGGGTGAGGGTTTCGTTTACATCAGGTTAGGGTTAAGCTGAGGTTAGGGTTACAGTGAGGGTTAGGGTTAGGGTTAAGGTGTGGGTTAAGGTTAGGGTGATGTTTAGGGTGAGGGTGAGGGTTAGGGTGAGAGTTAGGGTGAGGTTTAGGGTTAGTGTTAGGATTAGGGTTTGGGTGAGTGTGAGGTTTAGGGTTAGAGTTAGGGTTATGGGGAGGGTTAAATTGAGGGTCAGGGTTAGGGTAGTGTTACGGTTAGGGTTAGGATGAGGGTTAGGTTGAGGTTTAGGGTTAGGGTTAGGTTTAGGGTTAGGATGAGCGTTAGGCTGAGGGTTAGGTTTAAGGTTAGTGTGAGGTTTAGGTTTAGGTTAGGGTTAGGGTTAGGGTTTGGTTAGGGTGAAGGTTAGTTTTAGGTTTAGGGTTAGCATTAGGTTTAGGCTGAGGGTTAGGCTACGGGTTAGTGTGAGGGATAGGTTTAGGGTTAGGTTTAGGGTGTGGACTATGGTGAGGGTGATGGTGAGGGTTAGGGTTAGTGTTAGGGTTAGGGTTAAGTTCAGGGGTAGGTTAAGGGTAAGGATTAGGTTAAGGACTAGGGGTTAGGCTGAGGGTGAGGGTGAGGTTGAGGGTGAGGGTTAGGGTTAGAGTGAGGGTTAGATTAAGGGTGAGACAGAGGGGGAGATTTTGGTTTAGGGTTAGAATTAGGTTGAGGGTAAGGGTTAGGATTAGGGTTAGCACTAGGTTTAGGCAGAGGGTGAGGGTGAGGCTGAGGGTGAGGTTTAGGGTTAGGGTGAGGGTTAGGGTTAGGGTTAGTTTTAGGGTGAGGGTTAGGGTTAGGGTTAGGGTTTGGTTAGGGTGAAGGTTAATTTTAGGTTTAGGCTTAGATTAAGGTTTAGGCTGAGGGTTAGGGTTAGGGTTAGTGTGAGGGTTAGGTTTAGGGTTAGAGTTAGGGTGTGGGCTAGGCTGACGGTGAGGGTTAGGGTGAGGATGAGGGTGAAGGGTTAGTTTAGGTAAGTGTTAAGGTTAGGTTAGGGTGAGGATTATGGTGAGGTTGAGGGTTAAAGTGAGGGTTAGGGTTAGGGTGCGGGGTAGGGTTACTGTGAGGGTTAGGATTAGGGTTAGGGTGAGGGTGAGGGTAAGGGTTAGTGTGAGGGTTAGGGTGAGGGTGCGGTTTAGGGTTAGAGTTACGGTTAGGATTAGGGTGAGGGTGAGGATTAGGATAAGTGTTGGGGTGAGGGTTAGGGTTGGGGTGAAGTTTAGGGTTAGGGTTTGTGTTAGGGTGAGTGTGAGGGTTAGGGTTAGGTTTAGTGTTAGGAATAGGCTGAGGGTGAGGGTTAGGGTGACGTTGAGCGTTAGGGTTATGGTTAGAGTGATGGTGAGGGATAGGGTGAGGGCGATGGTTATTGTGAGGGTGAGGGTGAGGTTTTCGTTTACGTCAAGGATAGAGTTAATCTGAGGTTAGTTTTAGGGTGAGGGTTAGGTTTAGAGGTAAGGTGAGGTTTAGTGTTAGGTGATGTTTAGGGTGAGGGTGAGGGTTAGGGTGAGGGTGAGGATTACGGTATGGGCGAGGGTGAGGGTTAAGATTGGGAATACGGTTAGGGTTAGGGTTAGACTGGAGTTGATGGTGAGGGTGAGGGTGAGGGTTTGGATTAGGTTAGGTTTAGGGTTAGGGTGAGGGTTACGGTTTCTGTGAGGGTTATGGTTAGGGTTAAGGTTAGGGTTAGGGTGAGGGGAAGGGTTCGAGTGAGGTTTAGGGTGAGGGTGAGGTTTAGGGTTAGGGTTAGATTTAGGGTGAGGGCTTGTGTGAGGGTGAGGGTTAGTGTGAAGGTAAGGGTGAGGGGTTCTTTTAGCCAGGGTTTAGTGTTATGATGAGGATTAGGGTGAGGGTGAGGGTTAGGTTGAGGGTTAGGTTTAGGTTGAGGGTTAGGGCAAGGGTTAGAGTGAGGGTTATGGTTTGGATGATGTTTAGCATGAGGGTGAGGGTTATGGTGAGGATGAGTTTTTGGGTGAGGGTCAGGGTTCGAGTGAGGGTAAGAGTTAGGGTGTGGTTGAGGATTAGTGTTAGGTTGAGTATTAGCATTAGATTTAGGGTTAGTGTGAGGGTGAGGGTTAGGGCTAGGGTTAGGTTTAGGTTGACGTTTAGGATTAGGGTTAGGTTTAGTAGGATTGTTAGGGTGAAGGGTAGGGTTAGGGTTAGGGTTAGGAAGAGTGTTACGGTGTCAGTGAGTGTTGGGGTGAGGGTCAGGGTAAGGGTATGGGTGAGGGTTAGGTTTAGGGTGAGGATTAGGGTTAGAGTTAGGTTAATGGTGAGGATAAGGGTTAGGGTGAGGTTTAGTGTGAGGCTTAGGGTTAGGGTTAGGGTTAGGGTTAGGGTGAGGGTGAGGGTGAGGTATAGGGTTTGGGTTAGGGTTAGGGTGAGGGTTAGCGATAGGTTTACGGTTAGGGTGAGAGTGAAGGTGAGGGTTAGGGTAAGGTTTAGGGTTAGAGTTAGGGTGAGGGTGAGGGTTAGTATTAGGGTTAATATTTGAGTTAGCCTGAGGGTGAGGGTGAGGGTTAGTTTTAGGGTAAGTGTTAGGGTTAGGGGTACGTTTAGGGTGAGGGTGAGGGTTAGGGTTAGGGTTAGGATGAGCATTAGGCTGAGGTTTAGGGTTGGGGTTAGTGTGAGGGTTAAGAATTAGGGTTAGGGTTAGGGTTAGGGTGAGGGTTGTGGTTAAGTTTAGGATTAGGATAAGGGTTAGGTTGAGGGTTAGGTTTAGTGTTAATGTGAGGGTTAGGTTTAGGGTTAGAGTTAGGTTTAGGGTCAGGGTAAATGTTAGGGTGAGGGTTGGGGTGAGGGTGAGGGTTAGGGTTAGGGTGAGGGTTAGGGTGAGGGTGAGGGGGAGTGTGAGGGTTTGGTTTAGTGTTAGAGTTAGGGTGAGTGTGAGGGTTAGTAGTAGGGTTAGCTCTAGGTTTAGGCTGAGTTTGAGGGTGAGGTTGATTGTGAGGTTTAGGGTTAGGGTGAGGGTTAGGGTTAGGATTAGGTTTAGGGTGAGGGTTAGTGTTAGGGTTAGGGTTAGGATGAGCGTTAGGCTGAGGGTTTGGGTTAGGGTTAGTGTGAGGGTTAGGATTAGGGTTAGGGTTAGGATTAGGGTTTAGTTAGGGTGAAGTTCTGTTTTAGGTTTAGGGTTAGGATAAGTTTTATCCTGAGTCTTATGGTTAGGATTATTGTGAGGGTTAGGTTTAGGGTTAGGGTTAGGGTGTGGGCTAGGTTGAGGGTGAGGGTGAGGGATTAGTTTATGTAAGGGTTAAGGTAAGGTTAGGTTGAGGATTAGAGTGAGGTTGAGGGTTAAGGTGAGGGTAAGGGTTAGGGTTAGGGTTAGGTTTACTGTGAGGTTTAGGGTTACGCTAAGCGTGAGGGTGAGGGTAAGGGTTAGGGTGAGGGTTATGGTGAGGGTGAGGGTTAGGATTAGAGTTAGGGTTAAGATTAAGGTGAGGTGGAGGGTGAGGGTTAGTGTTAGGGTGAAGGTTAGGGTTGGGGTGAGTCATAGGGTTAGGGTTAGGGTTGGGGTGAGGGTGAGGTTGAGGGTGAGCGTGAGGTTTTTGTTTACGTGAGGGTTAGGGTTAAGATGACGTTAGGGTTAGGGTAAGGGTTAGGGTTATGGTTAAGGTGAGGTTTACGGTTAGTGTGATGTTTAGGGTGAGGGTGAAGGTTAGGGTGAGGGTGAGGGTTAGGGTAAGTGTCAGGGTGAGGGTTTGGATTGGGAATAGGTTAGGGTTAGGGTTGGGCTGAAAGTGAGGGTGAGGGTGAGGGTGAAGCTGAGGGTTAGGTTTAGGGTTAATGTTAGGTTTAGTGTTAGGGTGAGGGTAATGGTTACTGTGAAGGTTATGGTTATGGTTAGGGTTAGGGTTAGGGTAAGGGTAAGGATTAGAGTGAGGTTTAGGGTGAGGGTGAGGTTTAGGGTTAGGGTTAGGATTAAGGTGAAGGCTAAGGTGAGGTGAGTGTTAGTGTGAGTTTTAGGTTGAGGGTTTATTTTAGCCATGGATTTGGGTTATGGTGAGGAATAGGGTGAGGTTGAGAATTAGGTTTTGGGTTAGGGTTAGGATGAGGGTTTGGGCTAAGGTTAGGGTGAGGGTTAGGGTTTGGGTGATGTTTAGCGTGAGGGTGAGGGTTAAGTGAGGGTGAGGGTCAGGGGGTGGGTGAGGATTAGGGTTAGGTTGAGTGTTCGTGTTAGGTTTAGGTTTAGTGTGAGGGTGAGGGTTATGGGTAGCATTAGGGTTAGGTTGAGGGTTTGGATTAGGGTTAGGGTTAGTCTGAGGGTGAGGGTGAATGGTAGGGTTAGGGTTTGGGTGAGGTTTAGGGTGAGGGTGAGTGTTAGGGTGAGGGTGTGTGTGAGGGTTACTGTTAGGTGTAGGGTTAGGGTGAGTTTAAGGGTGAGGTTTAGGTTTAGAAATAGGGTTAGGGTTAGGGTGCGGGTGAATGTTAGGTTTAGGGTGAAGATTAGGGTTAGAGTTAGGTTTATGTTGAGGGTAAGGGTTAGGGTGAGGTTTAGTGTGAGGGTTATGGTTGGGGTTAGGGTGAGGGTGAGGTATAGGTTTTGGGTTACGGTTAGGGTGAGTGTTAGGTATAGGTTTAGGGTTAGGTTGAGGGTGAGGGTGAGGGTTAGGGTTAGGTTTAAGGTTAGAATTAGGTTGAGGGTGAGGGTTAGGCTTAGTATTAGAGTTAGCCTGAGGGTGAGGGTGAGGGTTAGGGTTAGTGTGAGGGTTAGGGTTAGGGTTAGGGAGAGGGTTAGGTTTAAGTTTAGGGTTAGGATCAGGGTTAGGTTGAGGGTTAGGTTTAGGGTTAGTGTGAGGGTTAAGTTAAGGGTTAGGGTAGGGTTAGGGTCAGGGTAAAGGTTAGGGTGAGGTTTAGGGTGAGGGTGAGGGTAAAGGTTAGTGTGAGGGTTAGGGCGAGGCTGAGGGTTAGGGTTAGGGTGAGGGTTAGGGTGAGGGTTAGGATAAGGGTTAGCGTGAGGATAAGGGTTAGGGTGACGGTAAGGTTGAGGGTGAGGGATAGGATTATGTTGTGGGTAAGGGTTAGGGTGAGGTTTAGCGTGAGGTTTAGGGTTAGGGTGGGGGTTAGGGTTAGGGTTAGATTGAGGGTTAGGGTTAGGGTGATGTTTATTGTGAGAGTATCCTTTAGGGTGAGGGTGAGTTTTCGGGTGAGCATGAGGGTTAGGATGAGGGTGAGGGTTAGGGTTACAGTTAGGATTAGGGAGACGGGTAGGGTGAGCATTAGGGTTAGGATTAGGGTTTGAGTGAGGATGAGGGTGAGCGATAGGGTGAGGGTAAGTGTTATGGTTAGGGTTAGGGATAGGGCTAGGGTGAGGGTGAGGGTTAGTGTGAGGGTGAGGGTTTCCTTTACATTAGTGTTACGGTTAGGGTGAGGATTAGGTTGAGGGTGAGGGTTAAGCTGAGTTTAGGATTAGTGTGATGGTTAGGGTTAGGGTGATGTTTAGTGTGAGGGTGAGTGTTCGGTGAGGGTGAGGGTGAGGGTGAGGGTTAGTGTTAGGGTTAGGTTTAAGTTGAGGGTGATTGTGAGTGTTAGGATTAGGAATAGGATTAGGGTTAGGGTTAAGCTGATGCTGAGGGTCAGGGTGAGGGTGAAGGTTAGGGTCAGGTTTAGGATTAGGGTTAGAGTGAGGGTTACGGTTAGTGTGAGGGTAATGGTTAGGGTTAGGGTGAGGGTAAGGATTAGGGTGAGAGTAAAGTTTAGGGTGAGGGTTAGGGCGAGTGTGAGGGTTTGGATTAGGGTTTGTTTTAGAGTTAGGGTGAGGGTTAGGATTTGGGTGATGTTTAGAGTGAGAGTGAGGGTTAGGGTGAGGATGAGGGTTCGGGTGAGGGTGAGGGTTCGGTTGAGGGTGAGGGTTAGGGTGTGTGTGAGGATTAGTTTTAGGGTGAGGGTTAGCGTTAGGGGTAGGTTTAGGGTTAGGTTGAGGGTTAGGGTTAGGGTTAGGGTGAGGGGTAGGGACAGGGTTAGGGTGTGGTTTAGGGTGAGGTTTAGGGTGAGTGTGAGGGTTAGGTTGAGGGTGAGGGTGAGGGTTAGGGTTAGGGTTTGCCATAGACTTAGGGTGAGTTTGAGGGTGAGGGTTACGTTTAAGATTAGGGTGAGGGTTAGGGTTAGGTTGAGGGTTAGGGTAGTGTTAGGGTTAGGGTAAGGGTGAGGCTGAGAGTTAGGTTTAGGTTTAGGGTTAGAGTTAGGGTGAGGGTGAGGGTGAGGCTTAGGATTAGGTTAGATTTAGGGTTAGGCTGAGGGTGATCGAGAGGATGAGGTTGAGGGTTAGGGTTAGGGTGAGGTTTAGGTTTCCGGTTAGGGTTAGGGTGAGGGTTAGGATTAGGGTTATGGTTAGGATGAGGGTTAGGCTAAGGGTTAGGGTTAGGGTTAGGGTGAGGTTTAGGGCTAGGTTTAGGGTTAGGATAAGGATTAGGCTGAGGATTAGGGTTCGGGTTAATGTGAGGGTTAGGTTTAGTGTTAGGGTAAGAGTTAGGGTGAGGGTAAAGTTTAGGGTGAGGGTTAGGGTGAGGGTGAGGTTTAGGGTTAGGTTGAGGGTTAGGGTCAATTTTAGGTTTAGGGTTAGGGTTAGAGTGAGGGTAAGGGTGTGGGTAAGTATTAGGGTGAGGCTTAGATTGAGGGTGAGGGTTAGCGTCAAGGTTAAGATTAGGATTAGGGTTAAGGTGAGGGTTAGGGTTTGGGTGAGTGTTAGGGTGAGTTTTGGGGTGAGGGTGAGGGTTAGGGTGAGGGTAAAGTGTTAGGGAGAGGGTTACGGTGAGGCTGAGTGTTATGGTTAGCATTAGGGTGAGGGTGAGGGTTAGGGTGTAGTTTTGGGTTAAGGTTAAGGATAGGGTGAGGAATAGGGTTAGGGTTAGGTTGAGGGTAAGGGTTAGGGTGAGGGGTAACATTAGAGTTTGGGTGAGGGTTAGGTTTAGTGTGAGGGTTAGGGTTGGTTTAGGGTGACGGTAAGGGTTAGGGTGACGGTTAGGTTGAGTGTGAGGTAGGATGAGGGTTAGGGTTAGGGTGAGGGTTAGGGATAGGTTTAGGGTTAGAGTGAGGGTTAGGGTTAGGGTTAGGATTAGAGTTAGGGTGACGGTAAGGCTTCGGGTGAGGGTTAGGGTGAGGATGAGAGTTAGGGTTAGGGTGAGGGTGAGGGTAAGTTTTAGCATGTGGACTAGTGTTAGGTTTAGGATTAGGGTGAGTGTTAGGGTTATGGTGAGGGTGAGGGTGAGGGTTAGGTGCAGTATTAAGGTTAGGGTTAGTGTGAGGGTTAGTATAGTGTTAGGGTTAGGGTGAGGGTTAGAGTTAGGGTAAAGGTGAGGGTTAATCTGAGAGTTAGGGTTAGGTTTAGGGTGAGAGTTAGGCTCAGTTTGAGGGTTAGGGTTAGGGTGAGGGTTAGGGTTAGGTTTAGGGTGAGGGTGAGGGTGAGTGTGAGGGTGAGGGTTAGGGTTATGGTGAGGGTTAGTTTTAGGGGGAGGGCTAGGTTGAGGGTTAGGTTGAGGGTGAGAGTGAGTGTGAGCTTTTCGGTTAGGTAAGTTTTAGGGTTAGGGTTAGGGTGAGGATTAGGGTGAGGTTGTGGATTAGGGTTAGGGTGATGGTGAGGGTGAGGGTGAAGGGTTAGTGTTAGGATGAGGGTTAGGGATAGGGTTAAGGTGAGGGTGCGGGTGAGGGTGAGGGTTAGGCTTAGTGTTAATGTGAGGTTTAGGGTTACGGTTAGGGTGAGGGTTAGGATTAGGGTTAGGTTGAGGGTTAGTGTTAGGTTGATGTTTAGTGTGAGGGTGAGGGTTAGGGTGTGGGTGAGTGTTTGGGTAGAGATAGAGTTAGGGTTAGGGTTAGGGATAGGGTTAGGGTTTGGGTAAAGTTTAGGGTGAGGGTGATGATTAGGGTTAGCGTGAGGGTTAGGGTTAGGTTTAGGGTTAAGATGAGGTTTAGGCTGAGGGTTAGGGTTAGGTTCAGGGTTAGTGTGAGGGTTCAGGTTAGGGTGAGGGTTGGATTTAGGTTTAGGGTTAGTATAAGGGATAGCGTGAGGGTTAGTGTTACGGTTAATATGAGTGTTAGGTTTAGGGTTAGGGTTTTGGTTAGGTTGAGGGTAATGGTTAGGGTGAGGGTTAGGGTGAGGCTGAGGGATAGGTTTAGGGTGAGGGTTAGGTTGAGTGTTAGGATTATGGTTATGGTTAGGGTAAGGCTCACGGGGAAGGAGAGGTTGAGGGTGAGCGTTAGGGTTAAGGTTACTGATAGGGTGAGGATTTCGGTTAAGGTTAGATTTAGGGTGAGGGTTAGGCTCAGGGGTAGGGTTAGAGTTAGGTTGAGGGTTAGGTTTAGTGTGAGGTTTAGGGTTAGGGTTAGAGTGAGGGTTAGGTTTAGTGTGTTGGTTAGGGTTAGGGTTAGGTTGAGGGTAAGGGTTAGGGTGAGGGTTAGGGTGAGGCTGAGGTTTAGGGTTAGCATTAGTTTTAAGGTTAGGGTTAGGATGAGGGTTAGGGGGAGGGAGAGGGTGAGGGTGAGGGTAAGGGTTAGGATGAGGGTTAGGTTTAGTGTGAGGGTGAGGGTTAGGTTTAGTGTGAGGGTGAAGTTTAGGTTTAGGGTGAGTATTAGGGTTAGGGTAAGGGTGAGGGTTAGGGTTAGGGTTAGGGTTAGGGTGAGGGTCAGGGTGAGGGATAGGTTTAGGTTGAGGATTAGATTTAGGGTGAGGTTTAGGGTTTGGGTTAGGGTAAGATTTAGGGTTAGGGTGATGTTTATTGTGAGGGTGAGTGTTAGGGCGAGTGTGAGTGTTCTGGTGAGGGTGAGTGTTCGGGTGAGGGTGAGGATTAGGGTGTGGTTGAGGGTTAGGGTTAGTATGAGAGTCAGGGTGAAGTGTAGGGATAGGGTTAGAGTGAGGGTTAGGGTTAGTGTGAAGGTTAGAGTTAGGGTTAGGGTTAGCGTTAGTGTGAGGATAAGAGTTAGGGTGTGGGTTAGTGTGAGGGTGAGGGTTAGGGTTAGCGTTAGGGTTAGGGTGAGCGTTATGGTGAGGTTTAGGGGTAAGGTGAGGGTTAGGATTAGGGTTAGTGTGAGGGTTAGTGTTGGGGTGATGTTTAGGGTGAAGTTGAGGGATAGTGTGAGGGTGAGAGTGAGGGTGAGGGTTAGTGTGAGGGTGCGGGTGCGGGTGAGGGTGAGGGTGAGGGTTAGTTTTAGGTTTAGGGTAAGGGTGAGGGTTAGGGTTAGGATTAGTGTTAGGGTTAGACTGAGGGTGAGGATGAAAGTGAGGGTGAGGGTTAGGGTTAGGGTTAGGGTGAGGATTCGAGTTAGTGTGGGGGTTAGTGTGATGGTGAGGGTCAGGGTGAGGGTTAGTGTTAGAATGAGGGTGAGGGTGAGGGTTAGGGTTAAGATTAGGTTAAGGTGAGTTTTAGGGTGAGGGTTAGGGTTAGGTTTATTGTTAGGGTTAGGGTTTGGGTTAGGTGTGGCTGAGGGTGAGGGTTTGCGTTAGGGTTAGGGTTAGGGTTAGGGTGAGGGTGGGGTTCAGGGTTAGGATAAGGATTATGTAAAGGGTAAGGCTGAGGGGGAAGTGGAGGTTGAGTGTGAGGTTTTGGGTTAGGGTTACGGTTAGGGTGAGGGTTACTGTTAGGTTTAGGTTTAGTCTAAGGGCTAGGCTGAGGGTAAGGGTTAGATTTAGTGTGAGTGTTAGGTTTAGGGATAGGGTTTGGGTTAGGTTGAGGGTAAAGTTTAGAGTGAGGGTTATGGAGAGGATGAGGGTTAGGGTTACCGTGACAGTTCGGGTGAGGGTTAGGGTTAGGGTTATGGTTAGGGGTAACGTGAGGGTTAGGGTGAAGGTTAGGTTTAGGGTTAGGGTTCGGGTGTGGGTTAGGGTGTGGGTAAGTGTTAGAGTGAGAGTTAGGGTGAGGGTGAGGGTTAGGAGGAGGGTGATGGTTAGTGTTAGCATTAGGGTTAGGGTGAGGGTGAGGGTTAGGTTTAGGGTGAGGGTTAAGGTGAGGGTTAGGTTTAGTGTGAGGATTAGGGTTAGGTTTAGGGTGAAGTTTAGGTTTAGTGTGAGGGTTAGGGTTAGTTTTAGGGTGAGGGTAAGGGTTAGGGTGAGGTTTAGGGTGAGGGTGAGGTTTAGGGTTAGCGTTAGGTTTAGGTTTAAGGTTAGGATGAGGGTTAGGGTTAGGGTGAGGGTGAGAGTGAGGGTGAGGCTTATGTTTAGGATGAGGGTTAGAGTTAAGGTGAGGGTTCGGGTTAGGTTTAGGGTGAGGGTTAGGGTCAGGGTAAGTGTTAGAGTGAGGGTTAGGGTTATGGTTAGGTTTAGTGTGAGGGTCAGGGTGAGGGTTAGGGTTAGGTTGAGGGTTAGGGTTAGGATAAGAGTTAGGGTTAGGGTTAGTGTTAGGGTGAGGGTGAGGGTTATGGTCAGGGTTAGGTGGAGGATTATGGTGAGGTTTAGGGTTAGGATAAGTGTTAGAGTTAGGGTTAGGCTGAGGGTGAGGGTGAAAGTGAGGGTGAGGGTTAGGGTTAGGGTTAGGTGAGGGTTAGTGTGAGGGGTAGTGTTAGGTTTAAGGTGAGGGTTAGGGTTAGGGTGATGTTTAGGGTGAGGGTGAGGGTTAGGGTGAGGGTGAGGGTGAGGGTGAGGGTAAGGGTTAGGGTTTTGTTTTGGGTAAGGCAGAGGGTTAGTGCTAGGAATAGGATTAGGGTTAGGGTTAAGCAGAGCCTGAGGGTAAGGGTGAGGGTGAAGGTTAGGGTCAGGGTTAGGATTAGGGTTAGAGTGAGGGTTATGGTTAATGTGAGTGTTATGGTTAGGGTTAGGGTGAGGGTAAGGATTAGGGTGAGAGTAAAGGTTAGGGTGAGGGTTAGAGTGAGTGTGAGGGTTTGGATTAGGGTTTGTGTTAGGGTTAGGGTGAGGGTTAGGATTTGGTTGATATTTAGAGTGAGAGTGAGGGTTAGGGTGTAGGTGAGGATTAGGTTTAAGGTGCGGGTTTGCGTTAGGGGTAGGTTTAGGGTTAGGTTGAGGGTTAGGGTTAGGGTTAGGGTGAGGAGTAGGGACAGGGTTAGGGTCAGGTTTAGGGTGAGTGTGAGGGTTAGGTTGAGGGGGAGAGTGAGGGTGAGGGTTAGGTTTAGAGTTTGCGTTAGACTTAGGGTGAGTTTGAGGGTGAGGGTTAGGTTTAGGATTAGGGTGAGGGTTAGGGTTAGTTTGAGGGTTAGGGATAGTGTTAGGTTTAGGGTAAGGGTGAGGGTGAGTGTTAGGTTTAGGTTTAGGGTTAGAGTTAGGGTGAGGGTGAGGGTGAGGTTTAGGATTAGGTTATTATTAGGGTTAGGCTGAGGGTAATGGAGAGGGTGAGGTTGAGGTTTAGGGTTAGGGTGAGTTTGAGGGTGAGGGTTAGGTTTAGGATTAGGATTAGGTTTAGGGTTAGGCTGAGTGTTACGGTGAGGGTGAGGGTGAGGGTGAGGGTTAGTGTGTGGGTGAGGGTTAGGGTTAGGGTGAGGATTAGGTTTAGGCTTAGGGTTAAGGTTATGGTGAGGGTAAAGTTTAGGGTTAGGTTTAGTGTGAGGATGAGGGTTAGGGTTAGTTTTAGGGTTAGGGTGAGGGTTACGGTTAGGGTTGCGGTTAGGGTTAGGGTGAGGGTGAGGTACAGGTTGAGGGTTAGGGTTAGGATGAAGGTTAGGGGTAGTGTTAGGTTAGGGTGAGGGTGAGGGTGAGTGTTAGGTTTAGGTTTAGAGTTAGGGTGAGGGTGAGGGTGAGGGTTAGGATTAGGGTTAGGGTTATGGTTAGGATGAGGGTTAGGCTGAGGGTAAGGGTTAGGGTTAGTGTCACCGTTAGGGTTAGGGTTAGGTTTAGGGTTAGTTTGAGGGTTAGTGTTAGATTTAGTGTTAGCATAAGGTTTAGGCTGAGGGTTAGGGTTAGTGTTAGTGTGAGGGTTAGGTTTAGGGTTAGGGTAAGGATTAGTGTGAGGGTAAAGTTTAGGTTGAGGGTTACGTTGAGGGTGAGGGTTAGGGTTAGTGTGAGCGTTATGGTGAAGGTTAGGTTTAGGGTTAGGGTGAGGGTGAGGGTGTGGGTAAGTGTTAGGGAGAGTGTAAGGGTTAGGGTGAGTGTACTGGTGAGGCTGAGGATTACGTTTAGCGTTAGGGTTAGGGTTAGGGTGAGGGTTAGTGTGAGGTTTTGCCTTAAGCTTAAGGATATGGTGAGGATTGGGGTTAGGGTTAGGATTATGGTGAGGTTTAGGCTGAGGGGAAGGCTTAGGGTTAGGGTGAGGGTGAGGTTTAGTGTTAGGTTTAGGGTTAGGGTTAGGGTGACGGTAAGTGTTAGGGTGAAGGTTAGGGTGATTGTGTGGTTTATGATTTGCATTAGGTTTAGAGTTACAGTTAGGATGAATGTTAGGGTTATGTTTAGGGTTAGGGTTAAGGTGATGGTGAGGGTTAGGGTTAGGTTTAGTGTTAGGGTTAGTTTTAGGGTGAGGGCAAGGGTGAGGGTGAGGTTTAGGGTGAGGGTGAGGGTGAGGGTGAGGTTTTCATTTAAGTAAGTGTTAGGGTTAGGGTTAGGGTGAGGTGTAGGGTGAGGGTGTGGGTTGGGGTTAGGGTTAGGGTTAGGGTGAGGCTGAGGGTGAAGGTTAGTGTTAGGATGAGGATTAGGGTTATGGTGAGGGTGAGGGTGAGGGTAAGTGTTAGGGTTAGGATTATTGTGAGAGTTAGGGTTACGGTGAGGGTTAGGGTTAGGGTGAGGAGTAGGGTTAGGGTTACGGTGAGGGTTAGGGTTGGGTGATTAGTGTGAGGGTGACGGTTAGGGTGAGGGTGAGTGTTCTGTTGAGAATTAGTGTTAGGGTTAGGGATTGGGTTAGTGTGAGGGTAAGTGTTACGGTGAGGGTTAGGGTGAGGGTGAGGTTTAGGGTTAGGGTGAGTGTTAGGTATAGGGTTATGATGAGGGTGAGGGTTAGGGTGAGCCGTAGGTTTAGGTTTAGGGTTAGTTTGCGGGTTAGGGTGAGGGTAAGCGTTAGGGTGAGGTTAAGGGTGAGGGTGAGTTTTAGGGTTAGGGTGAGTGTAAGGTTTAGGGTGAGGGTTAGGGTGAGTGTTAGGGTTAGGCTTAGTGATAGGGTAAGGATTAGTGTTAGTGTGAGAGTTAGGGTGAGGGTTAGGATTACTGTTAGTGTGAGGATAAGTGTTAGGGTGAGGTTTAGGGTGAGGGTGAGGGTTAAGGTTAGGGTGATGATTAGGGTTAGGGTTATGCTTAAGGTGAGGGTTAAGGTGAGCCGTAGGTTTACGGTTAGGGTTATTTTGCGGGTTAGGGCGAGGGTAAGGATTAGGGTGAATTTTAGGGTTAGGGTGAGGGTTATGGTTAGGGTGAGGGTAAGGGTTAGGGTGAAGGTTAGGGTGAGGTTTCGGGTTAGGGTTAGGGATAGGGTGAGGATTAGGGTTAGTGTGAGGGTTAGGATTAAGTTTATTGTGAGGATAAGGGTTAGGGTGAGGGTTAGAGTAAGGGTGTGGTGTTGGGTTAGTGTTAGGGATAGGGTGAGCGTAAGGGTGAGGGTTAGGTTTAGGGTGAGGGTTATGTTTAGGTTTAGGGTGAGGGTGAGGGTGAGGTTCAGCATTAGGGATAGGTTTAGGGTTAGGGTGAGGGTCGGTTGAGGGTTAGGGTTAGGATTAGTGTTAGGGTTAGGGTGAGGGCTAGGGTGAATGTGAGGTTTGGGTGAGGGTGAGGGTGAGTGTTTCAGTTATGTAAGTGTTAGGGTCAGTGTGAGGATTAGGGTGAGGGTGAGGGTTAACCTGAGGTTAGGTTTAGCCTGATGGTTAGGGTTAGGGTTAGGGTGAGGTTTAGGGTTAGGGTGATGGTTAGGGTGAGGGTGAGGCTGAGAGTTAGGATTAGGAATAGGGTTAGTGTTAGGGTCAGACTGAGGTGAGGGTCAGGGTGAGGGTGAAGGTTCGGGTTAGGGTTAGAGTTAGGGTGAGGGTTAAGCTTAGTGTGTGGGTTAGGGTTAGGTTTATGTTTAGGGTGAGGTTTAGGATTATATTTAGGGTTAGCATAAGGGTTAGGCTGAGGGTTAAGGTTAGGGTTAGTCTGAGGGTTAGGTGTAGGGTTAGGGTAAGTCTAAAGTTTAGGGTGAGGGTTAGGATGAGTGTGAGGGTTAGGGTTAGGATGAGGGTTAGGGTGAAGGTTAGGTTTACGGTTAGGGTTAGGGTGAAGTTTAGGGTGTGGGTTAGTGTAAGGGTGAGGGTTAGGGTGAGGGTTAGGATTAGGGTTAGCATTAAGTTTAGGGTGAGGATGAGGGTTAGGGTGAGGGTTTGGGTTAAGGTTAAAGATAGGGTGAGGATTAGCTTTATGGTTATGTTTAGGGTGAGGGTTAGGAGGAGGGGTAGGCTTAGGGTTAGGGTGAAGGTTAGGTTTAGTGTGAGAGTTAGGGTTAGTGTTAGGGTGATGGTAAGGTTTAGTGTGAGGGTTAGGGTGAGTGTGAGGTTTAGGGTTAGCATTACATTTAGCGTTAGGTTTAGGATGAGTGTTAGGGTTAGGTTTAGGGTTAGGATGAGGGTGAGGGTGAAGGTTAGAGTTAGAATGAGGGTAGGGGTTAGGCGTAGGGTGAGGGTTAGGGTTAGGGTTACTGTGAGGGTTAGGATTATGGTGAGGTTTAGGGTGAAGGTGAGGGTTAGGTTTAGCATTAGGGTAAGGGTTAGCTTTAGGATGATGTTTAGTGTCCGTGTGAGGGTTAGGATGAGGGTGAGTGTTCTGCTGAGAGTTAGGATTAGGGTTAGGGTCAGGGATAAGTTTAGTGTGAGGATAAGGGTTAAGGTGAGTGTTAGGGTGAGGGTCAAGTTTAGGGTTAGGGTGAGCATTAGGGTTAGGGTTAGGGTTATGTTTAGGGTGAGGGTTAGGGTGAGCGGTAGGTTTAGGTTTAGGGTTAGTTTGAGGGTTATGGTGAGGGTAAGGGTTAGGGTGAGGTTTAGGTTGAGGAAGAGGGTTAGGGTTAGGGTAAGGGTAAGGGTTAGGTTGAGAGTGAGTGTGAAGGTGAGGGTTAGGGTTAGCATTAGAGTTAGGGTGAGGGTGAGGGTTAAGGTGAGGTTTAGTTTGAGGATGAGGATTAGGGTTAGTGTGAGGGTTAGGGTGAGTGTTAGGGTGAGGGTTTGGGTTAGGGTTTGGGTTAGGGTGAGGGTGAGGTATAGGGTGAGGGTTAGTGTTAGGGTGAGGGTTAGGGATAGGGTTAGAGTTAGGGTGAGGATGAGGGTGAGTGTTAGGGTTAGGTTTAGGGTGAGTGTGAGGGTGAGAGTTAGGATTAGCAATAGGGTTAGGGTTAGGGTTAGGCTGAGAGTGAGGGTCAGGGTTAGGGTGAGGGTTATTGTTTGGGTGATGTTTAGGGTGAGGATGAGGGTTAGGGTGAGGATGACGGTTTGGGTGAGGGTGAGGGATCAGGTTAGGGTGTGGGTGGGATTAGGGTTATGGTGAGGGTTAGCATTAGGTTTAGGGTTAGTGTGACAGTGAGGGTGATGTGTATGGGTAGGGTTAGGTTGAGTGTTAGGGTTAGGGTTAGGGTGATGGTTAGGGAGAGGGGTAATATTAGGGTTAGGGTGAGGTTTAGGATGAGTGTGAGGGTTAGGGTTAGGTTGAGGGTTAGGTTTAGGGTTAGGTTTAGGGTGAGGGTTAGGGTTAGATTTAGGGGTAAGGTGAATTTGAGGGTGAGGGTTAGGTTTAGGTTTAGGCTTAGGGTGTAAGGTTATGGTGAGGGTAAGTGTTAGGGTGAGGTTTAGTGTGTGGATGAGGGTTAGGGTTATTATTAGGGCTAGGGTGAGGATTAGGGTGAGGGTTAGGGTTAGGGTTAGCGTTAGGGTGATGGTGAGGTATAGGGTGAGGTTTAGGGTTAGGGTGAGGGTTAGGGATAGTGTTAGGTTAGGGTGAGGGTGAGGGTAAATGTTAGGTTTAGGTTTAGGTTTAGAGTTAGGGTGAGGGTGAGGGTGAGGGTGAGGGTTAGGATTAGTGTTAGGGTTAGGGTTAGGATGAGGGTTAGGCTGAGGGTTAGGGTTAGGGTTAGCATAGTGTTTAGGCTGAGGATTAGGGTTAGGCTTAGGGATAGGGTTAGGGTGAGGGTTAGGCTGACGGTAAGTGTTAGGGTGAGGTTTAGGTTGAGGTTGAGTATTAGGCTTAGCATCATTCTTAGGGTGAGATTTAGGTTTAGGTATAGAATTAGGGTTAGGGTTAGGATTAGGGTGAGGATAAGGATTAGGGCTAAGGTGAGGGTGAGGTTTAGGGTTAGCATTAGGTTTAGGGTTAGGGTGAAGGTTAGGTTTAGTGTGAGAGTTAGGGTTAGGGTTAGGGTGATGGTAAGGGTTGGTGTGAGGGTTAGGGTGAGTGTGAGGTTTAGGGTTAGGGTTAGGGTTAGAGTGAGGTTGAGGGTTCGGGTTTGCATTAGGGTTAGGGTGAGGGTTAGGGTGTTTTTGAGGGTTAGGGATAGGGTTAGTGTTAGTGTTAGGGTGAGGGTTAGGGTTAGGATTAGGTTTAGGATGAGGGTTAGGGTAAGGGGTAGGGTTAGGGTTAGGGTGAATGTTAGGATTAGGGAGAGGGTTAGGGTAAGGGTAAGGGTTAGGGTTAGGGTGAGGTCAAGGATTAGGTTGAGGGTGAGGGTTAGTGTTAGGTTTAGGGTGATGTTGAGGGTGAGGGTTAGGGTGAGGGATAGGATGAGGGTTTTGTTTAGTGTTAGTGTTAGGGTTAGGGTGAGGTTTAATATTAGTTGTGAGGGTTAGGGTGAGGGTGAGGGTGAGAGTAAGGGTTTGGGTGAAGGTTAGGGTGAGTTTTAACGTTCCGGTTAGGGCTAGGGTGAGGCTTATGGTGAGGGTCAGGGTTAATGTTATGTTTAGGGTGAGGTTTAGGGTTAGGGTTAGGGTTAGGGTGAGGATTAGGGTGAGGGTGAGGGTTAGGATGAAGGTTAGGGTTAGAGTGAGTATTAGGGTTAGGGTTAGGGTTAGATTAAGGTTTAGGGTGAGGGTTAGGTTAAGGATTAGGGTTAGGGTAAGGGTGAGGATGAGGGTTAAAGTTAGGGTTAGGGTGAGGGTTAGGGTTGGGGTGAGGGTTAGGGTTTGGATTAGGGTGAGGCTTAGGGTGAGGTTTCCGATGAGTGTGAGTGTTAGGGTGTGGGTGACAGTTAGGGTTAGGGTGAGGGTTAAGCTGACATTGAGGGTTAGAGTGAGGGTGAGGGTAAGGGTTAGGGTGAGTGTGAGGATTAGGGTTAGGGTTACCCTTAGGGTTATGGTGAGGGTATGGGTTAGGGTGAGGTTTAGGGTGAGGGTGAGTGTTAGGGTTAGTGTTATCCTTAGGGTTATAGTGAGGGTATGGGTTAGTCTGAGGTTTAGGGTGAGGGTGAGGGTTAGGGTTAGCGTTAGGGTTAAGGTGAGGGTTAGGGTTAGGGTTAGGCTGAGGGTTAGGGTTTGGTTGATGTTTAGGGTGAGGGTAAGTGTGAGGGTGAGGGTGAGGGTTAAGGAATAGGTGAGGGTTACGTTTAGGGTGAGGGTTAGGGTGACGGTGAGGGTTAGGGTGAGGGTGTGGAAAAGGGTTAGGTTAGGTTCAGGGTGAGGGTTAGGGTTAGGTTTACGGTGAGGGTTTGAGTTAGTGTACGGGTTAGGGTTAGGGTTAGTGTGAGGAAAAGGGTTAG
This sequence comes from Dipodomys merriami, assembly GCF_024711535.1. Taxonomy (NCBI): domain Eukaryota; kingdom Metazoa; phylum Chordata; class Mammalia; order Rodentia; family Heteromyidae; genus Dipodomys; species Dipodomys merriami. The sequence continues at coordinate 392,332 of NW_027206368.1, forward strand.
GGTGAGGATTAGGATGAGAGTAAGATTTAGGGTTAGGTTTAGCTTTAGGGTTAGGGTGAGTTTTAGGATTAGGGTTCGGGTTCGGGTTAAGTTGAGGGTGAGGGTTAGAGTTAGGGTTCGGGTAAAGGTTAGGTTTAGGGTGAGTGTTAGGGTTACGGTTAGGGTGAGGGTGAGGGTGAGTTTTGGGTTTCGGGTGAGGGTTAGGGTGTGGGTGACGGTTAGTGTTAGGGTTTAGAATTAGTGTATTAGGTTTAGGGTTAGGGTTAATGTTATGGAGAGGGTAAGGGTCAGGGTGAGGTTTAGGGTGAGGGTGAGAGTTAGGGTTAGCGTTAGGGTTACAGTGAGGGATAGGGTTAGGGTTAGGGTTAGGGTGAAGTTGAGGGTTAGGATTAGGGTTAGGATGAGGTTTAGGGTTAGGGTGAGGGTTAGGGATAGGGTTAGGGTTATGGTGAGGGTTAGGGTTAGGGTTACGTTTTGAGTTGGGTGAGTATGAGGGTGAGCTTTATGGTTAGGATTAGGGTTAGGGTTAGTGTTAGGCAGAGGGTGAGGGTGAGGGTGAGGGTTAGGGTTAGGGTCAAGTTTAAGGTTAGGGTTAGGGTGAGTGGTAGGGTTAGGGTTAGGGAGAGGGATAGGGTTAGGGTGAGGGATAGGGTGAGGGTTAGGGTCACGGGTAGGTTTAGGGTTAGGTTGAGGATTAGGGTTAGTGTGAGGGTTAGGGTTAGTGTTAGGGTGAGGGTAAGTGTTACTGTGAGGTTTAGGGTGAGGTTGACAGTTAGGGTTAGCTTTAGGTTTAGGGTGAGGTGAGGTTTCGGGTTTGCATTAGGGTTAGGGTGAGGGTTATGGTGAGGGTTAGGGTTAGGGTTAGGGTGAGGGTGAGGGTGAGGGTTAGGATTAGTGTGAGGGTGAGGGTGAGGGTGAGGTTTAGGTTTAGTTTTAGGGTTAGGGTTAGGGTTAGATTTAGGGTGAGGGTGAGAGTGAGAGTTAGGATTAGGGTGAGGGTGAGAGTGAGGTTTAGGGTTAGGGTTAGTATCAGTTTGAGGGTTAGGGTTAATGTGAGGTTTAGGGTGAGGGTGAGGGTAAGGGTTAGTGTGATTGTTAGGGTGAGGGTTAAGTTTAGGATGAGGGCTAGAGGTAGGGTTAGGGTTAGGTTTAGCGTTAGGATTAGGCTGAGGGTGAGGGTGAGGGTGAAGGTGAAGTTGAGGTTTAGAGTTAGGGTTAGGGTGAGGGTGAGGGTGAGGGTTAGGTTTAGGGTTATGGTGAGTGTTAGATTTAGGTTGAGTGTTAGGGTTAGGGTTAGGTTTAGGGTGAGGGTGAGGGTGAGGGTTAGGGTTAGGTTTAGGGTGAGGGTGAGGGTGAAGGTAAGGGTAGGGTGAGGGTGAGGGTTAGGGTTAGGGTTAGTGTTAGTTTAAGGGTTAGGGTTAATGTGAGGTTTAGGGTGAGGGTGTGGGTAAGGGTTAGTGTGCGGGTTAGGGTTCATTTGAGGATTAGGGTGAGGTTTTGGGTTAGGGTGGCCGTTAGGTATAGGCTGAGTGTTAGGTTTAGGGTTAGGGTGAGGGTTAGGGTTAGTGTGATATTTAGGCTGAGGATGAGGCTGAGGGTGAGAGTTCGGGTTCTCTGACGGTTAGCTTTTGGGTGACGGTAAGGGTTAGGGTTAAGTTTAGGGTGAAGTTGAAGGTTAGGGTGAGGGTGAGGGGTAGGGTTAGGGTTAGGGTGATTTTTAGGTTTAGGGTTAGTGTTAGGTGAGGGTGAGGGTGAGGGTGAGGGTTAGGGTTAGGGTTAGGTTTAGTGTTAAGTTTAGGGTGAGGGTTGCGGTGAGGTTTAGGGTTAGGGTTATGGTGAGGGTAAGGTTTAAAAAGAGGGTTAGATTGAGGGTGAGGGTTAGGTTAGGGTTTGGGTGAGGGAAAGGGTGAGGGTTAGGGTTAGGTTGGTGGTGAAGGTTAGGGTGAGAATTTTGGTTAGTGTTAGGGTTAGGGTTAGTGTTAGTGTGAGGGTGATGGTTATGGTTAGGGTTAGTATTAGGGTGAGGTCAAGGGTGATGGTGAGGGTTAGTGTTAGTGTTAGGGTTAGGTATAGGGTGAGTATTAGTGTTATGATTTGGGCGAGGGTTAGGCTGAGTGGTAGGGTTAGGGTTAGGTTCAGTGTGAGGATTCGGATTAGGTTTAGGATTAAGGTGAGGTTTAGGGTAAGGGATAGCGTTAGGGTGAGGGTTAGGTTTAGGGTTACGGTGAGGGTTAGGGTTAGGTTTAGGTTTAGGGTGAGGGTTAGTGTTAGGATAAGGGTGAGGATGAGGGTTAGGTTGAGGGGCAGGTTTAGGGATAGGGTAAGGGTTAGGGTTAGGGTGAGGATTAGGGTAAAGTTTAGGGTTAGGGTGAGGGTGAGGGTGAGGGTTAGGGAGAGGGGTAATGTTAGGGTTCGGGTGAGGTTTAGGGTGAGTGTGAGGGTTAGGGTTAGGTTGAGGGTTAGGGTTAGGGTGAGGGTTAGGGTTAGGGTGAGGGTTAGGGTTAGAGTTAGGGGTGGGTTGAGTTTGAGGGTGAGGGTTAGGTTTAGGATTAGGATTAGGGTTAGGGTTAGGGTTAGCTTTAGTGTGTGGGTGAGGGTTAGGTTTAGGGTTAGGATTAGGTTTAGGCTTAGGGTTAAGGTTATGTTGAGGGTAAGTGTTAGGGTGAGGTTTAGTGTGTGGATGAGTTTTAGGGTTATTGTTAGGGTTAGGGTGAGGGTTAGGGTGAGGGTTAGAGTTAGGGTTAGCGTTAGGGTGAGTGTGAGGTATAGGGTGAGTTTTAAGGTTAGGGTGAGGGTTAGGGATAGTTTTAGGTTAGGGTGAGGGTGAGGGTGAGTGTTAGATTTAGGTTTAGATTTAGAGTTAGGGTGAGGGTGAGGGTGAGGGTTAGGGTTAGAATTAGGGTTAGGGTTAGGGTTAGGATGAGGGTTAGGATTAGGGTTAGGATGAGGTTTAGGGTTAGGGTGAGGGTTAGGGATAGGGTTAGGGTTATTGTAAGGGTTAGGGTTAGTGTTACGGTTTGACTTAGGGTGAGTATGAGGGTGAGCTTTAGGGTTAGGATTAGGGTTATGGTTAGTGGTAGGCAGATGGTGAGTGTGAGGGTTAGGGTTAGGGTGAGGTTTAGGGTTAGGGTTAGGGAGAGGGATAGGGTTAGGGTGAGGAATAGGGTGAGGGTTAGGGTCACAGGTAGGTTTAGGGTTAGGTTGAGGGTTAGGGTTAGTGTGAGGGTTAGGGTTAGAGTTAGGATGAGGGTAAGGGTTACTGTGAGGTTTAGGGTGAGGGTGACAGTTAGGGTTAGCTTTTGGTTTAGGGTGAGGTGAGGTTTCAGGTTTGCATTAGGGTTAGGGTGAGGGTTATGGTGAGGGTTAAGGTTAGGGTTAGGGTGAGGGTGAGGGTGAGGGTTAGGTTTAGGGTTATGTTGAGTGTTAGGTTTAGGGTGAGGGTTAGGGTTAGGGTTAGGATTAGTGTCAGGGTGAGGGTGAGGGTGAGGGTGAGGGTTAGGGTTAGGTTGAGGGTGCGGGTGAGGGTTAGGGTTAGGTTAAGGGTGAGGTTGAGAGTGAGGTTTAGGTTTAGGTTAAGTTTACGGTTAGGGTAAGGTTTAGGGTTAGGGTTATCGTGCGGGTGAGGGTGATGGTTAGGGTTAGGGTGAGGGTGAGTGTGAGGGTTAGGGTTAGGGTTAGTGTTAGTTTTTGTGTTAGGATTAATGTGAGGTTTAGGGTGAGGTTGAGGGTAAGGGTTAGTTTGAGGGTTAGGGTGAGAGTTAGGGTTAGGGTGAGGGATAGAGGTAGGGTTAGGGTTAGGTTTAGGGTTAGGATTAGGCTGAGGGTGAGGGTGAGGGTGAGGGTGAAGGTGAGGTTTAGAGTTAGGGTTAGGGTGAGGGTGAGGGTGAGGGTTAGGTTTAGGGTTATGGTGAGTGTTAGGTTTAGGTTGAGGTTTAGGGTTAGGGGTAGGTTTAGGGTGAGGGTGAGGGTGAGGGTGAGGATCAGGGTTAGGTTTAGGGTTAGGGTGAGGGTGAAGGTTAGGGTTAGGGTGAGTGTGAGGGTTAGGGTTAGGGTTGGGGTTGGGGTTAGTTTGAGTATTAGGGTGCAGTTTTGGGTTAGGGTGACCTTAGGTATAGGTTGAGTGTTAGGTTTAGGGTTAGGGTGAGGGTTAGGGTTAGTGTGATGTTTAGGGTGAGGGTGAGGCTAAGAGTGACGGTTCCGTTTCTCATGAGGGTTAACGTTTGTGTGACGGTTAGGGTTAGGGTGCGGGTTAGGGTGAGGTTGAAGGTTAGGGTGAGGGTGAGGTGTAGGGTTAGTTTGAGGTTTAGGTTTAGGGTTAGTGTTAGGTGAGGGTTATAGGGAGTGTTAGGGTTAGGGTTAGGGTTAAGTTTAGGGTGAAGGTTATGGTGAGGGTTAGGGTTAGTGTTAGGGTGAGGGTAAGGTTTAGAGTGAGGGTTAGAGTGAGGGTGAGGGTTCGGGTTAGGGTTTGGGTGAGGGAAAGGGTGACGGTTAAGGTTAGGGTGAGGGTGATGGTTAGGGTGAGAGTTTTGGTTAGTCTTAGGGTTAGGGTTAGTGTGAGTGTTAGTGTGAGGGTGATGGTTAGGGTTAAGGTTAGTATTAGGGTGAGTTCTAGGGTGATGGTGAGTGTTAGGGTTAGGGTTATGGATAGGGTGAGGATTAGTGTTATGATTTGGGTGAGAGTTAGGCTGAGCGGTAGTGTTAGGGTTAGGTTTAGTGTGAGGATTCGGGTTAGGCTTAGGGTTAGGTTTAAGGTGAGGGTAAGGGTTAGGGTTAGATTTAGCATTAGGGATAGGGTGAGGGTTAGGGTGTGGGTAAGGGTATGCGTAAAGTTTAGGGTGAGGGTGAGGGGTATAGTTAGGGTTAGGAAGAAGGTTAGTGTTAGGGTGAGGTTTTGCGTTAGTTTGAGGGTTAGGGTGAAGGTGAGTTTGAGGTTGAGAGTTAGGGTGAGGGTGATGGTGACGGTAAGGTTTAGGGATAGCATACGGGTTAGGGTTAGGGTGAGGGTTAGGGTTAGGGTGAGGGTTAGGGTGAGGGTGAGGGTGAGGGTGAGGCTTAGGGTTAGGGTTAGGTTTAGGATTAGAGTTAGGTTTAGGGTAAGGGTTAGGGTTAGAGTGAGGTTTAGCTTTCGGGTTAGGGTTAGGGTTAGGTTTAAGGTGAGGATTAGTGTTAGGATTAGGGTGAGGATGAGTGTTTGAGGGGCAGGGTTAGAGAGAGGGTAAGGGTTAGGGTTAGGGTTAGGTTAATGCTGAGGGTTATGGTTAGGTTTAGTGTGAGGATAAGGGTTAGGGTGAGGATTAGGGTGAGGATGAGGGTTAGGGTTAGCATAAGGTTTAGTGTGAGAGTTAGGGTTAAGGTTAAGTTTAGGGTAAGGGTTAGGGTTAGGGTAAGGATTAGGGTTCGGCAGGTTAGGGTTAGGGTTAGGGTTAGGGTGATGTTTAGGCTTAGGGTTAGAGTTAGGTTGAGGGTTAGGGGTAAGTTTAGGGTTAGGGTAAGGTTTAGGGTTAGTGTGAGGTTTAGGGTTAGGGTGATGTTTAGGGTGATGGTGAGGGTTAGGGTGAGTGTGAATTTGAGAGTGAGGGTTAGGGTGAGGTTGAGGGTGAGAGGGATGGTGACAGTGAGGATTAGGGTTAGGTTTAGGTTTAGAGTGAGGGTAAGAGTTAGGGTTAGGATTAGGGTTAGGGTAAGGGTTAGGCTGAGGGTCAGGGAGAGGGTGCAGTTGAGGGTGAGGGTTTTGGATAGGTAAGTGTTAGGATTAGGTTTAGGGTGAGGATTAGGGTGACGTGAGGGTTAGGGTTAGGTTGAGTGTTAGGGTTAGGGTGAGGGTTAGGGTGTGAGGTAGGGGTAGGGTTAGGATGAGGATTATGTTGAGGGTGAGGAATAGGGTTTTGGTGAGTGTAACAGTTAGGGTTATGGTGAGAGTGAGGGTGAGGGTAAGGGTAAGGGTTAGGGTCAGGGTTAGGGTGAGGGTGAGGGTTAGGGTTAGCATTAGAGTTAGGGTTAGGGTAAGGTTGAGTGTTAGGATTAGGGTTAGGGTTAGGGTTAGGGTGCAGTTTAGGGTTAGGGTTACACTGAGAGTGAGGTTCAGAGTTAGGGATAGGATTAGGTTTAGGGTTAGGGTGAGGCTGAGGGTGAAGGTTAGAGTGAGGATTAAGTTTAGGGTTAGGTTTAGGGTGAGGGCTAGGATGAGGGTGATATTTTTGGTTAGGAAAGGTTTAGGGTTAGGTTTAGGGTGAGGATTAGGGTGAGGGTGAGGTTTAAGGTGAAGTTTAGTGTTAGGGTTAGGGATAGGGTGAGGGTTACGGTGAGGGTTGGGTTGTGGGTAAGTGTTAGCGTGAGGGTTAGAATGAGGGTGAGGGTTAGGGTTAGGGTGAGGGTAAGGGTTATTGTGAGGGTTAGGGTGAGGGTGAGGTTTATGGTTAGCATTTGGGTTAGGGTGAGGGTTAGGATGAGCGATAGGGATAGGGTTAGGGTTAGGGTTAGGGTGAGAGTGAGGGTTAGGGTGAGGATGAGGGTGAGTTTGAGGGTTAGGGTTAGGGTTAGGGAGAGGGGGAGGGTGTGGATGAGGCTTAGCGTTAGGATTAGTGTTAGGGTTAGGGTTTGGTTGAGGATGAGCTTGAGGGTGAGGGTGAGTGTTAGGTTTAGGTTTAGGGTGAGGGTTAGTGTTAGTGTGAAGGTTAGGGTTACGGTTTGGGTGAGTGTTAGTGTGAGGTTTAGGATTAGGGTTAGGTTTAGGTGAGGGTTAATGGTAATGTTAATGTTAGGTTGAGGGTGAGGGTTAAGGTGACAATGAGAGTTAGGTTTTGGTTTAGGTTAGGGTTAGTTATAGGGTGAGGCTTTGGTTGAGGGGTAGGGTTAGTGTTAGGATGAGGGTTAGGGTTAGTATGAGGGTTAGAGTTAGGGTTAGGGTTAGGGTGAGGGTAAGGATTGGTGTGAGGTTTAGGGTTTCCTTTAGGGTTAGGTTGATGGTTAGGGTGAGGTTTAGGTTTGGGTATAGTGTGAGGGTGCGGGTGAGGGTTAGGGTTAGGGTTATGGTGAGGGTTAAGATTAGGGTGAGGGTTAGGTTTAGGGTTGGGGGAGAGTGAGGGTGAGGTTTAGGGTTAGGGTGATGGTGAGGGTGAGGTTGAGGCTTAGGGTTAGGTTTAGTGTGAGGGTGAGGGTTAGTGTGAGGGTTATTTTTAAGTTTAGTGTAAGGTTTATGTTGAGGTCTAATGTGAGGTTGCGGGTTAGGGAGATGGAGAGGGTGAGGGAGAGCGTTTCAGTTAGGTAAGGGTTAGGATTAGGGTTAGGGTGAGGGTCAGGGATAGGATGAAGTTTATGGTTACGGTGATGGTTACAGTTAGTGTGAGGTTTAGGTTTAGGGTTTGGGTTTGCATTAGGGTTAGGGTGAGGGTTAGGGTGTATTTAAGGGATAGGGATAGGGTTAGGGTTAGTGTTAGGGTGAGGGTTAGGGTTAGGGTTAGGGTGAGGGTTAGGGTAAGGGGTAGGGTTAGGGTTAGGGTGAATGTTAGGATTAGGGTGAGGGTTCGGGTAAGTGTAAGTGTTAGGGTTAGGGTGAGGTTAAGGATTAGGGTGAGGGTGAGGGTCAATGTTAGGTTTGGGGTGATGGTGAGGGTGAGGGTTAGGGTAAGGTTTAGCCTTAGTTTGAGGGATAGGATGAGGGTTTTGTTTAGTGTTAGTGTTAGGGTTATGGTGAGGTTTAGGTTTAGTGTGAGGGTTAGGGTGAGGGTGAGGGTGAGTGTATGGGTTTTGGTGAGGGTTAGGCTGAGGGTTAAAGTTCAGGTTAGGGCAAGGGTGAGGGTTATGTTGAGGGTTAAAGTTAATGTTATGTTTAGGGAGAGGGTTAGGGTTAGGGTTATGGTGAGGGCGATGGTGAGGGTGAGCGTTAGGGTGAGGATGAGTGTGAGGATGAGGGTTTCGGTTAGGTAAGGATTAGGGTTAGGGTTAGGGTTAGGGTGAGGGCGAGGGTTAGGATGAAGTTTAGGGTTAGGGTGAGTATTAGGGTTAGGGTTAGGGATAGGGTGAGCCTTAGGGTGAAGGGTAGGTTTAGGGTTAGGGTGAGGATTATGGTTAGTGTGAGGGTTAGGGTTAGAGTTAGGGTGAGGGTAAGGGTTAGGGTGAGCGTTAGGGTGAGGGTGACTGTTAGGGTTAGCTTTAGGTTTAGGGTGAGGGTGAAGATTTGGTTTTGCATTAGGGTTAGGGTGAGGGTAATGGAGAGGGTTAGGGTTAGGTTTAGCGTGAGGGTGAGGGTGAGGGTTAGGGTTAGGGTTATTGTGAGTGTTAGGGTTAGGGTTAGGGTGAGGGTGAGGGTTAGGTTTAGGGTGAATGTGAGGGTGAGGGTGAGGTTGTGGGTTAGGTTTAGGTGTAGGGTGAGGGTGAGGGTGAGGTTTAGGGTGAGGGTGAAGGTTGGAGTTAATGTGAGGTTTATGGTGAGGGTGAGGGTAAGGGTGAGGGTGAGTGTGAGGGTTAGGGTTAGGGGTAGGGGTAGATGTAGGTGTAGTGTTAGGTTTAGGGTTAGTATTAGGGTTAGGGTTAGGATTAGGGTGAGGGTGAGGGTGAGGGTGAGGGTGAAGGTGAGGTTTAGAGTTAGGGTTAGGGTTAGAGTTATGGTTAGGTTGAACGCTAGGATGAGGGTGAGGGTGAGGGTGAAGGTGAGGTTTAGAGTTAGGGTTAGGGTTAGAGTTATGGTTAGGTTGAACGCTAGGATGAGGGTTAGGGTTAAGGTGAGGCTGAGGTTGAGAATATGATTAAGACTCACCCTAGCTTTCATGGCTATGGTTAGGGTGAGGGTTAGGGGGACGTGTAGATTTAGTGTTAGATTTAGGGTGAGGGTTAGGTTTAGTGTGAGAGTTAGGGTTAGGGTTAGCGTTAGGGTTAAGGTAAGAGTTAGGGTGAGGGTTAAGGTTAGGGTGAGGGTGAGGGTGAGGGTTAGGGTTAGGGTTAGGGTGATGTTTAGGATTAGGGTGTGGGTTAGGTTTACGATTAGGGTTCGAGTTAGGGTGAGTGTTAGGGTTAGGATTAGTGTTAGGGTTATTGTTAGGCTGAGGGTGAGGGTGAGGGTTAGTGTTAATGTAATGTTTAGGGTTAGGGTTTGGTTGAGGGTTAGGGTTAGGGTTAGGAGGAGGGTTAAGGTGAGGATTATGGTTAGGTTTAGGGTGAGGATTAGGTTTAGTGTAACGGTTAGGTTTAGTGTGAGAGTAAGCTTTAGGGTGAAGGTTAGGGTGAGGGTGAGGGTGAGTGGGAGGGTGATGGTGAGGGTTAGGGTTAGGGTTAGGTTTAGGTTGAGGGTAAGAGTTAGGGTTAGGATTAGTGTTAGGGTCAGGGTTAGGCTGAGGGTGAGGGAGAGGGTGAGGTTAATTGTGAGGGTTTCGGTTAGGTAAGGGTTAGGGTTAGGTTTAGGGTGAGGATTAGGGTGAGGGTGAAAGTTAGGGTTAGGTTGAGCGTTAGGGTTAGGGTTAGGGTTAGGGTGAGAGGTAGGGTTAGGGTTAGGATGAGGGTTATGCTTTTTGTGAGGTTTATGGTTAGGGTTAGTGTTAGTGTGAGGATAAGGGTTAGGGTGAGGGTTAGGTTGAGACTGAGGGTTAGGGTTAACGTTGGGGTTAGGGTGAAGGTTAGGCTAGGGGTTAGGGTGAGGGTTAGGGTTCCGGTTAGGGTTGGGTGAGGGTTAGGGTGAGAGTGAGGGTGAGGGTAAGGGTAAGTGTTAGGGCCAGGGTCAGGGTTAAGGTGAGGGTGAGGGTTAGGGTTAGGATTAGGTTTAGGGTTAGGGTAAGGTTGAGTGTTAGGGTTAGGTTTAGGGTTAGGGTGCAGGTTAGGGTTAGGGTTACAGTGAGGTTGAGGGTCAGGGTTAGGGTTAGGATTAGGTTTAGTGTTATTGTGAGGCCGAGGGTGAGGGTGAGTGTGAGGGTTAAGGTTAGGGTTAGGTTTAGGGTGAGGGCTAGGTTGAGGGTGATATTTTTGGTTAGGGTTAGGTTTAGGGTGAGGATTAGGGTGAGCGTGAGGTTTAAGGTGAGGGAAAGTTTTAGGTTGAGGGTTAGGGTTAGGTTTAGGGTGAGGGTTAGGGTTACGGTGATGTTTAGGGTGAGGGTGCAGGTGAGAGTGAGGGTTCGGGTGAGGGTTAGGGTTAGGGTGAGGGTTAGGGTTTGGGTTAGGGTTAGGGTGAGAGTAAGGGTTAGGATGACAGTTGGGGTGAGGGTGAAGGTTAGGGTTAGGTTTAGGCTGAGGATGAGGGTTAAGGTGAGGTTAAGTTTAGGGTCAGGGTGAGTGTTAGGGTGAGGTTTAGGGTTAGGTTTAGGGTTCGGGTTAGGGTAAAAGTTAGGGTTACGGTGAGTGTTATGGTGAGTGTTAAGCTTAGGGTTAGTTTGAGGGTTAGGCCTATTGTGAAGGTTATGGTTACGGTTAGGGTTAGTGTGAGGATAAGGGTTAGGGTGATGGTTAGGGTGAGACTGAGGGTTAGGGTTAGCCTTAGGGTTATGGTGAAGGTTAGGGTGGGGTTTAGGGTGAAGGTTAGGGTTAGGGTTAGGGTTGGATGAGGGTTAGGGTGAGTGTAAGGTTTACGGTGAGGGTTAGGTTGAGGTTGAGGGATAGGGTTATGGTGAAGGTAAGGGTTAGAGCGACGGTTGGGGTGAGGTTGATGGTTAGGGTTAGCATTAATGTTAGTGAGAGGGTGAGGATTAGGGTGAGGGTGAGGGTTAGGCTGAGGGATAGGATTAGGGTTAGGGTTAGATTTAGGGTTAGGGTGAGTGTTAGGGTTAGGGATAGAGTGAGGGTGAGGGTTAGGGTAAGGGTTATGGTCAGGGTTATGGTGAGGGTGAGGGTTAGGGTTAGCATTAGGGTTAGGATTAGGTTTAGGGTGAGTGTTATGGTTAGGGTTAGGGTGAGGTTGAGGGTTAGGGTAAGCATTAGGGTTAGGGTTAGGCTTAGGGTGCAGGTTAGGGTTAGGTTTAGAGTGAGCGTGAGGGTCAGGGTTGGGGATAGGATTAGGGTTAGGGTTAGGGTGAGACTGAGAGTAAGGGTGAGGGTGAGGGTGAGCATGAGGGTGAGGGTTAAATTTAGCGTTAGGTTTAGGGTGAGGGCTAGGGTGAGGGTGAGGGATAGGGTAAGGGTTAGGGTGAAGGTGAGGTTTTTGGTTAGGAATGGTTTAGGATTAAGTTTAAGGTGAGGGTGAGGTTTAAGTTGAGGGTTAGGTTTAGGGTGCGGGTTAGGGTTAGGGTTAAGTTGAGGGTTTGGGTTAGGGTGATGTTTAGGGTGAGGGTGAGGGTGAGAGTGAGGATTCGGTTGAGGTTGTGGCTTAGGTTGTTGGTGAGGGTTAGGGTGAGAGTGAAGGTTAGGGTGAGGGTTAGAGTTAGGGTGTTGGTGAGGGTTAGGGTTAGGGTGAGAGTTAGGTTGAAGGTGAGGGTTAGGGTGAGGGTGAGGGTTAGGTTTAGGGTTAGGATTAGGGTGAGGGTTAGGGTTAGGGTGAGGGTGAGGGTTATGGTTAGGGTTAGGGTGAGGATTTGGTTTAGTGTGAGGGTTAGGGTTAGGGTTAGTGTAAGGATTAAGGGTTAGTTTGAGGATTAGGGTGAGAGTGAGGGTTAAGGTTATATTAAGGGTTAGGGTGAGGGTTAGGGTAAGGGTTAGGGTTAGGGTGAGTGTGAGGTTTAAAGTTAGGGTTAGGGTGAGGGTTAGTGTCGGTGTGAGGGTTAGGGTTAGGGTTACGGTGAGGCTGAGGGTGAGGGTTCGGGTGAGTGTGAGTGTTAGGGTGTGGGTCACGGTTAGGTTTAGGGTGAGGGATAAGGTGACGGTGAGGGTAAGGGTGAGGGTGAGTGTTATGGTTAGGGTGAGGGTGAGGGTTAGGGTTAGGTTTAGGGTGATGTTTAGGGTTAGGGTGTGGGTTAGGGATAGGTTTATGGTTAGGTTGAGGGTTAGGTTTACGCTTAGGGTTCCAGTTAAGGTGAGTGTGAGGGTGAGTGTTAGGGTTAGGATTAGTTTTAGGGGTAGTGTTAGGCTTAGGGTGAGGGTAAAGGGTTAGGGTTAGGGTGAGGATGAGGGATACGGTTAGTGTTGGGGTTAGGGAGAGCGTTTGGATGAGGGTTTGGTTTAGGGTTAGGGTGAGGGTTAGGGTTAGGATTGAGTTTAGGGTTAGAATTAGGATGAGGTGTAGGGTAAGGGTTAGGGTTAGTGTGAGGAAAAGGGATATGGTGAGGGTTAGGGTGAGGGTGAGGAATAGGGTTAGTGTAAGGGTTAGGGTGAATGTTTGGGTGAGCGTTAGGTTTAGGTTTAGGGTTAGGGTTAGAGTTAGGATGAGGCTAAGTGTTAGGGTGAGATTTAGGTTGTGGTTGAGTATTAAGGTCAGCATTAGTCTTAGGGTGAGGATTAGGTTTAGGTATAGCATTAGGGTTAGGGTTAGGGTTAGGGTGTGGGTTAGGATTAGTGTTAAGGTTAGGGTGAGTTTTAGGGTTAGCATTAGGTTTAGGGTTAGGATTAGTGTGAGGGTGAGGGTGAGGGTTAGGGTTAGGATTAGGTGTAGGGTTAAGGTGAGGCTGCGGTTGAGGATGAGTTTGAAGGTGAGGGTTAGGGTTTGGCTTAGGCTTAGGGTTAGGGTGAGTGCTAGGGTGAGGGCGAGGGTTAGGGTGAGGGTTAGGGTGAGGGTGCGGTTTTCTGTTAGGAAAGGGTTAGGGTTAGGTTTAGGGTGAAGATTAGGCTGAGGGTGAGGTTGAAGGTGAGGTTTAGGGTTAAGGTGAGGGTTAGGGTTAGCGTTAGGCTGAGCGTTAGGGTTTGGGTGATGATTAGGGTGATGTTTAGGGTGAGGGTTAGGGTGAAGGTGAGGGTTAGGGTGTAGGTGAGGGTTAGGGTGAGGGTGAGGGTGAGGGTTAGGGTGATGGTGAGGGTTAGGTTTAGGGTTAGTGTGAGGAAAAGGCTTAGGGTGAGGATTAGGATGAGAGTAAGTGTTAGGGTTAGGGTTAGAGTTAGGGTTAGGGTGAGGTATAGGGTTAGAGTTCGGGTTTGGGTTCAGTTGAGTGTGAGGGTTAGAGTTAGGGTTAGGGTTAGGGTTGGGGTGTGGGTTAGGGTTACGGTTAGGGTGAGGGTGAGGGTGAGGGTTCAGGTGAGGGTTAGGGTTAAGGTTATGGTGAGAGTAAGGGTTAGGGTGAGGTTTAGGGTGAGGGTTAGGGTTAGGTTTAGGGTTAGGGTTAGGGTTAGTGGTAGGGTTAGGATGAGTGTTAGGCTGAGGGTTCGGTTTAGGGTTAGTGTGAGGGTTAGGGTTAAGGTTAATGTTAGGGTTAGGATTTGGTTAGGGTGAAGGTTAGTTTTAGGTTTAGGAGAAGGTTTAGGCTGATGGTTAGGTTTAGGGTTAGTGTGGGGGTTATGTTTAGCGTTATGTTAGGGTGTGGGCTAGGGTGAGGGTGAGGGTTAGGTTGAGGGTTTAGTTTAGGTAAGGTTTAAGGTTAGGTTAGGGTGAGGATTAGGGTGAGATTGAGGGTTAAGTTGAGGATTAGGGTTAGGGTGAGCCTTAGGGTTACGATTAGGGTGAGGGTTAATGTTAGGGTGATGTTTAGGGTGAGGGTGAGGGTGAAGGTTCGGGTGAGGGTGAGGGTTAGGATTAGGGTTAGTGTGAGGGTTAGGGTTAGGTTTAGGGTTAGAGTTAGGGTGAACGTGAGGGTTAGGGTGAGGGGTAGGGTTAGGGTAACGGTGAGGGTGAGGGTTAGGTTTAGTGTGCGGGTTATGGTTAGGGTTAGGGTGAGAGTGAGGGTTAGGTTGAGGGTTAGGGTTAGGTTAAGGGTGAGGATGAAGGTGATGGTTAGGGCTACGTTTAGGGTTAGAGTGAGGCTTAGGTTTAGGATGAGGGTTAGGATCTGGGTGAGGGTGAGGGTTACGGTTAGGATTAATTTTAGGGTGAGGGTGAGGGTTAGGTTTAGGATTACGCTTAGGGTGAGGGTGAGGGTGAGGGTTAGGGATAGGGTGAGGGTTAGGGTTATGGTTAGGGTTAGGGTGAGGGTTAGGGTTAGGGTTAGGTTTAGGATGAACGTTAGGCTGAGGATTAGGGTTAGCGTTAGTATGAGGTTAGTTTTAGAGTTGGGTTAGGGTGAGGGTGAGGGTTTACTTTAGGTAAGGGTTAGGGTAAGTTTAGGGTGAGGATTAGGATGAGGTTGAGGGCTGAGGTGAGGGTTAGGGTTAGGGTGAGTGTTAGGGTTAGGATTAAGGTGAGGGTTATTGTTAGGGTGAGGGTGAAGTTTCAGGTGAGGGGAGGGGTTAGGTTTAGGGTTAGCGTGAGGTTTATGGTTAGGGTTAGGTTTAGGTTGATGGTGAGGGTTAGGGTGAGTGTGAGGTTGATGGTATGTGTGAGGTTTAAGGTTAGGGTGAGGGTTAGGGATAGGGTTAGGGTTAGGGTGAGGGTGAGTATTAGGGTGAGAGTGAGAGTTCGGGTGAGGGGGAAGGGGAGGGGGAGGGTTATGGTTAGTGTTCGGGATAGAGTTAGGGTGAGTGTGTGGGTGAGGGTTAGGTTTTGGATTAGGGTTAGGGTGAGGGTTAGGCTTAATATTAGGGTTAGGGTTAGGGTGAGGGATAGGGTTAGGATTAGTTTTAGGATGAGGGTTAGGCTGTGGGGTACGGTTAGTGTTAGGGTGAGGATTAGGGTTAGTGTGAGATTTAGGGTTAAGATTAGGGTCAGGGTTAGTATTAGGGTGAGGGTAAGGGTTAGTGTGAGGGTTAGGATGAGGGTGAGGTTTAGGGTTAGGGATAGGGTTAGGCTAAGGTTAGGGTGAGGGCTAGGGTTAGTGTGAGGGTTAGGATTAGGGTTAGGGATAGGGTGAGGGTTATGTTTAGGTTTAGGTTTAGGGTTAGCGTGAGTCTTAGGCGGAGGGGTAGGGTTAGTGTTACGGTTAGGGAGAGGGTTCGGGTTAGTGTGAGGGTTAGGGTTAGGTTTACGTGAAGGTGAGGGTAAGGGTTAGGGTGAGGGTTAGGGTGAGGATGAGGGTTAGGATTAGAGTTAGGGTTAGGATTAGGGTTAGGGTGAGGTTGAGGTTTAGTATTAGGGTGAGGGTTAGGGTTAGGGTGCGGGTAAGGTTGAGGGTTAGGGTTAGGTTAGGTTTAGGTTTAGGCTGAGGGTGAGGGTGAGGGTGAGGTTGATGGTTAGTGTTAGGGTGAGGGTGAGGGTGAGGGCTAGGGTGAGGGTGCGGGTTAGTGTGAGGGTTAGGGTGAGGGTTTCTTTTACATCAGGGTTAGGGTTTGGGTGAGGATTAGGGTGAGAGTGAGGGTGAGGATTTCGTTTACATCTGGGTTAGGGTTAAGCTGTGGTTAGGGTGAGGGTGAGGGTTAGGGTTAGAGTTAGGGTGTGGGTTAAGCTTCGGGTGATGTTTAGGGTGAGGCTGAGGGTTATTGTGAGAGTTAGGGTGAGGTTTAGGTTTAGTGTTAGGATTAGGGTTAGGGTGAGGGTGAGGTTTAGGGTTAGACTTAGGGTTATGGGGAGGGTTAAATTGAGGGTCAGGGTTAGGGTTAGTGCTAGGGTTAGGGTTAGGATGCAAGTTAGGTTGAGGTTTAGGGGTAGGGTTAGAGTGAGGTTTAGAGTGAGGGTGAGGGGAAGGGGGAGAGTTTGGTTTAGTGTTAGAGTTAGGTTGAGGGTGAGGGTTAGGATTAGGGTTAGCACTAGGTTTGTGCTTAGGGTGAGTGTGAGGTTGAGGGTGAGGTTTAGGGTTAGGTTGAGGGTTAGGGTTAGGTTTAGCGTGAAGGTTAGGGTTATGGTTAGGGTTAGGATGAGCATTAGGCTGAGGGTTAGAGTTAGGGTTAGTGTGAGGGTTTGGGTTAGGGTTTGATTAGGTTGAAGGTTAGTTTTAGCTTTAGGGTTAGGATAAAGTTCAGACAGAGGGTTAGGGTTAGGGTTACTGTGAGGGTTAGGTTTAGGGTTAGGGTTAGGGGGTGGGCTAGGGTGAGGGTGAGGTTTAGGGTGAGGGTTTAGTTTAGGTAAGGGTTAAGGTTAGGTTAGGGTGAGGATTAGGGTGAGGTTGAGGGTTAAGGTGAGGATTAGGGTTAGGGTGAGGGTTAGGATTACTGTGAGGGTTAGGGTTAGGGTTAGGGTGAGGGTGAGGGTAAGTGTTAGGGTGTGGTTTAGGGTGAGGGTGAGGGTTAGGATTAGAGTTACGGTTAGGATTAGGGTGATGGTAAGGATGAATGGTTAGTGTTAGGGTGAGGATTAGGGTTGGGTTGAGGGTGAGGGTGAGTGTTAGGGTTAGTTTTAGGGTTAGGTTTAGGCTGAGGGTGAGGGAGAGGGTGAGGTTGATGTTTAGGATTAAGGTTAGGGTGAAGGTGATGGTTAGGGTGAGGGTAGGGTTAGTATGAGGTTTACGGTGAGGATTTCATTTACCTCAGGGTTAGGTTTAACCTGAGGTTAGGTTTAGGGTTAGGGTTAGGGTTAGGGTTAGGGTGAAGTTTAGGTTTAGGGTGATGTTTAGGGTGAGGGTGAGGGTTAGGGTGAGGGTGAGGGTTAGGGTAAGGGTGAGGGTGAGGTTTAGGTTTGGGAACAGGGTTACGGTTAGGGTTAGGCTGAAGGTGAGGGTGAGGGTGAGGGTGAGGGTGAGAGTTTGGGTTAGGGTTAGGGTTAGGGTTAAGGTGAGAGTTACGGGTACTGTGAGGCTAATTGTTAGGGTTAGGGTGAGGGTGAGGGGAAGGGTTAGAGTGAGGTTTAGTGTGAGTGTGAGGTTTAGGGTTAGGGTTAAAATTAGGGTGAGGGCTAGGGTGAGGGTGAGGGTTAGTATGAGGGTTAGGGTGAGGGTTTCTTTTAGCCAAGGTTTAGTGTTATGCTGAGGATTAACGTGAGGGTGAGTGTTAGGTTGAGGTTTAGGGTTAGGGTGAGGGTTAGAGCAAGGGTTAGGGTGAGGGTTAGGGTTTGGGTGATGTTTAGCGTGACGGTGAGGATTAGAGCGAGGATGAGGGTTCGGGTGAGGGTAAGGGTTCGAGTGAGGGTGAGAGTTAGGGTGTGGGTGAGCATTAATGTTAGGTTGAGTGTTAGCATTAGGTTTAGGGTTAGTGTGAGTGTGAGGGTAAGGGCTAGGGTTAGGATTAGGTTGACGGTTAAGATTAGGGTTAGGGTTAGTATGAGGGTTAGGGTGAAGGGTAGGGTTAGGGTTAGGATGAGGGTTAGGGTGAGGGTGAGAGTGAAGGTTTAGTTTAGGTAAGGGTTAAGGAAAGGTTAGGTTGAGGATTAGGGTGAGGTTGAGGGTTAAGGTTAGGGTTAGGATTAGGTTGAGTGTTAGGGTTACTGTGAGGTTTACGGTTACACTTAGGGTGAGGGTGAGGGTATGGTTTAGGATGAGGGTTATGGTGAGGGTGAGGGTTAGGATTAGAGTTATGGTTAGGATTAGGGTGAGGGTGAGAGTGAGGGTTAGTGTTAGGGTGAGGGTTAGGTTTGGGGTGAGGGTTAGGGTTAGGGTTAGGGTTGGGGTGAGGGTGAGGGTTAGGGTTAGGCTTAGGGTTAGGTTTAGGCTGAGGGTGAGGTTGAGGGTGAGGTTGAGGGTTATAGTTAGGGTTAGGGTGAGGTTGAGGGCTAGGGTGAGGGTGAGGGTTAGTGTGAAGTTGAGGGTGAGCATTTCGTTTACGTCAGGGTTAGGGTTAAGATGAGGTTAGGGTTAGGGTAAGGTTTAGCGTTAGGGTTAGGGTGAGGTTTATTATTAGGGTGATGTTTAGGGTGAGGGTGAAAGTTAGGGTGAGGGTGAGGGTTAGGGTAAGTTTGAGGGAGAGTGTTAGGATTGGGAATAGGGTTAGGGTTAGGGTTAGGCTAAAGGTGAGGGTGATGGTGAGGGTGAGGCTGAGGTTTAGGTTTAGGGTTAGTGTTAGGCTTAGGGTTAGGGTGAGGGTAAGGGTTAGAGTGAGGTTTAGGGTGAGGGTGAGGGTTAGGGTTAGGGTTAGGATTAGGGTGATGGTTAGGGTGAGGGTGAGTGTTAGTGTGAGTTTCAGATTGAGAGTTTCTTTTAGCCAAACGTTAGGGTTATGTTGAGGAATAGGGTGAGGTTTATGATTAGGCTTTGGATTAGGGTTAGGTGAAGGTTAGGGCTAGGGTTAGGGTGAGTGTTAGGGTTTGGGTGATGTTTAGAGATAGGGTGAGGGTTAAGGTGAGGGTGAAGGTTAGGGTGTGGGTGAGAATTAGGGTTAGATTGAGTGTTAGTGTTAGGTTTAGGTTTAGTGTGAGGTTGAGGGTTAGGGGTAGCTTTAGGGTTAGGTTGAGGGTTTGGATTAGGGTTAGGGTTAGTGTGAGGTTTAGGGTGAAGGGTAGGGTTATGGTTAGGGTGAGCGTTAGGGTGAGGGTGAGGGTTAGGGTGAGGGTGTGCGTGAGTGTTAGGCGTAGGTGTAGGGTTAGGGTGAGTTTAAGGGTTAGGTTTAGGTTGAGGAATAGTGTTAGGGTTAGGGTTAGGGTGAGTGTTAGTGTGTGGGTTAGGGTTCCGCTGGGGGTGAGGTTAAGGTTGTTGGTGAGGGTTAGGTTTAGGGTGAGGATTAGGGTTATAGTGAGGTTTATGGTGAGGGTAAGGGTTAGGGTGAGGTTTAGTGTGAGGGTTAGGGTGAAGGTTAGGGTGAGGGTGAGGTATAGTTTTTGGGTTAGGGTTAGGGTGAGGGTTAGGGATAGGTTTAGGGAAATGGTGAGGGTGAGGGTTACGGTTAGGTTTAGGTTTAGAGTTAGGTTGAGGGTGAGTGTTAGGGTTAGTATTAGAGTTAGCCTGAGGGTGAGGGTGAGGGTTAGGTTTAGTGTTAGTTTTATGGGTAGGGTTTGGGTTAGGGTGAAGGTTAGGGTTAGGGTTAGGGTTAGGATGAGCATTAGTCTGAGGGTTAGAGTTAGGGTTAGGTTGAGGGTTAGGTTTAACCTGATATTTATTGTGAGAGTATCGTTTAGGTTGAGGGTGAGTGTTCGGGTGAGCGTGATGGTTAGGATGAGGGTGAGGGTTAGGGATACAGTTAAGGTTAGGGAGAGGGGTAGGGTGAGCATGAGGGTTAGGATTAGGGTTAGGATTAGGGTTAGAGTGAGGATGAGGGTGAGGGTTAGGGTGTGGGTATGTGTTATGTTTAGGGTTAGGTTTAGGGCTAGGGTGAGGGTACTGTGAGGGTGAGGGATTCGTTCACGTTAGTCTTAGGGTTAGGGTGAGGATTAGGTTAAGGGTGAGGGTTAATCTGAGGTTAGGTTAGGGTGTGGGTTATGGTTAGGGTGATATTTATGGTGAGGGTGAGTGTTCAGTGAGGGTGAGGGTGAGGGTGAGGGTTAATGTTAGAGTTAGGTTTAGGTTGAGGGTTAGGAATAGGAATAGGGTTAGGGTTAGGGTTAGGGTTCGGGTTAGGGTTCGGGTTAGGTTTAGGGTGAGGGCTAGGGTGAGGGTGAGGGTTAGTGTGAGGGTTAGGGTGAGGGTTCCTTTTAGGTCAGGGTTAGGTTTATGGTGAGGATTAGTGTGAGAGTGAGGGTTAGGTTTAGGGTGATGGTTAAGTTTAGGGTTACCATGAGGGTGAGGGTTTGGGGGATGTTTAGGGTGAGGGTGAGGGTTAAGGTCAGGGTGAAGGTTAGGGTGTGGTTGAGGATTAGGTTTAGGGTTTGGGTTAGGGTAATGGTGAGGGTAAGGTATAGGGTGAGGTTTATTGTGAGGATGACGGTTAGGTTTAGTGTTAGGGTTAGGGTGAGGTTTAGGGTGAGCGTTAGGTTTTGGTTTAGGGTTAGGGTGAGGGTGTGGTATAGGGTGAGTGTTAGTGTTAGGGTGAGGGATAGGTATATGGTTAGGGTGAGGTTGAGGGTTAGGGTTAGAGTTAGGGTGAGGGTTAGGGTTAGGATTAGGGTAAGGATTAGGTTTTGGCTGAGTTTGAGGGTGACTGTAAGAGTGAGGGTTAGGTTTAGGGTGAGGGTTAGGGCTAGGGTGAGGGTTAGGGTAAGGGTGAGGATTAGGGTTAGGGTGAGGGTATGGGTAAATGTTAGGGTGAGGGTTAGGGCGAGAGTGAGGGTTAGGGTTAGGGTCAGGGTAAGGGTTAGGGTGAGGGTAAGGGTTAGGTTGAGGGTTAGGGTGAGGGTGAGCCTTAGGGTTAGCATTAGGGTTAGGGTGAGGGTGAGGGTTAGGGTGAGGGTTAGGGTTAAGGTTAGGGATAGGGTGAGGATTAGGGTTAGGGTTAGGTTTAGGGTGAGGTTTAGGATGAGGGGTAGGGTTAGGGATAGAGTGATTGTTAGGTTTAGTTTGAGGATTATGGTTAGGGTGAGGTTTAGTTTTACTGTGAGGTTTAGGTTTAGGGTTAGGGTTAAGATGAGTGTTAGGGTTATGTTGAGGGTGAGGGTGAGGGTTAGGGCTAGGTTTAGGGTTAGTGTGAGTGTTATTGTTAGGGTGAGGGTTAGGTTTAGGGTGAGGGTTAGGGTTAAAGTAAGGGTTAGGGTGAGGGTTAGGGTTAGGGTTAGGGTGAACGTTGGGTGATGGTGAGGGTTAGGGTGAGGGTGACGGTTAGGTTTAGAGTTAGGGTTAGGCTGAGTGTTAGGGTTAGGGTGAGAGTTAGGGTGAGGTGTCGGGATACGGTTAGACTGACGGTTAGAGTTAGTGTGAAGGTTAGGGGTAGGGTTAGGTTTAGTGTTAGGATAATGTTTAGGGTGAGGGTTAGTTTGAGGGTGAGGGTTAGAGTGAGCGTTACAGTTAGGTTCAGTTTGACGTTTAGGATTAAGGTGATGTTTAGGGTGATGTTGAGTGTTAGTGTGAGGGTGAGGGTGAGGGTGAGGCTGAGGGGGAGGGTTAGGGTGAAGGTGAGGTTAGTTTAGGATTAGGGTTAGAGTTAGGGTTAGGCTGAGGGTGAGGGGGAAAGTGAGGGTTAGGGTTAGGGTTAGGGCTAGGGTGAGGGTTAGGGTTAGTGTGTGGGTTAGTGTGATGGTGAGGGTCAGCGTGAAGGTGAGGGTTAGAATGATGGTGAGGGTGAGGTTGAGGGTTAGGGTTAGGATTAGGGTTAGGGTGAGTTTTAGGATTAGGGCTAGGGTTAGAGTTATTTTTAGGGTTAACGTTAGGATGAGGGTGAGGGTTATTGTTAGGGTTAGGGTTAGGGTGAGGGTGAGGGTGGGGTTGAGGGTTAGGGTTAGGCTTAGGGTTATGATTAGGGTAAGGCTGATGGGGAAGGGGAGGTTGAGGGTGCGTGTTAGGGTTAAGTTTAGGGTTAAGGTGAGGGCTTGGGTGAGGGTGAGGGTTAGGCTGAGGGTGAGGGTGAGGGTTTTGGTTAGGTAAAGGTTAGGGTTAGGGTGAGGATTTGGGTGAGGATGAGGATTAAGCTGAGGTTAGGTTCAGGGTGAGGGTTAGTCTTAGGGTTACGGTAAGGGTTGGGGTTAGGGAGATGTTTAGGCTGACGTTGAGGGTTAGGGTGAGGGTTAGGGTGAGGGTGAGAGTTAGGGTTAGCATTAGGGTTAGGTTTAGGATTAGGTTGAGTGTTAAGGTTAGGGTTAGGGTTAGGGTTAGGGCTAGGGTGTAGGTTAGGGTTATGGTTAGAGTGAGGGTGAGGGCCAGGGTTAGGGTTAGGATTAGGTTTAGGGTTAGGGTGAGGCTGAGGCTGAGGCTGAGGGTGAAGGTGAGGATGAGGGTGAGGATTAAGGTTAGGGTTAGGTTTAGGGTGAGGACTAATGTGAGGGTGATGTTTTTGTTTAGGAAAAGTTTAGGGTTAAGTTTAGGGTGAGGATTAGGGTGAGGGTGAGGTTTAAGGTGAGGGTTAGGGTTAGGGTCAGTGTTAGGGTTAGGGTTAGGGTGAGGGTGAGGGTTAGGTTGATGTTTAGGGTGACGGTGAAGGTGAGACTGAGGGTTCGGGTGAGGGTTAGGGTTAGGGTGAGGGTTAGGTTTAGGATTAGATTTAGGTTTAGGATGAGGGTAAGGCTTATGATGACAGTTAGGGTGAGGGTGAGGGTTAGGGTTAGGGTTAGGGTTAGGGTGATGGTTGGGGTGAGGGTTAGGGTTAGGGTTAGGGTGAGTGTTAGGGTGAGGGATAGGGTTATGGTGAGGGTAAGGGTTAATCTAAAGGTTAGGTTGAGAGTGAGCATTTGTGTTAGCATTAGGGTTGGGTTGAGGGTTAGGGTTAGGGTTAGGCTGAGGGGTAGTTTTAGGGTTATGGTGAGGGTTAGGGATAGGGTTAGGGTGAGGGTAAGAGTTAGGATGACAGCTAGGGTGAGGGTCAGGGTTAGGGTTAGGTTTAGGGTGAGAGTGAGGGTTAGGGTGAGGGTTAGGGTTAGGGTTAGGGTGAGGGTTAGGGTGAAGTTTAGGGTTAGGGTTAGGGTTTGGGGTAGGATGAGGTTTAGGGGGAGGGGAAGGGGTAGGGTGAGGGTTAAGGAGAGGGTGATGGATAGGGTTATGTTGAGGGTAAAGTTTAATCTAAGGGTTAGTTTGAGAGTGAGCATTTGTGTTAGCATCATGGTTGGGTTGAGGGTTAGGGTTAGGGTTAGTTTGAGGGGTAGTTTTAGGGTTAGGGTGAGGGTTTTGGTTAGCGTTAAGGTGAGGTTAAGGGTTTGGCTGAGGGTGAGGGTGAGGGTTAGGGTTAGTCTTAGGGTGAGGGTGAATGTTAGGGTTAGGGATAGGGTGAGTGTGAGTGTGAGGATTAGGTTTAGGATTAGGGTTAGGGTTAGGGTTAGGGTTAGGCTGAGGTTTAGGCTGATGGGTAGGGTTACAGTTAGGGTGAGGGTTAGGTTTAGTGGGAGTGTTAGGGTTAGGTTTATGGTTAGGGTTAGGGTGAGGGTTCGGGTGAGGGTTCGGGTTAAGGTGTGGGTGAGGGTTAGGGTTAGTTTGAGGACTAGCTTTAGGGTTAGGGTTACTGTTAGGGATAGGATTAGGGTGAGGGTAAGGGTTAGGGTTAGTTTTATGGTTAGGGTGAGGGTTCGGGTTAGTGTGCGGGTTAGGGTTAGGGTTAGGTGAAGGATCGGGTAAGGGTTAGTGTGAGGGTTAGGGTGAGGGTGAGTATTATGATTAGGTTAAGGACTAGGGTTAGCCTGAGGGTGAGGGTGAGGTTGAGGTTTATGATTAGGGTTAGGGTGAGGGTTAGGTTTAGGGTGATGTTTAGGGTGAGGGTGAGGGTTAGGGTGAGGGTTCGGGTTCGGGTGAGGGTGAGGATTAGGGTGTGGCTGAGGGTTAGCATGAGGGTGAGGGTTACAGTTAGGTTTAGGGTGTTGGTTAGGGTTAGGGTTTGGATTAGGGTGAGGTTTAGGGTGAGGGGTAGGGTCAGGGTTGGGGTGAGGTTTACGGTTAGTGTGAGGTTTAGGGTTAGGTTTAGGGTAAGTGTGAGGATAAGGGTTAGTGTGAGGGATAGGGTTATTGTTAGGGTTAGGGTGAGGGTTATGGTTAGGGTTAGGGTGCGGGTTAGGGTTAGGCTAAGGTTTAGGGTTGGGGATAGGGTAAGGGTGAGTGTGAGGGTGATGTTTAGAGGTAGATTTAGGGTGAAGTTGAGGGTTCGGTTTAGGATTAGGGTTAGGGTTAGGGTTAGGGTGAGGGTGAGGGTTAGGTTTAGGATTAGTGTTAGGGTTAGGCTTAAGGTGAGGGTGAGGTTGAGTGTTAGGGAGAGGATTAGGGTTAGGTTTAAGGTTAGGGTAAGTGTGAGGGTGAGGTTGAGGTGAGGGTTCGTGTTTAGGTTAGGGTTAGGTTGATGGTGAGGGTTAGGGTGAGGGTGAGGTTTAGGTTTAGTGTTAGCTTTAGGGTGAGGGTTAGGATCAGGGTTAGGATTAGGGTGAGGGTTAAGGTGAGGGTTAGGGTTAGGGTTAGGGTGAGGGTGAGGGTGAGGGGTAAGGTTAGTTTTAGAGTTAGGGTGATGGTGAGGGTGAGGGTGAGGGTTAGGTTTTGGGTGAGGGTTAGTGTTAATGTTAGGGTTAGGGTTAGGGTGAGGGATAGGGTTAGGGTTAGGGTTAGGATGAGGGTTAGGCTGTGGGGTAGGGTTAGGGTTAGGGTGAGGGTTAGGGTTAGTGTGAGTTTTAGGGTTAAGTTTAGGGTCAGGGTTAGGATTAGGTTAGGGGTGAGGGCTAGGTTGAGGGTGAGGGGTAGGGTGAGGGGTAGGGTTAAGGTTAGGGTGAGGGTGAGGGTTAGGTTTAGTGTGAGGGTTAGGGTTAGTGTGAGTTTGTGGGTTAGGGTTAGGGTGAGGGTTAGGGTTAGGGTTAGGGATAGGGTGAGGGTGAGCGTTACGTTTAGGTTGAGGGTTAGGGTGAGGGTAGGGTTAGGGTAAGGGTGAGGGTGAGGCTTAGGTTTAGTGTGAGGGTTATGGTTAGTGTAAGGTTAAGTGTTAGGGTGAGGTTTAGGGTAACAGTGAGGCTTAGGGTTAGGGTGAGTTTGAGGGTGAGGGTGAGGTTTAGGGTTAGGTTTAGGGTTAGGGTTAGGGTTAAGGTGAGGGTGAGCCGTAGGGTAAGAGTGAGGGTTCGGGTGAGGGTTTGGGTGAAGGGGGAGGTTTATGGTTAGGGTTCGGGTTAGAGTTAGGGTGAAGCTGTGGGTGAGGGTTAGGTTTAGGATTAGGGTTAGTGTTAGGATTAGGCTGAGGGTGAGTGTGAGGGTGAGGGTGAGGGTTAGGTTTTGGGTGAGGGTTCAGGTTAATGTTAGGGTTAGGGTTAGGTTGAGGGATAGGATTAGGGTTAGGGTTAGGATGAGGGATACGCTGTGGGGTAGGGTTAGGATAAGTGTGAGGGTTAGGGTTAGTGTGAGTTTTAGGGTTAAGGTTAGGGTCAGTGATAGGATTAGGTTAGGGGTAAGGGTTAGGGTGAGGGTTAGGATGAGGGTGAGGTTTAAGTTTAGGGATAGGGTTAGGATGAGGTTAGGGTGAGGGCTAGGGTGAGTGTGTGGGTTAGGGTTAGGGTTAGGGATAGGGTGAGGATTAGGTTTAGGTTTACGGTTAGGGTTAGGGTGAGTCTTAGGCTGAGGGGAAGGTTTAGGGATAGGGTGAGGGTTAGGTTTAGTGTGAGGGTTAGTGTTTGGGGTAGGGTTAGGGTGAGGGCTAGGATGAGTTTGAGGGTTAGGGTTTTATTTAGGGATAGGGTAAGGATTAGCGTTAGGGTTAGTGTTAGGTTGAGGTTTAGGCTGATGTGTAGGGTTACAGTTAGGGTGAGGGTTAGGTTTAGTGGGAGTGTTAGGGTTAGGTTTAGGGTTAGGGTTATGGTGAGGGTTCGGGTGAGCGTTCGGGTTAATGTGTGGGTGAGGGTTAGGGTTAGTGTGAGGACTAAGTTTAGGTTTAGGGTTACTGTTAGGGTTATGTTTAGGTTGAGGATAAGGGTTAGGGTTAGTGGTATGGTTAGGGTGAGGGTTCGGGTTAGTGTGAGGGTTAGGATTAGGTTTAGGAGAAGTTGAGGGTAAGGGTTAGGGTGAGGGTTAGGGTGAGGGTGAGGGTTAGGATTAGAGTTAGGGTTAGGATTAGGGTTAGGGTGAGGGTGAGGTTGAGGTTCAGTGTTAGGGTGAGGGTTAGGGTTATTGTTAGGGTTAGGTTGCGGGTGAGGGTGAGGGTGAGGGTTAGGGTTAGGGTAGGGTTAGGTTTGGCTGAGGGTGAGGGTGAGAGTGAGGGTGAGGGTTAAGTTTAGGGTTAGGTTTAGGGTGAGGGCTAGGGTGAGGGTGATATTTTTGGTTAGGAAAGGTTTATTGTAAGGTATAGGGTGAGAATTTGGGTGAGGGTGAGGTTTAAGGTGAGGGTTAGGGTTAGGGTGAGGGTTAGGGTTAGGGTTAGCGTGAGGTTTAGGGTTAGGGTGATGTTTAGGGTGAGGGTGAAGGTGAGAGTGAGGGTTCAGGTGAGGGTTAGGGTTAGGGTGAGGGTTAGGGTTAGGGTTAGGGTTAGGGTGAGGATAAGGGTTAGGATGACAGGGAGAGGGTGAGGGGTAGGGTTAGGTTTGGGTTAGGGTGATGTTTATGGTGAGGGTGAGGGTAAGAGTGAGGATTCGGTTGAGGGTGTAGCTTAGGGTGTTGGTGAGGGTTAGGGTGAGAGTGAGGGTTCGGATGAGGGTGAGAGTTAGTGTGTTGGTGAGGGTTAGGGTGAGGGTGAGTGTTAGGGTTAAGTTTAGGATTAGGATGAGGGTTAGGGTTAGGGTTAGGGTGAGGGTTAGGGTGAGGGTTATGGTTAGGGATAGGGTGAGGATTAGGGTTAGTGTGAGGGCTAGGGTTAGGGTTGGTGTAAGGATAAGTGTTAGGTTGAGGATTAGGGTGAGAGTGAGGGTTAGGGTTAGATTAAGGGTTAGGGTGAGGGTTAGGCTAAGGGTTAGGTTTAGGGTTAGGGTGAGTGTGAGGGTTAAAGTTAGGGTTAGGGTGAGGGTTAGGGTTGGGGTGAGGGTTAGGGTTAGGGTTAGGGTTAGGGTTTGGGTGAGTGTGAGTGTTAGGGTGTGGGTGACAGTTAGGGTTAGGGTTAGGCTTAGGGTTAGGGTTAGGGTTAGGGTTAGGGTGAGGGTTAGGGTTAGGGTTAGCGTGAGGTTTAGGGTTAGGGTGATGTTTAGGGTGAGGGTGAAGGTGAGAGTGAGGGTTCAGGTGAGGGTTAGGGTTAGGGTGAGGGTTAGGGTTAGGGTTAGGGTTAGGGTGAGGATAAGGGTTAGGATGACAGGGAGAGGGTGAGGGGTAGGGTTAGGTTTGGGTTAGGGTGATGTTTATGGTGAGGGTGAGGGTAAGAGTGAGGATTCGGTTGAGGGTGTAGCTTAGGGTGTTGGTGAGGGTTAGGGTGAGAGTGAGGGTTCGGATGAGGGTGAGAGTTAGTGTGTTGGTGAGGGTTAGGGTGAGGGTGAGTGTTAGGGTTAAGTTTAGGATTAGGATGAGGGTTAGGGTTAGGGTTAGGGTGAGGGTTAGGGTGAGGGTTATGGTTAGGGATAGGGTGAGGATTAGGGTTAGTGTGAGGGCTAGGGTTAGGGTTGGTGTAAGGATAAGTGTTAGGTTGAGGATTAGGGTGAGAGTGAGGGTTAGGGTTAGATTAAGGGTTAGGGTGAGGGTTAGGCTAAGGGTTAGGTTTAGGGTTAGGGTGAGTGTGAGGGTTAAAGTTAGGGTTAGGGTGAGGGTTAGGGTTGGGGTGAGGGTTAGGGTTAGGGTTAGGGTTAGGGTTTGGGTGAGTGTGAGTGTTAGGGTGTGGGTGACAGTTAGGGTTAAGTTGAGGGATAAGTTGACGGTGAGGGTTAGGGTGAGGGTGAGGGTTAGGGTTAGCGTTAGGGTTAAGGTGAGAGTCAGGGTGAGGGTTAGGGTTAGGGTGAGGGTGAGGGTTAGGGTTAGGGTTAGGGTGATGTTTATGGTTAGAGTGTGGGTTAGGGATAGGTTTATGTTTAGGGGGAGGTTTAGGTTTATGGTTAGGGTTCCAGTTAGGGTGAGTGTGAGGGTGAGTGTTAGGGTTAGGATTAGGGTTAGGGTTAGTGTTAGGCTGAGGGTGAGGGTTAGGGTTAGGGTTAGGGTAATGTTTAGGGTTAGGTTTAGGTTGAGGGTTAGGGTTGGGGTTAGGATTAGGATTAGGGTGAGGATTATGGTTAGGGTTAGGGTGTGGGTTAGGGATAGGTTTATGGTTAGGGTTAGCATTAGGTTTACCATTAGGGTTAGAGTGAGGGTGAGGTTGAGGATTAGGGTTAGGATTAGGTTTAGGGTTAGGGTGAGGCTGAGGTTGAGGATATGTTTGAGGGTGAGGGTGAGGGTTAGCTTTAGGCTTAGGGTGAGGGTTACAGTGAGGGCGAGGGTTAGGTTGAGGGTTAGTGTGAGGGTGCAGCTTTCGGTTAGTAAAGGGTTAGGGTTAGGTTTAGGGTGAGGATTAGGCTGAGGGTGAGGTTGAAGGTGAGGGTTAAGGTTAAGGTGAGGGTTAGGGTTAGGGTTAGGGGGTGAGGTTGAGGGTGAAGGTGAGGGTTGTGGTTAGGGAAATGTTTAGTGTTAGGTTTAGGTTGGGGGTTTAGGTTTAGGGTTAGGATGAGGGTTAGGGTGAGGATTATGGCTAGGGTTAGTGTGTGGGTTAGGTTTAGTGTGACCATTAGGGTTAGGGTGAGGGTAAGCGTTAGGGTGAGGGTTAGGATGAGGATGCGGGATAGGGTTAGTGTTAGGGTTAGGGTGAGCGTTTGGATGAGGGTTAGGTGTAGGGTAAAGGTGTGGGTTAGTGCTAGGGTTCAGTTCAGTGTTAGCGTTAGGGTGAGGTGTAGGGTTAGGGTTAGGGTTAGTGTGAGGATAAGGGAATGTTGAGGGTTAGGGTGAGGGATAGGGTTAGTGTAAGGTTTAGGGTGAGTGTTTGTGTGAGGGTTAGGTTTAGTTTTAGGGTTACGTGAGGGTTAGCATGAGGGTAAGCTTTAGGGTGAGGTTTAGTGTGAGGTTGAGTATTAGGGTTAGCATTAGTGTTAGGGTGAGGGTTAGGGTTAGGTATAGCATTAGGGTTAGGGTGAGGTTTAGGATTAGGGTAAAAGTGAGGGAGAGGTTTAGGGTTAGCATTAGGTTTACGGTTAGGTTTAGAGTGAGGGTGAGGGTGAGGAATAGGGTTAGGATTAGGTTTAGGTTTAGGGTGAGGCTGAGGTTTAGGGTGAGGGTGAGTGTTAGGGTTAGGCTTAGGGTGAGGGCTACGGTGAGGGCTAGGGTGAGGGCGAGGGTTAGGGTGAGAGTTAGGGTTGGGGTGAATGTTAGGATTACGGTTAGGGTGAGGGTGAGGGTGATGGTGAAGGTGAGGGTTAGGGTGTGGTTTAGGGTTAAGGTTATGGTGAGGGTAAGGGTTAGGGTGAGGTTTAGTTTGAGGGTTAGGGTTAGGGTGAGGATTATGGTGATGTTGAGTGTTAATGTGACAGTGAGGGTTAGGGTGAGGGTGAGGTTTAGGTTTAGTGTTAGCATTAGGGTGAGGGTTAGGGTCAGGGTTAGGATTAGTGTGAGGGTTAAAGTGAGGGTTAGGGTTCGGGTTAGGTTTAGGTTTAGTATGAGGATTAGGGTTAGTGTTAGGTTTATAGTGAAGGTAAGGGTTAAGGTGAGGGTTAGGCTGAAAGGGTAGGTTTAGGGTAAGGGTGAGGGAGAGGGTGAGGGTAAGGGTTAGGGTGAGGGTTAGGGTGTGGGTGAGGCTTAGGGTTAGCATTAGTGTTAGGGTTAGGGTTAGAGTGAGTGTGAGGTTTAGGGTTAGGGTTAGGGTGAGGGTGAGGGTTAGGGTGAGGGTGAGGTTTAGATTTAGGTTTAGGTTTATGGTTAGGATTAGTGTAAGGGTGAGGGCTAGTGTGAGGGTGAGGGTTAGGGTTTGGGTTAGGGTGAGGGTAAGGGTTAGGGTGAGGGGTAGGGTGAGGTGTAGTTTTAGGCTTAGGGTGAGGGTTAGGGTTAGCGTGAGGTTTATGGTGAGGGTTAGGGCTAAGGTTAGGGTGTGGGTTAAGGTTAGGATGATGTTTAGGCTGAGGCTGAGGGTTAGGGTGATAGCTAGGGTGAGGTTTAGGGTTAGTGTTAGGATTAGGGTTAGGGTGAGGGTGAGGTTTAGGGTTAGAATTTGGGTTAGGAGAGGGTTAAATTGAGGGTCAGGTTTAGGGTTAGCGTTAAGGTTAGGGTTAGAATGAGCGTTAGGTTGAGGTTTAAGGTTAGGGTTAGGGTTAGGTTTAGGATGAGCGTTAGGCTGAGGGTTAGGGTTAGGCTCAGGGTTAGGGTTAGGGTTAGTGTGAGGGTTAGGTTTAGGGTTAGGGTTAGGTTGTGGACTGTGGTGAGGGTGAGGGTTAGGGTGATGGTTAGGATTACGGTTAGGGTTAGGGTCAGGTATAGGTTGAGGGTTAGGATTAGAGTAAGGACTTGGTTTGGGCTGAGGGTGAGGGTGATGTTGAGGGTGAGGGTTAGGGTTAGAGTGAAGGTTAGAGTTAGTGTGAGGGGGAGGGGGAGAGCTTGGTTTGGGGTTTTAGTTAGGTTGAGGGTGAGGGTTAGGGTTAGGGTTAGCACTAGGTTTAGGCTGAGGGTGAGGGTGAGTTTAGGGTTAGGGTTAGGGTTAGGGTTAGGGTTAGGTTTAGGTTGAGGGTTAGGGTTAGGGTTAGGGTTAGGATGAGCATTAGGCTTAGGGTTAAGTTTAAGGTTAGTGTGAGGGTTAGGGTTACGGTTAGGGTTAGGGTTTAGTTAGGGTGAAGGTTAGTTTTAGGTTTACGGTTAGGATAAGGTTTAGGCTGAGTGTTAGGTTTAGGGTTAGTGTTAGTGTTAGGTTTAGGGTTAGGGTTAGGGTGTGGGCTAGGGTGAGGGTGAGGGTTAGGGTGAGGGTGAGGGTGAGGGTTTAGCTTAGGTAAGGGTTAAGGCTAGGTTAGGGTGAGGATTAGGATGAGTTTGAGGGTTAAGGTGAGGGTTAGGATGAGGGTTAGGGTTACTGTGAGGGTTAGGGTTAGGGTTAGGGTGAGAGTCAGGGTAAGGGTTAGGGTGAATGTTAGGGTGAGGGTGAGGGTTAGAATTAGCGTTAGGGTTAGGATTAAGGTGAGGGTGAGGATGAGGGTTAGTGTTAGGGTGAGGGTTAGGGTTGGGGTTTGGGTGAGGGTTAGGATTAGGGTTTGGGTTAGGGTGAGGGTGAGCGTTAGGGTTAGAGTTAGGTTTAGGCTGAGGGTGAGGGTGAGGGTGACATTGATGGTTAGGGTTATGGTTAGGGGGATGGTGAGGGTTAGGGTGAGGGTGAGGGTTAGAGTGAGGGTGAGGGTGAGGGTTTCCTTTACGTCAGGGTTAGGGTTACGCTGAGGTTAGGGTTAGGGTTAGGGTTAGGGTTAGGTTTAGTGTTAGGGCAAAGGTTAATTTGCGGGTTAGGGTTTGGGTGATGTTTAGTGTGAGCGAGAGGTTGAGAGTTCAAGTGTGGGTGAGATTTAGGGTGTGGGTGAAGATTAGTGTTAGGTTGAGTGTTAGCCTTAGGTTTAGGTTTAGTGTGAGGGTGAGGGTTAGGGCTAGGTTTAGGGTTAGGTTGAAGGTTATTATTAGGGTTAGGGTTAGTATGAGTGTTATGGTGAAGGGTAGGGTTAGGGTTAGGGTTAGGGTGAAGATTAGGGTGAGGTTGTAGGTGAGGGTTAGGGTTAGGTGCAGGGTTAGGGTGACTTTGATTGTTAGGCTTAGGTTTAGGATTAGGGTTAGGGTTAGGAAGAGTGTTAGGGTGTCGGTGAGGGTTCGGGTCAGGTTCAGGGTTAGAGTGTAGTTGAGGGTTATGTTTAGGGTGAGTATTAGGGTTAGATTTAGGTTTATGGTGAGGGTAAGGGTTAGGGTGAGGTTTAGTGTGAGGTATAGGCTTAGGGTTAGGTTTAGGGTGAGGGTTAGAGATAGGTTTAGGGTTAGGTTGAGGGTAAGTGTGAGATTTAGGTTTGGTTTAGGGTTAGAGTTAGGGTTAGGGTGAGGGTTAGTATTAGGGTTAGTATTAAAGTTAGCCTGATGGTGAGGGTGAGGGTTAGGTTTAGGGTGAGTGTTAGGGTTAGGGGTATGGTTAGGGTGAGTGTTAGAGTTAGGGTTAGGTTTAGGATGAGCGTTAGGCTTAGGGTTAGGGTTTGGGTTAGTGTGAAGGTTAGGGTTAGGGTTAGTGTTAGTGTGAGGGTTAGGGTTAATTTTAGGTTTAGGATAACGGTTAGGTTGAGGGTTAGGTTTAGGGTTAGGGTTAGGGTTAGAGTCAGGGTATAGGTTAGGGTGAAATTTAGGGTGAGGGTGAGGGTAAAGGTTAGGGTGAGGGTTAGTGTTAGGGTGAGGGTTAGGGTGAGGGTGAGGGTGAGTGTGAGGGTTTGGTTTAGGGTTAGAGTTAGGGTGAGGGTTAGGATTAGGGTTAGCACTAGGTTTAGGCTGTGAGTGAGGGTGAGGATGAGGGTGAGGTTTACAGTTAGGTTGAGGGTTTGGGTTAGGATTAGGTTTAGGGTGAGGGTTAGGGTTAGGGTTAGGCTGAGGGTTAGTGTTAGGGTTAGTGTTAGGTTTAGTTTGCGGTTAGGTTTAGGGTTAGGGTTAGGTTTAGGGTTTGGTTAGGGTGAAGTTTTGTTTTAGGTTTAGGGTGAGGATAAGGTTTTTCCTGAGGGTTATGTTTAGGGTTAGTGTGAAGATTAGGTTTAGGGTTAGGGTTAGGGTGTGGGCTAGTGTGAGGGTGAGTGTTAGGGTGAGAGTGAGGGTAAGGGTTTAGTTTAGGTAAGGGTTAAGGTAAGGTTAGGTTGAGGATTAGGGTGAGGTTGAGGTTTAAAGTGAGGGTTAGGGTTAGGTTTAGGGTTAGAGTTAGGGTGAGGGTGAGGGTTAGGTTTAGTATTAGAGTTAGCCTGAGGGTGAGGGTGAGGGTTAGGGTTAGCGCGAGTTTTATGGGTAGGGTTACGGTTAGGGTGAGGGTTAGGGTTAGTGTTAGGGTTGGGATGAGCGTTAGGCTGAGGGTTAAGGTTAGGGTTAGTGTGAGGGTTAGGGTTAGGGTTAGGGTGAGGGTTAGGGTTAGGTTTAGGTTTAGGATAAGAGTTAGGTTGAGGGTTAGGTTTAGGGTTAGTGTTAGGGTTAGGGTCAGGGTAAAGGTTAGGGTGAGGGTTAGGGTGAGGGTGAGGGTAAAGGTTAGGATGAGCGTTAGGGCGAGGGTGAGGGTTAGGTTTAGTGTGAGTGTTGGGTGAGGATTAGGGTGAGAGTTAGGGTGAGGGTAAGGGTTAGGGTGGTGGTATGGTTGAGTGTGTGTGATAGGATTATGTTGTGGGTAAGGGTTAGGGTGAGGGTTAGGGTAAAGGTTAGCGTTAGGGTGGGGGTTAGGGTTAGGGTTAGGTTGAGGGTTAGGGTTAGGGTGATGATTGTTCTGAGAGTATGTTTTAGGGTGACGGTGAGTGTTCAGGTGAGCTTGAGGGTTAGGATGAGGGTGAGGGTTAGGGTTACATTTAGGGTTAGGGAGAGGGGTAGGGTGAGCATTAGGGTTAGGATTAGGGTTAGAGTGAGGATGAGGGTGAGGGTTAGGTTGTAGGTAAGTGTTATGGTTAGGGTTAAGGTTAGGGCTAGGATGAAGTTGAGGGTTAGTGTGAGGGTGAGGGTTTCGTTTACCTTATGGTTAGGGTTAGGGTGAGGATTAGGTAGAGGGTGAGGGTTAAGCTGAGGTTAGGGTTAGGGTGAGGGTTAGGGTTAGTGTGATGACTGTTGTGAAAGTATGGTTTAGGGTGAGGGTGAGTGTTCAGGTGAGCTTGAGGGTTAGGATGAGGATGAGGGTTAGGGTTACATTTAGGGTTAGGGAGAGGTGTAGGGTGAGCATTATGGTTAGGATTAGGGTTAGAGTGAGGATGAGGATGAGTGTTAGGGTTAGGGTTAGGGTTTGGTTAGGGTGAAGTTTTGTTTTAGGTTTAGGGTTAGGATAAGTTTTATCCTGAGGGTTATGGTTAGGTTAGTGTGAAGGTTAGGTTTAGGGTTTGGGTTATGTTGTGGGCTAGGGTGAGGGTGAGGGTTAGGGTGAGGGTGTGGGTAAGGGTTTAGTTTAGGTAAGGGTTAAGGTAAGGTTAGGTTGAGGATTTGGGTGAGGTTGAGGGTTAAGTTGAGGGTTAGGGTTAGGTTTAGGGTTAGAGTTAGGGTGAGGGTGAGGGTTAGGTTTAGTATTAGAGTTAGCCTGAGGGTGAGGGTGAGGGTTATGGATAGGGTTAGTGTGATGGTTAGGGTTAAGGTTAGGGTGAATGTTAGGGTCAGGTTTAGGGATAAGATAAGGTTTAGGTTGAGGGTTAGGTTTAGGGTTAGGGTGAGGGTTAGGTTTAGGTTTAGGGTTAGGGTTAGGGTCAGGGTAAAGGTTAGGGTGAGTGTTAGGGTGAGGTTGAGGGTAAAGTTTAGGGTGACCGTTAGGGCGAGGGTGAGGGTTAGGGTTAGTGTGAGGGTTAGGTTGAGGGTTAGGGTGAGGGTTAGGGTGAGGGTAAACGGGTTAGGGTGATGGTAAGGTTGAGGGTGAGTGTTAGGATTATGTTGTGGGTAAGGGTTAGGGTGAGCGTTAGGGTACTGGTTAGGGTTAGGGTGGGGGTTAGGGTTAGGGTTAGGTTGAGGGTTAGCGTTAGGGTGATGACTGTTGTGAGAATATGGTTTAGGGTGAGGGTGAGTGTTCCGGTGAGCTTGAGGGTTAGGATGAGGTTGAGGGTTAGCGTTACATTTAGGGTTAGGGAGAGGAGTAGGGTGAGTATTAGGGTTAGGATTAGGGTTAGAGTGAGGATGAGGGTGAGGGTTAGGGTGTGGGTAAGTGTTATGGTTAGGGTTAGGGTTAGGGCTAGGGTGAGGGTGAGGGTTAGTGTGAGGGTGAGGGTTTCGTTTACCTTAGGATTAGGGTTAGGGTGAGGATTAGGTTGAGGGTGAGGGTTAAGCTGAGGTTAGGGTTAGGGTGAGGGTTAGGGTTATGGTGATGTTTAGGGTGAGGGTGACTGTTCGGTGAGGGTGAGGGTGAGGGTGAAGGTTCAGGTTAGGGTTAGGTTTAGGTTGAGGGTGATTGTGAGGGTTAGGATTAGGAATAGGGTTAGGGTTAGGGTGAGGGTGAGGGTCAGTGTGAGGGTGATAGTTAGGGTTAGGGTTAGGGTTAGGGTTTGGGTGAGGGTAAGGGATAGTGTGAAGGTTATGATTAGGGTTAGGGTTAGGGTGAGGGTAAGGGTCATGTTGAGGGTTAGGGTGAAGTTGAGGGTTAGGGTTCGGCTTAAGGTTAGGGTGAGGGCTAGGGTGAGGGTGAGGGTTAGTGTGAGGGTTAGGGTGAGGGTTTCATTTAGGTCAGGGTTAGGTTTATGGTGAGGATTAGCGTGAGAGTGAGGGTTAAGGTTAGGGTGAGGGTTAGGGTTAGGGTCAGGGTTAGGGTTTGTGTGATGTTTAGGGTGAGGGAGAGGGTTAGGGTGAGGATGAGGATGAGGGTGAGGGTGACGGTTGGGGTGAGGGTGATGGTTAGGGTGTGGTTGAGCATTAGGGTTAGGGTTAGGGTTAGGCTTATGGTGAGGGTAAGGTATAGGGTGAGGTTTATTGTGAGGATGAATGTTAGGGTTAGTGTTAGGGTTACGGTGAGGTTTAGGGTGAGGGTTAGGGTTTGGTTTAGGGTTAGTTTGAGTGTGAGGTATAGGATGAGTTTTAGTGTTAGGGTGAGGGTTAGGGTTAGGGTGAGGGTGAGGGTGAGGATTAGGGTGAGAGTATGGGTTAGGTTGAGGATTAGTGTGAGGGTGAGGGTTACGGTTAGCCTTAGGGTTAGGGTGAGGGTTAGGGTTAAGGTTAGGGATAGGATGAGGATTAGGGTTAGGGTTAGGTTTAGGGTGAGGGTTAGGCTGAGGGATAGGGTTAGGGATAGAGTGACTGTTATGTTTACTATGAGGATTAGGGTTAAGGTGAGGTATAGGTTTAGTGTGAGGTTTAGGGTTAGGGTTAGGATATGTGTTAGGGTTAGGTTGAGGGGGAGGGGGAGGGTGAGGGCTAGGGTTAGGGTTAGTGTGAGGTTTAGTGTTAGGATGAGGGTTAGGTTTAGGGTACAGGTTAGTGTTAAAGTAAGGGTTAGGGTGAGGGCTAGCAGGGTTAGGGTTAGGGTCAGGGTGAGGATTAGGTTTAGGTTGAGGTTTAGGTTTAGGGTGAGGGTTAGGTTTAGGGTGAACGTTAGGGTGATGGTGAGGATCAGGGTGAGGGTGAGGGTTAGGTTTAGATTTAGGGTTAGGGTGAGTGTTAGGGTTAGGGTTAGGTTTAGGGTGAGAGTTAGGGTCAGGTGTCATGATACAATTAGAGTGAGGTTTAGGGTTAGTGTGAAGGTTAGGGTTAGGGTTAGTGTGAGGATAATGTTTAGGGTGAGGGTTAGTTTGAGGGTGAGGGTTAGGGTGAGCGTTAGGGTTAGGTTCAGTGTAAGGGTTAGGGTTAAGGTGATGTTTAGGGTCAGGTTGAGGGTTACTGTGAGGGTGAGGTTGAGGTTGAGGGTGAGGAGTAGGATGAGGGTGAGGGTGAGGTTAGTTTAGGATTAAGGTTAGAGTTAGGATTAGGCTGAGGGTGAGGGGGAAAGTGAGGGTGAGGGTTAGGGTTAGGGCTAGGGTGAGGGTTAGGGTTTTTGTGAGGGTTAGTGTGATGGTGAGGGTCAGCGTGAGGGTGAGGGTTAGAATGAGGGTGAGGGTATGGTTGAGGGTAAGTGTTAGGATTAGGGTTAGGGTGAGTTTTAGGGTTAGGGTTAGAATTATTGTTAGGGTTAGGATTAGGGTTAGGATGAGGGTGAGGGTTATTGTTAGAGTTAGGGTTAGTGTTAGGGTGAGGGTGGGGTTGACGGTTAGGGTTAGGATTAGGGTTATGGTTAGGTTAAGGCTGAGGAAGGGGAGGTTGAGAGTGAAGTTTAGAGTTAAAGTTAGGATTAGGTTGAGGGCTTGTGTGAGGGTGGGGGTTTCGGTTAAGTAAAGGTTAGGGTTAGGGTGAGGATTAGGGTGAGGATGAGGATTAAGCTGAGGTTAGGTTCAGGGTCAGGGTTAGGGTTAGAGTGAGGCTTAGGGTTAGGGTGAGGGTGAGGGTGACGGTTAGGGTGAGGGTGAGGGTGAGGGTTAGGATTAGAGTTAGGTTTAGGGTGAGTGTGAAGTTTAGGATTAGGAATAGGATTAGGATTAGGGTTAAGCTGAAGGTGAGGGTCAGGTTGAGGGTGAAGGTTAGGGTCAGGGTTAGGGTTAGGATTAGAGTGAGGGTTACGGTTAGTGTGAGGGTTTTGGTTAGGGTTAGGTTGAGGGTTAGTGTTAGGGTGAGAATAAGGGTTTGGGTGTGGGTTAGGGTGAGTGTGAGTGTATGGATAGGGTTTGTGTTAGGGTTAGGGTGAGGGTTAGGGTTTGGGTGATGTTTAGAATGAGGGTGATGGTTAGGGTGAGGATGATGGTTCAGTTGAGGGTGAGAGTTCCTTTGAGGGTGAGGGTTAGGGTGTGGGTGAGGATTAGGGTTAGGGTGAGCTTTAGCATTAGGGGTAGGGTTAGTGTTAGGTTGAGGGTTAGGGTTAGCATTAGGGTTAGGATGAGGGGTAGGGAGAGGGTAGGGTTAGATTTAGGGTAGTTTTAGAGTGAGTGTGAGGGTTAGGTTGAGGCTGAGGGTGAAGGTTAGGGTTAGGTTTAGGATGAGGGTTAGGCTGACGGTTAGGTTTAGGCTTAGGGTTAGGGTAAGGTTTAGGGTGACGGGGAGGGTTAGCTTTAGAATTAGGGTTAGGGTTAGTGTGATCGTTAGGGTTACGGTTAGAGTGAGGGTTAAGGTGAGGATTAGGGTTAGTGTTGGGGTGAAGGTTAGGGTGAGGTTTAGGTTTAGAGTTAGGGTTAGTGTGAGGATAAGGGTTAAGCAGAGGGTAAGGGTGAGGGGGAGGATGATGGTGAGGGTTAGGGTGAGGGTGATGGTTACGGTTAGGTTTAGATTTAGGGTGAGAGTGAGGTTAAGGGTTAGGTTTTGGATTAGAGTTAGGCTTAGGCTGAGGGTGAGGCTGAGGGTCAGGGTGAGGGTTAAGGCTAGGGTGAGTGTTAGGGTTAGGGTTAGGGTTAAGGTTAGGGTGAGGGTTAGGGTTAGGGTTAGGATTAGGATGATGGTTAAGCTAAGGGTTAGGTTTAGGTTTAGGGTGAGGGTAAGGTTTAGGGTGAGGTTTATGGTGAGGGTGAGGGTTAGGAATAGTCTTAGGTTTAGGGTGAGGGTTAGGGTTAGGGAAAGGTTTAGGGCTGAGTGAGGGTTAGGGTGAGGGAAAGGGTTAGGGTGAGAGTTAGGGTAAGGGTGCGGATAGGGTTATGGTGAGGGTAAGGTTTAGGGCAAGTTTTCGGGTGAGGTTGAGGGTTAATGTTAGCATTAGGGTTACGGTGAGCATGAGGGTTATGGTTAGGTTGAGGGCTAGTGTTAGGTGAGGGTTAGGGTGAGGGTGAGGTTTCTGTTGAGAATTAGAGTTAGGGTGAGGGTTAGGGATAGGCTTAGTGTGAGCTTAAGTGTTAGGGGCAGGGTTAGGGTGAGGGTGAAGGTTAGGGTTAGGGTGAGGGTTAAGGTTAGGGTTTTGGTTTGGGGGAGGGCTAGGTTGAGCCGTAGGTTTAGGGTTAGGTTTAGTTTGCAGGTTAGGGTGAGGGTAAGGTTTAGGTTGAGGTTTAGGGTGAGGGTGAGGTTTAGGGTTAGGGTGAGGTTAGGGTGAGGGTTAGGGTTAGGGTTAGGGATAGGGTGATGATAAGGGTTAGTGTGATGGTTAGGGTAAGGTTGAGGATTAGGGTTAGTGTGAGGATAAAGGTTAGGTTGAGGGTTAAGGTGAGAGTGAGGGTTAGGTTTAGGTTGAGGTTATGGGTTAAGGTTATGGTTAGGGTGAGGTTTACAGTGCGCCGTAGGTTTAGGGTTAGGGTTAGTTGGCAGGTTAGGGTGAGGGTAAGGTTTAGGGTGAGGTTTAGCGTGAGGGTAAGAGTTAAGGTTGGAGTGAGGTTAAGGATTAGGGTGAGGGTTAGGGTTAGGGTTAGTGATATGGTGAGGATTAGGGTTAGTGTGAGGGTTAGGGTGAGGTTTAGGATTAGGTTCATTGTGAGGAGAAGAGTTAGGGTGAGGGTTAGGGTGAGGGTGAGGTGTTGGGTTAGCATTAGGGATAGGGTGAGCGTTAGGGTGAGGGTTAGGTTTAGGGTGAGGGTAGGGTTAGGTTAAGGCTGAGGGTTAGGGTTAGGTTGATATTTATGGTGAAGGTGAGTGTTAGGGTGAGGGTGGGGGTAAAGGTTAGGTTAAGGGTTAGGGTTAGGGTGAGGGTGAGGGTGAGGATGAGGGTTAGGTTTAGGATTAGGGTTAGGGTTTTGCTTAGTGTTAATGTTAGTGTGAGGATGTGGGTTCAGGTGATGGTGAGGATTAGGGTGTGTGTGAGGGTTAGGGTTAGGCTGAGGATTAGGGTTAGGGTTAGGATTATGGTGAGGTTAAGAGTTAGGGTGAGGTTTACGGTGAAGGTGATGGTTAGGGTTAGCATTAGAGTTAGGATGATGGTTAGGGTGAGGGTGAGGTTTAGGGTTAGGGCTAGGGTGAGTTTGAAGGTGAGGGTGAGATTTAGTGTTAGGATTAGTGTTAGGGTTATGGTTAGAGTGAGGTTGAGGGTTTTGGTTAGGGTGAGGGTTAGGGTGAGGGTTATGTTTAGGGTGAGGGTTAGGGTTAGGTTGAGGGTTAGGGTTAGGGTGAAGTTTAGCGTTAGGGTGATGTTTATTGTGAGGGTGACTGTTAGGGTGAGGGTGAGTTTCAGGGTCAGGGTGAGGGTTTGGTTGATCGTGAGGGTTAAGCTGTGGTTGAGAGTTAGGGTTAGAGTGAGGTAGGGTGACGGTGAGTGTTAGGGTGCGGGTTAGATTTAGTGTTAGGGTTAATGTGATGTGAGGGTGAGCGTGAGGGTGACGGTTAGGGTGAGGGTGATTGTGAGGGTTAGGTTTAGGATTAGGGTTAGGGTGAGTTTTAGGGTTAGGGTTAGGGTTAGTGTGAGGATAAGGGTTAGGGTGAGACTGAAGGTTAGGGTTAGCGTTACGGTTAAGGTGAGATTTAGGGTGAGGGTTAGGGTCAGGGTTAGGGTTAGGGTTCGGGTGAGGGTTCGGGTTAGGGTGTGTGTTACAGTGTGGGTGAAGTTTAGGGTTAGGGTGATCGTTAAGGTGATGTTGAGTGTTAGGGTGAGAGTGAGTGTTAGGGTTACGGTGAGCGTTAGGGTTAGGGTTAGGGTTAGGCGAAATGTGAGGATTAGGGTTAGAGTTAGGGTTATGGTGAGGGTACGGGTTAGGGTGACGTTTGTGGTGAGGGTGAGGGTTAGGGTTAGCGTTAGGGTTAGGGTGAGGTTTAGGGTGGGGCTTAGGGTTAGGGTGAGGGTGCCTGATAGGGTTAAGGTTAGGGTGAGGTTAAGGTTTGGGTGAGGGCTAGGGATATGGTTAGGGTTTGGGTGAGGGTCAGAGTTAGCGGTAGGGTTAGAGTTAGGGAGAGGGTGAGGGTTAGAGTTAGGGTTAGGATTAGGTATACGGTTAGGCTGAGGGTGAGGCTTAGGTTTAGCGTGAGGGTTAGGGTTAGGTTTAGGGTTAGGGTTAGGTTGAGGGTTAGGGTTAGGTTTAGGATGAGGGTTTGGCTGAGGGTTAGGTTTAGGGTTAGGGTGAGGGTTAGTGTTAGTGTGATGGTTAGGGTTAGGGTTTTGTTTACGGTGAGAGTGAGGGTTAGGGTTAGGTTTAGGATGAGGTGAGCGATAGGTTGAGGGTTTGGGTTAGGTTTAGTATTAGGGTGATACTTAGGGTGAGGGTTAGTGTTAGGTTTAGGGTTTGGGTGAGGGTTAGGGTTAGGGTTAGAGTTCGGATGA
Source organism: Dipodomys merriami (assembly GCF_024711535.1). Lineage (NCBI taxonomy): Eukaryota > Metazoa > Chordata > Mammalia > Rodentia > Heteromyidae > Dipodomys > Dipodomys merriami. The sequence continues at coordinate 432,358 of NW_027206368.1, forward strand.
GGGTGAGGTTGAGGGTTAGCGTTTGAATTAGGGTTAGGTTTAGGGTTATGCTGAGGGTGAGGTTGAAGGTGAGGGTGAGTTTTAGGGTTTGGGTGAGGGTTAGGGTTATGGTTAGGGTTAAGGTGAGGGTGAGGGTTAGGTTTAGGGTTAGGGTTAGGATGAGGGGTAGGCTGAGTGTTAGGTTTAGGCTTAGGGTGAGTGTAAGGGTTAGGGTGATGGTGAGGGATAGGTTTAGGATTCAGGTTAGGGTTAGGGTGATGGTTAGGGTTAGGCTTAGACTTAGGGTGAAGGTTAAGGTGAGGGGTAGGGTTAGGGTTAGTGTTAGGGTGAGGATTAGGGTTAGGGTGAGGGTAAGGGTGAGGGGTAGGTTTAGGTTTAGGGTTAGTGTGAGGGTAAGGGTTAGGGAGAAGGTTAAGGTGAGGGTGAGGATGAGGGTGAGGGTTAGTGTGAGGGTGAAGTTAGGGTTAGGTTTAGAGTTAAGATGAGAGTGAGGGTGAGGATTAGGTTTTGGATTAGGGTTAGGTTTAGGTTTACTCTGAGGGTGAGGATAAGGGTGAGGGTGAGTTTGAGAGTTAGGTTGAGAGTTAGGGTTAGGGTTAGGGTTAATGTTAGGGTGAGGGATAGGGTTAGGGTTAGGGTTTGGATCAGGATTAGGCTGAGGGTTAGGATTAGTGTTAGGGTGAGGATAAGGGTTAGGGTGAGGGTTATGGTGAGGGTGAGGGTTAGGGTTAGCTTAGGGTTAGGGTGAGGGTTAGGGTGAGTTTTAGGGTGAGGGTTAGGGTGAGGGTTAGTGTTAGGGTTAGGGATAGGGTTGGGTGAGGGAAAGTGTTAGGGTGAGGGTTAGTGTGGGGATGAAAGATATGGTTATGGTGAGGGTAAGGGTTAGGGCGAGGTTTAGGGTGAAGTTGAGGGTTAATGTTAACATTAGGGTTATGGTGAGTGTGAGGTTTAGCGTGAGGGTTATGGTTAGAGTTAGGTTTAGGGTGAGGGTTAGGCTGAGGGGTAGGGTTAGGGTTAGGGTTAGGGTGAGGCTTACTGTGAAGGGTAGGGTTAGGGTGAGGGTGAGGGTTAGTGTTAGGGTTAAGGTGAGGTTGAGGGTGAGGGTAAGTGTTAGGGTGAGTGTTAGGTTGAGGTTAAGGTTTAGGTTTAGGATTAGGGTTAGGGTTAGGTTTAGGGTAAGGGTTAGGGTTAAGTTTAGGGTAAGGGTGTGGGTGAGGGTGATGGTTAGGGTTAGGGTTAGTGCCGCGGACCGGGTTCTGTCGGGACGACGAAGGATACCTAGGGGAGGAACCTGGAATAGGACGGGGAGATGGCAAACAGACAACTCACACACATTAGGAGTGGATGCTGAGTGCTGAGTGCTGAGTGCGATTTAATGCAGAGGATAACAAACTTTTATAGCAAAAGTCTCCATAAGAAAGGGCAAAAGGTTACATAATCTTGCTGCAGGGCTTCATTCTTGGGCGGTCACCAGCTGGTCGCCTGAAAGGGCAAAAGGTTACACAACCTTGCTGCAGGGCTTCGTCCTTGGGTGGTCACCAACTGGTCGCCTGATAGGCACTTGTTTCCAGCTTTACCTCTATTTTTAAGAAATACAATTGGTTTCGATGATTGTCACCAATTAACCACTACTTTTTTCTATAGAGGCCTTAACTGTCCCATTAAGATCTTTCCTGTTCCTTCTTTAATAGTAAGGTCAGGGAGGCCTAGATCTATACTTTTTTCTATAGAGGCCTTAACTGTCCCATTAAGATCTTTCCTGTTCCTTCTTTAATAGTAAGCACCAAGGAGACTTAGATTTAGCAAGTCTCTTAGTAAATGAGGAAGTTCTTTCTCCTAAGTAGTTATCTCAGCAATTGCCATACATTCTTTCTGTTCTAGCCGCGCCTACAACTTTTTGTAAATCTCTTACAATTCCTTCTGGAGTGACTTTGTGAAACCCCCAATACTTTTATATTTACTTATAACTTGTCTACTAGCCTCCATAAGAGGGGTTTCAGGGTAGCACTGAACTCTGGTGAGTTAGTCATATTTTTAAGACACTCATCAGATATTGGAGTCGTCAACACTCTTAAGAAAGAGCTTTGAATAAGGGAACGTTGACAATGAGTAAGTACAATGAGCAGTAGAAACAGTAAAAGATTAATAGGCACTCTTATGAGGAAAAGATAGGCAGAAACACATCTTTTCCAGGGGTTTTTGCCAGCCTTTTCCCAGGAGTAGGCCTCTTAGAAACCCTATTCTCCGAGGTAGACTTCAGTGAAGTCCCAAAACTTGGAGATAGGTTTCTGTAAAGCCCCATTCTCTGAGGTAGACTTCGGTGAAGTCCCAAAACTCAGAGATGGGTCTCGAGGCCCCTATCATGGTCTGATAGATGGTTTCCCATGCTAAGCAGACTCTACTGGGGTCGGCGTGGCAGGTTAGGATTAATTGCTAGGGTTAGGGTTAGCCTGAGTGTGGGGGTGAGGGTTAGGGTTAGGGTTAGGTTTAGGTTTAGGGTTATGGTGAGGGTGAGGGTTAGAGTTAGGGTGTTGATTAGGGTGAGTGTTAGGGTGACTGTGAGGGTTAGGGTTAGGGTGAGGGTTAGGTTTAGAGTGAGTGATAGGGTTATGGTTAGGGTTAGGGTGAGGGTGAGGGTGTGGGATTGGGTGAAGGTTAAGTTTAGGGTTTGGGTTTAGGTTAGGTTGAGGGTTAGGCTGAGTGTTAGGTTTAGGGTTAGGGTGAGGATAAGGGTTAGGGTGAGGGTGAGGTTTAGGATTAGGATTAGGGTTAGTTTTAGGGTGAGGGTACGGGATAGGGCTAGGGTTAGGTTTAGAGTTAGGGTGAGGGAGAGAGTAAGGGTTAGGTTTTGTATTAGGGTTAGGTTTAGGGTTAAGCTGAGGGTGAGGTTGAGGGTGAAGGTGACGGTTAGGGTGAGGGTTAGGTTTAGGGTTAGGATGAGGGTTAGGCTGAGGTTTAGGGTTAGGGTTCGTTAAGGGTAAGGGTTAGGGTGAGACTGATGTTAGGCTTTGGCTTAGGGTTAGGGTGCCGGTTAGGGTGAGGTTTAGTGTTAGTGTTAGGGTTAGGGTTAGAGTGAGGGTTAGGGTGAGGGTAAGGGTTAGGGTTAGGGTTAGGTTGATGTTGATGGATAATGTTAAAGTGAGGGTAAGGGTTAGGGCGAGGTTTAGGGTGAGGCTGAGGGTTAATGTTAGCATAAGGGGTATGGTGAGGGTGATTGTTAGGGTGAGGGTTAGAGTTAGGGTTAGGGATAGGGTGAGGATTAAGGTTAGGGTTAGGTTTACAGTGAGGGTTAGGCTGAGGGGTAGGGTTAGGGTTAGTGTTAGGGTGAGGGTTAGGGAGTGGGTTAATGTTAGGGTTAGGGTTAGGGTGAGGTTGAGGGTGAGGGTTAGGGTTAAGGTGAGGGTTATGGAGAGGTTGAGGTTTAGGGTTAGCCTTAGGGTTAGTCTTAGGTTTAGGGTTAGCGTGAGGGTGAGGTCTAGTGTTAGTATTAGGGTTAGGGTTAGGGTTAGGGTGAGGATGAGGTTTAGAGTGAGGGTAAGGGTTAGGGCAAGGTTTAGGGTGAGGTTGAAGATTAATGTTGGCATTAGGGTTACTGGGAGGGTGAGGGTTAGGGTGAGTGTTATGGTTATGCTTAGGGATACAGTGAGGATTAGGGTTAGGGTTAGGTTTAGGGTGAGGGTAAGGCTGAGGGCTAGGGTTAGGTTTAGCGTTACAGTGAGGGTTAGGGTTAGGGTGAGGGTTAGGATTAGGGTTAGGTTCAGGTTGAGGTTGATAGTGAGGGTAACGGTTATGTTGAGGGTTAGAGTGAGGTTGAGGTTTAGGGTTAGCATTAGGGTTAGGGTTAGGGTTAGGGTGAGGATTAGGGTTAGGCTTACGGTTAGGGTAAGGGTTAGGGTTAGGGTGAGGGTTAGGGTTAGGGTGATTTTTAGGGTGACGGTGAGGGTTAGGGTGAGGGTGAGGTTGAGCGTGAGGGTTAGGTTGAGGATGAGGGTGAGTGTGAGGGTGACGGTGAGGGTTACCATTAGGGTTAGGTTTAGGGTGAGGGTAAGAGTTAGGGTTAGCTTAGGGTTAGTGTAAGTGTTAGGCTGAGGGTGAAGGTTAGGGTGAGGGTTAGGGTTAGGTTTAGGGTGAGGGTTAGGGGTAGTGTGAGGGTTATTGTTAGGGTGAGTTTGAGGGTCAGGGTGAGGTTGAGGGTGAGGGTTAGGGTTACGGTTATATTTAGGGTGAGGTGAGGGTGAGGGTTAGGTTTAGGGTGAGCGTTAGGGTTTGGTTTAGGGTTAATATTTCGGTTAGGGTAAGGGTGAGGGTAAGGATTACATTGAGAGTTATTTTGCGGGTGAGTGTTAGGGTTAGGGTGAGGGTAAGGGTTAGGGTGAGGGTTATTGTGAGGGTTTGGGTTCGGGTTAGCATTAGGGTTAGTTTGAGTGTGAGGGTTTGGGTGAGGGTTAGGGTTAAGGTTAGTGATAGCGTGAGGATTAGGGTTAGTGTGAGGGTGAGGGTCTGGGTAAGGGTTAGGGTTAGATTTAGGGTGAGGGTGAGTGTGAGCATTAGAATTAAGATTAGGGTTAGGGTTAGAGTTAGGTGAGATTGAGGGTGAGGGTTAGGGTTTGGGATAGAATTAGCGTGAGGGTGAGCATGAGGTTTAGGTTTAAGATTAGGGTTAGGGTTATGGTGAGGGTTAGGGTGAGGGTGAGAGTGAGGCTTAGGCTTAGAGTTAGGGTGAAGTTTAGGTTTACGGTGAGGGCTACGGTGCGGGTGCGTTTTAGGGTGAGTGTGCGGGTGAGGTTGAGGTTTTCGGTTAGGTAAGGGTTATGTTTAGGGTTAGGGTGAGGATTAGGGTGAGGGTGAGGGTTAGGGTTATGGTGAGGGTTACGGTTAGGGTTAGGTTGAGGCTGAGGGTTAGGTATAGGGTAAGGGTTAGGGTTAGTTTGAGGCTGAGGGTGAGGTATAGCGTAAGGGTTAGGGTTATGGTGAGGGTTAGGGTTAGGGTGAGTGTTAGGGTGAGGGTGAGGTTTAGGGTTAGGTTTAGGGTGAGGTTTAGGGTTAATGTTAGGGTTAGTGTAAGGGTTAGAGTTAGGGTGAAGATTAGATTTAGAGTTAGGATTAGGGTTAGGGTAAGGGTTAGGGTGAGGGTGAGTGTGAGGGTTTCGGTTATGTAAGAGTTAGGGTTAGGGTTAGGGTGAGGATTAGGGTGAGGGAGAGGGTTATGGTTAGGGTTAGGTTTAGGGTGAGGTTAAGTGTTAGGGTGAGGGTGAGGGTGAGGGTGAGTGTTAGGGTTAGGGTGAGTGTGAGTGTGAGTGTGAGGGTGAGGGTGAGGGTTTCGTTTAGGTAAGGTTTAGGGTTAGGGTTAGGGTCAGGATTAGGGTGAAAGTGAGGTTTAGGTTGAGGGTTAGGGTTAGGGTGAGGGTTAGGTTTAGGTTTGAGGTGAGGTTTAGGGTGACGTTGAGAGTTAGGATGAGGTTGAGGGTTAGGATTATGGTTAGGGTGAGGGTTAGGTTTAGGGTGAGGGTTAGGGTGAGGGTTAGGGTTAAGGTTAGGGAGAGGGTTAGGGTTAGGGTGAGGGTTAGGGTTAGTTTGAGTTTTAGGGTGAAGTTGAGTTTGAGGTTGAGGCTTAGGGTGAGGGTGATGGTGACGGTGAGGGTTAGTGTTAGGATTCGGGTTAGGGTTAGGGTGATAGTTAAGGTTAGGTTTAGGGTTAGGGTGAGGTTGATGGTGAGGATGAGGGTTAGGTTTAGGGTTAGGTTTAGGATTAGGGTGAGATTTAGGGGAAGGGTTAGGGTTAAGGTGAGGGTTAGATTTAGGGTTAGGGTGAGGGTTAGGGTTAGGGTTAGGTTTAGGGTGAGTTTAAGTATTAGGGTGAGTGTGAGTGTGAGTGTGAGGGTTAGGTTTAGAATTAGGGTTTGGTTTAGGGTTAGGCTATGGTTGAAAGTATGAGTGAGGCTCACCCTAGCACTCACGGCTAGGGTTAGGTTGAAGGTTAGGATGCTGGGTAGATTTAGGGTTAGAATTAGGGTGAGGGTTAGGTTTAGTGTGAGGGTTAGGGTTAGGGTTAGCGTTAGGGTGATGGTAAGTGTTAGAGTGTGGGTTAGGGTGAGAGTGAGGGTTAGGCTGATGTTTAAGGTGAAGGTCGAAGTTAGAGAGAGTGAGAGGTTTCGGGTGAGGGTGAGGGTTAGGGTGTGGGTGAGGGTGAGGGTTAGGGTGAGGGTAAGGGTTAGGGTGATGTTTAGGGTGAGTGTGAGCTTTAGGGTGAGAGTTAGGGTTCAGGGAAGGGGAATTGTTAGGGTGTAGGTGAGGGTTAGGCTAAGGGTGAGGCTTAGGGTGACCGGGATGGTTAAGGTTCAGGGGAGGATTAGGGTTCGGGTTAGTCTTTGGGTTCGGGTTCGGGTTAGGGTTAGGGTGAGTGTTAGGGTGAGCGATAGGATTAGTGTTAGGATGAGATTTAGACTTACGGTGAGGGTTACGTTTAGGGATAGGGTTAGGGTTAGAGTGAGGATAAGGTTTAGGGTGAGGGTTAGTGTGAGACTGAGGGTTAGGGCTAGGCTTAGGATTAGGGTGAGGGTTAGGGTTAGGGTTAGGTTTCGGTGAGGGTTAGGGTGAGTGAAAGGGTTAGGGTGAGGGTTAGGTTGAGGTTGAGGGATAGGGTTATGGTGAGGGTAAGGGTTAGGGCGACGGTTAGGGTGAGGTTGAGGGTTAGGGTTAGCATTAGTGTTAGGGTGAGGGTGAGCGTTAGGGTGACGGTGAGGGGTAGGCTGAGGGGTAGGGTTAAGGTTAGGGTTAGGGTGATGGTTACATTTAGGGTTAGGGTGAGGGCGAGTGTTAGGGTAATGGTTAGGGTCAGGGTTAGGGTGAGGGTGAGGGTTAGGGTTAGCATTAGGGTTAGGATCAGATTGAGTGTTAGGGTTTGGGTTAGGTTGAGGTTGAGGGTTAGGGTTAGCATTAGGGTTACGGTTAGGTTTAGGGTGCAGGTTAGGTTTAGGTTTAGAGTGAGGGTGAGGGTCAGGGTTAGGGTTAGGATTAGGTTTAGGGTTAGGGTGAAGCTGAGGGTGAGGTTGAGGGTGAGGGTGAGCGTGAAGGTGAGGGTTAAGTTTAGCGTTAAGTTTAGGGTGAGGTCTAGGGTGAGGGTGAGGGCTAGGGTGAGGGTTAGTGTGAGGGTTATGGTTAGTGTTAGGTGAGGGTTAGGGTTAGGGTTAGTGTAAGGATAAGGGTTAGGTTGAGGATTAGGGTGAGAGTGAGTGTTAGGGTTAGATTAAGGGTTAAGGTGAGGGTTAAGGTAAGGGTTAGGGTTAGGAATAGAGTGAGGGTGAGAGTTAAAGTTAGGTTTAGTGTGAGGGTTAGGGTTGGGGTGAGGGTTAGGGTTAGGGTTAGAGGTAGAGTTAGGGTTAGGTTGAGCGGTAGGATGAGGGTGAGGGTTAGGGTTAGCGTTAGTTTTAGGGTGAGGTTTAGGGTGAGAGTTGAGTGTTAGGGTTAGGGTTAGGGTGAGAGTGTGGGTTAGGGTTAGTTTGAGGGTGAGGGTCTTGTGTTAGGGTTAGGGTTAGGCTTAGATTTAGGATGAGGGTGATGGTGAGGGTTAGAATTAGGATTAGGGTTAGGGTTAGAGTTAGGTGAGAGTGAGGATGAATGTTAGGGTTTGGGTTAGAATTAGGGTGAGGGTGAGCATGACGGTTAGGGTTAGGATTAGGGTTAGAATTATGGTTAGGGTTAGGGTGAGAGTGAGGGTGAGGCTTAGGGTTAGGTTTAGGGTTAGGGTCAGTGTGAGGATCAGGGTTAGGGTGAGAATTAGGGTGAGGGTGAGAAGGAGGGTGAGGGTTAGGGTGAGCTTTAACGTTAGGGTTAGGGTGAGGGTTAGGGTGAATTTTAGGGTTACGGTGAGGGTTAGGGTTAGAGTTAGGTTGAGGCTAAGGTTTAGGCTGAGGATTAGGGTAGGTTTAGTGTGAGGTTTAGGTTTAGGGTGAGGGCTATGGTGAGGGTGAGTGTTAGGGTGAGTGTGAGGGTGAGATTGAGGGTTTTGGTTAGGTAAGGGTTAGGGTTAGGGTTAGGGTGAGGATTAGGGTGAGGATGAGGTTTAGGTTGAGTGTTAGGTTGAGGGTGAGGGTTAGGATGAGGGTGAGGGTGAGGGAGAGCATGAGGGTTCGGGTGAGTGTGAGAGTTCGGGTGAGGTTGAGGGTTCGGGTGTGGGTCAGGTTTAGGTTTAGGGTGAGGGTTAGGGTGACGGTGAGGGTTAGGGTGAGGGTGAGGTTTAGGATTGGGGTTAGGGTGAGGGTTAGGTTTAGGGTGAGTGTTAGGATGAGGGGTAGGGTTAGGGTTAGGCAGAGTGTTAGGGTTAGGGTGAAGATTAGGGTTAGTTTGAGGGTTAGGGTGAAGGTGAGTTTGAGGTTGAGGGTTAGGGTGAGGGTGATGGTGACGGTGAGGGTTAGAGTTAGGATTCGCGTTAGGGTTAGGTTGAGAGTTAGGGTTAGGGTTAGGTTTAGGATGAGGATGAGGGTGAGGGTGAGGGTTAGGGTTAGGGTTAGGTTTAGGATTAGGTTTACGTTTAGGGTAAGGGTTAGGGTTAGGGTTAGGGTGAGGGTTAGGTTTAGGATTAGGGTGAGGGTTAAGGTTAGGGTTATGTTTAGAGTGAGGGTTAGGGTTAGGATTAGGGCGAGGGTGAGGGTTAGGTTGAGGGGTAGGGTTAGGGATAGGGTAAGGGTTAGGGATAGGGTGAGGGTTAGGTTTAGGGTTAGGATTAGGGTGAGGGTGAGGGTGAGGGTTAGGGTTAGGGTTAGGGTCAGGGTTAGGTTTAGGGTGAGGGTTAGTTTTAGGTTTAGGTTTAGGGTGAGGGTGATGCTGAGGGTTAGGTTTAGGGTTAGGATTAGGGTGAGGGTGAGGGTTAGGGTTAGGGTTAGGGTCAGGGTTAGGTTTAGGGTGAGGGTTAGTTTTAGGTTTAGGTTTAGGGTGAGGGTGATGCTGAGGGCTAGGGTTAGGGTTAGTGTGAGGATAAAGTTTAGGGTGAGGATTAGGGTGAGGGTGAGTGTTAGGGTTAGCATAAGTTTTAGGGTGAGGGTTAGGGTTAGTGTTAGGGTTAGGGTAAGGGTTAGGGTTAGGGTAAGGTTTAGTGTTAGGTTTAGGGTTAGGGTCATGGTTAGGGTTAGGGTCAGGGTAAGGCTTAGGGTTAGGGTTAGGGTGAGGGTTAGGGTTAAGTTTTGGGTTAGGATAAGGTTAGGTTAGCGTTAGGGTTAGGGTTAGGGTGATGTTTAGGATGATGTTGAGGGTTAGGGTGAGGGTGAGGTTGAGCGTGAGAGTTAGGTGAGTGGGAGGGTGATGGTGAGGGTTAGGGTTAGGGTTAAGTTTAGGGTGAGAATAAGTGTTATTGTTAGGATTAGGATTAGGGTAAGGGTTAGGCTGAGGGTAGGGTGAGGGTGAGGTTTTCAGTTAGGGAAGGGTTAGGGTTAGGTTTAGGGTGATGATTAGGGTGAGGGTGAAGTTTAGGGTTAGAGTTAGGATTAGGGTGAGGGATAAGCTTAGGGTTAGGATAAGGGTTAGGCTTAGTGTGAGAGTTACAGTTAGGGTTAGGGTTAGTGTGAGGATTAGGTTTAGGGTTAGTGTCAGTGTGAGGATAAGGGTAAGGGTGAGGGTTAGGGTGAGAGTGAGGGTTAGGGTTAGCGTTAGGTTTAGGGTGAGGGATAAGGTGAGGGTTAGGGTTAGTATGAGGGTGAGGCTTAGAGTTAGGTTTAGGGTAAGGGTCAGGGTTAGGGTGAGGTTTAGGATAGGGTTTGGGTGAGGGTGTGGGTTTGGGTGAGGGTGAGTTTTAGGGTGTGGGTGACGGTTAGGGTTACGGTGAGGATTAGGGTTAGGGTTAGGGTTAGGTTTATGGTGAGGGTAAAGGTTAGGATGAGGTTTAGGGTGAGGGTGAGCTTTAGGGATAGCGTTAGATTTAGGGTGAGGGTTAGGGTGAGGGTTAGGATCCAGGTTAGGTTAGGTGAGGGTGAGGGTTAGAGTTAGGTTTAGGGTTAGGTTTAGGGTGAGGGTAAGGTTTAGGGTGAGCATTAGGGTGAGGGTGAGGGTTAGGGTTAGGTTGAGGGTTAGGGTGAGCATTAGGGTGAGGGTTAGGTTTATGTTTAGGGTTAGTGTGAGGGTTAGGGTGAGGTTTAGTGTTAGTGTTAGGATTAGGGTTACTGTAAGGGTTATGGTGAGGGTAAGGGTTAGAGTGAGGTTTAGGATGAAGGTGAGGGTTAGGGATAGCATTAGGGTTAAGGATAGGTTTAGGGTGAGAGTTAGGGTTAGGGTTAGGGTTATGGTGAGGGTTAGGGTTAGCGTTAGGGTGACGGTGATTTTAAGGTTCAGGGTGAGGACTAGGGTTAGGGTTAGGTTTAGGTTAAGGTTTAGGTTTAGAGTGAGGGTGAGAGTGAGAGTTAGGTTTAGGATTCGGCTTAGGTGTAGGGTAAGGCTTAGGGTGAGGTTGAGGGTGTGTGTCAGAGTTACGATTAAGGTGAGGGTCAGGGTTATCGTTATGGTTAGGGTGAGGGTGAGGGTGAGGGTGAGGGTTAGGGTGAGGCTGAGGGTGAGGTTGAGGGTTAGGGTTTGTTTGAGGGTTAGGGTTAGAGTTAGGATGAGGGTAAGGGTTAGGGTGACGGTTAGGGTCAGGGTGAGGGTTAGGGTTAAGCTTAGGGTTAGGGTGAGGGGTAGGGTGAGGGTTAGTGTTAATGTTTGGGTTACGGTTATGGTGAGGGTTAAGGTGAGTGTAAGGGTTGGGGTGAGCGTTTGGGTGAGGGTGATGGATAGGCTGCAGGTGAGGGGAAGGGTTAGGGCGTGGTTTAGGGTGAGGCTGAGTGTTAACATTAGCATTGGGGTGACGGTGAGTGTGAGGATTACGGTGAGATTTAGGGTTATGGTTAGGGATAAGGTGAGGATTAGGGTTAGGGTTAGGTTTCGGGTGAGGATTAGGTTGAGGGGTAGGGTTAGGGTTAGAGTTAGGGTGAGGGTTAGGGTGAGGGTAAGTGTTAGGGTGAGCGTTAGGGTTAGGTTGAGGTTTAGGGTTATGGTGAGGGTGAGGGTGAGGTTGGGGGTGAGGTTGAGGTTGAGGGTTATGGTTAGGGTTAGTTTTAGGGTGAGGGCTAGTGTGAGGATGAGGGTTAGGGTGAGGTTTAGGGTAGGGTGAGGGTGAGTGTGAGGGTTTGGTTTAATGTGAGTTTTAGAGTGTGGGTGACAGTTAGGTTTAGGGTGAGGGTTAAGGTGACGTTGAGGGTTAGGGTGAGGGTGAGGGTTAGGGTTAAGGTGAGGATTAGTGTTAGGTTTGGTGTTAGTGTTATGGTGAGGGTAAAGGTTAGGATGAGTTTTAGGGTGATGTTGAGGTTTAGGAATAGCGTTAGAGTTAGGGTGAGGGTTAGGGTGAGGGTTAGATTGGGGTGAGGGTGAGGGTTAGAGTTAGGTTTATGGTAAGGGTTAGGGTGAGGGTAAGGTTTTGGGTGAGAGTTAGGGTGAGGGTGAGGGTTAGAGTTAGGTTGAGGGTTAGGGTGAGCTTTAGGGTGAGGGTTTGGTTTAGGTTTAGCGTTAGGGTGAGGGTTATGGTGAGGTTTAGTGTTAGTGTTAGGTTTAGGTTTAGGGCTTGGGTTAGGGTGTTGGTAAGGGTTAGAGTGAGGGTTAGGGTGAGGTTTAGTGTTAGTGTTAGGTTTAGGTTTAGGGCTTGGGTTAGGGTGTTGGTAAGGGTTAGAGTGAGGGTTAGGGTGAGGGTAAGGGTTAGAGTGAGGGTTAATTTTAGGGTGACGGTGAGGGTAAGGGTTAGTTTGAGGGCTAGTGTTAGGGTTAGGGTAAGGTTTAGGTTTAGGTTGAGGGTGAGGGTTAGGGTTAGGGTTATGGTTTGTTTGAGGGTTAGGGTTAGCGTTCGGGTTAAAATTAGGGTGAGGGTTAGGGTTAGGGTTAGGATGAGGGTTAGACTGAGGGTTAAGTTTAGGATTAGTGTGAGGGTAAGGGTTAGGGAGAGGGTGAGGTTAAGGTTTAGGATTAGGGTTAGGCTTAGGGTGAGGGTGTGTGCTAGGGTTAGTATTAGGGTGATGGTAATGGTTAGGTTAGGTTTAGAGTTAGGGTGAGGGTGAGGGTTAGTGTTTGGAGTAGTGTTAGGGTTAAGTTTAGTCTGAGGGTGAGGTTGAGGGTGAGGACGAGGGTTAGGGTAAATGTGAGGGTTAGGGTTAGAGTTAGCATTAAGGTTAGGGTCAGGGTTAGGGTTAGGGTTAGGTTTAGGATGAGGGTTATCCTGAGGGTTAGGGTTAGGGTTCGTGTGAGGGTCAGGGTTAGGGTGAGGGTTAGGGTGAGGGTGAGGTTTAGGTTGAGGTTGTAGGTTAGTGTTAGGTTTTGGGTGAGGGTTAGGGTGAAGGTTAGTGTTAGGGTTAGGATGAGAGTTAGGGTGAGGGTGAGGGTTAGGGTGAGTGTTAGTGTGAGGGTGAGGGATAGGGTTAATGTGAGTGTAAGGGTTAGGGCGAGGATTAGTGTGAGGTTGAGGATTAATGTTAGCATTAGGGTTAAGGTGAGGGAAAGGTTTAGGGTGAGTGTTAGGGTTATGGTTAGGGATACCCTGAGGATTAGGTTTAGGGTTAGGTTTAGAGTGAGGGTTAGGCTGAGGGGTAGGGTTAGGGTTAGGGTGAGGGTTAAGTTGAGGAGTAGTTTTAGGGTTAGAGTTAGGGTGAGGGTGAGGGTAAGGGTTAGTTTGAAGGTTAGGGTGTGGTTGAGGTTTAGGGTTAGCATTAGGGTTAGGTTTAGGGTTAGGGTTATGATTAGAGTTAGGGTGAGGGTGAGGGCTAGTGTTAGCATTAGGGTTAGGGTTAGGGTTAAGGTTAGAGTGGGGGTGAGGGTGAGGTTTTGGCTTAGTGTTATGATTAGGGTTAGGGTTACCCTGAGGGTGGGGGTGACTTTGAGGGTGAGGATTAGGTTTAGGGTTAGTTTTATCGTGAGGGCTAGGGTGAGGGTGAGGTTTAGGGTGAGGGTTAGGGTGAAGTTGAGGTTTTTGGTAAGGAAAGGCTTAGGGTTAGTGTTAGTGTGAGGGTGAGGATTAGGGTGAGGGTGAGGTTTAAGGTGAGGATTAGGGTTAGGGGTAGGATTAGGGTGAGGGTTAGGGTGAGGATTAGGGTTAGGGTGATGTTTAGGGTGAGGGTTAGGGTGAGGGTGAGGGTGAGGTTGAGGGTGAGGGTGTAGGTGAGGGTTAGTTTTAGGGTAAGGGTTAGGGTGAAGGTGACATTGAGGGGTAGTGCAAATTTGAGTGTTAGGGACAGGGCTAGGGTGAGGGTTAGGGTTAGGGTTATGGTGAGGGGTAGGGTGAGGGGTAGGGTTAGCGTGAGGGTGAGGGTTAGCATTAATGTGAGGATTAGGGTTAGGGTTATGATTAGTGTGAGGATAAAGGTTAGGGTGAGGGTGAGGGTTAGGGTTAGGGTGAGGGTTAGGGTTAGGGTGAGGGTAAGGATGATGGTTAGATTAGGGTTAGGGTTAGTGTTATTGTTAGTGTTATGGTTAGGTTGAAGTTTACAGTGAGGGTGAGGCTGAGGGTGACGGTTAGGTTTAGGGTTAGGGTGAGGTTTAGGTTAGGGTTAAGGTAAGGTTTAGGTTGAGGTTTTAGGTTAGATTTAGGGTTACGGTGAGGGTGAGTGTTAGGGTTAGGTTGAGGGTGAGTGTTAGGGTTAGGTTGAGGGTTTGTGTCATTGTTAGGGTTAGGGTTAGAGTTACGGTGAAGGTGAGGGTGAGTGTAAGGTTTAGGGTTAGGGTGAGGTTTAGGGTTAGGGTTAGGTTTAGGGTGAGGGTGAGGGTGAGGTTTAGGGTTAGATTTAGGGTGAGGTTGAATCTTTTGGTGAGGTTTAGTGTTAGGGTTAGTGTTAGGGTTAGGGTTAGGGTGAGGGTTAGGATGAGGGTGAGGGTTAGGGTGAGGGTTAGGGTTAGATTTAGGATTAGGAATAGGGTTAGTGTTAGGGTGAGTGTTTGGGTTAGGCTTAGGGTTAGGGTTAGGCTTAGCGTTAAGCTGAGGGTGAGGGTGAGGGTGAGGGTTAGGGTTAGCGTTTGGGTGAGAGTTAGGGTTAGGGTGAGAGTTAGGGTTAGGTGTAGGGTGAGAGTTAGGATGAGGATTAGGATTAGGATTAGTGTTAGGGTTATTTTTAGGGTGAGGGTTAGGATGAGGGTGATGTTTAGGGTTAGGGTTAGGGTGAGGGTGAGGGTGAGTTTAGGATTAGAGTTAGGGTTAGGGTGAGGAATAGGGTGAGGTTTAGGGTTAGTGTTAGTGTTAGAGTTAGGGTTAGGGTGAGGATTAGTGTTAGGGTGAGGGTTAGGTTTAGGGTTAGGATTAGGATTAGGGTTAGTGTGAGGGTGAGTATGAGGGTTAGGGTTAGGGTTAGGTTTAGGCTAAGGGATAGGCTGAGGGTGAGGGTGAGGGTGAGGGTTAGGGTTAGGGTGAGGGTGAGTTTTAGGGTTAGAGTTAGTGCTAAGTTGAGATTTACTGTGAGGGTTAGTGTTAGGTTTAGTGTTAGGGTTAGGGTTAGGGTGAGGGTTAGGGTGAGGATTAGGATTACAGATAGGGTTAGGTTTAGGATTAGTTTTTGGGTGAGGTTGAGTGTGAGGGTTATGGTTAGGGTTATGAATAGGCTTAGCGTTAGGCTCAGGGTGAGGGTGAGGTTTAGGTTTAGGGTGAGGTTTAGGTTTAGCGTTAGGGTGAGGGTTAGGATGATGGTTAGGTTTAGGATTAGGATTAGAGTGAGGGCTAGCATGAGGGTGAGGTTTAGGGTTTCGGTTAGGGTGAGGTTTAGGGTTAGGATTATTTTTAGGCATAGGGTGGGTGTCAAGGTTAAGGTTATGATGAAGGTGAGGGTTAGGGTAAGGTTGAGGGTTAGGATTAGGTCTAGGTTTAGGGTGAGGATTAGGGTGAGGGCTAGGGTGAGGGTGAGGTTTAGGGTTAGGGTGAGGTTTAGGGTTAGGCTGATGGTTAGTGTTAGTGTGAGGATTATTGTTAGGGTTAGGGTTAGTGTTAGGGTGAGGGTAAGTGTTGGGGTGAGGGTTAGGGTTATGGTGACGGTTATGGTTACAATGAGGGTTAGGTTTAGGTTTAGTGTTATTGTTAGGGTTAGGGTTATGGTTACTGTGAGGGTGAGGGTTAGGGTTCGGTTTAGGGTGAGGTTTATATTAAGGGTTAGGGTTAGAGTTAGGGTTAGGGTGAGCGTGAGGTTTAGGGTTAGAGTTAGCGTTAGTGTTAGTGTTAGGGTTAGGGTGAGGGTTAGTGTGAGGGTTAGGGTTAGGCTTAAGCTTAGGGTTAGGCTTAGGCTTAGGCCGAGAGTGAGGGTGATTGTTAGGGTTAGGGTTAGGGTCAGGGTTAGGGTTAGGGTTAGGGTGAGTGTTAGGATGAGGTGTAGGTTTAGGATTAGGGTTGGGGTGAGCGCTAGGGTGATGGTTAATGTGAGGGTTAGGGTTAGGGATAGGGTTACGTTTAGGATTAAGTTTAGATTGTGGGTAAGTGTGAGGGTTAGGGTTAGGCTTAGGGTTAGAGTCAGTGTTAGGGCTAGGGTTTGGTTTAGGGTGAGGTTGAGGGTTAGGGTTAGGGTTAGGGTGAGGGTGAGGGTTAGGATTAGGGTTAGTGTGAAATTTAGGGTTATGGTGAGGGTTATGGTTAGGGTGAGGTTTAGGGTTATGGTTAGGGTTAGGGTGAGAGCTAGGGTGAGAGTGAGGTTTAGGGTTAGGGTTAGGGTGAGGTTTAGGGTGAGGTTGAGTTTTAGGGTTAGTGTGAGGGTGAGTGTCAGGGTTAGGGTGAGGGTTAGTGTTATTGATAGGGTTAGGGTTAGAGTTACTGCGAAGATTAGGGTGACTCTGAGGGTCAGGTTTAGGGTGAGGTTTAGGGTTAGGGTTAGGTTTAGGGTGAGGGTGAGTGTGAGGTTTAGGTTTAGTTTTAGGGTTAGGGTAAGGGTTAGGGTGAGGTTTAGGATTAGGGTTAGAGTTAGGGTTTGGGTTAATGTGAGGGTTAGGATGAGGGTGAGGGTTTAAGGTGAGGGTTAGGGTTAGGATTAGGATAAAGGTTAGTATTAGGGTGAGTGTTTGGATTAGGATTAGGTTAAGGTTAGGCTTAGCGTTAAGCTGAGGGTGAGGGTGAGGTTGAGGGTTAGGGTTAGGGTTTGGGTTAGGGTTAGCGTTTGGGTGAGAGTTAGGGTTAGGGTTAGGGTGAGAGTTAGAATGAGGATTAGGGTTAGGATTAGTGTTAAGGTTAGTGTTAGGGTGAGGGTTAGGATGAGGGTGATGTTTAGGGTTAGGGTTAGGATGAGGGTGAGGTTGAGGTTTAGGGTTAGAGTTATGGTTAGGGTAAGGGATAGGGTGAGGTTTAGATTCAGGGTTAGTGTTAGTGTTAGGGTTAGGGTGAGGGTTAGTGTTAGGGTGAGGGTTAGGTTTAGGGTTAGGATTAGGATTAGGGTTAGTGTGAGGGTGAGTATGAGTGTTAGGGTTAGGGTTAGGTTTAGGCTTAGGGATAGGCTGAGGGTGAGGGTGAGGGTTAGGTTTAGGGTGAGGTTGAGTTTTAGGGTTAGAGTTAGTGTTAAGTTGAGATTTACTGTGAGAGTTAGTGTTAGGTTCAGTGTTAGGGTTAGGGTTAGGATGAGGGTTAGGGTGAGGGTAAGGGTTATGGATAGGGTTAGGTTTAGGATTAGGTTTTGGGTGAGGTTGAGTGTGAGGGTTATGGTTAGGGTTATGATTAGGCTTAGGATTAGGCTGAGCGTGAGGGTGAGGTTTAGGTTTAGGGTGAGGTTTAGGTTTAGGGTTAGGGTGAGCGTTAGGATGAGGGTTAGGTTTAGGTTTATGGTTAGGGTGTGGGCTATCATGAGGGTGAGGGTTAGGGTTAAAGTTAGGGTGAGGTTTAGGGTTAGGATTAGCTTTAGGCATAGGGTGGGGATTAGGGTTAAGGTTATGATGAGGGTGACGGTTAGGGTAAGGTTGAGGGTTAGGATTAGGTCTAGGTTTAGGGTGAGGTTTAGGGTTAGGGTGATGGTTAGGGTTAGTGTGAGAATTAGTGTTAGGGTTAGGGTTAGTGTTAATGTGAGGGGAAGTGTTTTGGTGAGGGTTAGGTTTATGGTGACGCTTAGGGTTACAATGAGGGTTAGGGTTAGGTTTAGTGTTATTGTTAGAATTAGGGTTAGGGTTACGGTTACTGTGAGGGTGAGGGTTAGCGTTCGGTTTAGGGTGAGGTTTATATTAAGGGTTAAGGTTAGAATTAGGGTTAGGGTGAGGGTGAGGTTTAGGGTTTGAGTTAGCGTTAGTGTTACTGTTAGTGTTAGGGTGAGGGTTAGTGTGATGGTTAGTCTGAGGGTTAGGGTTAGGCTTAAGCTTAGGTTTAGGTTTAGGCTTAGGCTGAGATTGAGGGTTAGGGTTAGGGTTAGGGTGAGGCCTAGGGTGAGAGTGAGGTTTAGGGTTAGGTTTAGGGTGAGGTTTAGGGTGAGGGTGAGGTTTAGGGTTAGGGTTAGGGTGAGGTTTAGCGTTATGTTTAGGGTTACGGTTAAGGTGAGGGTGAGGGTTAGGATTAGAACTAGGTTTAGGGTGAGGTTTAGTGTGAGGATTAGTGTTAGTGTTAGTGTTAGGGGTAGGGTTAGGCTGAGAGTTAGGGTGAGGGTGAGGGTTAGGGTAAGGTTTAGAATTAGGATTAGGGTTAAGGTGAGGGTGAGTTTGAGGTTAGTGTTAGTGTTAGGGTTAGGGTTAGCATTAGGGTTAGGGTGAGGGTGAGGGTTAGCTTTAGGGTTAGGTTTAGAGTGAGGGTAAGGTTGAGGCTTATGGTGAGGGTTAGGGATAGGATTAGCGTTAGGTTATGTGCTAGGATGAGCAATAGGGTTAGGGTTAGCTTTAGAGTGAGGGTTAGGGTGAGGGTTAGGTTTAGGTTTAGTGTTAGGGTTCGGGTTGGTGTTAGGGTTAGGAGTAGGGTTACGGTGACTGTGAGTGTGACAATTAGGGTTAGGGTTAGTGTTAGGCTTAGGGTTAGGCTGAGGCTAAGGGTGAAGGTGAGGGTTAGATTTAGGGTGAGGGTTTGGTTTATGGTTAGAGTGAGGGTTAAGGTGAGGGTTAGGGTTAGATTAGGGTTAGGGTATGTCCTAAGGTGAGGATTAGGGTTAGTGTTAGGTTTAGGGTGAGGTTTAGCGTTAGGGTTAGGGTCAGGGTTAGGGTTAGGGTGAGGGTGAAGTTTAAGATTAGGTTTAGGGTCATGGTTATTCTTAGGTTTAGGGTTAAGGTTATGATGATGTTGAGGGTTAGGGTAAGGTAGAGGGTTAGTATTAGGTCTAGGTTTAGGGTGAGGGTTAGGGTTAGGGTGAGGACTAGGGTGACGGTGAGGTTTAGGGTTAGGGTGAGGTTTAGGGTTAGGGTGATGGTTAGTGTTAGTGTGAGGATTAGTGTTAGTGTTGGGGTTAGTGTTAAGGTGAGGGTAAGTGTTAGGGTGAGGGTGAGGGTTATGGTGACGGTTATCTTTACAATGAGGGTTAGGTTTAGGTTTAGTGTTATTGTTAGGGTTAGAGTTAGGGTTACGGTTACTATGAGGGTTCGGGTTAGGGTTCGGTTTAGGGTGAGGTTTATATTAAGGGTTAGGGTTAGAGTTAGGGTTAGGGCGAGGGTGAGGTTTAGGGTTAGAGTTAGCGTTAGTGTTACTGTTAGGGTTAGGGTGAGGGTTAGTGTGAGGGTTAGGGTTAGGCTTAAGCTTAGGGTTAGGCTTAGGCTTAGGCCGAGAGTGAGGGTGATTGTTAGGGTTAGGGTTAGGGTCAGGGTTAGGGTTAGGGTTAGGGTGAGTGTTAGGATGAGGTGAAGTGTTAGGATTAGGGTTAGAGTGAGCACTAGGGTGATGGTTAATGTGAGGGTTAGGCTTAGTTATAGGGTTAGGTTTAGGATTAGGTTTAGATTGAGGGTGAGTGTGAGGGTTAGGGTTAGTGGTAGGCTTAGGGTTAGAGTCAGTGTTAGGGTTAGGGTTTGGTTTAGTGTGAGGGTGAGGTTTAGGTTAGGGTTAGGGTGAGGGTGAGGGTGAGCGTTAGGGTTAGGGTTAGTGTGAAAGTTAGGGTTATGGTGAGGGTTATGGTTAGGGTGAGGGTTAGGGTTAGGTTTAGGGTTAGGGTGAGGGCTAGGGTGAGAGTGAGGTTTAGGGTTAGGGTTAGGGTGAGGTTTAGGTTGAGGGTGAGGTTTAGGGTTAGTGTTAGTGTGAGGTTTAGGGTTATGGTTAGGGTTACGGTTAAGGCGAGTGTGAGGGTTAGGGTTAGAATTAGGTTTAGGATGAGGGTTAGGGTGCGGGTGAGGATTATGGTAAGGGTTAGGATTCAGATTAGGTTTAAGGTGAGGGTGAGTGTGAGCATTAGGGTTAGGGTTAGGGTTTGCATATGGGTTAGGGTGAGGGTGAGGTTTAGCTTTAGGTTTAGGTTTAGAGTGAGGGTCTGGGTGAGGGTTATGGTGAGTGTTAGGGATAGGATTAGCGTTAGGGTATGTTCTAGGATGAGCAATAGGCTTAGGGTTAGGATTAGAGTGAAGGTTAGGGTGAGGGTTAGGTTTAGGGTTAGTGCTAGGGTTAGATTTGGTGTTAGGGTTAGGATTAGGGTTAAGGTGACTGTGAGCGTGACAGTTAGGTGTAGGGTTAGTGTTAGGCTTAGGGTTAGGCTGAGTTTGAGTGTGAGGGTTAGAGTTAGGTTTTGGGTTAACGTTAGGCTTAGTGTTAGGCAGAGGGTGAGGGTGAGGGTGAGGGTTAGGTTGAGGGTGAGGGTGAGGTTTAGGGTTAGGGTTAGTGTTAGGGTGCGGGTTAGGGTAAGGGTTACTGTTACGGTTACAGTGAGAGTGAGGGTGAGTGTGAGGGTTAGGGTTTGCCTTAGTGTTAGACTTATGCTTAGGCCGAGCTTGAGGGTGAAGGTGAGGGTTAGGGTTAGGGTGATTTTTAGGGTTTTAGGGTTAGGGTGAGTGTTATGGTTAGGCTTAGGGTGAGGTTTAGGTTTAAGATTAGGGCTTGGGTTAGTGCTAGGGTGAGGGTGAGTGTTAGGGTTAGAGTTAGGGTGAGGTTTAGTGTTAGGGTTAGGTTCAGGGTTAGGGTGAGTGTTACGTTGAGGGTGAGGGTTAGGGTTAGGGTGAGGTTTAGGGTTAGTGTGAGGTTTAGGTTATGGTTAGGGTAAGGGTTAGGGTGAAGGTTTGTGTTAGGGTTAGGGTTACGGTGAGGGTGAGTGTTAGGGGTAACGTGAGGGTTCGTGTTATTGTTAGGGTTAGGGTTAGAGTTACGGTGAAGGTGAGGGTGAGTGTGAAGGTTAGGGTTAGGGTGAGTTTTAGGGTTAGGGTTAGGTTGGGGGTGAGGGTGAGGGTGAGGGTGAGGTTTATTGTTAGATGTAGGGTTAGGGTTAGTGTTAAGGTGAGGTTTAGGGTTAGGGTTAGTGTTAGGGTTAGGGTGAGGGTTAGAATGAGGCTTAGGGTTAGGGTGAGGGTTAGGGTTAGGGTTAGGGTTAGGATTAGGATCAGAGTTAGTGTTAGGGTGAGTGTTTGGGTTAGGCTTAGGGTTAGGGTTAGGCTTAACATTAAGCTGAAGGTGAGGGTGAGGGTGAGGGTTAGGGTTAAGGTTTGGGTTAGGGTTAGCGTTTGTGTGATAGTTAGGGTTAAGGTTAGGGTGAGAGTTAGGATGAGGAATAGGGTTAGGATTAGTTTTAGGATTAGGGTGAGGGTTAGGTAGAGGGTGATGTTTAGGGTTAGGTTTAGGGTGAGGGTGAGGGTGAGGTTTAGGGTTAGAATTAGGGTTAGGGTGAGGGATAGGGTGAGGTTTAGGGTTAGGGTTAGTGTTAGAGTTAGGGTGAGGGTTAGTGTTAGGGTGAGGGTTAGATTTAGGTTAGGATTAGGATTAGGGTTAGTGTGAGGGTGAGTATGAGGGTTAGGGTTAGGTTAGGTTTAGGCTTAGGGATAGGCTGAGGGTGAGGGTGAGGGTGAGGGTTAGGGTTAGAGTTAGTGTTAAGTTGAGGTTTAGTGTGAGGGTTAGTGTTAGGATTAGTGTTAGGGTTAGGGTTAGTGTGAGGGTTAGGGTGAGTGTTAGGGTTAGGGATAGGGTTACGTTTAGGATTAGGTTTTGGGTGAGGTTGCGTGTGCGGGTTATGGTTAGGGTTAGGATTAGGCTTACGGTTGGGCGTAGGGTGAGGGTGAGGTTTAGGGTTAGGGTGAGGGTTAGGATGAGGGTTAGGTTTAGGATTAGGATTAGGGTGAGGGCTAGCATGAGGGTGCGGGTTAGGGTTGGGATTAGGGTGAGGTTTAGGGTTAGGATTAGGTTTAGGCATAGGGTGGGGGTTAGGGTTAAGGTTATGATGAAGGTGAGGGTTAGGGTAAGGTTGAGGGTTAGGATTAGGTCTAGGTTTAGGATGAGGATTAGGGTTAGGGTGAGGGCTAGGTTGACGGTGAGGTTTAGGGTTAGGGTGAGGTTTATTGTTAGGGTGATTGTTAGGTGTTAGTGTGAGGATTAGTGTTATGGTTAGGGTTAGTGTTAGGGTGAGGGTAAGTGTTAGGGTGAGGGTTAGGGTTATGGTGACAGTTATGGTTACAATGAGGGATAGGGCTAGGTTTAGCGTTATTGTTAGGGTTAGGGTTAGTGTTACGGTTACTGTTAGGGTGAGGTTTAGGGTTCGGTTTAGGGTGAGGTTTATATTAAGGGTTAGGGTTAGAGTTAGGGTTAGGGTGTGGGTGTGGTTTAGGGTTAGAGTTAGCGTTAGTGTTAGGGTTAGGGTTAGGGTGAGGGTTAGTGTGAGGGTTAGGGTTAGGCTTAAGCTTAGGGTTAGGCTTAGGCTTAGGCCGAGAGTGAGGGTAATGGTTAGGGTTAGGGTGAGGGTGAGGGTGAGGGTGAGGGTGAGGGTTAGGGTTAGTGTGAGTGTTAGGATGAGGTGTAGGGTTAGGATTAAGGTTAGGGTGAGCGCTAGAGTGATGGATAATGTGAGGGTTAGGGTTAGCGATAGGGTTATATTTAGGATTAGGTTTAGATTGAGGGTGAGTGTGAGTGTTAAAGTTAGGGTTTGTTTTAGGGTGAGGGTGAGGGTAAGGGTTAGGGTGAGTGTGAAAGTTAGGGCTATGTTGAGGGTCATTTTTGGGTGAGGGTTAGGGTTAGGGTTAGGCTTAGGCTTAGGTTTAGAGTGAGTGTTAAGGTTAGGGTTTGGTTTAGGGTGAGGGTGAGGTTTAGGGTTAGGGTTAGTGTGAAAGTTAGGGTTATGGTGAGGGTTAGGGGTAGGGTGAGCGTTAGGGTTAGGGTTAGGCTTAGGGTGAGGGCTAGGGTGAGAGTGAGGTTTAGGGTTAAGTTTAGGGTGAGTTTTAGGGTGAGGGTGAGGTTTAGGGTTAGGGTTAGGGTGAATTTTAGGGTTATGGTTAT
This sequence comes from Dipodomys merriami, assembly GCF_024711535.1. Classification (NCBI taxonomy): domain Eukaryota; kingdom Metazoa; phylum Chordata; class Mammalia; order Rodentia; family Heteromyidae; genus Dipodomys; species Dipodomys merriami. The sequence continues at coordinate 454,673 of NW_027206368.1, forward strand.
GGTTAGGGTTAAGGCGAGGGTGAGTGTTACAGTAAGGGTGAGGGTTAGGATGAGGGTTAGGATTAGGGTGAGGGTTAGGATGAGGGTGAAAGTAAGAGTAAAGGTGAGGGTTAGGCTGAGGGTTAGGGTTATGGTAAGGGTGACGGTGAGAGTTAGAGTTAGGGTGAGTGTGAGGGTTAGATTGAGGATTAGTGTTAGGGTTTGTATGAGGTTTAGGGTGAGGATGATGGTTAGGGTTAGGGTGAGGGATAGGGTGAAGTTGAGGGTTAGGGTTAGGGTTTGGGTGAGGTTTAGGTTTAAGGTGATGGTTAGCGGTAGTGTGAGGGATTGTGTTAGGGTTAGTGTTAGTATTAGGGTTATCGTAAGTGTTAGGGTAAGGTATAGTTTTAGGGTGAGGTTTAGGATTAGGGTTAGGGTTTGGGTTATGGTGAGGGTGAGGTTTAGGGTTAGAGTTAAGTTTAGGGTGAGGGTTAGGGTTAGGGTTAGGGTTAGGTAACTGTTAGGTTAGGGATAAGGTGAGGTTTATTGTGGGGGTGAGGGTTAGTGTTAGGGTTAAGATTAGGATTAGGGTTAAGGTGAGGGTGAGTGTGAGTGTTAGGGTTAGGGTTAGGATTAGGATTAGAGTTAGGGTGAGGGTGAAGGTTTCGGTTTGGGTGAGTGTTGGGGTTAGGTTTAGTGTGAGGGTTAGGGTGAGGGTTAATCTTAGACTTAGGATTTGGGTGTGGGCTAGGGTTAGGGTGAGGGTGAGGGTTAGGGTTGGGGTGAGAGTTAGGGTGAGGGTTAGTTTCGTGTTAGGTTTAGGGTTGGGATTAGGGTTAGGCGAAATGTTAGGCTGAGGGTGAGGTTGAGGGTGAGGGTTATGGCGAGGGTGAGGGTTAGGGTTAGGGTTAGGGTGAAATTTAGTGTTAGGGTTAGGGTTAGTGTTAATCTTAGGGTTAAGTTGAGAGTTAGGGGGAGGTTTTGGGTTAGGGTGAGACTTAGGTTTAGCATTAGGGTTAGGGTGAGGTTGAGGTTTAGGGATAAATTAGGGTTAGGGTGAAGCTGAGGGTGAGGGTTAATGTTAGGGTTAGTGTTAGGGTTAGGGTTAGGGTGAGGGTTAGGGTGAGGGTGAGGATTAGGGTTAGGGTTAGGATTAGGATTAGAGTTAGGGTTAGTGTGAGAGTTAGGGTTAGGGTTAGCCTTAGGTTTAGGCTGAATGTGAGGGTGAGGGTTAGGGTTAGGTTTAGGTTGAGGGTTAGGTTTAGGGTTAGGGTGAGGTTTAGTGTTAGGGTTAGGGTTAGAATTAATGTTAGGGTGAGGGTGAAGTTTAAAGGTAGAGTAAGGGATAGGGTGAGGGTTAGTGTGAAGTTTAGGGTTAGGGTGAGGTTTAGGGTGTGGGTGACCATAAGGGTAAACATGAGGGTTAGGCTGAGGGTGAGAATTACTGTAAGGGTGAGGGTTAGGTTTAGGGTGAGGTTTAGGATGAGGATGAGTGTAAGGGTTAGGGTGAGTGCTAGGGTGAGGGTGAGGGTTAGGGTTAGGGTTAGGGTGAGGGTAAGTGTTAGGTTGAGGGTTGCGGTAAGGTTGAGGGTTATGGTTTGGGTGAGGGATAGGATTAGGGTTAGGGTTATTGTTATGTTTAGGGTTAGGGTTTAGGTTACGGTGAGGGTGAGTGTGAAGGTTAGGGTTAGGCTTAGGTTTAGGCTTAGGGTTAGGGTGAGGTTTAGGGTTACAGTTATGGGGAGGGTTAGGATGAACGTTAGGGTCAGGATTAGGGTTAGAGTGAGGGCTAGAGTGAGGGTGAGGTTTAGGGTTAGGGTTATGGTGAGGTGTAGGGTTAGGTTTAGGGTTAGGGTTAGGGTGAGGTTGAGATTTTGGGGTTAGAGTTAGGGTTAGGTTGAGCCTGAGGGTGAGGGTTAGGGTTAGGGTTAGTGTTAGGGTGAGGATTAGGTTGAGGGTTAGTGTGATGGTGAAGGTTAGGGTTAGGTTTAGGATTAGGATTAGGGTTAGTGTCAGGGTTAGGGTTAGGATTAGGGTTAGGGTGAGTTTGAGTGTTATGATAATGGTTAGGTTTAGGGTTATGGTTAGGTTTAGGGTTAGGATTAGTGTTATTGTTAGGGTTAGTTTTAGGGTTAGGCTGACCATTAGGCTGAGTGTGAGGTTTAGGGTGAGGATGAGCGTTAGGGTTAGTGTGAGGGCTAGGTTGAGGGTGAGGGTTAGGGTTAGTGTTAGGATGAGGTTTAGGATTAGGGTGATGGTTAGGGTTAGTGTGAGGGTTAGTGTTAGGGTTAGGTTTAGTGTTAGGTTGAGGGTTAGGGTTAGGGTGAGTGTTATGGTTATGGTTATTGTGAGTGTTAGAATTAAGGTTAGGGTTATTGTTAGGGTTAGGGTTAGGGTTATGTTTAAGGTGAGGGTAAGGGTGTGAGTTAGGTTTGGGGTTAGGATGAGGTTTAGGTTTAAGCTTAGAGTTAGAATTAGGGTTAGGGTGAGGGTGAAGTTTAGGGTTAGAGTTAGGTTTAGTGTTAGGGTTAGGGTTAGGGTTAGGGTTAGGCTTAGACTTAAGCTTAGCCTTAGGCCGAGCATGAGGGTGAGGGTTAGAGTTAGGGTTCGGATGAGGGTTAGGGTTAGGGTTAGGATGAGGTTTACGTTTAGGATTAGGGTTGGGGTGGGGGCTAGGGTGAGGCTTAGCGTGAGGGTTAGGGTTAGGGATAGGGTTAGTTTTAGGATTAGGTTTAGGTTGAGGGTGAGTGTGAGCGTTAGGGTTAGGGTTAGGCTTAGGCTTAGGGTTAGGGCTTGTGTTAGGGTGAGGGTGCGGCTGAGGGTTATGGTTAGGTTTAGGGTTAGGTTTAGGGTTAGGGTTAGTGTTAGGTTGAGGGTTACAATGAGGATTAGGGTTACGCCTAGGGTTAGGCTTAGGGTTAGGCTGAGGGTGGGGGTGGGGTTAGGATTAGGGTTAGGGTTCGGGTTAAAATTAGTGTTATTGTCAGTGTTATGGTTTTGGTTAAGTTTGCGGTGAGGGTGAGGCTGAGGGTGAGGGTTATGGTTAAGTTTAGGCTTAGGCTTAGGGTTAGGCTGAGGGCGAGGTTGGGGGTGAGGAATAGGTTTTGGGTGATGGTTAGGGTTCGGTTTAGGGTGAGGGTTAGGATGAGGGTAAGGGTTAGGATTAGGTTTAGGGTGAGGGCTAGGGTGAGGTTGAGTGTTAGGGTTAGGGTTAGGGTTAGGCTTAGGTTTAGGCTGAGGGTGAGGGTGCGGGTGAGGGTTAGGGTTAGGGTGATGGATAGGGTTAGGGTTAGGGTGAGTGTTAGAATGAGGGTTAGGGTTAGGGTGAATGTTAGGGTAAGCGTGATGGTCAGAGTAAAGATGAGTGTTAGGCTGAGGGTGAATGTTCCCCTAAGGGTGAGGGTTAGGATTAGGGTGATTGTTAGGGTAAGGATTAGTGTGAGGGTGAGGGATAGATTGAGGATTAGGGTTAGGGTTAGTGTGAGGTTTAGGGTGAGGATGAGGGTTAGTGTTAAGGTGAGGGTTAGGGTTAGAATTAAGGTTAGAGTGGGGGCTAGGGTTACGCTGAGGGTTAGGGTTAGGGTGAGGTTTAGGGTTAGGGTGACAGTTAGGGTTACTGTGAGGGTTAGTGTGAGAGTTAGGGTTAGTGTTAGGGTGAGGGTATGTGTTAGGGTGAGGGTTAAGGTTAGGTTAAGGCTTTGGTTTAGGGTGAGGGTTAGGGTTAGGGTTTGGGTTAGGGTGTGGGTGAGGCTGAGGATTAGGGTTAGGTTTAGGGTTAGGGTTAGGGTTGGGTTTAGGGTTAAGGTTAGGATTATGGTGAGGGTTAGGGTTAGGGTTAGGCTTAGGCTAAGGGTTAGGCTGAGGGTGAGGGTGAGGGTGGGGGTGTGGATTAGGTTTAGGGTTACGGTTAGGTTTAGGTTTATTGTTAGTGTTATGGTTGGGGTTAAGTTTGGGGTGAGGGTGAGGCTGAGGGTGAGGGTTATGGTTATGGTTAGGCTCAGGGTTAGGGTTAGGGTTAGGGTTAGGTTTAGTGTTATTTTTAGGGTTAGGGTTAGAGTTACGGTGAGGTTGAGGGTGAGAGTGAGGGTTTTGTTTAGGGTGAGGGTGAAGTTTAGGGTTAGAGTTAGGGTGAGGGGGAGGGTTAGGGTGAGGGTTAGGGTTAGGTTTAGTGTTAGGGTTAGGGGGAGGGGGAGGGTTAGGTTGATGTTTAGGGATAGGGTTAGGTTTAGGATTAGGGTTAGGGTGAGGGTGAGTATGAGGGTTAGTGTGAGGGTGAGGCTTAGGCTTAGGGTTAGGCTGGGGTGAGGTTGGGTGTGAGGATTAGGGTTAGGGTGATGGTTCAGGTTTGGGTTAGTGTTATTGTTAGGGTTAGGGTTACAGTTACGGTGAGGGTGTGGGTGCGGGTGAGGATTAGGGTTAGGGTTTGGGTGAGGGTTAGGATGAGGATTAGGGTTAGGATAAGGGTTAGGGTGAGTGCTAGGGTTTGGGTGAGGGTTAGGGTTAGTGTTAGGGTGAAGTTTAGGGTTAGGATTAGGGTTAGGGTGAGGGTGAGTGTTAGGATTAGGATTGGGTTTAGGTTTAGGGTTAGGATTAGTGTTATTGTTAGGGTTAGGGTTAGAGTTATGGTGATGGTGACGGTACGGGTGAGGGATTGGGTTAGGGTTATGGTGGGGTTTAAGGTTAGGGTTAGTGTTAGGGTTAAGGTGAGGGTGAAGTTTAGGGTTAGATAGAGTTTTGGTGGGAGGGTTAGGGTGAGGGTTAAGTTTAGGGATAGTGTTAGGGTTAGTGTGAGGGTGAGAGTTAGGTTGAGGTTTAGGGTTGGGATTAGGGTTAGTGTGAGTGTTAGTGTTAAGGTTAGGGTTAGTGTTAGGTTGAGGGTATTTGTTAGAGTGAGGGTTTGGGTTAGGGTGAGGGTTATGGTTCGGGTGAGGGTTCGGGTTAGGTTTAGGGTTATTGTTAGGGTTAGGGTTAGATTTACAGTTACGGTGATGGTGAGAGTGAGTGTTATATTTTGGGTTAGGATGAGGTTTAGGTTTAGGTTTAGGGTTAGAGTTAGGGTTAGAGTGAGAGTGAGGTTTAGGGTTAGAGTTAGCCTTAGTGTTACAGTTAGGGTTACGGTGAGGGTTAGGGTTAGGATTAGGCTTAGGCTTAGGCTTAGGCCGAGCATGAAGTTGAGGGTTAAGGTTAGGGTTAGGGTGAGGGTTAGGGTTAGGGTTAGGGTGAGGGTGAGCAGAGGTTTAGGGTTAGAGTTAGGTTTAGGGGGAGGTTTAGGATGAGGGTTAGGGTTAGGATTAGGGTTAGGGTAAGGGCTAGGTTGAGGCTGAGTTTTAGGGTTACGGTTAGGTTGAGGTTTACGTTAGGGTTAGGGTTAGGGTTAGCCTGAGGCTGAGTGTGAGGATTAGGGTTAAGGTGAGTGTTAGTGTTAGGGTTAGGTTGAGGGTGAGGGTTAGGATTAGGGTTAGGATAAGGATTAGGGTTAGGGTTTCAGTGAGTTTGAGGGTTAGGGATAGTATTAGGTTGAGGGTTAGGTTTAGGGTGAGGGTTATGTTTAGGGCTAGGATTACGGTTATGATGAGGGTGAGTGTGAGGTTTAGGGTTAGGGTGAGGTTTAGTGTTAGGGTTAGGGTTAGAGTTAGGCTTAGGATGAGAGTGAGGTTTAGGGGTAGAGTTAGGGTTAGGGAGGGGGTTTAGGATGAGGGTTATGGTTAGCGTGCGGGTTAGGGTGGGGGTGACGGTAAGGCTAAAAATGAGGTTTATGCTGAGTGTGAGGGTTATGGTAAGGGTGAGGGTTAAGTTTAGGGTGAGGGTTAGGGTTAGGGTTCAGGTGAAGGTGAGGGTTAGATTGAGGATTAGTGTTAAGGTTAGTGTGAGGTTTAGGGTGGGGATGAGAGTTAGGGTTAGGGTGAGGACTAGGGTGAGGATGAGGTTTAGGGTTAGTGTTAGGGTGAGGTTTAGGGTTAGGGTGATGGTTAGGGTTAGTGTGAGGGTTAGGGTTAGGGTTAGCGTTAGTGTTAGGTTGAGGGTTAGGTTTAGGGTGAGGGTTATGGTTATGGTTATGTTTAGGGTGAGGGTTAGGGTTAGGGTTAGGGTTATTTTTAGTGTTAGGGTTAGGGTTATGTTTACCGTGAGGGTAAGGGTGTGGGTTAGGGTTGGGGTTAGAATGAGGTTAGGTTTAGGATTAGGTTTAGAGTTAGGGTTAGGGTGAGGTTGAGGTTTAGGGTTAGAGTTAGGGTTAGTGTTAGGGTTAGGGTTAGGGTGAGGATTAGTTTTAGGATTAGTGTGAGGGTTAGGGTTAAGTTTCGGCTTAGGCTTAGGCTTAAGCTTAGGCTTAGGCTTAGCATGAGTGTGAGAGTTAGGGTTAGGGTTAGGGTGACGGTTAGGGTTAGGGTTAGGATGAGGTTTTGGTTTAGACTTACGGTTAGGGTGAGGGCTAGGGTGAGGGTTAGTGTGAGGGTTAGGGTTAGTGATAGGTTTAGGTTTCAGATTAGGGTTAGGGTGAGGTTTAGTGTGAACGTTAGGGTTAGGGTAGGTTTAGGCTTAGGGTAAGGGTGTGGCTGAGTACTAGAGTTAGGTTTAGGGTTAGGTTTAGGGCTAGGGTTACGGTGAGGGTTAGGTTTAGGCCTAGGTTTATGCTTAGGGTTAGGCTGAGGGTGAGGGTGGGTGTGAGGATTAGGGTTAGAGTTAGGGTTTAAATTAGGGTTATTGTTAGTGTTATGGTTTGCTTTAAGTTTGCAGTGAGGGTGAGGTTGAGGGTGAGGGTTATGGCTAGGGTTAGGCTTAGGCTTAGGATTAGGCTGAGGGTGATCTTGGGTGTGAGGAATAGGTTTTGGGTGATGGTTAGGATTATGGTTATCGTGAGGTTTATGATAAGGGTTAGGGTTAGAATTAGGTTTAGGGTGAGGGCTAGGGTGAGGGTGAATGTTAGGGTTAGGGTTAGGCTTAGGCTTAGGTTTAGGCTGAGGGTGAAAGTGAGGGTGAGTTTTAGGGTTAGGGTGATGGATAGGGTTAGGGTTAGGGTGAGTGTTTGGATGACGGTTAGGGTTAGGGTTAGTGTTAGAGTGAGGGTGAGGGATAGATTGAGGATTAGGGTTAGGGTTAGTGTGAGGATTAGGGTGAAGATGAGGGTTAGGGTTAGGGTGAGTGTTAGGGTTAGAATTAAGTTTAGGGTGGGGGCTAGGGTGAGGCTGAGGGTTAGGTTTAGGGTGAGGGTGAGGTTTAGGGTTAGGGTGAGATTTAGGGTTACTGTGAGGGTTAGTGTTAGAGTTAGGGTTAGTGATAGGGTGAGGGTAAGTTTTAGGGTGAGGTTTAGGGTTAGTTTTAGGGTTATTGTGAGGTTTAGGGTTAGGGGTACGGTGAGGGTGAAGATGAGGGTTAGAGTTAGGGGAGGTTTAGGGTTAGGGTTAGGGTTAGAGTTAGGGTTAGGGTGAGTGTGAGGTTTAGGGTTAGAGTTAGGGTTCAGGTGAGGGTTAGGATGAGGGTTAGGGTTAGTGTTAGTTTTAGGTTTAGGGTTAGGGTGAGGTTAAGTGTTAGGGTTATGGTTAAAATTAGGGTTAGGGAGAGGGTGAGTATGTGGGTTAGGGTTAGGTTTAGTTTAGGCTGAGGGTTAGGCTGAGGGTTTGGTTGAGGGGGAGGTTTAGGGTTCGGGTCCAGGTTAGGGTTAGGGTTAGTGTGAGGGTTAGGATGAAGGTTAGGTTTAGGATTAGGGTTAGGGTGAGGGCTACTGTGAAGTTGAGGTTTAGGGTTAGGGTTAGGGTGAGGTTTAGTATTTGGGTTAGGGTCAGTGTGAGTTTGAGATTTAGGGTTAGAGATAGGGTTAGGGTGAGTGTTAGGGTGAGGGTTTGGCTTAGTGTTAGTCTTATAGTTAGGGTTAGGGTGAGGGTTATGGTGAGGGTGTGTGTTAGGGTTAGGGTTAGGATTAGGATTAGGGTTAGGGAGAGCGGGAGTGTGAGGGTTAGATTTAGCCTTATGTTTAGGCTGAGGGTGAGGGTGACGGTGAGTGTTAGTGTTAGTTTGAGGGTTAGGTTTAGGGTGTGGTTTAGTGTTAGGGTTAGTGTTAGAGTTAGGGTTTGCTGAGTTTTAGGTTGAGTGTGAGGGTTAGGGTGAGGTTTAGGGTGGGGGTGAAGGTAAGGGTAAACGTGAGGGTTAGGCTAAGGGTGAGGGTTTGGGTTAGGTTTATGTTTAGGGTGAGATTTAGGGTTCGGGTTAAGTTAGGGTTAGGGTGAGGGTTAGGGTAAGGGTTAGGGTGAGGGTGAAAGTTAGGGTTAGGTTGAGGGTTAGGGTTAGGATTAGGGTTAGGGTAAGGGTGAGGGTTAGGGTTAGTGTTAGGGTGAGTGTTAGAATGAGAGTTAGGGTTAGTATTAGGGTTAGGGTGAGGGCTAGGGTGAGGGTGAGAGTTAGGGTTAGTGTTAGGTTGAGGTTTAGGATTAGGGTGATGGGTAGGGTTAGTGTGAGGGTTAGTGTTAGGGTTAGGGTTAGTGTTAGGTTGAGGGTTAGGGTTAGGGTGAGTGTTATGTTTATGGTTAGGGTAAGTGTTAGGGTTAGGGTTAGGGTTATTGTTAATGTTAGGGTTAGGGTTATGTTTAAGGTTAGGGTAAGGGTGTGGTTTAGGGTTGAGTATAGGATGAGGTTTAGGTTTAAGATTAGGGTTAGAGTTAGGGTTAGGGCGAAGGTGAGGGTGAGGTTTAGGGTTAGAGTTAGCTTTAGTGTTAGGGTTAAGGTTAGGGTGAGGGTTAGGGTTAGGGTTAGGCTTAGGCTTAAGCTTAGGCTTAGGCCGAGCATGAGGGTGAGGTTTAGAGTTAGGGTTAGTGTGAGGGTTAGGGTTAGAGTTAGGATGAGGTTTAGGTTTAGGATTAGGGTTAGGGTGAGGACTAGGGTGAGGCTTAGGGTGAGGTTAAGGTTAGGGATAGGGTTAGGTTTAGGGTTAGGGTGAGGGTTAGGGTTAGGGTTTCGGTTAGGGTGAGGGTGCGGCTGAGGATTAGGGTTAGGTTTAGTTTTAGGTTTAGAGTTAGGGTTAGGGTTAGATTTAAGGTTACAGTGAGGATTAGGGTTAGGCCTAGTTTTAGGCTTAGGCTGAGGGTGAGGGTGGGGGTGAGGATTAGGGTTAGTGTTATGGTTAAAATTATGGTTATTGTCAGTGTTATGGTTTGGGTTAAGTTTGCGGTGAGGGTGAGGCTGAGGGTCAGGGTTAGGGTTAGGCTTAGACTTAGGCTGAGGGTTAGGCTGAGGGTGAGGTTGGTGGTGAGGAATAGGTTTTGGGTGATGGCTAGGATTCGGGTTAGGATGAGGGTTAGGATGAGGATTAGGGTTAGGATTAGGTTTAGGATGAGGGCTAGTGTGAAGATGAGTGATAGGGTTAGGGTTAAGCTTAGACTTAGGTTTAGGCTGAGGGTAAGGGTGAGGCTGAGGTTTAGGGTTAGGGTGATGGATAGGGATAGGGTTAGGGTGAGTGTGCGAATGAGGGTTAGGTTTAGGGTGACTGTTAGGGGGAGCGTGACAATAAGAGTTAAGGTGAGGGTTAGGCTGAGGGTGAATGTTCCCCTAAGGGTGAGGGTTAGGATTAGGGTGATTGTTAGGGTCAGGGTTAGGGTGAGGTTTAGTGTGAGGGTGAGGGATAGATTGAGGATTAGGGTTAGGCTTAGTGTGAGGTTTAGGGTGAGGATGAGGATTAGGGTTAGGGTGAGGGTTAGGGTTAGAACTAAGGTTAGGGTGGGGGCTAGGGTGAGGCTGAGGGTTAGGTTTAGGGTTAGGGTGAGGTTTAGGGTTAGGGTGAGAGTTAGGGTTACTGTGAGGGTTAGTGTGAGAGTTAGGGGTAGTGTTAGGGTGAGGGTAATTGTTAGGGTGAGGGTTAGGGTTAGGTTAAGGCTTAGGGTTAGGGTGAGGGTTAGGGTTAGGGTTTGTGTTAGGGTGTGGTTGAGGCTGAGGATTAGGGTCAGGTTTAGTAGGGTTAGGGTTAGGGTTAGGTTTAGGGTTAAGGTTAGGATTATGGTGAGGGTTAGGGTTAGGGTTAGCCTTAGGCTTAGGGTTAGGCTGAGGGTGAGGGTGAGGGTGGGGGTGCGGATTAGGTTTAGCATTAGGGTTAGGTTTAGGTTTATTGTTAGTGTTATGATTAGGGTTAAGTTTGCAGTGAGGGTGAGGCTGAGGGTGAGGGTTATGGTTAGGGTCAGGGTTAGGGTTAGGGTTAAGGTTAGTGTTATTGTTAGGGTTAAGGTTAGAGTTACGGTGAGGTTGAGGTTGAGGGTGAGGGTTTTGGTTAGTGTGAGGTTTAGAGTGAGTTTTAGGGTTAGGGTTAGTTTTAGGGTGAGGGTGAGGTTTAGCGTTAGAGTTAGGGTGAGGGTGAGGGTTAGGGTGAGCGTTAGGGTTAGGTTTAGTGTTAGGGTTAGGGGGAGGGGGAGGGTTAGGTTGAGGTTTATGGACAGGGTTAGGTTTAGGATTAGGGTTAGGGTGAGATTGAGTATGAGGGTTAGTGTGAGGGTTATGCTTAGGCTTAGCGTTAGGCTGAGGGTGAGGTTGGGTGTGAGGATAAGGATTAGGGTGATGTTTCGGTTTGGGATAGTGTTATTGTTAGGGTTAGGGTTAGAGTTACAGTGAGGGTGAGGGTGGGGGTGAGGGTTAGGGTTAGGGTTAGGGTGAGGGTTAGAATGAGGATTAGGGTTAGGATTAGGGTTAGGGTGAGTGCTAGGGTTTGGGTGAGGGTTAGGGTTAGTGTTAGCTTGAGGTTTAGGGTTAGGATTAGGGTTAGGGTGAGGGTGAGTTTTAGAATTAGGGTTGGGCTTTACGTTAGGGTTAGGTTTAGGGTTAGGGGTAGTGTTATTGTTGGGGTTAGGGTTAGAGTTATGGTGAGGGTTGACGGTACTGGTGAGGGTTTGGGTTACTGTTATGGTGTGGTTTAGGGTTAGGGTTAGGGTTAAGGTGAGGGTGAGGTTTAGGGTTAGATAGAGTTTTAGTGGGAGGGTTAGGGTGAGGGTGAAGTTTAGGGTTAGTGTTAGGGTTAGTGTGAGGGTGAGGGTTAGGTTGAGGTTTAGGGTTAGGATTAGGTTTAGTGTGAGGGTTAGTGTTAGGGTTAGGGTTAAGGTTAGGCTTAGTGTGAGGTTTAGGATGAGGATTTGGGTTAGGATTAGGGTTAGGGTGAGGGCTAGGGTGAGGGTGAAGGTGTGGGTGTGGGTTAGGGTTATTGTTAGGGTTAGGGTTAGGTTTAGGGTTAGGGTGAGGGTGAGTGTTAGGGTTAGGGATAGCATTAGGGTTAGCATGAGGGTGAAGGAGAGAGTTAGGTTTAGGCTTAGGGTTAGGGTGATGGTTAGGGTGAGTCTTCAGGTCAGGGTTAGGGTTAGGGTTGGGGTGAGGGTTAGTGTTAGGGTGAGATTTAGGGAAAGGCTGAGGATTAAGGTGAGGGTGAGGGTTAGGGTGATTGTGAGCATTAGGGGTTTGGTGAGGGTTAGGGTGATTGTGAGGGTTAGGGTGACGGTGAGGGTTAGGGTTAGCATTAGGGTGAGCGTTAGGGTTAGGGTTATGTTGAGGGTGAGTTTTAGGATTAGGGTTATGTTGAGGGTGAGGGTTAGGGTGAGGGTTAGGGTTAGGTTTAGCTTTAGGGTTAGCGTGAGGGTGAGGGAGAGGGTTAGGTTTAGGATTAGGGTTAGGTTTGGGATTACGCTTAGGGTGAGGGTGATGGTGAGGATGAGGCTAAGGGTCAGGGTTAGGTTTAGTGTTAGGGTGAGGGTTAGTGTAAGGGTGATATTTAGGGAAAGGGTGAGGGTTAGGGTGACGGTGAGGGTTAGAGTGAGGGTGAGGTTTAGGGTTATGGTTAACATTAGCATGAGTGTTAGGGTTAGGGTTAGTGTGAGGTCTAGGGTTAAGGTTATGGTTAGTGTGAGGGTAAGGTTTAGGGTGAGGTTTAGGTTGAGAGTGAGGTTTAAGGAGAGGGTTAGGTTTAAGGTGAGGGTTAGTTTGAGGGTTAGGGTTAGGATTAGGTTGAGGGTCTGTGTTAGGGTGAGGTTAAAGTTAGGGTGAGGGTTAGGGATACGATTAAGGTTAGGGTTAGGGTGAAGGTGAGGGTGAGTGTTAGTTTTAATGTTAGGTTCAGCGTGAGGGTGAGGTTCATGGTTAGAATTAGGGTTAGGGTTAGGGTTTGGCTAGGGTGAGGGTGAGGGTGAGGGTTAGGGTTGGGGTGATCTGTAGGGTTAGGGAGAGGTTTAGGATTAGGTTTAGGATGAGGATTAGGCTGAGGGGTGGGGTTAGGATAAGGGTTAGGGTGAGGGTTAGGGTTAGGGTTAGGGTTATTGTTAGGGTTAGGCTTAGTTTAGAGTTTGGGTTAGGGTGAGGGTGAGGATGAGTGTTAGGATTAGGCTTAGGAATAGGGTTTTTGTTAGGGTTAGGGTTAGCGTTAGGGTGAGGGTGAGGGTTAGGTTTAGGATTAGCGTTAGGATTATTGTTAGGGTTAGGGTGAGGGTGAGGGTTAGGTTTAGTGTGAGGGTTAGGTTTAGGATGAGGTTAAGTTTTAGGGTGAGGGTTAGGGTAAGGTTGAGCTTTAGGGATAGCATTAGGGTTAGGGTTAGGGTGAGGGTTAGGGTTAGGGTTAGGGTGAGCTTGAGGGTGAGGGTTAGGGTGAGGGTGAGGTTGAGGGTGTGGGTTAGATTTAGGTAAGGGAGAGGGTGAAGATAAGGTTTAGAGTTAGGATTATGGTTAGGGTTAGGGTGAAGTTGAGGGTTAGGGTAACGGTTAGGTTGAGGTTTAGGGTTAGTGTGAGGGTTGGGTGAGCATGAAGGTAAGGGTTAGGGAGAGGGTTATTGTGAGAGTGAGACTTAATGTTAAGGTTAATGTTAGGGTGAGGGTTAGTGTGAGGGTAAGGGTTAGTGTTTGGTTTAGGGTTAGTGTGAGGATGAAGGTTAGGGTTAGGGTTAGGGGGAGGGTTAGGGTTAGTGTGAGGGGTAGGGTGAAGGTGAGGGTAAGGGTTAGGGTGAGGGTTAGGGTTAGGTTTAGGGTTATGGTTGGGGTTAGGGTGAGGTTTGGGGTTAGGTTTAGGGTTATGTTTAGGATGAGGGTTATGGTGAGGGTGAGGGTTAAGGTGAGGGTGAGGGTTAGTGTGAGGATGAGGATTAGGTTTAGGTGAGTTTTAGGGTTAGGATTAGGGTTAGGATGAGGGTTATGGTGAGGGTCAGGGTTAGTGTTAGGGTTAGGGTTAGGTTGAAGGTTAGGGTTAGGTTGAGGGATAGGGTGAGGGGTACGTTTAGGGTTAGGTTTAGGGTAAGGGTAAATGTTAGGATGAGTTTTAGGGTGAGGATGAGGTTTAGGGAGAGGAATAGGGTTAGGTTGAAGGTTAGGGTTAGGATTAGGGTGAGGGTATGTTTTAGGGTGAGGGTTAGGGTGAGGGTTAGGTTTAGGGTGAGGGTTAGGGATATGGTTAGGATTATGGTTAGAGTGACAGTGAGAGTGAGGGTTAGTTTTAAGGTTAGGGTTAGGATTAGGGTTAGGGTTAGGGATACGGCAAGGTTTAGGGTTAAGGTGACAGTGAGGGTTAGGGTTAGGGTTAGGATTATGGTGAGGGTAAGGTCTAGGGTGAGGTTTAGGGTGAGGGTGAGGTTTAGGGTGAAGGTTAGTGTGAGGGTTAAGGTGAGGGTGAGTTTATGTGTTAGATTGAGGGTTAGGTTGAGGGTTAGGGTTAGGGTGAGGTTTAGTGATAGATTTACGGTTAGGGTTAGGGTGAGGGTGAGTGTGAGGGTTAGGGTTAGGTTTAGGTTCAGGGTGAGGGTGAGGTTCAGGGTTAGGATTAGGGTTAGATTTAGGGTTAGGCTGAAGGTGAGGGTGTGATTGAGGGTTAGGGTTCGGGTGAGGGTGAGGATTAGGGTGAGTTTTAGTGTGTGGGTTAGTGTTAGGGTTAGTGTGAGGATTAGGGTTAGGGTTATGGTGAGGGTAAGGGTTAGGTTTAGGTTTAGGGTAAGGTTTAGTGTTAGGGTTATGGTGAGAGTGAGGGTTAAGTTTAGTGTGAGTGTTAGGGTGAGGTTTAGGTTTAGCGTTAGCTTTAGGGTGAGAGTGAGGGTTAGGTTGAGTATGAGGGTTAGGGTTTGGGTGAGGGTTAGGGTGAAGGTGAAGGTTAGGGTGAGGGTGAGACTTAGAGTTAGGGTTAGGGTTAGGATGAGGGTTAGTGTGAGGATAAGGGTTAGGGTTAGGTTTAGGTTTAGTGTGAGGATTAGGTTTAGGGTGAGAGTTAGAGTTATGGTGAGGGTGAGGGTTAAGTTTAAGGTTGTGTGAGGGTTAGGTTAGAGTCAGGGTTAGGGTTAGGTTTTGGGTTAGGGTGAGGGTGAGGGTGAGGGTGAGGGTGAAGTTGAGGGCGATGGTGAGGGTTAGGGTTAGGGTTAGGTTGAGGTTTAGGCTTAGTGTGAGGGTTGGGTGAGGGTTAAGGTGAGGGTGAGAGTTAAGGTTAGGGTTAGGGTTAGGTTGAGGGTTCGTGTGAGGGTTAGGGTTAGGGTTAGGTTTAGGGTTAGGGTGAAGTTTAGGTTTAGGGTTAGGGTGAGGGTAAGTGTTAGGGTGAGGGTTAGGATTATGGTGAGGGTTATGGTTAGGGTGAGGGTTTGGGTTAGGGTTATTGTTAGGGTTAGGTTTAGGGTTACAGTTAAGGTGAGTGTGAGGGTGAGTGTTAGGGTTAGGGCTAGGGTGAAGTTTAGTGTTAAGGTTAAGATTAGAGTTAGGGTTAAGGTGAGGGTGAGGTTTAGGGGTAGAGTTAGGATTAGGGTGAGGATTAGGGTGAGGGTTAGTGTTAGGTTGCGGGTTAGGGTGGTGTTGAAGGTAAGGGTAAATTTGAGCGTTAGGCTGAGGGTGAGGGTTACAGTAAGGTTGAGGGTTAGGGTTAGGGTGAGCGTTAGTGTTAACATTAGGGTTTATGTTAGGGTGAGGGTAAGTGTTAGGGTGATGGTTAGGGTTAGGGTGAGGGTTATGGTTAGGGTGAGTGTGAGGGTTAGGGTTATATTATTGTTAGGGTTAGGGTTAGGGTTAGGGTTATGCTTAGGGTTAGGGTTAGGGTTAGGGTTAGGATGAAGTTTAGTTTTAGGGTTAGGATTAGAGTTAAGGTTAGAGTGAGGGTGAGATTTAGGGTTAGAGTTAGGGATAGTGTTAGTGTTAGGGTGAGGGTTAGGTTTAAGCTTAGACTTAGGCTTAGGCTTAGGCTGAGCATGAGGATGAGTTTTAGGGTTCGGGTTAAGGTTCGGGTTAGCCCGAAGGTTAGATTGAGGTTTAAGGTTAGGATTAGGGTAAGGGTGAGGGCTAGGGTTAAGGTTAGGGTGAGGGCTAGGATTAGGGATAGCGTTAGGTTTAGGATTAGGGTTAGGGTGAGGGTGAGTGTGAGGTTTAGTGTTAGGGTTAGGCTTAGAGTTAGGGTGAGGGTTAGGGTTAGGGTTTGGGTTCGTGTGAGGGTGAGGCTGAGGATTAGGGTTAGGTTTAGGGTTAGGTTTAGCGTTAGGGTTAGTGTTAGTGTTAGGGTTAGGTTTAGGGTTAGGATTAGGGTGAGGGTATGATTTAGGGTGAGGTTTAGGGTGAGGGTTAGGGATACAGTTAGGGTTATGTTTAGAGTGACGATGAGAGTGAGTGTTAGTTTTAAGTTTAGGGTTAGGGTTAGGCCTAGGGTTAAGGATACGTTTAGGGTTAGGGTTAGGGTGATGGTGAGGTTTAGGGTGAGGTTCAGGGTGAGGGTGAGGTTTAGGGTGAGGGTTAAGTTGAGGGTTAGGGTGAGGGTGAGGGTATGTGTTAGATTGAGGTTTAGGTTGAGGGTTAGGGTTAGGGTGAGGTTAGTGATAGGTTTACGGTTAGGGTTAGGGTGAGGGTGAGGGTGAGGTTTAGGGTTAGGGTTAGGTTCAGAGTGAGGGTGAGGTTCAGGGTTAGGATTAGGGTTAGAGATAGGGTTCGGCTGAAGGTGAGGGTGTGGGTGAGGGTTAGGATTAGGGTGAGGGTGAGGGTTAGGGTGAGTTTTAGTGTGTGGGTTAGTGTTAGGGTTAGTGTGAGGATTAGGGTTAGGGTTATGGTGAGGGTAAGGGTTAGGGTAAAGGTTAGGGTAAGGTTTAGTGTTAGGGTTATGGTGAGAGTGAGGGTTAGGTTTAGTGTGAGTATTAGGGTGAGGTTTAGGTTTAGTGTTAGCTTTAGGGTGAGGGTGAGGTTTAGGGTGAGTGTGAGGGTTAGGGTTTGGGTGAGGGTTAGGGTGAAGGTGAAGGCTAGGGTGAGGGTGAGACTTAGAGTTAGGGTTAGGGTTAGGGTGAGGGTTAGTGTGAGGATAAGGGTTAGGGTTAGGTTTAGGGTTAGTGTGAGGATTAGGGTTAGGGTGAGGGTTAGAGTTAGGGTGAGGGTGAGGGTTAAGTATAAGGTTGTGTGAGGGTTAGGGTTAGGCTGAGGGTTAGGGTTAGGTTTTGGTTTAGGGTGAGGGTGAGGGTGAGGTGGAGGGTGAGGGTGAAGTTGAGTGTGATGGTGAGGGTTAGGGTTAGGGTTAGGTTGAGTTTTAGGCTTAGTGTGAGGGTTGGGTGAGCATGAGGTTAAGGGATAGGGTGATGGTTAGGGTTAGGGTGAGGGTTAGGGTTAGGGTGAGTGTGAGTTTTAGGGTTATTGTTAGGGTTAGGGTTAGTGTTAGGGTTATGGATATGGTTACGGTTACGGTTACGGTTAGAATGAAGTTTAGTTTTAGGGTTTGGGTTAGAGTTAAGGTTAGGGTGAGGGTGAGATTTAGGGTTAGAGTTCGGGTTAGTGCTAGTGTTAGGGTTAGGGTGAGGGTTAGGGTTAGGCTTAGGCTTAGGCTTAGGCTTAGGCCGAGCATGAGGGTGAGTGGTAGGGTTCTGGTTAGGGTTCGGGTTAGGGTGAACGTTAGATTGAGTTTTAGGTTTAGGGTTAGGGTGAGGGCTAGGGTTAGGGATAGGTTTAGGTTTAGGATTAGGGTTAGGGTGAGGGTGAGTGTGAGGTTTAGGCTTAGAATTAGGGTGAAGGTTAGGGTTAGGTTTTGGGTTAGTGTGAGGGTGAGGCTGAGGATTAGGCTTATTTTTAGGGTTACGTTTATTGTTAGGGTTAGTGTGGGGTTAGGGTTAGGGTTATGCTGAGAGTTAGGGTTAGAGTTAGGATTAGGCTTAGGGTTAGGATGAGGGTGAGGGTGGGTTTGAGGATTGGAGTTAGGGTTAGGATTAGGCATAGGGTTAGGCTTATTGTTTGTGTTATGCTTAGGGTTAAGTTTGCGGTGAGCATGACGCTGAAGGTGAGGGTTATGCTTATGGTTAGTGTTAGGGTTAGTGTTATTCTTAGGGTTAGGGTTAGGGATACGGTGAGGATGAGGTTGAGGGTGAGGGTTAGGTTTAGGGTGCGGTTTCGGGATAGGTTTAGAGTAAGGGTTAGGGTGAGGGTGAGGTTTAGAATTAGAGTTATTGTTAGGGGGAGGGTTAGGGTTAGGGTTTGGGTTAGGGTGAGGGTGGGGGTGAGGATTAGGGTTAGGTTTAGGGTTAGGGTTAGGGTTAGGTTTTTAAGATAGGGTTAGGGTTAGGGTTACGGTGATGGTTAGGGTTAGGGTTAGGCTTAGGGTTAGGCTGAGGGTGATAGTGGGTGTGAGGATTAGGGTTAGGGTTAGTGTTAGTGTTAGGGTTATTGTTAGTGTTATGGTTAGGGTTAAGTTTGCTGTGAGGGTGAGTCTTAGGGCGAGGGTTTTGGTTATGGTTATGGTTATGGTTAGGGTTAGAGGTATTGTTAGGGTTAGGGTTAGAGTTACCGTGAGGGTGAGGGTGAGGGTGAGGTTTAGGGTTCAGATTAGGGATCGGGATAGAGTGAAGGTTAGATTGAGGTTTAGGGTTAGGATTAGGGTAAGTGTGAGGGCTAGGGTTAGGGTTAGGGTGAGGGCTAGGGTTAGGGATAGGGTTTTGTTTTGGATTAGGGTTAGGGTGAGGGTGAGTGTGAGGTTTAGGGTTAGGGTTAGGCTTAGAGTTAGGGTGAGTGTTAGGGTTAGGGTTTGGGTGAGTGTGAAGTTTAGGGTTAGGGTTAGGCTTAGAGTTAGGGTGAGGGTTAGGGTTAGGGTTTGGGTTAGTGTGAGGGTGAGGCTGAGGATTAGGGTTAGGTTTAGGGTTAGGTTTAGGGTTAGGGTTAGTGTTAGGTTTAGGGTTAGGATTAGGGTTATGGTGAGGTTTAGGGTTAGAGTTAGGATTAGGCTTAGGGTTAGGATGAGGGTGAGGGTGGGTTTGAGGATTAGAGTTAGGGGTAGGTTTAGGCTTAGTGTTAGGTTTATTTTTAGTGTTATGCTTAGGGTTAAGTGAACATGAGGTGAGCATGAGGCTGAAGCTGAGGGTTATGGTAAGGGTTATGGTTAGGGTTAGTGTTAGTGTTATTCTTAGGGTTAGGGTTAGAGATATGGTGAGGATGAGGTTGAGGGTGAGGGTTAGGGTTAGGGTGCGGTTTAGGGATAGGTTTAGGGTAAGGGTTAGGGTGAGGGTGAGGTTTAGAATTAGAGTTATTGTTAGGGGGAGGGTTAGCGTTAGGGTTTGGGTTAGGGTGAGGGTGGGGCTGAGGATTAGGGTTAGGTTTAGGTTTAGGGTTAGGGTTAGGTTTTTAAGTTAGGGTTAGGGTTAGGGTTACGGTGAGGGTTAGGGTTAGGGTTAGGCTTAGGGTTAGGCTGAGGGTGAGGGTGGGTGTGAGGATTAGGGTTAGCGTAAGGGTTAGTGTTAGGGTTATTGTTAGTGTTATGGTTAGGGTTAAGTTTGCTGTGAGGGTGAGTCTGAGGTTGAGGGTTATGGTTATGGTTAGGGTTATTGTTAGAGTTAGGGTTAGAGTTATGGGGAGGGTGAGGGTGAGGGTGAGGGTTAGGGTTCGGGTTACGGTGAAAGTTAACTTACGGTTTAGGGTTAGGATTAGGGTAAGGGTGAGGGCTAGGGTTAGGGTTAGAGTTAGGGTTATGGGGAGGGATAGGGTTAGGTTTAGGGTTAGGTTTAGGGTTAGGGTTAGGATTACGGTGAGGGTTAGGGTTAGGATTAGGCTTAGGCTTACAGTTAGGCTGAGGTTGAGGCTGAGGGTGAGGGTTATGTTGATGGTTAGGGTTAGGATTAGGGTTAGGGTAAGTGTTATTGTTAGGGTTAGGGTTAGAGTTATTGTGAGGTTCAGGGTGAGGTTGAGGGTTAGGGTTAGGTTGAGGTTTAGGGTTAGGTTTAGTGTTAGGGATAATGTTAGGGTGAGGGTATCGGTAAGGTTAAAGTTGAGTGTTAGGCTGAGCATGAGGGTTACGGTAAGGGTGAGGGTTAGGCTTAGGGTGAGGGTTAGGGTTAGGGTTGGGGTGAGAGTTAGGGTTCGGGTTCAATTTAGGGTTAGGTTGAGGGTTAGGGTAAGGGTTACGGTGACGGTGAGGGTTAGGGTTAGGTTGAGGGTTAGTGTTAGGATTAGGGTTAGTGTGAGGTGAAGGTTAAGGTTAGTGTTAGGGTGAGGGTTAGGATGAGGGTTAGGGATAGGATTAGGGTTAGGGTGAGGGCTAGTTTGAGGGTGAGGTTTAGGGTTAGCGTTAGGGTGAGGTTTAGGGTTAGGGTTAGGGTTCGGGTTAGGGTGAGGGTGAGGTTTACGGTTAGAGTTATGGTTAGGGTGAGACTGAAATTGAGGGTTAGGGTTAGGGTTAGTGTTAGAGTTAGGGTTAGGGTGAGGGTTAGGTTGAGGGTGAGGGTTAGGCTAAAGGTTAGGATTAGGATTAGCATAAGGTTTAGGGTGAGTGTGAGGGTTAGGGTTAGGGTTAGGCTTAGGGTTAGGCTGAGGGTGAGGTTGAGAGTGAGGGTTTGGGTTAGGTTTACTGTGAGAGTTAGGGTTCGGGTAAATTTAGGGTTAGGGTGAGGGTTAGGGTTAGGTTTATGGTGAGCTTGAATTTTAGGGTAAGGTTGAGGCTTAGGGTTAGGATTATGTTTAGGGAAAGGGTTAAGGTTAGGGTTAGGGTGAGGTTAAGAATGAAGATTAGGAATAGGGTGAGGGCTAGGTTGAGGGTGAGCTTTAGGGTTAGTGTTAGATTAAGGTTTAGGGTTAGAGTTAGGGTTAGGGTGAGGGTTAGGTTGAGGGTTAGATTTACGGTGAGGGTGAGGGTTAGGGTTAGGGTGAGGATGATGGTAAGAGTAAAGGTGAGGTTTAGGCTGAGGTTGAGTGTTAGGGTGAAGGTTAGGGTTAGGTTTAGGGTTAGGGTAAGGGATAGGGTTAGGTTCAGGGTGAGTGTTAGATTGAGGATTAGGGTTACTGTTAGTGTGAGGTTTAGGGTGAGGATGTGGGTTAGGGTTAGGGTGAAGGTGAGGGTTAAAATTAGGGTTATGTTGAGGGCTAGGGTGAGGGTGAGTGTTAGTGTTAGGGTTAGGGTTATGGTGAGGTTTAGGATTAGGTTGAGGGTTAGCGTTAGTGTGAGGGTTAGTGTTCGGGTTAGGGTCAGTGTTAGGGTGAGGGTAAGTGTTAGGGTGAGGGTTAGGTTTAGGGTGAGGGTTATGGTTATGGTGAGGGTTAGGGTTAGGGTTATTGTTAGTGTTAGGGTTAGGGATACGGTTACGGTGAGTGTGAGGGTGAGAGTTAGGGTTAGGTTTAGGGTGAAGTTTAGTGTTAGGGTTAGGGTTAGGGTTAAGGTGAGGGTGAGGTTTAGGGGTAGAGTTAGGTTTAGGGTGAGGGTTAGGGTCAAGGTTAGGGTTAGGGTGCGGATTAGGGTGGGGTTGAAGGTAAGGGTAAATTTGAGGGTTAGGCTGAGGGTGAGGGTTACAGTAATGGTGAGGGTTAGGGTTAGGGTGAGGGTTAGTGTTAGGGTTAGAATGAGGGTGAGGGTTAGATTGAGGATTAGTGTTAGGGTTAGTGTGAGGTTTAGAGTGAGCTTGAGGGTTAGGGTTATTGTTAGGATGAGGTTTATGGTTAGGGTGAGGCTTAGGGTTAGTGTGAGCATTGGTGTTAGCGTTAGGGTTTATGTTATGGTGAGGGTAAGTGTTAGGGTGAGGGTTAGGTTTAGGGTGAGAGTTATGGTTAGGGTAAGTGTGAGGGTTAGGGTTAGGGTTATTGTTAGGGTTAGTGTTAGGGTTATGGTTAGTGTTAGTGTTAGTGTTAGGGTTAGGGTTAGGGTTAGGATGAGGTTTAGTTTTAGTCTTAGGATTAGATTTAAGGTTAGGTGAGAGTGAGATTTAGGGTTAGAGATAGGTTTAGTGCTAGTGTTAGTGTTAGGGTGAGGGTTAGGGTTAGGTTTAGGCTTAGGCTGAGGCTTGGGCTTAGGCCGAGCATGAGGGTTCGGGTTAGGGTTCGGGTTAGGGTTCGGGTTAGTGTGAAGTTTAGATTGAGGTTTAGGGTTAGGATTAGGGTAAGGGTGAGGGCTAGGTTTAGGGTTAGGGTATGGGCTAGGGTTAGGGATAGGGTTAGGTTTAGTATTAGGGTTAGGGTGAGGGTGAGTGTGAAGTTTAGGGTTAGGGTTAGGCTTAGAATTAGGGTGAGGGTTAGGGTTAGGGTTTGGGTTAGTGTGAGGGTGAGGCTGAGGATTAGGGTTAGTTTTAGGGTTAGGTTTAGGGTTAGAGTTAGGGTTAGGCTTAGGCTTAGGATGAGGGTGAGGGTGGGGTTGAGGATTAAAGTTAGGGTTTGGGTTAGTCTTAGGGTTAGGTTATGATTAGGGTTAAGTTTGCGGTGAGCATGAGGCTGAAGGTGAGGGTTATGGGTAGGGTTAGGGTTAGGGGGAGGGATAGGGTGAGGTTTAGGGTTAGGGTTAGTGTTAGGGTAAGTGTGAGGGTGAGGGTTAGGTTGAGCTTTAGGGATAGGGTTAGGTTTAGGATTAGGGTTAGGGTGAGACTGATTGTGAGGTTTAGGTTGAGGATTAGGCTTAGGCTTATGGTTAGGCTAAGAGTGAGGGTGGGGGTGAGGATTAGGGTTAGGGCTAGGCTATGGCTTAGGCTGAGGGTGAGGATGGATGTGAGGATGATCGTTAGGATTAGGGTAAGGGTGAGGGCTCGGGTGAGGGTAAATGTTAGGGTCAGGCTTTGGCTTAGTCTTCCAGTTAGACTGAGGGTGAGTTTGAGGGTGAGGGTTAGGGTTAGCGTGATGGTTAGGTTTAATGTTAGGGTGAGGGTTAGAATGAGGTTTAGGGTTCGGTGAGGTTAGGGTGAGGATGATGGTAAGGGTAAAGGTGAGGTTTACGCTGAGGGTAAGGGTTAAGATGAGGGTGAGGGTTAAGGTAAGGGTGAGGGTTAGGGTTAGGGTGAGGCTGAGTGTGAGGTTTAGGGTGAGGATTAGGCTTAGGTTTACAGTTAGGCTAAGGGTGAGGGTGGGGGTGAGGGTGGGGGTGAGGATTAGGGTTATGGTGATGGTTAGGGTTAGGGTTAGTGTTATTGTTAGGGTTAGGGTTAGAGTTACGTTGAGTGTGAGGGTGCGGGTGAGGGTTAGGGTTAGGGTTAGGGTGGGGTTTAGGGTTGGGTTAGGATTATGGTTAGGGTGAGGGTGAGGTTTAGGGTTAGATATAGTGTTAGGGGTAGGGTTAGGGTGAGGGTCAGGGGTAGGGTTATTGTTACTCTTAGGGTGAGTGTGAGGGTTAGGTTGAGGTTTAGGGTTATGGTTACGATTAGGGTTAGTGTGAGGGTTAATGTTATGGTTAGGGTTAGTTTTAGGGTGAGGGTGGTTGTTATGGTTTGGGTTATTGTGAGGGTTATCGTTGGGATGAGGGTTAGGATAAGGGTTAGTGTTATTGTTAGGGTTAGGTTTAGTGTTTCGGTTACGGTGAGGGTGAGGGTTAGGGTTAGGTTCAGGGCGAGGTTTAGGGTTTGGTTTAGGGTTAGAGTGAGGGTTAGGGTGAGTGTGAGGATTAAGGTTAGAGTTAGGTTTAGGGTGAAGGTTAGGTTGACCTTTAGGGTTAGGGTTAGTGTTAGGGTTAGGGTTAGGCTGAGAGTTAGGGGGAGAGTTAGGATTACTGTTAGGTTTAGGTTTATGGTTAGGGTTATCTTTAGTGATAGGGTGAGGGTGAGGTTTAGAGTTTGAATTAGGGTTAGGGTGAGGCTGAGGCTGAGGGTGAGGGTTAGGATTAGGGTTAGCATTAGGATTAGGGTTTGGGTTAGGGTGAGTGTGAGGGTTAGGGTTAGGGTTAGTGTTAGCCTTAGGTTTAGGCTGAGGGTGAGGGTGAGGGTGAGGGTTAGGGTTAGTTTAAGGGTTAGGGTTAGGGTGAGGTTTAGTGTTAGACTTAGTGTTAGAGTTAGGGTTAGAGTGAGGGTGAGGTTTAGGTGTAAAGTTAGGGTTAGGGTGAAGGTTAGGTTGAGAGTTAGGGTTAGGGTTAGGGTTAGGATGGGGGTGAAGGTAAGGGTAAACGTGACAGTTAGGCTGAGTGTGAGGGTTATGGCAAGGGTGAGGATTAGGGTTAGGCTGAGGGTTAGGGTTAGGGTTAGTGTGGGAGTTAGGGTTCGGGTTAAGTTTAGGGTTAGGGTTAGGGTTAGGCTAAGAGTTTCGGTGAGGGTGAGGGTTAGTGTCAGTTTGAGATTTAGGGTTAGGATTAGGGATAGGGTGAGGGTTAGTGTTAGGGTTAGTGTTACGGTGATGGTTAGGATGAGGGTTAGGGTTAGGATTAGGGTTAGGGTGAGGGCTAGTGGCAGGTGAGGTTTACGGTTAGTGTTAGGGTGAGGTTTACGGTTAGGGTTAGGGTTAACGTTAGGGTGAAGTTGAGTTTCGGGTTAGAGTTAGGGTTAGGGTGAGGCTGAGGTTGAGGGTTAGGGTTAGGGTGAGGTTTAGTGTTAGGATTAGTGTTAGAGTTAGGGTTAGAGCAAGGGTTAGGTTGGGAGTGAGGGTTAGGCTTACCTTTAGGAATAGGTTTAGGCTGAGGGTGTGGGTGAGTTTGAGGGTTATGGTTAGGTTGAGGGTTCGGCTTAGGTTGAGGGTTAGGTTTAGGGTTAGGGTGAGTGTTAAGTTTAGGGTTAGGGTGAGGGTAAGAATGAGGATTAGGGTTAGGATTAGGGTTATGGTGAGGGCTAGGGTGAGCGTGAGGGTTAAGGTTAGTGTTAGATTAAGGTTTAGGGTTAGGGATAGCTATAGGGTGAGGGTTCGGTTGAGGTTAGGGTTACAGTGAGTGTGAGGGTTAGTGTTAGGGTGAGGGTTAGGGTTAGGATTAGGGTTAGGTGAGAGTGAATGTTAGGATTAGGGTTAGGTTTAGGGTTAGGGTTAGGTTTAGGGTTAGGGTGAGGGTTAGGGTTAGGATGATGGTAAGGGTAAAGGTGAGGTTTAGGGTGAGGCTGAGGGTTAAGATAAGGGTGAGGGTTAGGTTGAGGCTTAGGTTTAGAGTAAGGGGTAGGATTAGGGTCAGGGTGATTGTTAGATTGAGGATTAGGGTTAGGGTTAGTGTGAACTTTAGAGTGAGGATGAGGGTTAGGGTTAGGGTGAGGGTGAGGGTTAGAATTAGGTTTAGGGTGCGGGCTAGGGTGAGGGTGAGGGTTAGGGTAAGGGTTAGGCTTAGGTTTAGGATTAGGCTGAGCGTGAGATTGAGGGTGAGGGTTAGGGTTAGTGTGATGGTTAAGTTTACAGTTAGGGTTAGGGTTAAAATGAGGTTTAGGGTTAGGGTGAGGTTTAGGATGAAGTTTAGTTTTAGGGTTAAGGTTAGACTTAGGGTTATGGTGAGGGTGAGGTTCTGGGGTACAGTTAGGGTTAGGATGAGGGTTACGGTTAGGGTGCAGGTTAGCCTGAGGGTGACGGTTAGGTAAAGGTGAGGGTTAGGCTGAGGGTGAGGGTTCCGGTAAGGGTGAAGTTTAGGGTTAGGGTGAGGGTTAGTGTTAACATTAAGGTGAGGGTGAGGGTTAGATTGAGGATTAGTGTTAGGGTTAGTGTGAGGTTTAGGGTGAGGATGAGGGTTAGGGTTAGGGTGAAGGCTAGGGGAGTGTGAGGGTTCGGGTTAGGGTTAGGGTGAGGGTAAGTGTTAGGGTGAGGGTTAAGGTTAGAGTGAGGTTTATGATTAGGGTGAGGGTTAGGGTTAGGGTTAGGTTTATTGTTAGGTTGAGGGGTAGGGTTACTGTTACTGTGAGGGTAAGCATGAGGATTATGGTTAGGGTTAGGATGAGGTTTAGGTTTAGGGTTAGGGTTAGAGTCAGGGTTAGGGTGAGGGTTAGGCTTAGGCTTAGGCTTAGGCTTAGGCTTTGGCCGAGCATGAGGTTGAAGGTTCGGGTTCGAGTTCGGGTTTGGTTTAGGATTAGGTTTAGGGTTAGGTTGAGAATTAGGTTGAGGTTTAGGGTTAGGATAAGTTTAAGGGTGAGGGCTAGGCTGAGGTTTAGGGTGAGGGTTAGGGTTAGGGATAGGGTTATGTTTAGGATTAGGGTTTGGGTGGGGATGAGTGTGAGGGTTAGGATTAGGGTTAGGATTAGGGTTAGGGTTAGGCTTAGAGTTAGGATGAGTGTTAGGGTTAGGGTTTGGGTTAGGGTGAGGTTGAGCCTGAGGATTAGGGTTAGGTTTAGGCTTACTGTTAGTGTTAGGGATAGGTTTAGGGTGAGGGTGAGGTTTAGATGTAGGGTTTGGGGGTGGGTTAGGGTGAGGGTTAGGGTTAGGGTTAGTGTTTGGTTTAGGTTGAGGGTGAGTGTTAGATTGAGGTTTAGTGTTAGGTTTAGGGTTAGGGTCAGTGTGAGGGTTAGTGTTAGTGTTAGGGTTAGTGTTAGGGTGAGGGTAAGTGTTCGGGTGAGGTTATGGGTTAGGGTGACGGTTATGGATAGGGTGAGGTTTAGAGTTAGGGTTAGAGTTATTGTTAGGTTTAGGTTTAGGGTTACGGTTACGGTGAGGGTGAGTGTGAGGGTTAGGGTTAGTGTTAGGTTGAGGTTTAGGGTTTGGGTTAGGGTTAGAGTTAGGGTTAGGGTGAGGGTGAGGTTTAGTGTAAGAGTTAAGGTTAGGGTGACGGTTAGGGTTAGTTTAGGGTGAGAGTTAAAGGGAGGGTAAGGCTTAGTGTTAGGTTTAGGGATAGGATTAGGGTTAGGGTTAGGGTGAGGGTCCGTGTGTTTGTTAGGGTTAGTTCTGGGTTTAGGCTTAGGTTTAGGCTGAAGGTGAGGGTGATGGTTAGAGTTAGGGTTAGGGTTAGTGTTAGGGTTAGGGGGAGGGTTAGGATGAGGGTTAAGGTTAGGATTAGGGTTAGGGCAAGGGCTAGGGTGAGGTTGAGGTTTAGGGTTAGAGTTAGGTTGAGGTTTATGGTTAGGGTAAGGGTAAAGGTGAGGGTGAGGTTTAGGGTTAAAGTTAGGGTTAGGGTGAGGCTGAGGGTGAGAGTTAGGGTTAGGTTTAGTGTTAGGTTTAGGGTTAGGGTTAGGGTGAGGGTTAGGGTGAGTGTTAGGGTTAGGTTTAGGGTTAGGTTTAGGCTGAGGGTGAGGGTGAGGGTGAGGGTTTGGGTGAGGATAAGGGTTAGGGTTAGGATGAGGGCTAGGGTTGGGTGAGGGTTAGGGATAGGGTTATCGTGAGGTTTAGGGTTAGGGTGATGGTTAGGGTTAGTGTGAGGGTTAGTGTTAGGGTTAGGGTTATTGTTAGGGTTGGGGTAAGTGTTAGGGTGAGGTTTAGGGTTAGGGTGATGGTTATAGTTAGGGTGAGGGTTAGGATTATGGTTAAGGTTATTGTTAGGGTTAGGGTTAGGATTATGGTGAGTGTGAGGGTGAGGGTTACGGTTAGGGTTAGGATGAGGTTTAGGTTTAGGGTTAAGGATAGAATTAGGGTTCGGGGGACAGTGAGGTTTAGGGTTAGAGTTAGGGTTTTTGATAGTTTTAGGATTAGGGTGAGGGTTATAGTTAGGCTTAGGCTTAGGCTTAGGCTTAGGCTGAGCATGAGAGTGAGGGTTAGGGTTAGGGTGATGGTTCTGGTTAGGATTATTGTTATTGTTAGGGTTAGGGTTAGAGTTACAGTGAGGGTGAGGTGCAGGTGAGGGTTAGGGTTAGGGTTAGGGTGGGGTTTACCGTTAGGGTTAGGGTTAGGGTTAGGTTGAGGGTGAGGTTTAGGGTTAGATTTAGGGTTAGTGTTAAGGTGAAGTTTAGTGTTAGGGTTAGGGTTAGGGTGAGGCTGAGGGTTAGGGTTAGGGTTAGGGTTAGGTTTAGGGTTAGATTTAGGGTTAGGGTGAGGGTGAAGTTGAATGTGAGGGTTAGGCTTAGGGTTAGGATTAGGTTTAGGATATGTGTTAGGGTGAGTGTGAGCGATATGTTTAGGGTTAGGGTTAGGCTTAGGGTTAGACTGAGGGTGAGGGCTGGGGTGAGGGTTAGGTTAAGGTTGAGTGTGAGGGTTAGGGTTAGGGTGAGGGTTAGGGTTAGGGTTACTGTGAGCGTGAGGGTTAGGGTAGGTTGAGAGTTAGGGTTAGTGTTAGAGTTAGGGTGAGGGTTCAGGTTAGGGTTAGGGTGAGGGTAAGAATGAGGATTAGGGTTAGGATTAGGGTTATGGTGAGGGCTAGGGTGAGGTTGAGGGTTAGGGTTTGTGTAAGATTAAGGTTTAGGTTTAGGGTTAGGGTTAGGGTGAGGATTAGGTTCAGGATTATGGTTACAGTGAGGGTGAGGATAAGGGTTAGGGTTAGGGTTAGGGTTAGGATTAAGGTTAGCTTGAGGGTGAGTATTAGCATTAGTGTTAGGGTTAGGTTTAGGGTTAGGTTTAGGGTTAGGATTAGTGTTATTGTTAGGGTTAGGGTTAGAGTTATTGTGAGGGTGAGGGTGTGGGTGGGGGTTAGGGTTAATGTTAGGTTGAGGTTTAGGGTTAGAGATTAGGATTAGGGTAAGTGTGAGGGTGAGGTTTAGGGTTAGATTTAGGGTTAGTTGGAGGATTAGGTCGAGGGTGAGGGTTAGGTTTAATTTTAGTATTAAGGTTAGGGTGAGGGTTAGGTTGAGGTTTAGGCTTACCGTTAGGTTTAGGGTTAGGATTAGGGTTAGGGTGAGGGTGAGTGTGAGCGTTAGGGTTAGGGTTAGGCTTAGGCTTAGAGTTAGGCTGAGAGTGAGGGTGGGGGTGAGGATTAGGTTTAGGGTGATGGTTAGGGTTAGGGTTAGGGTGAGGGTTAGAATGAGGGTTAGGATTAGGATTAGGGTGAGGGTGAGGGCTAGGCTGAGGGTGAGGGTTAAGGTAAGGGTTAGGCTTAGGATAAGGTTTAGGCTCAGCTTGAGGTTGAGGGTGAAGGTTATGTTTAGTATGATGGTTAGGTTTACAGTTAGGGTGATGTTTAGGATGAGGCTTAGGGTTAAGGTGTGGGTTAGGGTGAGGTTTAGTGTTTGGGTTAGGGTTAGACTTAGGGTTATGGTGAGCTTGAGGTTCTGGGATACAGTTAGGGTTAGGATGAGGGTTAGGGTTAGGGTGCAGGTTAGCCTGGGGTTGACCATAAGGGTAAAGGTGAGGGTTAGGATGAGGGTGAGGGTTTCCCTATGGGTGAGGGTTAGGGTTAGGGTGAGGGTTAGTGTTAGCATTAGATTGAGGGTGAGGGTTAGATTGAGGATTAGTGTTAGGGTTAGTGTGAGGTTTAGGGTGATGATGAAGGTTAGGTTTAGGATGAAGGCTAGGGTGAGTGTGAGGGTTAGGGTTAGGGTTAGGGTGAGGGTAGGTGTTAGGGTGAGGGTTAAGGTTAGGGTGAGGGTTATGGTTAGGGTGAGGGTTAGGGTTAGGGTTAGTTTTATTGTTAGGTTTAGGGGTAGGGTTACGGTTACTGTGAGGGTGAGGGTGAGGATTAGGGTTAGGCTTAGGCTTAGGCTTATGCTTAGGCCGAGCATGAGGTTGAGGGTTCGGGTTCGTGTTGGGATGAGGGTTAGGTTTAGGTTTAGGGGTAGGTTGGGAGTTAGGTTGAGGTTAAGGGTTAGGATAAGTTTAAGGGTGAGGGCTAGGCTGAGGGTTAGGGTGAGGGTTTGTGTTTGGGATAGGGTTAGGTTTAGGATTAGGGTTAGGGTGAGGGTGAGTGTGAGGGTTAGGATTAGGGTTAGGGTTAGGCTTAGAGTTAGGATGAGTGTTAGGGTTAGGGTTTGGGTTAGGGTGATGTTGAGGCTGAGGATTAGTGTTAGGTTTAGGGTTAGGTTTAGGGTTAGTGTTAGTGTTAGGGTTAGGTTTATGGTTAGGGTTAGGGTGAGGGAGAGGTTTAGATATAGGGTTAGGGGGAGGGTTAGGGTTAGGTTTAGTGTTAGGTTTAGGTTGAGTGTGAGGGTTAGGTTGAGGTTTAGGGTTAGGGTTAGGTTTAGGGTCAGTGTGATGGTTAGTGTTAGTGTTAGGTTTAGTGTTAGGGTGAGGGTAAGAATTAGGGTGAGGTTATGGGTTAGGGTGATGGTTATGTTTAGGGTGAGGGTAAGGGTTAGGGTTAGGGTTATTGTTAGGTTTAAGTTTAGGGTTACGGTTACGGTGAGTGTGAGTGTGAGGGTTAGGGTTAGGTTGAGGTTTAGGGTTTGGGTTAGGGTTAGAGTTAGGGTAAGGGTGAGGCTGAAGTTTAGGGTTAGAGTTAGGGTTAGGGTGACGGTTAGGGTTAGGGTTAGGGTGAGAGTTAGGGGGAGGGTAAGGGTTAGTGTTAGGGTTAGGGATAGGATTAGGGTTAGGGTTAGGGTGAGGGTCAGTGTGTTTTTTAGGGTTAGGTCTAGGGTTAGGCTTAGATTTAGGCTGAGGGGGAGGTTGATGGTTATGTTAGGGTTAGGGTTAGGGGGAGGGTTAGGATGATGGTTAGGGTTAGGATTAGGGTTAGGGCAAGGCCTAGGGTGAGGGTGAGGTTTAGCGTTAGAGTTAAGGTGAGATTTATGGTTAGGGTTAAGGTTAGGGTGAGGGTGAGGTTTAGGGTTAGAGTTAGGGTTAGCGTGAGGCTGAGGGTGAGGGTTAGGGTTAGGCTTAGTGTTAGGTTTAGTGTTAGGGTTAGGGTGAGGTTTAGGGTGAGGGTTATGGTTAGATTTAGGATTAGGGTTAGGCTGAAGGTTAGGGTGAGGGTGAGGGTTAGGGTGAGGATAAGGGTTAGGTTTAGGGTGAGGGCTAGGTTTTGGTGAGGTTTAGGAACAGGGTTAGCGTGAGGTTTAGGGTTAGGTTTATTTTTAGGGTTAGGCTAAGTGTTAGGGTTAGTGTTAGGTTGAGGGTGAGGTTTAGGGTTAGATTTAGGGTGAGGGTTAATGTTAGCGTTAGGTTCAGTTTTAGGGTGAGTCTAAGGGTTATGGTGAGGTTTTGGGTTAGGGTGAGGTTTATGGTTAAGCTGAGGGTTAGGAATCGGTTTAGAGTTATTGTTAGGGTTCGGTTTAAGTTTACGGTTACAGTGAGGGTGAGGATGAGGGTTAGGGTTAGGCTCAGGGTGAGGTTTAGTGTGAGGGTGAGGTTTAGGGTTAGAGTCAGTGTGAGGGATAGTTTGAGGGTTTGGGTTAGGGTTAGTGTTAGTGTTAGGGTTAGGGTGAGAGTTAGGGGGAGGTTTAGGGTTAGGGTTAAGTTTAAGATTAGGTTAAGAATGAGGCTGAGTGTGTGTGTTAGGGTTTGGTTTAGGGTTAGGCTTAGGGTTAGGCTGAGGGTGAGGTTGAGGGTGAGGGTCAGGGTTAGGTTTAGGGTTAAGATTAGGGTTAGGGGGAGGGATAGGATGAGGGTTAAGGTTAGGATTAGGGTTAGGGTGAGGGCTAGGGTGACGGTAAGGTTTAGGGTTAGGGTTAGGGTGAGGGTTAGGGTTTTGTTTAGGGTGAGTGTTAGGGTTTGGGTTAAGTTTAGGTTTAGGGTGAGCGTTAGGGTAAGGGTTACAGTGAGGGTGAGGTTTAGGGTTAGGTTGAGGGTTAAGGTTAGGATTAGGGATAGTGTGAGGGTGTGGGTGAGGGTTGGGGTTTGGTTTAGGGTGAGGTTTAAGATGAGGGTTAGGGTTAAGATTAGGGTAAGGGTGAGGGCTAGGGTGAGGGTGAGGGTTAGGGTAAGTGTAAGGCTTCGTCTTAGTGTTAGGTTGAGTGTGAGGTTGAGGGTGAGAGTTAGAATTAGGGTAATGGTTAAGTTTACACTTAGTGTTAGAGTTAGTATGAGGTTTAGGCTTAGGGGGATTTTTAGGGTGAGGATGATGGTAAGGGTAATGGTGAGGTTTAGGCTGAGGGTGAGGGTTAAGATAAGGGTGAGCGATAGGGTTAGGTTTAGGGTTAGATTAAGGGCTAGGGTTAGTGTTAGGGTGAGGGTTAGATTGAGGATTAGGGTTAGGGTTAGTGTGAGGTTTAGAGTAAGGATGAGGGTTAGGGTGATGGTTATGCTTAGGGTGAGAGTTATGGTTAGGTTGAGGGTTAGGGTTAGCATTAGGGTGAGGTTTAGTGTTAGGGTTAGGTTTAGAGTTAGGGTTAGGGTGAGGGTGAGGTTTAGGGTGGAGTTAGGGTTAGGGTGAGGGTTAGGATGAGGGTTACTGTTAGTGTTAGTGTTAGTGTGAGAGTTAGGGGCAGGGTTAGGGTTAGGGTTAAGTTTAAGATTAGGGTTAGGATGAGGGTGAGTGTGTGTGTTAGGGTTTGGTTTAGGGTTAGGCTTAGGGTTAGGCTGAGGGTGAGGTTGAGGTTGAGGGTTAGGGTTAGGATTAGGGTTAGGGGGATGGTTAGGATGAGGGTTAAGGTTAGGATTAGGGTTAGGGTGAGGGCTATGGTGAGGGTAAGATTTAGGGTTAGGGTTAGGGTGAGGGTTAGGGTTTTGTTTAGGGTGAGCGTTAGGGTTCGGGTTAAGTTTAGGGTTAGGGCGAGCGTTAGTGTTCGGGTGACAGTGAGGGTGAGGTTTAGGGTTAGGTTGAGGGTTAGGGTTAGGATTAGGGTTAGTGTGAGGGTGTGGGTGAGGGTTAGGGTTAGGGTTAGGGTGAGGGTTAGGGTTAAGATTAGGGTTAGGGTGAGGGCTAGGGTGAGGGTGAGAGTTAGGGTAAGTGTAAGGCTTAGTCTTAGTGTTAGGCTGAGTGTGAGGTTGAGGGTGAGGGTTAGGGTTAGTGTGATGGTTAGGTTTACAGTTAGTGTTAGAGTTAGTATGAGGTTTAGGGTTAGGGGGATTTTTATGTTGAGGATGATGGTAAGGATAATGGTGAGGTTTAGGCTGAGGGTGAGGGTTAAGATAAGGGTGAGCGTTAGGGTTAGGTTTAGGGTTAGATTAAGGGCTAGGGTTAGGGTTAGGGTGAGGGTTAGATTGAGGATTAGGGTTAGGGTTAGTTTGAGGTTTAGAGTGAGGATCAGGGTTAGGGTGAGGATTAGGGTTAGCGTGAGAGTTATGGTTAGGTTGAGGGTTAGGGTTAGGGTTAGGGTGAGGGTGAGTATTAGATTGAGGATTAGTGTTAGGTTTAGTGTGAAGTTTAGGGTGAGGATGAGCTTTCGGGTTGAGGGCGAGGTCTAGGGAGAGTTTGAAGTTTAGGGTTAGTGTTAGGGTGAGGGTAAGGGTTAGGGTGAGGGTTAGGGTTAGGGTGAGGGTTATGTTTAGGGTGAAGGTTAGGGTTAGTGTTAGGGTTATTGTTAGTGTTAGGGTTAGGGTTAAGGTTATGGTGAGCGTGAGGTTAAGGGTTAGGGTTAGGTCTAGGATGAGGTTTAGGGATAGGGTTAGGGTTAGGGTTAGGGTCAGAGTGAGGTTCAGTGTTAGATTTAGGGTTAAGGTGAGGCTGAGTGTGAGGGTTAGGGTTAGGAATAATGTTAGGGTTAGGCTTAAGTTGAGGGTTAGGTTGAGGGTGAGGGTTAGGGTTAGGATTAGGAGTAGGATTAGGGTTAATGTTAGGGTGAGCCTGAGGGTTAGGGTTAGGGACAGGCTTAGGGTTAAGCTGAGGTTGAGGGTGAGGGTTAGGGTTAGGGTGAGGTTTAGGGTTAGGGTTAGGGTGAGTGTGAGGGTTATTGTTAGGTTTAGGCTTAGGATTAGGCTCAGAGTTAGGGTGTGGATTAGGGTTAGGGTTAGTGTTAGGGTGAGGTTTAGGGTTTGGGTTAGGGTTAGAGTTAGGGTTAGGGTGAGGGTGAGTTTTAGGGTTAGAGTTAGGGTTACGGTGAGGTTTAGGTTGAGGGTTATGTTAAGGGTTAGTTTTAGGGTTAGGGTTAGGGTGAGAGTTAAGGGAAGGGTTAGGGTTAGGGTAAGGGTTAGGGATAGGATTAGGGTTAGAGTGAGGGGGAGTTGTGTGTTAGGTTTAGGTTTAGGGATAGGCTTAGGGTTAGGCTGAGGGTGAGGTTGAGGGTGATGGTTAGGGTTAGGGGGAGGGTTAGGATGAGGGTTAGGGTTAGGATTAGGGTTAGGGTAAGGTCTAGGGTGAGTGTGAGGGTGAGGTTTAAGGTTATGGTTAGGGTTAGCGTTAGGGTGAGGGTGAGGTTTAGGGTTAGATTTAGGGTTAGGGTGAGGCTGAGGGTGAGGGTTAGAGTTAGGATTAGGATTAGGTTTAGGGTAAGGGATAGGGTGAGTGTTAGGGTTAGGGTTATGCTTAGGGTCAGGCTGAAGATGAGGGTGAGGGTGAGGGTTAGGGTTAGTGTTAGATGAGAGTTAGGGTTCATTTATGTTTAGGGTTAGGTTGAGAGTTATAGTTATGGGGAGCGTGAGGTTTAGGGTTTTTTTGAGGGTTATGGTTAGGGTTAGGGAGAGGGTTAAGGTTATGGTTAGGGTGAGGGTAAGGATGAGGATTAGGTTTAGCATTTGTGTTAGGGTGAGGGCTAGGTTGAGGGTGAGGGTTAGTGTTAGTGTTAGGTTAAGGTTTAGGGTTAGGGTGAGGGTTAGTGTGAGAGTTAGTTTGAGGGTTAGGGTTACTGTGAGGGTGAGATTTAGGGTTAGCTTGAGGGTTAGGGTTAGGATTAGGGTTAGCAAGAGGGTGATGGTTAGGATTACAGTTAGGGTTAGGGTTAGGGTTAGGTTTAGGGTTAGGATTAGTGTTATTGTTAGGGTTAGGGTTAGAGTTATGGTGAGGGTGAGGGTGAGGGTGAGGGTGAGGGTTAGGGTTAGTGTTAGGGTGAGGTTTAGGGTTAGGGTTGGGGTGAGGTTTAGGTTTAGGGTGAGGGTGAGGTTTAGGGTTAGATTTAGTGTTAGTTGGAGGGTTAGGTCGAGGGTTATGGTTAGGGTTAGTTTTAGGCTTAAAGTTAGAATGAGGGTTAGGTTGAGGTTTAGGGATAGGGTTAGGATTAGGGTGAGGGTGAGGTTGAGGGTTAGGGTTAGGCTTATGCTTAGGCTTAGGGTTAGGCTGAGTGTGAGGTTGAGGGTGAGGGTTAGGGTTAGGGTGATGGTTAGGTTTACGGTTAGGGTGAGGGTTAGGATGAGGTTTAGCTTGAGGGTGAGGGTTAGGGTGATGATGATGGTAAGGGTAAAGATGAGGTTTAGGCTGAGGTTGAGGGTTAAGATAAGGGTGAGGGTTAGGGTTAGGTTTAGGGTTAGGGTAAGGATTAGGGTTAGGTTAGGGTTAGCGTGAGGGTTAGATTGAGGAGTAGGGTTAGGGTTAGTGTGAGGTTTAGGGTGAGGATCAGGGTTAGGGTTAGAGTTAGGGTGAGGTTTAGGGTTTGGATTAGGGTTAGAGTTAGGGTTAGGGTGAGGGTGAGGTTTAGGGTTAGAGTTAGGGTTAAGGTGAGGTTTAGGTTGAGGGTTATGGTAAGGGTTACTTTTAGGGTTAGGGTTAGGGTGAGATTTAGGGGAAGGGTTAGGATTAGGGTTAGGGTTAGGTATAGGATTAAGGTTAGAGTGAGGGGGAGTGTGTGTGTTAGGTTTAGGTTTAGGGATAGTCTTAGGGTTAGGCTGAGGGTGAGGGTGAGGGTGAGGGTTAGGGTTAGGGTGAGGGTTAGGATGAGGATTAGGTTTAGGTTTAGGGTGAGGTTTATGGTTAGGGTTATGGTTAGGGTTATGGTTATGGTGAGGGTGAGGTTAAGGGTTAGGGTTAGGTCTAGGATGAGGTTTAGGGATAGGGTTACTGTTAGGGTTAGGGTCAGGGTGAGGTTCAGTGTTAGAGTTAGGGTTAGGTTGAGGCTGAGGGTGAGGGTTAGGGTTAGGATTAATGTTAGGGTTAGGCTTAAGTTGAGGGTTAGGTTGAGGGTGAGGGTTAGGTTTAGGATTAGGAGTAGGATTAGGGTTAATGTTAGGGTGAGCCTGAGGGTTACGGTTAGGGACAGGGTTAGGGTTAAGCTGAGGTTGAGGGTGAGGGTTAGGGTTAGGGTGAGGTTTAGGGTTAGGGTTAGGGTGAGTGTGATGGTTAAGGTTAGGTTTAGGCTTAGGATTAGGCTGAGAGTTAGGGTGTGGATTAGGGTTAAGGTTAGTGTTAGATTGAGGTTTAGGGTTTGGGTTAGGGTTAGAGTTAGGGTTAGGGTGAGGGCGAGTTTTAGGGTTAGAGTTAGGGTTAAGGTGAGGTTTAGGTGAGGGTTATGGTAAGGGTTAGTTTTAGGGTTAGGGTTAGGGTGAGAGTTAAGGGAAGGGTTAGGGTTAGGGTTAGGGTTAGGGATAGGATTAGGGTTAGAGTGAGGGGGAGTTGTGTGTTAGGTTTAGGTTTAGGGATAGGCTTAGGGTTAGGCTGAGGGTGAAGTTGAGGATGATGGTTAGGGTTAGGGGGAGGGTTAGGATGAGGGTTGGGGTTAGGATTAGGGTTAGGGTAAGGTCTAGGGTGAGTGTGAGGTTGAGGTTTAAGGTTATGGTTAGGGTTAGCGTTAGGGTGAGGGTGAGGTTTAGGGTTAGATTTAGGGTTAGGCTGAGGCTGAGGGTGAGGGTTAGATTTAGGGTTAGGATTAGGTTTAGGGTAAGGGTTAGGGTGAGTGTGAGGGATACGGTTATGCTTAGGGTCAGGCTGAAGGTGAGGGTGAGGGTGAGGGTTAGGGTTAGGGTTAGAGTGAGAGTTAGGGTTCATTTATGTTTAGGGTTAGGGTGAGGGTTAGAGTTACGGGGAGCGTGAGGTTTAGGGTTTTGTTGAGGGTTATGGTTAGGGTTAGGGATAGGGTTAAGGTTATGGTTAGGGTGAGGGTAAGGATGAGGATTAGGTTTAGCATTAGTGTTAGGGTGAGGGCTAGGTTGAGGGTGAGGGTTAGGGTTAGTGTTAGGTTAAGGTTTAGGGTTAGGGTTAGGGTTAGGGTTAGGGTTAGTGTGAGGGTGAGGGTGAGGTTGAGGGTTAGGCTTAGGCTTAGGCTTAGGCTTAGGGTTAGGCTGAGCGTGAGGTTGAGGGTGAGGATTAGGGTTATGGTGATGGTTAGGTTTATGGTTAGGGTGAGCGTTAGGATGAGGTTTAGCATTAGGGTGAGGGTTAGGGTGATGATGATGTTAAGGGTAAAGATGAGGTTTAGGCTGAGGTTGAGGGTTAAGATAAGGGTGAGGGTTAGGGTTAGGTTTAGGGTTAGGGTCAGGGTTAAGGTTACGTTTAGAGTTAGGGTGAGGTTTAGATTGAGGATTAGGGTAGGTTTATTGTGAGGTTTAGGGTGAGGATGAGGGTTAGGGTTAGGGTCAGGGTGAGGTTTAGGATTAGGGTGAGGGTTAGGGTTAGTGTGAGGGTTAGTGTTAGGGTTATGGTTAGTGTTAGGGTGAGGGTAAATGTTAGGTTGAGTGTTAGGTTTAGGGTGAGGGTTATGGTTAGTGTGAGGGTGAGGGTTAGGATTAGGGTTAGAGTGAGGTTTAGTGTTAGGGTTAGGGTAAGTGTTAGGGTTAGGGAGAGGGTGAGTTATAGGGGTACATTTAGGGTTAGGGTGAGGGTTAGGGTTAGGGTGCTGGTTAACGTGGGGGTGACGGTAAAGGTAAAGGTGAGGGTTAGGCTGAGGCTGAGGGTTACGGTAAGGGTGAGTGTTAGGGTAAAGGTGAGGGTTAGTGCTAGCGTTAGGGTGAGGTTGGGGGTTCGATTGAGGATTAGTGTTAGGGTTAGTTTGAGATTTATGGTGAAGATGAGGGTTGGGGTTACCCTGAACTCTAGTGTGAGGGTGAGGGTTAGGGTTAGTGTTAGGGTGAGGTTTAGGGTTAGGGTGATGTTTAGGGTTATTGTGAGAGTTATTGATAGGATTAGGTTTAGTGTTAGGGTGAGGGTAAGTGTTAGGGTGAGGTTTAGGGTTAGGGTGAGGGTTATGGTTAGAGTGAGGGTTAGGGTTAGGATTAGATTAAGGGTGAGGGCTAGGTTAAGGGTTAGGCTGATGGTTAGGGTTAGGGATAGGGATAGCTTTAGGATTAGGGTTAGGGTGAGGGTTAGGACTAGGGTTATGGTTAAGCTTAGAGTTAGGATGAGGTTTAGGGTTAGGGTTTGGGTTAGGGTGAGGGTGAGGCTGAGGATTAGGGTTAGGTTTATGGTTAGGTTTGGGTTAGGTTTAGCGTTAGTGTTAGTGTTAGGGTTAGTGTTAGGGATCCAGTGAGGGTTGGTGTTAGGGTTAGGGTTAGGTTTAGGCTTAAAGTTAGGGTGAAGGTTAGAATGAAGATTAGGTTTACGATTAGGGTTAGGGTCAGGGCTAGGGTGAAGGTGAGGATTAGGGTTAGTGTTACGGTAAGATTTAGGGTTAGTGTTAGAGTTAGGGTGAGGGTTAGGATGAGCATTAGGGTTACAGTGAGGATGAGGGTGAGGGTGAGGGTGAGGGTTAGGGTTACGGTGAGCGTGAGGGTTAGGGTTAGGTTGAGGGTTAGGTTTAGGGTTAGGTTTAGAGTGAAGGTTAAGGTTAGGGATAGGGTGAGGGTAAGCATAAGGATTAGGGTAAGGATTAGGGTTAAGGTGAGGGCTAGGTTGAGGGTGAGGGTTAGGGTTAGTGTTATATTAAGGTTTAGGGTTAGGGTTAGGGTTAGGGTGAGGGTTAGGGTTAGGGTTAGGGTGAGGTTTAGTGTTAGGGTTAGGGTTAGAGTTATGGTTAGGGTGAGGGTGAGATTTAGAGTTAGAGTTAGTTTTAGGATGAGGGTTAGGGTGAGTGTTAGTGTTAGGGTGAGGGTTAGGGTAGGGGTGACGCTAAGGCTAAATGTGAGGGTGAGGCTGAGGGTGATGGTTACAGTAAGGTTGAGGGTTAGGGTTAGGGTGAGGGTTAGAGTTAGGGTTAGGGTGAGAGTTAGGGTTCGGGTAAAGTTTAGGGTTAGGGTGAGGGTTAGAGGAAGGGTTATGGTGAGGGTGAGGGTTAGGGTTAGGTTGAGGTTTAGGTTTAGGATTAGGGTTAGGGTGAGGGTGAGGGTTAGTGTTAGTGTTAGCGTGAGGGTACGTGTTAAGTTGAGGGTTAGGTTTAGGTTGAGGGTTATGTTTAGGTTGAGGGGTAAAGTTAGGGTTAGGGTTAATGTTAGGGTTAGGGTTAGGGTTATCATTATGGTGAGGGTGAGGGTGAGGGTTAGGGTTAGGTTTAGGCTGAGTGTGAGTGTGCGGGTGAGGATTAGAGTCAGGGATAGGGTTAGGGTTATTGTTAGTGTTATAGTTAGGATTAAGTTTGCAGTGAGGGTGAGGCTGAGGGTGAGGGTTATGGATAGTGTTAGGATTAGGGTTAAGTTAGTGTTATTGTTAGGGTTAGGGTTAGAGTTACAGTGAGGTTGAGGTTGAGGGTTAGGTTTAGGGTGAGGTTTAGGTTTAGAGTTAGGGTTAGGGTTAGGGTGAGGGTGAGGTTTAGTGTTAGGGTTAGGGTTAGGGGGAGGGTTAGAGTGAGGTTTAGGGTTAGTTTTAGGGTTAAGGTGAAGGTGTGTGTTAGGTTGAGTTTTAGGGATAGGCTTAGGGTTAGGATTAGGGGTAGGGTGAGCGTGAGTATGAGGGTTAGGGTGAGGGTTAGGCTTAGGCTTAGGGATAGGCTGAGGGTGAGGGTGGGGGTGAGAATTAAGGTTAGGGTGATAGATAGGGTTAGGGTTACTGTTATTGTTAGGGTTAAGGTTCATGTTAGGGGGAAGATGAAAGTACGGGTGAAGGTTAGGGTGAGAGTTAGGGTGAGGGTTAGGATGAGGGTGAGGATTAGGGTTAGGTGAGGTTTAGGGTGACTTTTAGGATTAGTGTGAGGTTTAGGGTTAGTGTGAGGGTAAGTGTTAGGGTTAGGGTTAGTGTTGGGGTGAGGGTAAGTGTTAGGGTGAGGGTTAGGTTTAGGGTGAGTGTTATGTTTAGCGTGAGGGTTTGGATTAGTTTTAGGGTTACTGTTAGGTTTAGGGTTAGGGTTACAGTTACGGTGAGGGTGAGCGTTAAGGTTAGGGTTACAGTGAGGTTTAGTGTTAGGGTTAGGGTTAGAGTAAGTGTTAGGTTGAGGGTGAGGTTTAGGGGTACAGTTTTAGTTAGGGGGAGGTTTAGGTTTATGGTGCGGGTTAGCGTGGGGGTGACGGTAACGGTAAAGGTGACGGTTAGGCTGAGGGTGAGGGTTACGGTAAGGGTGAGGGTTAGGGTTAGGGTGAGGGTTAGAGTTAGCGTTAGGGTGAGGTTGAGGGTTGGATTGAGGATTAGTGTTAGGGTTAGTGTGAGGTTTATGGTGAGGATGAGGGTTAGGGTTAGGCTGAAGGCTAGGGTGAGGTTGAGGGCTAGGGTTAGTTTTAGGGTGAGGTTTAGGGTTAGGGTGATGTTTAGGGTTAGTGTTAGGGTTAGTGTTAGGATTACGGTTAGTGTTAGGTTGAGGGTAAGTGTTAGGGTGAGGTTTAGGGTTAGGGTGAGTGTTATGGTTAGGGTGATGGTTAGGGTTAGGATAAGTGTAAGGGTGAGGGCTAGGCTAAGGTTTAGGGTGAGGGTTAGGGTTAAGGATAGGGTGAGGTTTAGGATTAGGTTTAGGGTGAGGGTGAGTGTGAGGGTTAGGATTCGGGTTAGCATTAGGCTTAGAGTTAGGATGAGGGTTAGGGTTAGGGTTTGGGTTAGGGTGAGGCTGAGGCTGAGGATTAGGGTTAGGTTAAGGTTTAGTGTTAGTGTTAGGGTTAGTGTTAGCGTTACAGTGAGGGTTGGGGTTAGGGTTAGGGTTAGGCTTAGGCTTAGAGTTAGGGACAGGGTTAGAATGAGGATTAGGTTTATGATTAGGGTTAAGGTGAGGGCTAGGGTGAAGGTGAGGATTAGGGTTAGTGTTAGGGTAAGGTTTAGGGTTAGGTTTAGGGTTAGGTTGAGGGTTAGGTTGAGGGTTAGCGTTATGGTGAGGCTGATGGTTAGGGTTAGGGTGAGGGTTAGGGTTAGGATTAGGGTTAGGGTGAGGTTGAGTGTTAGGTTGATGGTTAGGGTTAGGGTTAGGTTTAGGGTTAGGATTACTGTTATTGTTAGGGTTAAGGTTAGAGTTATGGTGAGGGTGAGGGTGAGTGTTAGGGTTAGGGTGAGGTTTAGGTTTAGGGTTAGGTTTAGGTTTAGGGTGAGGGTGAGGTTTATGGTTAGATTTAGGTTATTTGGAGTGTTAGGTCGAGAGTTAGGGTTAGGGTAAGTGTTAGGGTTAAGGTTATAGTGAGGCTTAGGTTGTGGTTTATGGTTATGGTTAGGTTTAGGCTTAGGGTGAGGGTGAGGTTTATGGTTAAATTTAGGTTATTTGGAGGGTTAGGTCGAGACTTAGGGTTTGGGTAAATGTAATGGTTAAGGTTAGGGTGAGGGTTAGGTTGAGGTTTAGGTTTTGGGTTAGGTTTAGGGTTAGGATTAGGGTAGGGTGAGGGTGAGTATGAGGTTTAGTGTTAGGGTTAGGCTTAGGCTTAGGGTTAGGCTGAGGGCGAGGGTGGGGGTGAGGATTAGGGTTAGGGTGATGGTTAGGGTTAGGGTTAGGTTGAGGGTTATTATTAGGGTTAGGGTTAGAGTTAGGGTTAGGTTGAGGGTGAGGTTTCGGGGTACAGTTAGGGTTAGAGTGAGAGTTTGGGTTACAGTGAGGGTTATCGTGGGGGTGACGGTAAGGGTAAAGTTGAGGTTTAGGCTGAGGGTGAGGGTTACGGTAAGGGTGATGGTAAGGGTTAGGGTGAGGGTTAGTGTTAGTGTTAGGGTGAGGTTGAGGGTTAAATTGAGGATTAGTGTTAGGGTTAGTGTGAGGTTTATGGTGAGGATGAGAATTAGGGTTAGGGTGAAGGCTAGGGTGAGGGTGAGGTTTAGGTTTAGTGTTAGGGTGAGGTTTAGGGTTAGGGTGATGTTTAGGGTTAGTGTGAGTGTTAGTGTTACAGTTAGGGTTAGTGTTAGGTTGAGGGTAATCGTTAGGGTGAGGGTTAGTGTTAGGGTGAAGTTTATGGTTAGGGTGAGGGTTAGGGTTAGGATAAGTGTAAGGGTGAGGTCTAGGCTGAGGGTTAGGGTGAGTGTTAGGGTTAGGGATAGGCTTAAATTTAGGATTAGGTTTAGGTTGAGGGTGAGTGTGAGGGTTAGGATTAGGGTTAGAGTTTGGCTTAGAGTTAGGAGGAGGGTTAGGGTTAGGGTTTGCGTTAAGGTGAGGGTGAGGCTGAGGATTAGGGTAAGGTTTAGTGTTAGGTTTAGGGTTAGTGTTAGTGTTAGGGTTAGTGTTAGTGTTACAGTGAGGGTTGGGCTTAGGGTTAGGGTTAGGGTTAGGCTTAGAGTTAGGGTGAGTGTTAGGATGAGAATTAGGTTACAATTAGGGTTAGGGTGAGGGCTAGGGTGAAGGTGAGCTTTAGGGTAAGTGTTAGGCTAAGGTTTAGGGTTAGGGTTAGGGTGAGGGTGATGGTTAGGGTTAGGATTAGGGTTAGGGTTAGGATTAGTGTTAGGGTGAGGTTGAGTGTTAGCATTAGGTTTAGGTTAGGGTTAGGGTTAAGTTTAGGGTTAGGATTACTGTTATTGTTAGGGTTAGGGTTAGAGTTATGGTGAGGGTGAGGGTGAGGGTGAGTGTTAGGATTGTGGTGAGGTTTAGGGTTAGGGTTAGGATTAGCGTTAGGTTGAGCTTGAGGTTTAGGGTTAGATTTAGGTTTAGTTGGAGGGTTGCGTCGAGTGTTAGGGTTAGGGTAAGTGTTAGATTTAAGGTTAGGTTGAGGGTTAGGTTGAGATTTAGGGTTAGGTTTAGGGTTAGGATTAGGTTAGGGTGAGGGTGAGTGTGAGGTTTAGGGTTTGATTTAGGCTTAGGCTTAGGGTTAGGCTGAGGGTGACGGTGGGGGTGAGGATTAGGGTTAGGGTGATGGTTACAGTTAGGGTTAGGGTGAGGGTTAGTTATAGGCTCAGGGTTAGAGTTAGAGTTAGGGTGAGGGTGAGGTTTAGGGGTAGAGTTAGGGTTAGGGTGTGGTTTAGGGTTAGAGTGAGGGTTAGGGTGGGGGTGACGGTAAGGGTAAAGGTGAGGGTTAGGCTGAGGGTGAGGGTTATGGGAAGAGTGACGTTTAGGGTTAGGGTGAGGGTTAGGGTTAGGGATAGGGTGAGGGTGAGGGTTAGATTGAGGATTAGTGTTAGGGTTAGTGTGAAGTTTAGGGTGAGGATGAGGATTAGGGTTAGGGCGAGGTCTAGCTAGAGGGTGAGGTTTAGGGTTAGTGTTAGGGTGAAGATTATGGTTAGGGTAATTGTTAGGGTTAGTGTGAGGTTTAGTTTTAGGGTTAGGGTTAGTATTAGGGTGAGGGTAAGCGTTATGGTGATGATTAGGGTTAGGGTGAGGGTTAGGGTTAGGGTTAGGTTTATTGTTAGTGTTATGGTTAGGGTAAAGGTTATGGTGAGGGTGAGTGTGAGGGTTAGGGATAGGGCTAAGATGAGGTTTAGGGATAGGGTTAAGGTTAGGGTTAGGGTCAGGGTGGGGTTTAGTGTTAGAATTAGGGTTAGGGTGAGGCTGAGGGTGAGAGTTCGGGTTAGAATTAATGTTAGGGTCAGGCTTAAGGTGAGGGTTAGGATTAGGGTTAGTGTTAGGGTTAGGGTTAGGGTGAGTGCTAGGGTGAGGATGATGTTTAGGTTTAGGGTCAGAGTTAGGGTTAGGCTTAGGCTTAGGCTTAGGTTAAGGCTGAGACTGAGGGTGAGGCTGAGGGTTAGTGTTAGGGTGAGGGTTAGGGTAAGGGTTAGGGGGAGGGTTAGGAAAAGGGATAGGGTTAGGATTAGGGTTGGGTGTGGTTAGGGTTAGAATGAGGTTTAGGGTTAGGGTTAGCTTGAGGGTTAGGATTATGGTAAGGATGGTAGTTAGTGTTCGGGTAAAGCTTAGGTTTATGTTGAGGGTTAAGGTAAGGGTTACAGTGAGGGTGAGGGTTAGGGTTAGAATGAGGGTGAGGGTTTGGATTA
This sequence comes from Dipodomys merriami, assembly GCF_024711535.1. NCBI lineage: Eukaryota > Metazoa > Chordata > Mammalia > Rodentia > Heteromyidae > Dipodomys > Dipodomys merriami. Next base: position 497,481 of record NW_027206368.1, read on the forward strand.
GGGTTAAGGTTAGCGTGAGGGTTATGGTTAGTGTTAGGGTGAGGGTTAGGATGAGGGTTAGGGTTAGGATTAGTGTTAGGGTGAGGGCTAGGGTGAGGGTGAGGTTTAGGGTTAGGGTTAGGGTTAGGGTGAGGTTTAGGTTTAGAGGTAGGGTTAGTGTTAGGGTGAGGGTGACGTTTAAGGTTAGAGTTAGGGGTAGGATGAGGCTGAGGTTGAGGGTTAAGGTTAGGGTTAGTGTTAGATTTAGGGTTAGGGTGAGGGTTAGGTTGAGGGTGAGGGTTAGGCTTAGGGTTAGGATTAGGTTTAGGGTAAACGTTAGGGTGAGTGTGAGCATTAGGGCTAGGGTTAGGGTTTGGCTTAGGGTTAGGCTGAGGGTGAGGGTGAGGGTTAGTGGTAGATTAAGGTTTAGGGTTAGGGTTAAGGTTAGGTGAGAGTTAGGGTTTGGTTATGTTTATGGTTAGGGTGAGGGTAAGGGTTAGCGTTAAGGTGAGCATGAGGTTTATGGTTACTTTGAGGATTACCCTTAGGGTTAGGGCTAGGGTGAGGGTTAAGTTTAGGGTGAGGGCTAGGGTGAGGGTGAGGTTTAGGGTTAGTGTTAGGGTAAGGTGTAGGGTTAGGGGTAGGGTTTGGGTTAGGGTTAGGATGAGGGTTAGTGTTAAGATTATGGTTAGGGTGAGTGTTAGGATTAGGGTTAGGGTTAGGGTTAGGTTTAGAGATAAGATTAGTGTTATTTTTAGGGTTAGGGTTAGAGTTATGGTAAGGGTGAGGGTGAGGGTGAGGGTTAGGGTTAGGGATAGGGTTAGGGTGAGGTTTAGGGTTAGGTTTAGGATTAGAGTTAAGGTGAGGGTGAGGTTTAGTGATAGATTTAATGTTAGTTGGAGGGTTAGTTCGAGCGTTAATGTTAGGGTTAGTGTTAGGGTTAAGGTTAGGGTTAGGGTTAGGCTGAGGTTTAGGGATAGGTTTAGGTTTAGGCTTAGGGTTAGGATTAGGGTTAGGTTGAGGGTGAGTGTGAGGGTTAGGGTTAGGCTTAGGCTTAGACTTTGGGTTAGGCTGAGGGCGAGGGTGCTGGTGAGGATTAGGGTTAGGGTGATGGTTATGGTTAGGGTTAGGGTGAGGGTTAGAATGAGGGTTAGGGTTAGGATGAGGGTTAGGGTTAGGATTAGGGTTAGGGTGAGGGCTAGGATGAGGGTGAAGTTTAGGGTAAGGGATAAGCTTAGTCTTAGGGTTAGGCTGAGCATGAGGTTGAGGGTTAGGGATAGGGTAAGGTATAGTGTTAGGTTTAGGGTTAGAGTCAGGGTTAGGGTGAGGGTGAGGTTTAGGGATAGGTTTAGGCTCAGAGTGAGGGGTAGGGTTAGGGTGAGGGTTAGGGTGGGGGTGACGGTAAGGGTAAAGGTGAAAGTTAGGCTGAGGGTCAGGGTTATGGTAAGGGTGAGGGTTACCTTTAGGGTGAGGGTTAGGGTGGGGGTGACGGTAAGGGTAAAGGTGAAAGTTAGGCTGAGGGTCAGGGTTATGGTAAGGGTGAGGGTTACCTTTAGGGTGAGGGTTAGGGTGGGGGTGACGGTAAGGGTAAAGGTGAAAGTTAGGCTGAGGGTCAGGGTTATGGTAAGGGTGAGGGTTACCTTTAGGGTGAGGGTTAGTGTTAGGGTGAGGGTGAGGGTGAGGGTGAGGGTTAGATTGAGGATTAGTGTTAGGGTTAGTGTGAGGTTTAGGGTGAGGATGAGGGTTAGGGTTAGGGTGATGGCTAGGGTGAGGGTGAGGTTGAGGGTTAGATTGAGGATTAGTGTTAGGGTTAGTGTGAGGTTTAGGGTGAGATTGAGGTTTAGGGTTAGGATTAATGTTAGGGTTAGTCTTAACATGACGGTTAGGGTGAGGGTGAGGTTTAGGCCTAGTGTTAGGATTAGGATTAGGGTTGGGTTTAGGGTGAGTGTGAGGGATAGGGTTAGGGTTAGGCTTAGGCTTACTGTTAGGCTGAAAGTGAAGGTGAGTGTGAGGGTTAGGGTTAGGATGAGTGTTAGGGTTAGGGTGAGAGTTAGGGTTAGGATTAAGTTTAGGGTTAGAGTGAGGGTTAGCGTAAGGGTTACAGTGAGGGTGAGGGTTAGCGTTAGGTTGAGGGTTAGGGTCAGGGTTACTGTTAGGGTGAGGTTTAGGATCAGGGTTCGGGTTAGGATTAGGTTTAGGTTGAGGGCTAGGGTGAGGGTGAGTTTTAGGGTTAGGGTTATGGTGAGGTTTAGTGTTAGGTTTAGGTTTGGGTTAGGGTGAGCGTGAGGTTTAGGGTTCAATGTAGCTTTAGGGTGAGGCTGAGGGTGAGGGTTAGGGTTAGGGTTAGTGTTAGAGTTATTGTTACTGTGAGGGTTAGGGTGAGGGTGAGGGTAAGGCTTCATGTTAGGATTGGGATTAGAGTAAGGGTTTGGGTTAGTGTGAGGGTTAGGGTTAGGGTTAGGGTAAGGTTTAGGGTTAGGCTTAGGGTGAGGGTGAGGCTGAGGGTTAGGGTTAGGGTAAGGGTTAGGTGTAGGGTTAGGGTGAGAATTAGGGTTCTGGGTAAATTTAGGTTTAGGGTGAGGGTTAGAGTTAAGGTTACAGTGAGGGTGAGGGTTAGGGTTAGGTTGAGGTTTAGGGTTAGGCTTAGGATTAGGGTGACGGTTAGGATTACGGTTAGGGTTAGGGTGAGGGTAAGGGTGAGGTTTAGGGTTAGATATAGGGTTAGGGTGAGGATGAGGGTTAGGGTTAGGGTGGGGGCTAGGGTGAGGGTGAGGTTGAGGTTTAGATTGAGGATTATTGTTAAGGTTAGTGTGAGTTTTAGGGTAAGGATGAGGTTTAGGGTTAGGGTTAGGTTTAGGATTAATGTTAAGGTTAGTCTTAAAGTGAAGGTTAGGGTGAGGGTGAGGTTTAGGATTAGTATTAGGGATGGGTTTAGGGTGAGTGTGAGGGTTAGGGTTAGGATGAGTGTTAGGGTTAGGGTTAGGGTGAGAGTTAGGGTTCAGGTTAAGTTTAGGGTTAGAGTGAAGGTTAGTGTAAGGGTTACAGTGAGGGTGAGGGTTAGAGTTAGGTTGATGGTTAGGATTCAGATTAGGGTTAGGGTGAGGGTGAGGGTTAGGTTTAGTGTTAGGATGAGGGTTAGGTTCAGGGTTAGAGTTAGGATTAGGGTTAGGGTGAGGTTTAGGGTTAGGATTAGGGTTTTAGGGTTAGGGTTACGGTTAGGTTGAGGGTGAGGTTTAGATTTAGAGTTACCGTTAGGGTGAGGATGAGGTTTAGGGTTAGGGTTAGGATTAATGTTAGGGTTAGTCTTAACGTGAGGGTTAGGGTGAGCGTGAGGTTTAGGGTTAGAGGTAGGTTTAGGGTGAGGCTGACGGTGAGGGTTAGGGTTAGGGTTAGTGTTAGAGTTATTGTTACTGTGAGGGTTAGGGTGAGGGTGAGGGTAAGGCTTTGTGTTAGGATTGGGATCAGAGTAAGGGTAAGGGTGAGTGTGAGGGTTAGGGTTAGGGTTAGGGTTAGGCTTAGGGTGAGGGTGAGGGTGAGGGTTAGGGTTAGGGTGAGGGTTAGGTGTAGGGTTAGGGTGAGAGTTAGGGTTCTGGTTAAATTTAGGGTTAGGGTGAGGGTTAGGGTTTGGGTTACAGTGAGGGTAAGGGTTAGGGTTAGTTTGAGGTTTAGGGTTAGGCTTAGGATTAGGGTGAGGGTTAGGGTTAGGGTGAGGTTGAGGTTTAGGGTTAGATATAGGGTTAGGGTGAAGATTAGGGTTGGGGTTAGGGTTAGGGTTAGGGTGAGGTTTAGGGTTAGGGTTAGAGTTAGCGTTAGAATTACAATGACGGTGAGGGTGCAGGTTAGTGTGAGGTTTAGGTTTAGAGTTAGGGTTAGGGTTATGCAGAGTGTTAGGGTTAGTGTTAGTGTTAGAGATAGGGTTATGGTGAGGGAGTAGGGTGAGGGTGAGGATAAGGCTTAGTGTTAGGATTAGCAATAGGGTAAGGGTTAGGGTGAGTGTGAGGGTTAGGTTTAGGGTTAGTGTTAGGCTTAGGGTAAGTCTGAGCATGAGGTTGAGTGTGAGGGTTAGGGTTAGGGATATGGTGAGGTTTAGTGTTAGGGTTAGGGTTAGATTTAGGGTTAGGGTTAGGATGAGGGTGAGGGTGGGTCTGAGGATTAGGTTTAGGCTTAGGGTTATTGTTAGGGTGATGGTGAGTTTTATGGTTAGAGTTAGGATTAGGGGGAGGGTTGGTGTGAGGTTTAGGGTTAGGGTTAGTGTTAGGGTTAGGGTGAGGGTGAGGGTTAGGTTGAGGTTTAGGGATAGGGTTAGGTTTAGGATTAAGGTTAGGTTGAGAATGATTATGAGGCTTAGGGTAAGGGTTAGGCTTAGGCTTAGGGATTTTGCTGAGGGTGAGGGTGAGGGAGAGGATTAGGGTTAGGGTGATAGTTAGGGTTAGGGTTAGTGTTATTGTTAGGGTTAGGGTTTGCGTTACGGTGACAGTGAGGGTGCAGGTGAGGGTTAGGTTTAGGGTTAGGGAGGGGTTTAGGGTTAGGGTTAGGTTTAGGGTGAGGGTGAGGTTTAGGGTTAGATATAGGGTTAGGGGGAGGGTTAGGGGGAGCGTTAAGTCTAGGTTTAGTGTTAGGGTTAGGTTCAGGTTGAGGGTTAGGTTTAGGGTTAGGGTTAGGGTGAGGGTGTGTGTGCATATGAATGTGACGTTTAGGGTTAGGTTTATGCTTAAGCTTAGGTTTATGCTTAGGGTTAGGCTGAGGTTGAGTGTTAGGGTTAGGATGAGGGTTAGGATTAGGTTTATGGGGAGGGTTAGGATGAGGGTTAGGGTTAGGATTAGTGTTAGAGTTAGGGCTAGGGTGAGGGTTATGTTTAGGCTTAGGTTTAGGGTGAGGTTTATGGTTAGGGTTAGGGTGAGGGTGAGGTTTAGGGTTAGACTTTGGGTTAAGGTGAGGCTTAGGGTGAGGTTTTGGATTAGGGTTAGGATTAGGATTACAGTAAGGGTTATGTTGAGTGTGAGTGTTAGGGTTACAGTTAGGGTGAAGTTTAGGTTTTGGATTAGGGTTAGCGTGAGGGTTCGGATGAGGTTTAGAGTTACATTGAGGATGAGGGTTAGGGTTAGGTTGTTGGTTAGGGTTAGGGTTAAGGTGAGGTTTAGGGTTAGGGTTAGTGTGAAGGATAGGATGAGTATTAGGGTTACGATTAGGGTTAGGGTGAGGGCTAGGTTGAGTGTGAGGTTTAGTGTTAGTGTTAGGGTGAGGTTTAGGGTTAGGGTTAGGGTTAAGGTGAGGGTTAGGGTGAGAGATATGGTTAGGGTGAGGGTTAGGGTTAGGGTTAATGTTATTGTTAGGGTTAGGGTTACTGTTATGGTGAGGGTGAGGGTTACGCTTAGGGTTAGGATGAGGTTTAGGTTTAGGGTTAGTGTTAGAGTTAGGTTCAGGGTGAGGGTGAGACTTAGGGTTAGAGTTAGGTATAGTGTTAGGGTTAGGGATAGGGTGAGGGTTAGGGTTAGACTTAAACTTAAGCTTAGGCTTAGGCCGAGCATGAGGGTGAGGTTTAGGGTTAGGGTTAGGGTGAGGGTTAGGTCAGGATTTGGGTGAGGTTTATGATGAGGTTTAGGGTTAGGATTAGGTTTAGGGTGAGGGCTAGGATGAGGTTTAGGAATAGGTTTAGGTTTAGCATTTGGGTTTGGGTGAGGGTGAGTGTGAGGGTTAGGAGTAGTGTTAGGGTTAGGCTTAGGGTTAGGGTGAGGGTTAGTGATAGGATTTGGGTTAGGGTGAGGGTGAGGCTGAGGATTAGGGTTAGGTTTAGGGTTTGGTTTAGGGTTAGGGTTTGGGTTAGTGTTACCTTTAGTGTTAGGGTTAGGGTTAGGGTTAGGCTGAGGGTGAGGGTGGGTGTGAGGATTAGGGTTAGGGTTCAGGTTAGGGTTATTGTTAGTGTTATGGTTAGGGTTAAGTTTGCTGTGAGGGTGAGGATGAGTGTGAGGGTTATGGTTAGGGTTAGGATTAGGGTTAGGTTTAGTGTTATTGTTAGGATTAGGGTTAGAGTTACAGTGAGGTTGAGGTTGAGGGTGAGGGTTAGGTTTAGGGTGAGGTTTAGGGTTAGAGTTAGGGTTAGGGTTAGGGTGAGGGTGAGGTTTCGGGTTAGAGTTAGGGTTAGGGGAAGGGTTATGGTGAGGTTTAGGGTTAGGGTTATGGTTAGGGTGAGGGTGAGGGTGAGGGGTCGGTTGAGGTTTAGGGATAGGGTTAGCGTTAGGATTAGGGTTAGGGTGAGAATGAGTATGGGGGTTACTCTGAGGGTTAGGCTTAGGCTTAGGGTTAGGCTGAGGGTGGGGGTGGGGGTGAGGATTAGGGTTAGGTTGATGGTTAGGGTTATGCTTAGTGTTATTGATAGGGGTAAGGTTCGAGTTACGATGAAGTTGAGAGTGCGGGTGAGGGTTAGGGTTAGGGTTAGGCTGGGGTTTAGAGTTAGGGTGAGGGTTAGGGTAAGGGTGAGGGTGAGGTTTACGGTTAGATATAGGGTTAGGATGAGGGTTAGGGTGAGGGTTAGAGTTAGTGTTAGGGTTAGGGTGAGGGTGAGTTTTAGGGTTAGACATAGGGTTGGGGGAGGGTTAGGGTTAGGGTTAGGGTTACGGTTAGGGTGAGGTTTAGGGTTTGGGTTAAGTTTAGGGTTAGAGTTACTGTGAGGATGAGGGTTAGGGTTAGGATTAGAGTTAGGGTGAGGTTTAGGGTTAGTGTTAGGGTTAGGTTTAGAATTACAGTGATGGTGATGGTGCATGTGAGTGTGAGGTTTAGGGTTAGAGTTAGGGTAAGGGTTAGGCTGAGTGTTAGGGTTAGGGTTAGTGTTAGGCTTAGGGTTAGGCTGAGCATGAGGTTGAGTGTGAGGGTTAGGGTTAGGGATAGGGTGAGGTTTTGTGTTAGGGTTAGGGTTAGATTTAGGGTTGGGTTGAGGTTGAGATTTAGGGGTAGGGTTAGGTTCAGGGTGAGGGTTAGGGTTAGGGTGAGGGTGAGGGTTAGATTGAGTATTAGTGTTAGGGTTAGTTTGAGGTTTAGGGTGAGGTTGAGGGATAGGGTTAGGGTGAGGGCTAGGGTGAGTATGAGGGTGAGGGTTAGATTGAGGATTAGTGTTATGGTTAGTGTGAGGTTTAGGGTGAGTATGAGGTTTAGGGTTAGGGTTAGGATTAGGATTAATGTTAGGGTTAGGCTTAAGGTGAGGGTTATGATGAGGGTGTGGATTAGGGTTAGTGTTAAATTTAGGGTTAGGGTGAGTGTTAGGGTATGGATTACAGTGAGGGTGTGTGTTAGGGTTAGGTTGAGGGTTAGGGTTAGGGTTAGTGATAGGGTGAGGGTTAGGATGAGGGTTAGGGTTAGGATTAGGTTTATGGTGAGGACTAGGGGGAGGGTGAGGTTTAGGGTTAGGGTTAGGGTGAGGTTTTGGGTTAGGTTTAGGGTTAGGGTTAGGGTGAGGGTCAGGTTTAGGGTTAGAGTTAGGGTTAGGGTGAGTCTGAGGGTGAGGGTTAGGGTTAAAGTTAGTTTTAGAGTTAGGGTTATGGTGAGGGTTAGGGTGAGGGTAAGGCTTAGTCTTAGCATTAGGATTAGGGTAAGGGTTAGGGTGAGTGTGAGGGTTAGGGTTAGGGTTAGGCTTAGGGTTAGGCTTATGGTGAGGGTGAGGGTGAGGGTTAGGGTTAGGGTGAGAGTTAGGGGTAGGGTTAGGGTGAAAGTTAGGGTTCGGGTTAAGTTTAGGGTTAGGGTGAGTGTTAGGGTTAGGGTTCCATTGAGGGTGAGCGTTAGGGTTAGGTTGAAAGTTAGGGTTAGGATTAGGATTAGGGTGAGTGTTAGGGTTAGGTTTATGGTGAGGGTTAGGATGAGGATTAGGGTTAGGATTAGGGTTCGGGTGAGGGCCAGGATGAGGGTGAGGGTTAGGGTTAGTGTTTGGGTGAGGTTTAGGATTAGGGTTAGGGTTAGCGTTAGGGTTAGGGTTAGGTTGAGGGTCAAGGTGGGGGTGAGTATTAGGGTTAGGCTTAGGGTTATTGTTAGGGTGAGGGTGAATTTTAGGGTTAGAGTTAGGTTTAGTGGGAGTTTTAGGGTGAGGTTTATGGTTAGGGTTAGTGTTAGGGTTAGGGTGAGGGTGAGGGTTAGGTTGAGATTTAGGGATAGGATTAGGTTTGGGATTACGGTTAGGGTGAGCATGAGTATAAGAGTTAGTTTGAGGGTTAGGATTAGGCTTAGGTTTAGGCTGAGGATGAGGGTGGGGGTGAGGATTATAGTTAGGGTGGTGCTTAGGGTTAGGGTTAGTGTTATTGTTAGGTTTAGGGTATTAGTTTTGGTGAGGGTGAGGGTGCGGGTGAGGGTTAGAGTTAGGGTTAGGTTTAGGGTGAGGGTGAGGTTTAGGGTTAGATATAGGTTTAGGGAGAGGGTTAGGTTGAGGTTGAGGGTGAGGGTGAGTGTGAGATTTAGGGTTAGGTTTATGCTTAAACTTAGGTTTATGCTTAGGGTTACCTGAGGGTGAAGGTGAGGGTGAGGGTTAGGGTTAGGGTGAGGGTTAGGTTTAGGGTTATGGGGAGGGTTAGGATGAGGGTTAGGGTTAGGATTAGGGTTAGAGTGAGGTTTAGGGTGAGGGTTATGTTTAGGGTTAGGGTTAGAGTGAGGTTTAGGGTTAGGGTTAGTGTGAGGTTTAGGATGAGTGTTAGGGTTAGGATTAGGTTTAGGGTGAGGGCTAGGTTGAGGGTGAGGTTTAGTTAGTGTTAGGGTGAGGTTTAGGTTTAGGATTAGGTTGAGGGTTAGGATGAGTGTTAGAGTTACATTAAGGGTGAGAGTTCGGTTTAGGGTGAGTATTAGTGTTAGGATTAGGTTTAGGGTGAGTGTGAAGTTTAGGATTAGGGTTAGGGTTAGGGTTATTGTGAGGGTTATGGTTAGGGTTACGGTGATGGTGAGGTTGAGGGTTAGTGTTAGGGTTGGGTTGAGGTTTAGGGTTAGAGTTAGTATTAGGGTGAGGGTGAGGTTTAGGGTTAGATTTAGGTTTACGGTGAGGGTTGGGTTGAGGGTTGGGGTTAGGGTTATTGTTAGGGTTAGGTTTAGAGTGAGAGTTACGGGGAGGGTTTGGGTTAGGGTTAGGTTTAGGGATAGGATTATTGTTAGGGTGAGGGTGAGTGTGTGTTTAGGGTTAGGTTTAGGCTTAGGCTTAGGGTTAGGGTGAGGGTGCAGTTGAGGTTGAGAGTTAGGGTTAGGGTGAGGGTTAGGGTTAGGGTTAGGGTTAAGGTTAGGATTAGGGTTAAGTTAAGGACTAGGGTGAGGGTGAGGTTTAGGGTTAGGTTTAGGATGAGGTTTAGCTTTAGGGTTAAGGTTAGGGATAGGGTGAGGTTGAGGTTTAGGGTTAGAGTTACGGTTAGGGTGAGGCTGAGGGTGAGGGTTGGGTTTAGGGTTAGTTTTAGGGTTAGAGTTAGGGTTAGGGTGAGGGCTATGGTGAGAGTGAGGGTTAGAGTTACGGTTAGGATTACGATTAGGGTTAGGGTTAGGTTGAGTGTGAGGGTTAGTGTTAGGTTTAGGGTTAGGCTTAAAGTTAGGCTGAGGCTGAGGGTGAGGGTGAGGATTAGGGTTAGGGTGAGGGTTAGGGTTAGGGTTATGGGGAGGGTGAGGATGAGGGTTAGGTTTAGGATTAGGGTTAGGGTGAGGGCTAGGATGAGGGTGAGGTTTAGAGTTAGGGTTAGGGTGAGGTTTAGGGTTAGGGTTAGGGTTAGGGTGAGAGTGAGGTTTAGGGTTATTGTTATTGTAAGGTTGAGGCTGAAGTTGATGGTTAGTGTTAGGTTTAGTGTTAGAGTTAGCGTTAGGATGAGGGTGAGGGTTAGGCTTAGTTTTACGATTAGGATTAGGGTAAGTTAAGGTTGAGTGTGAGGATTAGGGTTAGGCTTAGGCTTAGGCTTATGTTTAGGCTGAGGGTGGGGGTGAGGGTGAGGGTTAGGGTTAAGGTGAGGGTTAGGGTTAGGGCTAGAGTGAGAGTTACGGTTCGGTTAAATTTAGGGTTAGGGTGAGGATTAGGTTTAGGGTGAGGGCTAGGGTGAGGGTGAGGGTTAGGGTTAGTGTTACAGTAAGATTCAGGTTTAGGGTTAGGGTTAGTGTGAGGGTTAGGATGGGGGTTAGGGTTACGGTGAGGGTGAAGGTTACGTGAGGGTGAGGGTTAGGGTTAGGATTAGGGTTAAGATGAGGGTGAGGGTTATTGTTAGGGTTAGGATTATGGTTGGGGTTACGGTGAGGGTGAGGGTTAGGGTTAGGGTAAGGGTGAGGTTTAGTGTTAGGGTAGGGTTAGAGTTAGGTTTAGGGTGAGGGTGAGATTTAGGGGTAGGGTTAGGGTCAGGGTGAGGGTTAGGTTTAGGTGAAGGTTAGGGTTAGGGTTAGGGTGAGGGTGAGGGTTAGGGTGAGGGTGAGGGTAATGGTAAGGGTGAGGGTTAGGTTTAGGTGAGGGTTAGATTTAGGGTTAGGGTGAGGGTGAGGGTTAGATTGAGGATTAGTGTTAGGGTTAGTGTGAGGTTTAGGGTGAGGATGAGGATTAGGTTTAGTGTGAGGGCTACGGTGAGGGTGAGGGTTAGGGTTAGTGTTAGGGTGAGGTTTAGGGTTAGGGTGATGGTTAGCCTTAGTGTGAGCATTAGTGTTAGCGTTAGGGTTAGTCTTAGGGTGAGCGTAAATGTTAGGGTTAGGGTGAGTGTTAGGGTGAGTGTTATGGTTAGGGTGAGGTTTAGGGTTAGGGTTAGGGTTATTGTAAGGGTTAGGGTTAGGGTTACTGTTACGGTGAGGGTGAGGTTTAGGGTTAGGTTTAGGATGAGGTTTAGGTTTAGGGTTAGGGTTAGAGTTAGGTTTAGGATGAGGGTGAGGTTTAGGGTCAGAGTTAGGGATAGAATTAGGTTTAGGGATAGGGTGATGGTTAGGGTTAGGCTTAGGCTTAGTCTTAGGCTTAGGCCGAGCATGAGGGTGAGGGTTAGAATTAGGGTTAGAGTGAGGGTTAGGCTTAGGGTTAGGGTGAGTTTAAGGATGAGGTTTAGGGTTAGGATTAGGTTTAGGGTGAGGGCTAGGGTCAGGGTTAGGGTGAGGGTTAGGAATAGGTTTAGGTTTAGGATTTGGGTTAGGGTGAGGGTGAGGGTGACGGTTAGAGTTAGGGTTAGGTTTAGGCTTAGGGTTAGGGTAAGTGTTAGTGTTAGGATTTGGGTTAGAGTGAGGGTGAGGCTGAGGATTAGGGTTAGGTTTAGGGTTTGGTTGAGGATTAGTGTTAGTGTTAGTGTTAGTGTTAGGGTTAGGGTTACTTTGAGGGTTATGATTAAGGTTAGGGTTAGGGTTAGGCTGAGGGTGAGGGTGGGGTTGAGGATTAGGGTTAGGGTTAGGGTTAAGGTTATTGTTAGTATTATGGTTAGGGTTAACTTTGCTGTGAGGGTGAGGCTGAGGGTTATGGTTATGGTTAGGGTTAGGATTAGGGTTAGGGTTAGTGTTATGGTTATGGTTAGGTTTAGAGTTACAGTGAAGTTGAGGTTGAGGGTGAGGGTTAGGTTTAGGGTGAGGTTTATTGTTAGAGTTAGGGTTCGGGTAAGGGTAAGCGTGAGGTTTAGAGTTAGAGTTAGGTTTGGGGGAGGGTTAGGGGGAGGTTTAGGCTTAGGGCTAGTGTTAGGGTTAGGGTGAGGGGGAGGGTTAGGTTGAGGTTTAGGGATAGGGTATGGTTAGGATTAGGGTTAGGTTGAGCATGAGTATGAGGCTTAGGGTGAGGGTTAGGCTTAGGCTTAGGGTTAGGCTGAGGGTGAAGTTGGGGGTGAGGATTAGGTTTAGGGTGATGGTTAGGGTTAGGGTTAGGGTGGGGTTTAGAGTTAGGGTTAGTCTTAGGGTTAGGGTGAGGGTTACATTTAGGGATAGATATAGGGTTATTGGGAGGGTTATGGTGAGGGTTAGGGTTAGGGTTAGTGTTAGGTTTAGGGTGAGGGTGAGGTTTAGGGTTAGATATAGGGTTAGGGTGAGGATTAGGGTTAGGGATAGGGTTAGGGTTAGGTTGAGGTTTAGGGTTAGGGTTAGTGTTAGGGTTAGAATTACAGTGAGGGTGCCTGTTAGTGTGAGGTTTAGGGTTAGAGTTAGGCTTAGGTTTATGTTGAGTGTTAGGGTTAGGGTTAGTGTTAGAGTTAGGGTTATGGTGAGGGTTAGGGTGAGGGTGAGGGTAAGGCTTAGTGTTAGGATTAGGAATTGGGTAAGTGTTAGGGTGAGTGTGAGGGTTAGGGTTAGGTTTAGTGTTAGGCTTAGGGTAAGGCTGAGCATGAGGTTGAGTGTGAGGGTTAGGGTTAGGGATATGGTGAGGTTTAGTTTTAGGGTCAGGGTTAGATTTAGGGTTAGGGTTATTATGAGGGTGAGGGTGCGGCTGAGGATTATGGTTAGGCTTAGAGTTATTGTTAGGGTGATGGTGAGTTTTAGAGTTTGAGTTATATTTAGGGGGTGGCTTAGGGTGAGGTTTAGGGTTTGGTTTAGTGTTAGGGTTAGGGTGAGGGTGAGGGTTAGGTTGAGGTTTAGGGATAAGGTTAGGTTTAAGATTTGGGTTAGGGTGAGCATGAGTACGAGCCTTAGGGTGAGGGTTAGGCTTAGGCTTAGGGTTAGGCTGAGGGTGAGGGTGAGTGTGAGGATTAGGGTAAGGGTGATGTTTAGGTTTAGGTTTAGTGTTATTGTTAGGGTTAAGGTTTGAGTTACGGTGAGGGTGAGGGTGCGGGTGAGGGTTAGGCTTAGGGTTAGGGTGGGTTTTAGGGTTAGGGTTAGGTTTAGGGTTAGATATAGGGTTAGGGGGAGGTTTAGGGTGAGGGTTACGGTTAGGTTTAGTGTTAGGGTTAGGGTGAGGGTGAGGGTTAGGTTGAGGTTTAGGGATAGGGTTAGGTTTATGATTAGTGGTAGGGTGAGCATGAGTATGAGGCTTAGGGTGAGGGTTAGGCTTAGGCTTAGGGTTAGGCTGAGTTTGAGGCTGGGGGTGAGGATTAGGGTTAGGGTGATGATTAGCGTTAGGGTTAGTGTTATTGTTAGGGTTAGAGTTTGAGTTGTGACAGTGAGGGTGCGGGTGAGGGTTAGGGTTAGGGTTAGGGTGGGGTTTAGGTTTAGGGTTAGGTTTAGGGTGAGGGTGAGGTTTAGCGTTAGATATAGGGTTAGGGGGAGGATTAGGGTGAGGGTTAGCGTTAGGGTTAGTGTTAGGTTTAGAGTCAGGTTGAGGGTTAGGTTTAAGGTTAGGGTTAGGTTGAGGGTGAGAGTGCGGGTGAGTGTGAGGTTTAGGGTTAAGTTTAGGCTTAAGCTTAGGTTTATGCTTAGGGATAGGCTGAGGGTGATGGTGAGGGTTAGGTTTAGCGTCAGGTTTAGGGTTAGGCTTTTGGGGAGGGTTAGGATGAGGGTTACGGTTAGGATTAGGGTTAGAATGAGGGCTAGGGTGAGGGTTATGTTTAGGGTTAGGGTGAAGGTGAGGTTTAGGGTTAGGGGTAGTGTTAGGCTTAGGGTGAGGGTGAGGTTAATTATTAGGGTTAGGGTGAGAGTTATGGGTAGGTTCAGGGTGAGAGTTAGAGTTCGGGTTAAGTTTAGGGTTAGGGTGAGGGTTAGGGTTAGGGTTACAGTGAGGGTGAGGGTTAGGGTTAGGTTGAGGGTTAGGGTTAGGCTTAGGATTAGGGTGAGGGTTAGGGTTAGTGTTAGGGTGATGGTTAGTATGAGGATTAGGGTTATGATTAGGGTTCTGGTGAGGGCTAGGGTGAGGGTGAGGGTTAGGATTAGTGTTTGGGTGAGGTTTAGGGTAGGAGTTTGGGTGAGGGTTAGGATATGGTTTAGGGTCTCAGTGAGGGTTAGGGTTAGGGTTAGGGTGAGGGTTAGGGTTAGGGTTTGGGTTAGGGTGAGGCTGAGTTTTAGGATTATATTTAGGGTTAGGGGTAGGGTTATGTCAAGGCTTAGGGTTAGGGTTAGTGTTAGGGTTAAGGTTAGGGTGAGGGTTAGGTTGAGGTTTAGGGTTAGGGTTAGGATTACAGTAATTATTAGGGTATGTGAGGGTTAGGGTTAGGGTTAGGCTTAGGGTTATGGTTATGCTGAGAGTGAGGGTGGGGATGAGGATTAGGGTTAGGGTGATGGTTAGGGTTAGGGATAGGGTGAGGGTTAGGATGAGGTTAGAGTGATGATTATTGTTAGGGTGAGGGCTAGGGTGAGGGTGAGCGTAAGGTTAGGGTTAGGCTTAGGCTTATGTTTAGGCTGAGCGTGAGTTTGAGGGTGAGGGTTAGGGTTAGGTTGATGGTTAGATTTAAGGTTAGGGTGAGGGTTAGGGTTAGGGTTAGGGTTAGGGTTAGGCTGAGGGTGAGTTTGAGGGTTAGAGTTAGGGTAAGGTTGTGGCTGAAGTTGTGGGTTAGTGTTAGGGTTAGTGTTAGAGTTAGGGTTAGGGTGAGGTTTAGTTTGAGGTTGAGGGTTGGGCTTAGGGTTAGGATTAGGATTAGAGTAAGGTAAAGGTGAGTGTGAGAGTTAGGGTTAGGGTGAGGGTTAGTGTTAGGATTATGGGGAGGGTTAAGGTGAGGGTTAGGGTTAGGATTAGGGTTAGGTTGAGGGCTAGGGTGAGGGTGATATTTAGGGTTAGGGTTAGGTTGAGGTTTATGGTTAGGGTGAGGGTTAGGATTAGGGTGAGTGTGAGGTTTAGGGTTAGATTTAGGGTTAAGGTCAGGCTGATGGTTAAGGTTAGGATTAGGGTAGGGATTAGGATTTGGGTCAGGGTTAGGGTGAGTGTGAGGGTTAATTTTAGGGTTAGGGTTATGCTAAGCATTACATTGAGGGTGAGGGAGAGGGTGAGGTTTACGGTTAGGGTGAGGGTTAGTGTAAGGGTTAGGATGAGAGTTAGATTTCAGGTTAAGTTTAGGGTTATGATTAGGGTTAGTGTTAGGGTTACGTTGAGGGTGAGGGTTAGGGTTATGTTGTGGTTTAGGGTTAGGGTTAGGGTTAGGGTGAGCTTTAGGGTTAGGGTTAGGGTGAGGGTTAGGTTGAGGATTAGGGTTAGGATTAGGGTTAGGGTGAGGGCTAGGGTGAGGGCAAGTTTTAGGGTTAGTGTTAGGGTGAGGTTTAGGGTTAGGGTTAGGGTTAGGGTGATGGTTAGGTTGAGGGATAGGGTTACAGTAAGGGTTAGGTTTAGGGTTAGGATTAGGGTTAGGTTTAGAGTTAGTGTTAGGGTTAGGGTTAGGGTGAGGGTGAGGGTTAGTTTTAGGATTAGGGTTAGGGTGAGGGTGATGGTTAGGATTAGGGGTAGAGTTAGGGTTATTGTTAGGGTTAGGGTTAGGGTTATAGTGAGGGTTAGGGTTAGCGTTATTGTTAGGGTTAGGGTTAGGCTGAGGGTGAGGGTGGGGGTGGGGGTGAGGATTATGGTTAGGGTTAGGGTTATTGTTAGTGGTATTGTTAGGGTTAAGTTTGTGGTGAAGGTGAGGCTGAGGGTGAGGGCTATGGTTATGGTTAGGGTTAGGGTTATTGTTAGGGTTAATGTTAGACTTATGGTGAGGTTGAGGGTGAGGGTGAGGGTTAAGTTTATGGTGAGGTTTAGGGTATGGGTTAGGGTTAGAGTTAGTGTTAGTGTGAGGGTGAGGTTTAGGGTTAGAGTTAGTGTTAGGTTGAGGGTTATGTTGAGGGTGAGGTTTAGGGTTAGTATTAGGGTTAGGTTTAGAGTGAGAGTTAGGGGGAGGGTTTGGGTTAGGGTTAGGGTTAGAGATAGGATTAGGGTTAGGGTGAGGGTGAGTGTGTGTGTTAGGGTTAGGTTTAGGGTTAGGTTTAGGGTCAGGCTGAGGGTGAGGTTGAGGGTGAGGGTTAGGTTTAGGGTGAGGGTTAGGTTTAGGGTTAGTGAGAGGGTTAGTATGAGGTTTAGGGTTAGGATTACCGTGAAGGTAAGGGCAAGGGTGAGGGTGAGGTTTAGAGTTAGTGTTAGGGTGAGGTTTAGGGTTAGGGTTAGGTTTAGGATTAGGTTGAGCTTGAGGTTTAGGGTTAGAGTTAGGGTTAGGGGGAGGCTGAGGGTGAGTGTTATGTTTAGGGTTAGTGTTAGGATTAGGGTTAGGGTTAGGTGAGGGTTAGGGTTAGTGTGAGTCTGAGGTTAGGGTTAGGTTTAGGGTTAGGGTTAGGGTGCCGTGAGTATGAGGATTAGGGTGAGGGTTTGGCTTAGGCTTAGGTTTAGGCTGAGGCTGAGGGTGAGGGTGCGGGTGAAGGTTAGGGTTAGGTTTAGGGTGGGGTTTAGGGTTAGGGTTAGGTTTAGGGTGAGGGTGAGGTTTAGGCTTAGATATTGGGTTAGGGTGAGGGTTAGTGTTAGGGATAGTGTTAGGGTTAGGGTGAGGGTGAGGGTTATGGTTAAGTTTAGGGTTAGGGTGAGGTTTAGGTTTAGGGTTAGTGTTAGGGTTAGAATTATGGTGAGATTGAGCGTGCGGGTGAGTGTGAGGGTTAGGGTTAGATTTAGGTTTAGGCTTAGGGTTAGGCTTAGGGTTAGGCTGACTGTGAGGGTGAGGGTGAGGGTTAGCATTAGGGTGAGGGTTAGGGTTAGAGTTATGGGGAGGGTTAGTGTGAGGGTTAGAGTAAGGATTAGGGTTAGGATGAGGGCTAGCGTGAGGGTGATGTTTAAGGTTAGGGTTAGGGTGAGGTTTAGGGTTAGAGTTAGGGTAAGGGTGAGGGTAAGATTTAGGGTTAGACGTAGGGTTAAGGTGAGGCTTAGGGTGAGGTTTAGGATTAGGGTTAGGATTAGGATTAGGGTAAGGTTTCGGGTTAGTGTTTGTGTAAAGGTTAGGGTGAGGGTTAGGTTGAGGTTTAGGGTTAGGGTTAGGGTTAGGATTAGGGTTAGGGTGAGGGTGAGTGTGATTGTTAGGGTTAGGGTTAGGCTTACGCTTAGGCTGAGCGTGAGTGTGGGGGTGAGGATTAGGGTTAGGATGATGTTTAGGGTTAGAGTTAGGGTGAGGGTTAGGATGAGGGTTAGGGTTAGGGATAGGGTGAGGTTTAGTGTTAGGGTTAGGTTTAGAGTTAGGGTTAGGGTGAGGGTGAGGTTTAGGTGTAGGGTTAGGGTCCCAGTGAGGGTTAGGGTTAGGTTGAGTGTTAGGGTTAGTGTTAGGGAGAGTGTTAGGATGAGGTTTAGATTTAGGATTAGGGTAAGGGTAAGGGCTACAGTGAGGGTGAAGTTCAGGATTAGGGTTAGGGTGAGGTTTAGGGCTAGGGTTACGGTTCAGGTTAGGGTGAGGGTGAGGTTTAAGGTTAGGTTTAGGGTTAGGTTGAGGTTTAGGGTGAGGGTTAGGATGAGGATTAGGGTTAGGATTAGCGTTAGGGTGAGGGCTAGGTTGAGGGTGAGGTTTAGTGTTAGTGTTAGGGTGAGGGTTAGGGTGAGGGTTAAGGTTACAGTAAGTGTGAGGGTTAGGCTTATGGTGAGGGTTAGTGTTAGGATTAGGGTTAGTGTTAGGGTTATTGTTAGGGTTAGGGTTAGGGTTACAGTGAGGGCTAGGGTTAGTGTTAGGGTTAGGGTTAGGCTGAGGTTGAGGTTGGGGGTGGGGTTGAGGAAGAGGATTAGGGTTAGGGATAGGGTTATTGTAAGTGTTATGGTTAGGGTTAAGTTTGCGGTGAGGTTGAGGCTAAGGGTGAAGGTTATGTTTAGGGTTAGGGTTAGGGTTAGGGTTAATGTTATTTTTAGGGTTCAGGTTAGAGTTACGTTCAGGTTGAGGGTGAGGGTGAGGTTTAGGTTTAGGGTGAGTTGTAGGTTTTTGGTTAGGGTTAGAGTTAGTGTTAGTGTGAGGGTGAGGTTTAGGGTTAGAGTGAGGGTTAAGTTGAGGGTTAGGTTTAGGGTTAGTGTTAGGGTTAGGTTTAGATTGAGAGTTAGGGGGAGTGTTTGGGTTAATGTTAGGCTTAGGGATAGGATTATAGTTAGGATGAGGGTGAGTGCGTGTGTTAGGATTAGGTTTAGGATTAGGTTTAGGGTTAGGCTGAGAGTAAGTTTGAGGGTGAGGGTTAGGGTTAGGGTGAGGGTTAGGGTTAGTGTTAGGGGGAGGGTTAGGATGAGGGTTAGGGGTAGGTTTAGGGTTAAGGTAAGGGCTAGGGAGAGGGTGAGGTTTAGGTTTAGGTTTAGGGTGAGGTTTAGGTGTAGGGTTAGGGTTAGGGTTAGCGTGAGGGTGAGGTTTAGTGGTATGGTTAGGGTTAGAGTTAGGGTTAGGGTGAAGATGAGGTTCAGGGTTAGAGTTAGGGTATGTTGAGGCTGAGGTTGAGGGTTAGATTTAGTGTTAGTGTTAGAGATAGGGTTAGGTTGAGGGTTAGGGTGGGGTTGAGTTTGAGGGTGAGGGTTAGGCTTAGGTTTAGGATTAGGATTAGGGTAAGGGTTAGGATGAGTGTGATGGTTAGGGTTAGTGTTAGGCTTAGGCTTAGGGTTAGGCTGAGAGTGAGGGTGAGTGTGAGGGTAAGGGTTAGGGTGAAGGTTAGGGTTAGGTTTAGGGTGAGAGTTACCGTTCGGTTAAGTTTTGGGTTAGGGTGAAGGTTAGGATTAGGGTTAGGGTGAGGGCTAGGGTGAAGGTGAGGGTTAGGTTTAGTTTTAGGGTAAGGTTTAGATTTAGGGTTAAGGTTTGTGTTAGGGATAGGATGAAGGTTAGGGTTACGGTGAGGGTGAGGGTTAGGGTTAGGGTTAGGTTGAGGGTTAGGGTTAAGATTATGGTTAGGGTGAGTTTGAGTGTCAGGATTAGGGTGGGTTGAGGTCTAAGGTGGGGGTGAGTGTTAGAGTTAGGGTTAGAATTAGGGTGAGGTTTAGGATTAGGGTGAGGGTTAGGGTTAGTGTGAGGGTTAGTGTTAGGGTTAGGGTTAGTGTTAGGATGAGTTTAAGTGTTAGGGTGAGGGTTAATGTTAGAGTGAGGGTTATTGTTAGGGTGAGGGTTAGGGTTAGGGTTATTGTTAGGGTTAGGGTTAGGGTTACGGTTAAGGTGAGGGTGAAGTTGAGAGTTAGAGTTAGGGTAAGGTTTAGATTAGGGTTAGGCTTAGAATTAGGGTTAGGGTGAGGGTGAGGTTTAGGGGTAGAGTTAGGGTTAGGGTGAGGGTTAGAGTTAGGGTGAGCGTTAGGGTGGAGTTATGGTAAAGGTAAAGGTGAGGGTTAGGCTGAGGGTGAGGGTTAAAGTAAGGGTGAGGGTTAGGGTTAGGGTGAGGGTTAGGTTTACGGTTAGGGTGAGGGTGAGGGTTAGTTTGAGGATTAGTGTAAGGGTTAGTGTGAGGTTTAGGTTGAGGATCAGGATTAGCGTTATGGTGAGGGCTAGGGTGAGGTTGAGGATTAGGGTTATTTTTAGGGTGCGGTTTAGGGTTAGGGTGATAGTTAGAGTTAGTGTGAGCGTTAGTGTTAGTGTTAGGGTTCGTGTTAAGGTCAGGGTAAATGTTAGGATGAGGGTAAGTGTTAGAGTGAGGGTTATGGTTAGGGTGAGGGTTAGGAATAGGGTTAGGGTTAATGTTAGGTTTTGGGTTACTGTTACTGTGAGGGTGAGGGTGAGGGTAAGGGTTAGGGTTAGGTTTAGGATGAGGTTTAGGTTTAGGGTTAGGGTTATAGTTAGGGTTAGGGTGAGGGTGAGGTTTAGGTTAGAGTTAGGGATAGTGTTAAGGTTAGGGATAGGGTGAGTGTTAGGGTTAGGCTTAGGCTTAGGCTTAGGCTTAGGCTGAGCATGAGGGTGAGGGTTAGGTTTAGGGTGAGGGTTAGGATGAGGTTTAGGGTTAGCATTAGTTTTAGGGTGAAGGCTAGGTTGAGGGTTAGGGTAAGGGTTAGGGTTAGGGATAGGGTTAGGTTTAGGATTTGGGTTAGGGTGAGGGTCAGTGTGAGGGTTAGTGTTAGGGTTAGGGTTAGGCTTAGGGTTTGGGTGAGGTTTAGTGCTAGGGATTGGTTAGGGTTAGGGTGAGACTGAGGATTAGGTTTAGGTTTATGGTTAGGTTTAGGGTTTGGTTTAGGGTTAGGGTTAGTGTTAGGGTTAGGATTAGGGTTAGGGTTAGGGTTAGGCTGAGGGTGAGGGTGGGTGTGAGGATTAGGGTTAGGTTTAGGTTTATTGTTAGGGTGAGGGTGAGGTTTAGGGTTAGAGTTAGGTTGAAGGGGAGGGTTAGGGTGAGGTTTATAGTTAGGGTTATTTTTAGGGTTCAGGGGAGGGAGAGGGTTAGGTTGAGATTTAAGGATAGTATTAGGTTTAGGATTAGGGTTAGGGTGCGGTGAGTTTGAGGATTAGGGTGAGGGTTAGGCTTAGGCTTAGGGTTAGGCTGAGGGTGATGGTGGCTGTGACGATCAGGGTTAGGGTGATCGTTAGGGTTAGGGTTAGGGTTATTGTTAGGGTTAGGGTTCAAGTTCCGGTGAGGGTGAGGGTGGGGGTGAGGTTTAGGGATAGGGTTAGGGTGAGGGTGATGTTTAGGGTTAGATATTGCATGAGGGTGAGGGTTAGTGTTAGGGATAGTGTTAGGGTTAGGGTGAGGGTGAGGGTTAGGTTTAGGGTTAGGGTTAGAATTATGGTGAGGGTGAGGGTGCGGGTGTGTGTGAGGGTTAGGGTTAGGTTTAAGGTTAGGCTTAGGGTTAGGCTTAGGTTTAGGCTGACTCTGAGGTTGAGGGTGAGGTTTAGGGTTAGGGTTAGAATTATGGGGAGGGTTACGGTGAGGGTTAGGGTTAGTATTAGGGTTAGGGTGAGGGCTAGGGTGAGGGTGATGTTTAGGGTTAGGGTTAGGGTGAGGTTTAGGGTTAGGGGTAGTGTTAGGGTGAGCGTGAGGTTTAGGCTTAGACTTAGGGTTAAGGTGAGGCTTATGGTGAGGTTTAGGATTAGCGTTAGGATTAGTATTAGGGTAAGGTTTAGGGTTAGTGTTTGTGTTATGGTTTGGGTGAGGGTTAGGGTTAGGGTCAGGGTTAGGGTTAGGATTAGGGTTAGGATGAGGGTGAGTGTGATTATTAGGTTTAGGGTTAGGGTTAGGTTTAGGCTTAGGCTGAGGGTGAGTGTGGGGGTGAGGATTAGGGTTAGGGTGATGTTTAGGGTTAGGGTTAGGGTGAGGGTTAGAATGATGTTTAGGGTTAGGATTAGGATTAGGGTGAGGGCTTGGGTGAGAGTGAGGCTTAGGGTTAGGATTAGGCTTAGGCTTAGGGTTAGGCTGAGCATGAGGTTGAGGGTGAGGTTTAGTGTTAGGGTTAGGGTTAGAGTTAGGGTTAGGGTGAGGGTGAGGTTTAGGGTTAGGGTTAGGGTCAGGGTGAGGGGTAGGGTTAGGGTGAGGGTTAGGGTGGAGTTGATGGTAAGTGTAAGGGTTAGGGTTAGGCTGAAAGTGAGGGTTATGATAAGTGTGAGGGTTAGGTTTAGGGTGAGGGTTATGGTTAGCGTTAGGGTGAGGGTGAGGGTTATGTTTGAGGATTAGTGTTAGGGTTAGTGTTAGGTTTAGGGTGAGAATGAGGGTTAGGTTTAGGGTGAGGTCTAGAGTGAAGGTGAGGGTGAGGGTTAGATTGAGGATTAGTGTTAGGGTTAATGTGAGGTTTATTTTGAGGATGTGGTTTAGTGTTAAGGTTAGGGTTAGAATTAATATTAGGGTTAGGCTCAAGGTGAGGGTTAGGGTGAGGGTGAGGTTTAGGATTAGTGTTAGGATTAGGATTAGGGTTAGGGTAAGGGTGAGTGTGAGGGTTAGGTTTGGGTTAGGTTTAGGCTTTTTGTTAGGCTGAAGGTGAGGGTGAGGGAGGAGGCTTATGGTTAGGTTGCGGGTTAGGATTAGGCTTATGGTGAGGGCTAGGGTGAGGGTGAGTTTTAGGGTTAGGGTTAGGGTGAGCTTTAGGTTTAGGTTTAGGTTTAGGGTTATGGTGAGGTTGAGGTTTAGGGTTAGAGTTAGGGTTAGGGTGAGGCTGAGGTTGAGGGTTAGGGTTAGGTTTAGTGTTAGAGTTAGGGTTACGCTGAGGGTTAGGTTGAGGGTGAGGGTTAGGCTTAGTGTTAGGATTAGAATTAGGGTAAGGTTTACGGTGAGTGTGAGGGTTAGGGTTAGGGTTAGGGTTAGGTTTAGGGTGAGGGTTAGGATGAGGATTAGGGTTAGGATTAGGATTAGGGTGAGGACTCGTGTGAGAGTGAGGGTTAGGGTTAGAATTTGCGTAAGGTTTAGGGTTAGGGTTAGAGTTAGGGTTAGGGTTAGGGTGAGGGTAAGGTGTAGGGTTAGAGTTAGGGTAAGGGTGAGGCTGAGGTTGAGGGTTAGGTTTAGGGTTAGTGTTAGAGTTAGGGTTAGGGTGAGGTTTAGGGTGAGGGTGAGGGTGATGGTGAATCTTAGGCTTATGTTTACGATTAGGATTAGGGTATGGGTTATGGTGAGTTTGAGGGTTAAGGTTAGGCTTAGGCTTAGGGTTAGGCTGAGAGTGAGGGTGAGAGTGAGTGTTAGAGTTATGTTGAGGGTTGGGTTTAGGGTTAGGGTGAGAGTTAGTTTTCGGTTAAGTTTAGGCTTAGGGTGAGGGTTAGGGTTAGGATTAGGGTTAGGGTGAGGGCTAGGGTGAGGTTGAGGTTTAGGGTTAGTGTTAGGGTAAGGTTTAGTGTTAGGGTTAGTGTTTGGGTGAGGGTTAGGATGAGGGTTAGCTTTAAGATTATGGTTAGGGTGAGGATGAATGTTAGGATTAGGGTTAGGGTTAGGGTTAATTTTAGGGTTAGGATTAGTGATATTGTTAGGGTTAGGGTTAGAATTATGGTGAGGGTGAGGGTGAGGGTTAGGGTTAGTGTTAGGGTTAGGGTGAGTTTTAGGGTAGGGTTAGTATTAGAGTTAGGGTGTGGGTGAGGTTTAGGGTTAGATTTAGCGTTAGGTGGAGCGTTAGGTCGAGGGTTAATGTTAGGGTTAGCGTTGGGCTTATGGTTAGGGTGATGGTTAGGTTGTGGTTTAGGGTTAGGGTTAGGTTTACGGTGAGGTCTATGGTGAGGGTGAGTTTTAGTGTTAGATTTAGCGTGAGGTTTAGCATTAGGTTTAGGGTTAGGGTTAGGTTGAGGTTGAGGTTAAGGTTAGAGTTAGGGTTAGGTTGAGGCTGAGTGTGAGGTTTAGGGTTAGGGTTAGTTATAGAGTTAGGGTTAGGGTGAGGGTTAGGGTGTGGGTGAGGGTTAGGCTTTGTGAAAGGATTATGATTAGGTTAAGGGTTAGGGTGTTGTGACGGTTAGGGTTAGGAAGAGGTTTAGGGTTTGGTTTAGGGTTAGAGTTAAGGTAAGGGTGAGGGTGAGGTTTAGGGTTAGAGTTAGGGTTAGTTTTCGGGTTAGGGTTAGGGTGAGGGTTAGGCTTTGGGTTAGGCTTAGGTTTAGGCTTAGGCTTAGTCTTTGGCTGAGCATGAGGGTGAGGGTTAGGGTTAGGGTGAGGGTTAGGGTTAGGGTTAGGGTGAGGGTTAGGATGAGGTTTAGGGTTAGGATTAGGTTAGGGTGAGGGCTAGGTTGAGGCTGACTGTGAGGGTTGGGGTTAAGGATAGGGTTAGGATTAGGATTAGGGTTAGGGGGAGGGTGAGTGTGAGGGTTAGGGTTAGGGTTAGGCTTAGGGTTAAGGTGAGGATTAGGGTTAGGGTTTGGTTTAGGGTGAGTGTGAGGCTGAGGATTAGAGGTAGGGTTAGAGTTGCAGTGATGATTATGGTTATGGTTAGGGTTAGGGTTATGTTTAGGGTTAGGGTGGGTGTTAGGGTTAGGGTTTGTGTTAGGGTGAGGGTGAGGCTGAGGATTAGGGTTAGGTTTAGCGTTAGGGTTTGGTTTAGGTTTAGGGTTAGTGTTAAGTATAGGGTTAGGGTTACGGTGAGGGTTAGGGTTAGGGTTGGCTTAGAGTTAGGCTGAGGGTGAGGGTGGGGGTGAGGATTAGGGTCCGTGTTAGGGTTAGGATTATTGTTAGTGTTATGGTTAGGGTTAAGTTTGCTGTGATGGTGAGGCTGAGGGTGAGGGTTATGGTTAGGGTTAGGGTTAGGGTTAGGGTTAGGGTTAGAGTTAGAGTTACATTGAGGTTTTGTGTGAGGTTGAGGGGTAGGGTTAGGGTGAGGTTTAGGGTTAGGGTGAGGGTGAGGTTTAGGGTTAGAGTTCGGGATAGGGGGACGGTTAGGGTGAGGTTTAGGGTTAGAGCTAGATTTAGGGTTAGGGTGAGGGTGAGGTTTAGGTTGAGGTTTAGGGATATGGTTAGGATTAGGATTAGGATAAGTATTAGTGTCAGTGTGAGGGTTAGGGTGAGGGTTAGGTTTAGGCTTAGGCTTAGACTGAGGGTGAGGGTGATGTTGAGCGTTAGTGTTAGGGTACGGGCTAGGGTTAGGTTTATGTGGAGTGTTTTGATGAGCGTTAGGGTTAGGATTAGTATTAGGGTGAGGGCTAGGGTGAGGGTGAGTTTTAGGGTTAGGGTTACAGTGAGGTTTAGCATTAGGTTTAGGGTTAGGGTTAGGGTGAAGTTGAGGTTTAGGGTTAGAGTTAGGGTTAGGGTGAGGCTGAGGGTGAGGGTTAGGGTTAGTGTTAGAGTTAGGGTTAGGGTGAGGGTTAGGGTGTGGGTGAGGGTTAGGCTTAGTGATTGGATTTGGATTAGGTAAGGGTTAGGTTGTGTGTGAGGGTTAAGGTTAGGATGAGGTTTAGGTTTAGGGTTAGGGTTAGAGTTAGGGTTAGGATGAGGGTGTGGTTTAGGGTTTGAGTAAGGGATAGTGTTAAGGTTAGGGTTAGGGTGAGGGTTAGCCTTAGGCTTAGGCTTAAGTTTAGGCTTAAGCTTTGGCTTAGGCTGAGCATGAGGGTGAGGGTTAGGTTTAGGGTTAGGGTGAGTGTTAGGATGAGTTTTAGGGTTAGGATTAGGGTTAGGGTGAGGGCTAGGTTGAGGCTGACTGTTAGGGTTAGGGTTAGGTTTAGATTTAGGGTTAGGGTAAGGGTGAGTGTGAGGGTTAGGGTTAGGGTTAGGCTTAGGGATAGGGTAAGGGTTAGGTTAAGGGTTTGGATTAGGGTGAGGGTGAGGCTGAGGATTAGTGTTAGCCTGAGGTTTAGGATTAGGCTGAGGGTGAGGGTGGGGGTGAGTATTAGGGTTATGTTAGGGTTTTGGTTATTGTTATTGTTATGCTTAGGGTTAAGTTAGTAGTGAGGGTGAGCCTGAGGATGATGGTTACGGTTAGGGTTAGGGTTATTGTTAGGATTAGTGTTATTGATAAGGTTAGGGTTAGAGTTATGGTGAGGTTGAGGGTCCGGGTGTGGGTTATGGTTAGGGTGAGGTTTAGCGTGAGGTTTAGTGTTAGGGTGAGGGTGACTGGGAGGTTTAGGGTTAGAGTTAGGGTTAGGGTGAGGGTTAGGGTGAGGTTTAGGGTTAGGGTTAGTGTTAGGGTTAGGGTGAGGGTGAGGTTTAGGTTGAGGTTTAGGGATAGGGCTAGCTTTAGGATTAGGGTTAGTGTAAGGGTGAGTGTGAGGGTTAGGGTTGAGGGTTAGGCTTTGGCTTAGGGTTAGGCTGAGGATAAGGGTAGGGCTGAGGATTAGGGTTAGTGTGATGGTTAGGGTTAGGGTTAGTGTTATTGTTAGGGTTAGGGTTAGAGTTATGGTGAGGGTGAGGGTGGGGGTGAGGGTTAGGTTTAGGGTTAGGGTGAGGGTTAGTGTAAGGGTTATGGTGAGGGTGAGGGTTAAGGTTAGGTTGAGCTTTAGTGTTAGGTTTAGGGTTAGGGTGAGTGTGAGGGTTAGGGTTAGTGTGAGGTTGAGGATTAGGTTGAGGGTAAGGTTTAGGATTAGGGTTAGTGTGAGGGCTAGGGTGAGGGTGAGGTTTAGGGTTAGGTTTAGGATGAGGTTTAGGGTTAGGGTTAGGGTGAAGGTGAGGTTTAGGGTTAGAGTTAGGGTTAGGATGAGGCTGAGGTTGAGGGTTAGGGTTACTGTTAGTGTTAGAGTTAGGGTTAGGGTGAGGGTTAGGATGAGGGTGAGGGTTAGGCTTAGGGTTAGGCTTAGGGTTAGGGTAAGGGTTCGTGTGAGTGTGAGGGTTAGGGTCAGTGTTAGGCTTAGGCTTAGGGTTAGGCTGAGGGAAGGGGGAGGGTGAGTGTTAGGGTTAGGGTGAGGGTTAGGTTTAGTGTTATTGTTAGGGTTAGGGTTAGATTTACTGTGAGGGTGAGGGTTAGGGTTAGGTTTTGGGTGTGGTTGAGGGTTAGGGTTAGGGTTAGGCTGAGGGTGAGGTTTAGGATTAGATATAGTGTTAGGGGGAGGCTTAGGGTGAGGGTTAGTTTTAGGTTTAGTGTTAGTGTTACTGTTAGGGTTAGTGTTAGAGTTGGGGTTAGGGTGAGGTTTAGGGTTAGGGTTAGAGGAAGTGTTAGGGTGAGGGTGAGGGTTAAGTTGAGGTTTAGGGAAAGGTTTAGGTTTAGGATTAGGGTTAGGGTGAGGGTGAGTGTGAGTTTTAGGGTGAGGGTTAGGCTTAGGCTTAGGGTTAGGCTGAGGGAGAGGGTGGGGGTGAGGACTAAGGTGATGGTGATGGTTCGGGTTAGGGTTAGTGTTATTGTTAGGGTTAGGCTTAGTGTTAGGGTTAGGGTGAGGGTGAGGGTTAAGTTGAGGTTTAGGGTTAGGGTTACAGTTAGGGTTAGTGTGATGGTTAGTGTTAGGGTTAAGGTTAGTGTTAGGATGAGGTTAAATGTTAGGGTGAGAGCTTGGTTTAGGGTGAGGGTTGTGGTTAGGGTGAGGTTTAGGATTAGGGTTAGGGTTATTGTTAGGGTTAAGTTTAGGGTGAGGTTTAGGGTTTAGGTAAGGTTAGAGTTAGGTTTAGGTTGAGGGTGAGGTTTAGGGTTAGAGTTAGGGTTAGGGTGAGGCTGAGCGTGAGCGTTAGGTTTAGGCATAGTTTTAGGTTTAGGGTTAGGGTAATAGGGTGAGGTTTAGGGTTAGGGTTAGGGATAAATTTAGACTTAGGGTGAGGGTGAGTTTGTGTGTTAAGGTTATTTTTAGGGTTAGCCTTAGGGTTAGGATGAGTGTGAGGTTGAGGGTGAGGTCTAGGGTTAGATTCAGGGTTAGGGTTAGGTTTCGGGGGAGGGTTAGTATGAGGGTTAGAGTTAGGATTAGGGTTAGGTAAGGGCTAGGGTGAGGGTGAGGTTTATGGTTAGGGTTAGGGTGAGGTTTAGGGTTAGGGTTAGGGTTAGGGTGAGGGTGAGGTTGAGGTTTAGGGTAAGAGTTAGGGTTAGGGTGAGGCTGAGGGTGAGGTTTAGGGTTAGGGTTAGTTTTAGGGTTAGGGTTAGGGTGAGGGTTAGGGTGAGGGTTAGGATGAGGATTCGGGTTAGGTTTAGGCTGAGTGGGAGCGTTAGGATTAGTGTTAGTGTTAGAGTTAGGGTTAAGGTGAGGGTTAGTTGAGGGTGAGGGTTAGTTTTAGTGTTGGGTTAGGCTTAGGTTTAGGCTGAGTTTGAGTGTGAGGGTTAGGATTAGTGTTAGAGTGAGGGTTATTGTTAGGATCAGTGTTAGGGTGAGGGTTAGGGTTAGGGTTAGGGTGAGGTTAAGGATGAGGATTATGTTTAGGATTAGTGTTAGGGTGAGGGCTAGGCTGAGGGTTAGGATGAGGGTTAGGGTTAAAGTAATGGTGAGGGTTAGGGTTAGGGTGAGGATTATGATTAGGATTACGGTTAGGGTGAGGATGAGGGTTAGGTTTAGGGTTAGTGTTAGGGTTAGGGGTAGGTTTAGGGTTAGGATTAGTGTTATTGTTAGCGTTAGGGTTAGAGTTATGGTGAGGGTGAGGGTGAGGGTCAGGGTTAGTTTTAGTGTGAGGGTTAGTGATAGGGTTAGGGTTAGTGTTAGATTGAGGGTAAGTGTTATGGTGAGGGTTAGGGTTAGGGTGAGGGTTATGGTTAGGGTGAGGGTTAGGGATAGGGTTAGGGTTAATTTTAGGGTTAGGGTTAGGGTTACGGTTATGGTGAGGGTGAGGGTGTGGATTAGGCTTAGGCTTAGGGTGAGGTTTAGTGTTAGGGTTAGGGATAGAGTTAGGGTTAGGGTGAGGCTGAGGGTGTGGCTTAGGGTTAGGGTTAATGTTTGAGTTAGGGATAGGGTGAGGGTTAGGTTGAGGGTTAAGTTTAGGGTTAAGATTAGGGTTAGGTTTAGGGTTTGGGTTAGGGTGAAGGTGATGCTGAGTATTAGGGTTAAGTTTAGGGTTAGGGTTAGATTTAGGGTTAGGGTTAAAGTTACAGTGAGGTTTAGGGTTAGGGTCAGGCTTAGGGTTAGGCTGAGGGTGAGGGTGGGCTTGAGGATTAGGGTAGGGGTTAGGGTTAGGGTTAGGGGAAGGTTAGGATGAGCATTACGGTAAGGATTAGGGTTAGAGTGAGGGCTAGGATGAGGGTGATATTTAGGGTTAGCTTAGGGTGAGGTTTAGGGTTAGGTTGAGGGTTAGGGTGAGGCTGAGGGTTAGGATTAGGGTTAGGGTTAGTGTTAGAGTTAGGGTTAGGGTGAGGGTTATAGTGAGGCTGAGGTTTAGACTTAGGTTTAGGATTTGGATTAGGGTAAGGGTTAGGTTGAGTGTGAGGGTTAGGGTTCGGGTTAGGGTTGTGCTTAGGATTAAGCTGAGGGTGAGGTTGAGGGTTAGGTTTAGGGTTAGGGTGAGGCTGAGGGTTAGGGTTAGGGTTAGGGTTAGTGTTAGAGTTAGGGTTAGGGTGAGGGTTATGGTGAAGGTGAGGTTTAGGCTTAGGTTTAGGATTAGGATTAGGGTAAGGGTTAGGTTGAGTGTGAGGGTTAGGGTTAGGGTTAGGGTTATGCTTAGGATTAAGCTGAGGGTGAGGTTGACGGTGAAGGTTAGGGTTAGGTTGAGGGTAAGGGTTAGGGTTAAGGTGAGCGTGAGGGTTAGGTTTAGGTTGAGGGTTAGGGTGAGGGTAAGCGTTAGAGTTAGTGTGAGGGTTAGGGTTAGGGTTAGGGTTAGGCCTCGGGTTACACTGAGGGAGAGGGTGAGCATGAGGTTTAGGGTTAGGGTGAGGTTTAGCGGTAGAGTTAGGGTTAGGGTGATGGCTAGGGTGAGGGTAAGGGTTAGCGTGAGGATTAGATTAGGGGTAGGGTGAGGGTGAGGGCTAGACTGAGGATTAGTGTTAGGGTTATTGTGAGGTTCAGGGTGAGGATGATGGTTAGGTTTAGGTTGAGGCTTAGGTTGAGGGTGAGGGTTAGGTTTAGGGTGAGTGTGAGAATTAGGGTTAGGTTGATGGTTTGTGTTAGGGTTAGAGTTAATATTAGGGTGAGGGTAAGTGTTAGGGTGAGGGTGAGGGTTAGGGTGAGGGTTATAATAAGGTTGAGGGTAAGGGCTAGGGTTAGGGTTACTGTTAGGGTTAGGGCTACGGTTACGGGGAGGGTGAGGGTGAGGGTTAGGTTTAGGGTTAGGATGAGGTTTAGGGTTAGGGTTAGAGTTAGGGTTAGGGTGAGGTCTAGGGAGAGGGTTAGGGTGAGGGATAGGTTTAGGGATAGGGTTAGGTTTAGGATTATGGTGAGGGTGAGTGTGAGGGTTAGGGTTAGGGTTAGGCTTAGGCTTAGGGTTAGGGTGGGGATTAGGGTTAGTGTTTGGGTTAGGGTGAGGGTGAGGCTGAGGTTTAGGGTTAGGTTTGGGTTAGGGTTTGGGTTAGGTTTAGGGTTAGGTTTAGGTTTAGGATTAGGGTTACAGTGAGTGTTATGGTTAGGGTTTGGCTTAGGGTTTGGCTGAGGGTGAACATGGGGGTGAGGATTACGGTGAATTTTACAGTAGGGTTATTGTTAGTGTTATGGTTAGGGTTAAGTTTGCGGTGAGGGTGAGGCTGAGGGTGAGGGTTATGGTTAAGTTTAGGGTTAGGGTTTGGGTTAGTGTTATTGTTAGGTTTAGATTTAGAGTTTCTTTGAGGTTTTGGGTGAGGGTGTGGGTTAGGGTTAGGGTTAGGTTTAGGGTGAGTCTTAGGTTTATGGTTAGGGTGAGGGTGAGGTTTAGGGTTATTGTTAGGGTTAGGGTGATAGTTAGCGCGAGGCTCAGCATTACGGTTAGTGTTAGGTTTAGGGTGAGGTTGAGGTTCAGGTTGAGGTTTAGGGATAGGGTTAGGTTTAGGATTAGGTTTAGGGTGAGGGTGAGTGTGAGTGTTAGGGTGAGGGTTAGGTTTAGGCTTAGGGTTAGGCTGAGGGTGAGGGAGAGGTTGAGTGTTAGGGTTAGGGTGAGGGCTAGGGTTAAGGTTATGGGGAGGGCTTGCATGAGCGTTAGGGTTAGTATTAGGGTTAGGGTGAAGGCTAGGGTGAGGGTGTGTTTTAGGTTTAGGTTTAGGGTGAGGTTTAGCGTTAGGTTTAGGGTTAGGGTTAGGGTGAAGTTGAGGTTTATGGTTATAGTTAGGGTTAGGGTGAGGCTGAGGGTGAGGGTTAGGTTTGGGGTTAGGGTTAGAGTTAGGATTAGGGTGAGGGTTAGGGTGTGGGTGAGGGTTAGGCTTAGTGAAAGGATTAGGATTAGGGTAAGGGTTATGGTGTGTGTGAGGGTTAGGTTTAGGATGACGTTTAGGTTTAGGGTTAGGATTAGAGTTAGGGTTAGCGTGAGGGTGAGGTTTAGGGTTAGGGTTAGGGTTAGTGTTAGGTTTAGGGTTAGGGTGAGGGTTAGGCTTAGGGTTAGGCTTAGGTTTAGGCTTAGGCGTAGGGTTTGGCTGAGCATGAGGGTGAGGGTTAGGGTTAGGGTTAGGGTTAGGGTGAGGTTTAGGGTTAGGGTTAGGGTGAGGGTTAGGATGAGGTTTAGGGTTAGGATTAGGTTAGGGTGAGGGCTAGGTTGAGGCTGGCTGTGAGGGTTGGGGTTAGGCATAGATTTAGTTTTACGATTAGGTTTAGGGTGAGTGTGAGTGTGAGAGTTAGCGTTAGGGTTAGGCTTAGGCTTAGGCTTAGGTTGAGGGTTAAGTTTAGGATTTTGGTTATGATGAGGGTGAGGCTGAGGATTAGTGTTAGGTTTAGGGTTAGGGTTAGGGTTAGATTTACAGTGAAGTTTATGGTTATGGTTAGGTTTAGGGTTAGGGTGGGGGTTAGGGTTAGGGTTTGGTTTAGGGTGAGGGTGAGGCTGAGGATTAGGGTTAGGTTTAGGTTTAGGGTTTGGGTTAGGTTTAGGGTTAGGTTTAGGTTTATGGTTATGGTTATGGTGAGGTTTAGGTTAAGGGTTTAGCTTACGGTTAGGCTGAGGTTGAGGGTGGGGCTGAGGATTAGGGTTAGTGTTAGGGTTAGGGTTATTTTTAGTGTTATGGCTAGGGTTAAGTTTGCTCTGAGGGTGAGGCTAAGGGTGAGGGTTATGGTTAGGGTTAGGGTTAAAGTTAGGGTTATTGTTAGGTTTAGAGTTAGACTTACTTTGAGGTTTTGGGTGAGGGTGAAGCTTAGGGTTAGTGTGAGGTTTAGCGTAAGGTTTAGGTTTAGGGTTAGGGTTAGGGTGAGGGTGAGGTTTAGGGTAAGTGTTAGGGTTAGGGGGACAGTTAGCGTGAGGTTTAGGGTTAGGGTTAGTGTTAGGTTTAGGGTGAGGGTGAAGTTTAGGTTGAATTTTAGGGATAGTGCTAGGTTTAGGATTAGGGTAACGTTGAGGGTGAGTGTGAGGGTTCGGGTGAGGTTTAGGTTTAGGCTTAGTGATAGGCCGAGGGTGAGGGTGAGTTTGTGGGTTAGGGTTAGGGTGAGGGCTAGGGTGAAGGTGAGTTTTAGGGTTAGGGTAAGGGTGAGGTTTAGCGTTAGGTTTAGGGTTAGGGTTAGGGTGAGGTTGAGGTTTAGGGTTAGAGTTAAGGTTAGGGTTAGGCTGAGGGTGAGGGTTAGGGTTAGGCTTAGTGATAGAATTAGGATTGTGGTAATGTTTACACTGTGTGTGAGGATTACGGTTAGGATGAGTTTTAGGTTTAGGGTTAAGGTTAGGTTTAGGGTTAGAATGAGGATGAGGTTTAGTGTTAGAATTAGGGTTAGTGTTAGGGTTAGGGTTAGTGGGAGGTTTAGGGTTAGGGTTAGGGTTAGGGTGAGGGTGAGTTTTAGGTTGAGGTTTAGGGAAAGGGCTAGGTTTAGGATTAGGGTTAGGGTGAGGGTGAGTGTGAGGGTTAGGGTGAGGTTTAGGCTTAGGCTTAGGGTCAACCTGAGGATGAGGATTAGGGTTAGGGTGATGGTTAGATTTAGGGTTAGTGTTATTGTTAGGGTTAGGGTTAGATTTATGGTGAGGGTGAGGGTGGGGGTGAGGGTTAGGTTTAGGGTTAGGGTGAGGATTAGGGTAAGGGTTACGGTGAGGGTGAGGTTTTGGGTTAGTTTGAGCTTTAGTGTTAGGTTTAGGGTTAGGGTGAAGTTGTGGATTAGGGTTAGTGTGGGGGTGAGGGTTAGGATGAGGGTTAGGTTCAGCAATAGGTTTAGGGTAAGGGCTAGTCTGAGGGTGAGGTTTAGGTTTAGGTTTAGGGTATGATTTAAGATTAGGGTTAGGGTGAAGGTGAAGTTTAGGGTTAGAGTTAGGGTTTAGCTGAGGCTGAGGGTGAAGGTTAGTTTTAGGGTTAGTGTTAGAGGTAGGGTTAGGTTGAGGGTTAGGATGAGGGTGAGGGTTAGTTTTAGGGTTAGGATTAGGATTAGGGTAAGGGTTAGAGTGAGTGTGAGGGTTAGGGTCAGGGTTAGGGTTAGGCTTAGGTTTAGGCTGAAGGTGAGGGTGAGGGTGAGTGTTAGGGTTTGGGTGAGGGTTAGGGTTAGGGAAGGTTAGGATGAGCATTATGGTAAGGATTAGGGTTAGAGTGAGGGCTAGGATGAGGGTGAGATTTAGGGTTAGGCTTAGGGTGAGGTTTAAGGTTAGGTTTAGGGTTAGGGTGAGGCTGAGCGTGAGGGTTAGGGTTAGGGTTAGTGTTAGAGTTAGGGTTAGGTTGAGGGTTAGGGTGAGGTTGAGGTTTAGGCTTAGATTTAGGATTAGGATTAGAGAAAGTGTTAGGTTGAGTGTGAGGGTTAGGGTTAAGGTTAGGGTTATGCTTAGGAGTAAGCTGAGGGTGAGGTTGAGGGTGAAGGTTAGGGTTAGGGTGAGGGTAAGGGTTAGGGTTATGGTGAGCGTGAGGGTTAGGTTTAGGTTGAGGGTTAGGGGGAGGGTAAGCATTAGAGTTAGTGTGAGGGTTAGGGTTAGGGTTAGGGTTAGGCTTAGGGTTACACTGAGGGAGAGGGTGAGAATGAGGTTTAGGGTTAGGGTGAGGTTTAGCGGTAGAGTTAGGATTAGGGTGAGGGCTAGGGTGAGGGTAAGGGTTAACGTGAGGATTAGATTTAGGGGTAGGGTGAGGGTGAGGGCTAGATGGAGCATTAGTGTTAGGGTTATTGTGAGGTTCAGGGTGAGGGTGAAGGTTAGGTTTTGGGTGAGGGTTAGGTTGAGGGTTAGGGTTAGGGTTAGGTTGACTGTGAGGATTAGGGTTAGGTTGATGGTTTGTGTTAGGGTTAGAGTTAGTATTAGGGTGAGGTTAAGTGTTAGGGTGAGGGTGAGGGTTAGGGTGAGGGTTATAGTAAGGTTGAGGGTTAGGGCTAGGTTTAGGGTTACTGTTAGGGTTAGGGCTACGGTTATGGTGAGGGTGAGGGTGAGGGTTAGTTTTAGGGTTAGGATGAGGTTTAGGTTTAGGGTTAGGGTTAGAGTTAGGGTAAGGATGAGGGCTAGGGTGAGGGTTAGGGTGAGGGTTAGGTTTAGTGATAGGGTTAGGTTTAGGATTAGAGTGAGGGTGAGTGTGAGGGTTAGGGTTAGGGTTAGGCTTAGGCTTAGGTTTAGGGTGGGGGTTAGGGTTAGTGTTTGGGTTAGGGTGAGGGTGAGGCTGAGGATTAGGGTTTGGTTTGATTTAGGGTTTGGGTTAGGTTTAGGGTTAGGTTTAGGTTTAGGGTTAGGGTTACAGTGAGGGTTAGGGTTAGGGTTAGGGTTTGGCATAGGGTTAGGCTGAGGGTGAGCATGGGGGTGAGGATTAGGGTGAGTTTTACGGTTAGGTTTATTGTTAGTGTTATGTTTAGGGTTAAGTTTGCGGTGAGGGTGAAGCTGAGGGTGAGGGTTATGGTTAGGTTTAGGGTTCGGGTCAGGGTTAGTGTTATTGTTAGGTTTAGAGGTAGAGTTACTTTGAGGTTTTGGGTAAGGGTGAGGGTTAGGGTTAGGGTTAGGTTTAGGGTGAGTCTTAGGTTTATGGTTAGGGTGAGGGTGAGGTTTAGGGTTAGAGTTAGGGTTAGGGGGATAGTTAGGGTGAGGTTCAGCGTTATGGTTAGTGTTAGGTTTAGGGTGAGGGTGAGGTTTAGGTTGAGGTTTAGGGATAGGGTTAGGTTTAGGATTAGGTTTAGGGTGAGGGTGAGTGTGAGTGTTAGGGTGACGGTTAGGTTTAGGCTTAGGGTTAGGCTGAGGGTGAGGGAGAGGTTGAGGGTTAGGGTTAGGGTGAGGGCTAGGGTTAAGGTTATGGGGAGGGTTTGCATGAGCATTAGTGTTAGTATTAGGGTAGGGTGAAGACTAGGGTGAGGGTGAGTTTTAGGGTTAGGGTTAGGGTGAGGTTTAGCGTTAGGTTTAGGGTTAGGGTTAGGGTAAGGTTGAGGTTTTTGGTTATAGTTAGGGTTAGGGTGAGGCTGTGGATGAGGGTTAGGGTTAGTGATAGGGTGAGAGTTAGGGTGACAATAAGGTTTAGGGTGAGTGTTAGGGTTAGGGTGAGGTTGAGGGTTAGGGTTAGGGTGAGGGTTAGGGTGACAGTAAGGGTAAGGGTGATGGTGAGGATTAGAGTGAGG
Organism: Dipodomys merriami; assembly: GCF_024711535.1. Lineage (NCBI taxonomy): Eukaryota > Metazoa > Chordata > Mammalia > Rodentia > Heteromyidae > Dipodomys > Dipodomys merriami. Next base: position 532,004 of record NW_027206368.1, read on the forward strand.
GTGAGTATTACTGTAAGGGTGAGGATTGGGTGCGGGTGAGGGTTCCGGTGAGGGTTAGGGTTAGGATTAGGCCGAGGGTGAGGGCAAAGGTAAGGGTGAGGGTGAGGGTGAGGGTGAGGTTTAGCGTTAGGGTTAGTGTTACAGTTAGGGTGAGGGCTAGAGTGAGGGGTAGGTATAGAGTTCGATTGATGGTTAGGTTTAGTAAGAGCATTAGTGTAACAGTTAGGGTTAGGATTAGTGTGAGGGTAAGGGTTAGGGTGAGGGTTAGGGTGAGAGTGAGGGTTAGGGTTACCGTGAGTTTTACGGTGAGGGTTAGGGTGAGGGTTAGGGTTAGGGTTAGTGTTGGGGTGAGGGTTCAGGTTTGGGTGAGGGTCCGTATGAGCATTGGGGTGATAGTAACGTTTAGGGTTAGGTTGAGGGTGAGGGTTAGGGTAAGGGTGAGGATTATTGTTAGGGTGAGGTTTAGGGTAAGGGTTAGGGTTACGGTTAGATTGAGAATTAGGGTTAGGGTTAGTGTGAGGTTTAGGGTGAGCATGAGGGTTAGGGTGAGGGTTAGGGTAAGAATTAGGGTTAGGGTGAGGGCTGGCGTGAGGGTGAAGGTTAGGGTTAGGGTTAAGTTTGGGGTGAGGTTTAGGGTGAGGGGTAGGGTTAGGTTTAGTTTGAGGGTTAGGTTCAGTGTGAGGGTTACGGTTAGGGTGACGGTTTGGGTGAGGGTGAGGTTTAGGGTTAGGAAAAGTGATAGGGTTAGTGTTACACTGAGGGTGAGGGTGAGTGTGAGGGTGAAGGTTAGGGTTAGGGTGAGGGCTAGGGTGAGGGTTAGGGTAAGGGTGAGGGTTAGGGTGAGGGTGATGGTAAGGGTAAAGGTGAGGGTTAGGCTGAGGGTGATTGTTAAGATAAGGGTGAGGGTTAGTGTTAGGGTGAGGGTTAGGTTAAGGGTTCGGGTTAGGGTTAGGTTGAGGGTTAGATTGAGGATTAGGGTTAGGGTTAGTTTGAGGTTTATGGTGAGGATGAGGGTCAGGGTTAGGTTGAGGGTTAGGGTTAGAATGAGGGTTAGGGTGAGGGCTAGGGTGAGGGTGAGGTTTAGGGTTAGGGTTATTGTTAGGGTGAGGTTTAGGGTTAGGGTGAGGGCTATGGTTAGTGTGAGGGTTAGTGTTAGAGTTAGGGTTAGTGTTAGGCTGTGCGTAAGTGTTAGGGTGAGGGTTAGGGTTAGGTTGAGGGATAGGGTTAGGGTTAGGGTGAGGTTGCGGGTGAGAGTGAGCGTTAGGGTGAGGATTAGGGTGAGTTTGAGGGTTAAGGTGAGGGTTAGGGTTAGGGTTAGCGTGTGGGTGATGATGAGGGTGAGAGTTAAGGTTAGAGTTACGGTGAGGTTTCGGATAAGTGTGACGTTTAGGGTGAGGATGAAGTTAAGGGTTAGGGTGAGGGTTAGGGTGAGGGTGAGGGATAGGGTTAGGTTTGGGTTAGGGTGATGGTTAAGGTTAGGAGTTTGCTTAGGGTTAGGGTTAGGGTGAGGGTGTGGGTGAGAGTGAGGGTTAGCATGAGGGTTATGGTGAGGGTTAGAGTTAGGGTTAAGGTGAGGGTTAGGGTAAGGGTTAGGGTTACGGTTAGGGTGAGGGTTAGGTTTAGTGTGAGAGTTAGGGTTAAGTTTAGGTTTAGGGTTAGGGGTAGGGTGAGGGTAAGGGTTAGGGTTAGGGTTAGGGTTAGGGTTAGGGAGAGCATTAGGGTGAGGGACAGTTTCAGGGTTAGGGTTAGGGGTATGGTGAGGGTTAGGTTGAGGGTTAGTGTTTTGGTTAAATTTAGCGTGAGGGTTAGGGTGAGGATGAGAATAAGGGTAAGGGTGAGGGTGAGGGTGAAGCTTAGGGTGAGGTTTAGGGTTAGTGTTAGGGTGAGGGGCAGGTTTAGTGTGAGGGTTAGGGTTAGGTTTAGGCTGAGGGTAAGGGTTAGGATGAGGGTTACGGTGTGGTTGATTGTTAGGGTTAGGGTAAGTGTTAGGGTGAGGGAGGGCTTAGGGAGAGCATTAGGGTGAGGGACATTTTCAGGGTTAGAGTTAGGGGTATGTTAAGGGTTAAGTTGCGTGTTAGGGTTTTTGTTAAGGTTAGGGTGAGGGTGAGGGTGAGGCTTAGGGTTAGGATTAGGTTGAGGGTGAGTGTTAGGTGGAGGGTGAGGGTGAGGGTTCGGTTTAGGTTGAGGTTGAGGGTGAGGCTGAGGGTTAGGGTGAGGGTTAGGGTTAGGATTAGGTTTAGGGTGAGGGTGAGGGAGAGGGTTATATTTAGGATTAGGGTTAGGTTGACGATGAGGGTGATCGTTAGGGTTAGGGTTAGGGTTAGGGTTTTTGTTATGGTTAGGGTTAGGGTGAGGTTGAGGATGAGGGTGAGGTTTAAGATTGGGGTTAGGCTGAGGGTGAGGGTGAGGGTGAGGGTTAGGGTTAGGGTGGAGGTTAGGTTTAGGGTGAGGGATAGTGTTTGGATTAGAATATTGGTGAGGGTGAGGGTGAAGGTGAGGTTTAGGGTTAGGGTTAGGGATATTGTGAGAGCTAGGGTGAGGGTGAGGGTTAAGATGAAGGTGAGGGTGAGGGTTTTGTTTAGGTAAGGGTTATGGTTAAGGTGAGGATCAGGTGAGGGTGAGGGTTAGGGTGAGGGTTACCTTTAGGATGAGGTTTAGGGTTAGGGTTAGGGTGAGTGTTAGGGTTAGGGTGATGTGTAGGGTGATGTTGAGGGTGAGGGTGTGGAAGAGAGTTAGTGTTAGTGTGAGGGTTAGCCTGACAGTGAAAGTTAGGATGAGGGTGAGGATTATGGTTACGTTTAGGGTGAAAGTTATGTTTAGGGTTAGGGTTAGAGATAGGGTGAGGGGTAGGTTGAGGGGTAGGTTTTGGGTTAGTGTTAGGGTTAGGGTTAGGGTGAGGATAAGGTAAGTGTGAAGGTTTGGGTTAGGGTGAGGGTTAGGGTTAGTGTGAGTGTTAGTTTTAGGGTTAGGGTTTGGGTAAGGGTTAGGATGAGGTTTGAGGTGAGGGTGAGGGTTAGGGTTAGGGTGAGAGTAAGGGTTGGGTTGAGGGTTAGGGTGAGGGTGAGGTTTAGGCTTAGGGTTAGGGTTAAGGTGAGGGTTAGTTTGAGGGTTAGGGTTTAGGTTAGGGTTAGGGTGAGGGTGAGGGTCAGGTTGAGGTTTTGGGTTACGGTTAGGGTTAGGGTGAGGGTTAGAGTCAGGGTAAGGTTTAGGGTGAGGTTTAGGGTTAGGGTGAGGATTAGGGTTAGGGTTAGGGTGAGGGCTATGTTGAGGGTGAATTTTAGGGTGAGGGTTATGGTGAGGGTGAGGGTTTGTGTTAGGTAAGGATTATAGTTATGTTTAGGGTTAGGGTGAGGGTTAGGTTTAGGGTGAGTGTTAGCTTGAGGGGTACGGTTAGGGTTAGGGTGAGGATTAGGGTTAGTGTGAGGGTAAGGGTGATGGTGAGGATTAGAGTGAGGGTGAGGGTTACTGGAAGGGTGAGGATTGGGTGAGGATGAGGGTTAGGGTGAGGGTCAGGGTTAGGATTAGGCCGAGGGTGAGCTCAAGGTTTAGGGTTAGGGTGAGGTTTAGCGTTAGGGTTAGTGTTACAGTTAGGATGAGGGCTAGAGTGAGGGGTACAGATAGATTTCAATTGATGGTTAGGTTTAGTAAGAGCATTAGGGTTACAGATAGGGTTAGGATTAGTGTGAGGGTAAGGGTTAGGGTGAGGGTTGGGGTGAGAGTGAGGGTTAGGGTTACCGTGAGTGTTACGGTGAGGGTTAGTGTTAGGGTGAGGGTTAGGGTTAGGGTTAGTGTTAGGGTGAGGGTTAAGGTTAGGCTAAGGGTTAGGGTGAGGGTTATGGTTAGGGTGAGTTTTAGGGTGAGGTTGAGTGTTAGGGTTAGTGTTAGGATTACGGTGAGGGCTAGGGTGAGAGTGAGAGTTAGGGTTAGGGTTAGGGTTAGGGTGAGGGTTAAGGTTAGGGTGAGGTTTAGGTTTAGTGTGAGGGTTAGTGTTACGGTTAGGGTGAGTGTTAGGGTGAGGGTAAGGATTAGGGTGAGGGTTAGGGTCAGGGTGAGGTTTAGGTTTAGGATTAGGGTTAGTGTCAGGTTTAGGGTTACAGTGGAGGTTAGGGTTCAGGTGAGACTTAGGGTTATGGGTAGGGTTAGGTTTAGAGTGAGGGTGAGGTTTAAGGTTAGGATTGGAGTTAGGGTTAGGCTGAGGGTGAAGGTGAGGGTGAGGATTAGGGTTAGGGTGGAGGTTAGGGTTAGGCTGAGGGCTAGACTTTGGGTTAGAGTATTGGTGAGGGTGAGGGTGAAGGTGAGGTTTAGGGTTAGGGTGAGGGATATTGTGAGGGCTAGGGTGAGTGTGAGGGTTAAGCTGAAGGTGAGGGTGAGGGTTTAGTTTAGGTAAGGGTTATGGTTAAGGTGAGGATTAGGTGAGGGTGAGGGTGAGGGTGAGGGTTAGGTTGAGTGTAAGGGTTCGAATTTGCATTAGGGTTAGGGAGAGGGTTCGGGTGAGGATTAGGGTTTAGGTGAGGGTGAGGGTTAGGGTTAGGGTAAGGGTTAAGTTTAGGGTGAGGTTTAGTGTTAGGGTTAGGGTTAGGGTGAGGGTGATGGTGAGGGTTAGGGTTAGGGTGAGTGTGAGGGCTAGGGTTAGGGTGAGGGTTATGGTTAGGCTTAGGGTGAGGTTTAAGGTTAGGTTTAGGGTGATGGTTAGGGTGAGGGGTAGGTTTAGGGTTGAGTTAGTGTGAGGGCTACGGTGAGTGTAAGGGTTAGGGTGTGGGGGAGGGTTAGGGCTATGGTGATGGTTTGGGTTAGGTTTAGGCTGAGTGTTAGGGTGAGGGTTAGTGTTAGGGTTAGGCTTAGGGTGCAGGTTAGGGTTAGGTTTAGGGTTACGGTTCGGGTGAGTTGTAGGGTTAGGGTTAGGGTTAGTGTTAGGGCTAGGGTGAGGGTGAGGGTTAGGGTTAGGCATAGGGTGAGGTTCAGGTTTATGGTTAGGGTTAGGGTGAGGTTGAGGGTGAGGGTGAGTGTTAGGGTTAGGATTAGGGTTAGGGTGAGGGTTAGTGTGAAGATGAGTGTAAGGTTAGCATTAGGGTTAGTGTGAGGGTGAGGGTTAAGATTAGGTTTAGGGTGAGAGCTAGGATGAGGGTGAGGGTTAGGGTAGGGATAGAGTGAGGATTAGGGTTAGGGTTAGGGTTAGGGTTAGGGTGAGGGTGAGGGTTAAGGTTAGCTTTAGGGTTAGGGTTAGTATTAGGCTGAGGGTTAGGGTTAGGTTTAGGTTTAGGTTTAGGTTTAGGTTGAGGGTGAGGTTTAGCCTTAGAGTTAGGTTGAGGGTTAAGTTTAGGATGTGGGTTAGGGTTAGTGTTAGGTTTAGGGTGAAGGTGAGGGTTAGGTTTAGGGTAAGGTGTATGTTTAGTGTGATGGTTAGGTTAGTTTGAGGGTTAGTGTTGGGGTTAGGGTTAGTGTTAGGTTGAGGGTAAGTGTTAGTGTGCGGTTAAGGATTAGGGTGAGGTTTAGGGTTAGGGTTAAGTTTAGGATTAGGGTGAGGGTGATGTTTAGGATTAGAGTTAAGGTTAGGGTGAGGGTTAGGGTAAGGTTTAGTGTTAGGGTTTGGGTTATGGTGAGGTTTAGGGTGGGGGTGAGGGTTAGGGTTAGGGTTAGGATTAGGATTAGGATTAGGGTTAAGGTGAGGGTGAGTGTGAGGGTTAGATTTAGGGTTAGGATTAGACTTAGGGTGTGGGTGAGGGTGAGGGTTAGGGTGAGGTTTAGGCTTAGGCTTAGGGATAGAGTATGGGCTAGGGTGAGGGTGAGGGTTTGGGTTAGGGTTAGGGTATGGGTTAGGGTGAGGGTTAGGGTTAGGGTTATTGTTGGGGTTAGGGTTGGGGTTAGGTATAGGCTTAGTGTTAGGTGGAGGGTGAGGGTGAGAGTGAGGGTTAGGGTTAGTGTGAGGGTTAGGGTAAGGGTTAGGGTTAGGGTTAACGTGAGGTTAAGCGTTAGGTTGAGATTTAGTGTGAGGGTGAGGGTTAGGGTTAGGCTAAGGGTGAGGGCTAGGGTGAGGTTTAGGGTTAGGTTTAGGGTGAGGTTTAGGGTGTGCTTTAGGTTTAGGTTTAGGGTGAGCGTTTGGGTAAGGGCAAGTGTTCGGGTGAGGGTTAGGGTGAGGATGAGTATTAGGTTTACGGTTAGGGGTAGGGTGAGGGTTAGAGTTAGGGTTTAGGGTTAGTGTGAGGGTTTTGTTTAGTGTTAGGGTTACGGTTATGGTGAGGTTTAGGGTGGGGGTGAGGTTTAGGGTTAGGATTAGGATTAGGGTTAAGGTGAGGGTGAGTGTGAGGGTTTGGGTTAGGGTTAATGTTAGGATTAGACTTAGGATTAGACTTAGGGTGAGGGTGAGGGTGAGGGTGAGGGTTAGGGTGTTGATGACAGTTAGTGTTAGGGTGAGGTTTAAGGTGACGGTGAGGGATAGGGTGAGGGTGGTGGTTAGAGTTAGTGTGAGTATTAGGTTTAGGGTTAGGGTTAAGGTTATGGTGAGGGTAAGGGTTAGGGTTAGGTTTAGAGTGAGGGTGAGGGTTAGGGTTAGGGTTAGGGTTACGGTGAGGTATAGGGTTTGGGTAAGGGTTAGGGTTAGGGTGAGGTTGAGTGTTAGATTTAGGGTTTTGATGAGGTTTAGGGTTAGGGTGAGGGTTAGGGATAGGGTTAGGGTTAGGGTGAGGGTTATTGTTAGGGTGAGGGTTTGAGTTAGGGTGAGTATGAGGGTGAGGATTAGTGTTAGGATTATGGTTAAGGTTAGTGTTAGGCAGAGGGTGAGGGTGAGGGTGAGGGTTAGGTTTAGGGTTAGGTTTAGGGTGAGTGGTAGGGTTAGGGTTAGGGTGAGGGTTAGGGTTAGGATTCGGGTTAGGGTTAGGTTGAGGGTGAGGGTTGGGGTTAGGGTTAGGGTGAGGGTGAAGGTGAGTGTTAGGGTTAGGGTTAGGTTTAGGATTAGGGTTAGGTTTAGGGTAAGGGTAAGGGTTAGGGTTAGGGTTAGGTTTAGGGTGAGGGTGAGGGTTAGGTTTAGGGTTAGGGTTAGGGTGAGGGTGAGGGTTACGTTTATGGTTAGTGTTAGGGTGTGGACAATGGTGAGGGAGAGGGTTAGGGTGAGGGTTAGGGTTAGGGTTAGGGTTAGGGTCAGGGGTAGGTTGAGGGTTAGGATTAGGGTAAGGACTATGGTTAGGCTGAGGGTGAGGTTGAGATTGATGGTGAGGGTTAGGTTTAGAGTGAGGGTTAGTGTGAGGGTGAGGGGGAAGGGGAGAATTTGGTTTTGGGTTAGAGTTAGGTTGAGGGTGAGGGTTAGGATTAGGGGTAGCAGTAGTTTTAGGCTGAGGGTGAGGGTGATGCTGAGGGTGAGGGTTAGGTTAGGGTGAGGGTAAGGGTTAGGGTTAGGGTGAGGGTTAGGGTTAGGGTGATTTTTAGGGTGCCGCTGAGAGTTAGGGTGAGGGTGAGTTTGAGTGTGAGGTTTAGGGTGAGTGTGAGGGTGAGTGTGAGTTTGACGATTAGGATTAGGTTTAGGATGAGGGTAAGGGTTCTTGTTAGGATTGGGGTTAGTGTAAGGCTTAGGCTGAGGGTGAGGGTGAGGGTGAGGTGAGGGTTAGGGTTAGGGTTAGGTTGAGGGTTAGGGTTAGTGTGAGGGTTAGGGTGAGGGTGAGCTTGAGGTTCAGGTTGAGGTTGAGAGTGACGTTGAGGTTGAGGGTTAGGGTTAGGGTTACGGTTAGGGTGAGGGTTAGGGTTAGGGTTAGAGTTATTTTTATAGTTAGGGTTAGGGATAGTAATAGGGTGAGAGTGAGGGTGAGGGTTAGCATGAGGGTAAGGGTTAGGGTTATGGTTAGGGTGAGGGTGAGGGTGAGACTTAGGGTTAGGATTAGGGTTAGGGTAAGGTTTCGGATGAGGGTTAGGCTGAGGGTTAGAGTTAGGGTTAGTGTGAGGTTTAGAGTTAGGGTTATGGTTAGGGTGAGGGCAAGGTTTATGGTGAGGGTTAGGTTGAGTTTGAGGGTTAGGTTTAGGGAGAGGGTTAGGGTGAGATTTAGGGTTAATGTTAGGGTTAATGTTAGGGTGAATCTAATGGTTATAGTGAGAGTTATTGTGAGGGTGAGGGTTTGGGTTAGGGTGAGGGTAAGTGTTAGGGTGAGGGTTAGTGTGAGGGTTTGGGTTCGGGTTAGCATTAGGGTTAGGTTCAGGGTAAAGGTTAGGTTGAGGTTTAGGGTTAGTGTTCGGGATAGGGTGAGTATTAGGGTTAGTGTGAGGGTGAGGGTCTGGATTAGGGTTAGGGTTAGATTTAGGGTGAGGGTGAGGGTGAGGGTTAGAATTAGGATTAGGGTTAGGGTTAGAGTTAGGTGACATTGAGGGTGAGGGTTAGGGTTTGGTTTAGAATTAGTGTGAGGGTGATCGTGAGGGTTAGGGTTAGGATTAGGGTTATGGTTTTGGTTAGGTTTAGGATGAGGGTGAGGGTGAGGCTTATGGTTAGGATTAGGGTGAAGTTTAGGTTTAGGGTGAGGGCTATGGTGAGGGTGAGTGTTAGTGTGAGTGTGAGGTTGAGGTTGAGGGTTTCGATTAGGTAATGGTTAGGGTTAGGGTTAGGGTGAGGATTAGGGTGAGGGTGAGGTTTAGGTTGACGGTTACAGTTAGGGTGAGGATTAGGGTGAGGCTGAGGGTTAGGGTGAGGGTTAGTGTTATGGCGAGGATTAGGGTTAGGGTTATGTTGATGCTGAGGGTTAGGTATATGGTAAGGGTTAGGGTTACGGTGAGGGTTAGGGTTAGGGTTAGGGTTAGGGTGAAGGTTAGGGTTAGGGTGAGGTTTGGGGTTAGGGTTAGGGTTAGTGTAAGGGTTAGTGTTAGGGTGAAGGTTAGGATTAGGGTTAGGGTGAGGGTGAGGGTTAAGGTGAGGGTGAGTGTTAGGGTGTGGGTGAGGATTAGGGTTAGGTTGAGTCTTAGTGTTAGGTTTAGGGTTAGTGTGAGGGTGAGGGTTAGGGTTAGCGTTAGGGTTAGGTTGAGGGTTTGAATTAGGGTTAGGGTTAGTGTGAGGGTTAGAGTGAAGGGTAGGGTTAGGGTCAGGGTGAGGGTTAGGGTGACAGTGAGGTTTAGGGTGAGGGCGTGTGTGAGGGTAAGGGTTAGGTGTAGGGTTAGGGTGAGTTTAAGTGTGAGGCTTAGGTTTAGGAATAGGGTTAGGTTTAGGGTTAGGGTGAGTGTTAGGGTGTGGATGAGGCTTAGGTTTAGGGTGAGGATTGGGGTTAGAGTTAGGTTTATGGTGAGGGTAAAGTTAGGGTGAGTTTCAGTATGAGGGTTAGGGTTAGGGTTAGGGTGAGAGTGAGGTATAGGTTTTGGGTTAGGGTTAGGGTGAGGGTTAGGGATGGGTTTAGGGTTAGTGTGAGGGTGAGGGTGAGGTTTAGGATTATGTTTAGGGTTAGAGTTTGGGTGAAGGTGAGGGTTAGGGTTAGTATTAGAGTTAGCCTGAGGGTGAGGGGGAGTGTTAGGGATAGGGTGAGTTTTATGGGTAGGGTTATGGTTAGGGTGAGGGTTAGGGTTACGGTTAGGGTTAGGATGAGCGTTAGGCTGAGGGTTAGGTTTAGGGTTAGTGTGAGGGTTAGGTTTAGGGTTTGGGTGAGGGTTAGGGTTAGGTTTAGGGATAGGATAAGGGTTAGGTTGAGGGTTAGGTTTAGGGCTAGTTTGAGGGTTAGGTTTATGTTTAGGGTTAGCATCAGGGTAAAGGTTAGGGTGAGGATTAGGGTGAGGGTGAGGATAAAGGTTAGGGTGAGGGTTAGGGCAAGGGTGAGGGTTAGGGTTAGGGTGAGCGTTAGGTTGCGGGTTAGGGTGAGGGTTAGGGTGAGGGTAAGGGTTTGGATGATGGTAAGTTTGTGAGTGAGGGATAGGATTATGTTGTGTGTAAAGGTTAGGGTGAGGGTTAGGGTGAGGGTTAGGGTTAGGGTGGGGGTCAGGTTTAGAGTTATGTTGAGGGTTAGGTTTAGGGTGATGTTTATTGTGAGAGTATGGTTTAGGTTGAGGGTGAGTATTCGGCTGAGCGTGAGGGTTAGGATGAGGGTGAGGAGTAGGGTTACAGTTAGGGTTAGGGAGAGGGGTAGTGTGAGCATTAGGGTTCGGATTACGGTTAGGATTAGGGTTAGAGTGAGGATGAGGGTGAGGGTTAGGGTGTGGGTGTTATGGTTAGGGATAGGGTTAGTGCTAATGTGAGGATGAGGGTTAGTGTGAGGGTGAGGGTTACATTTACGTTAGGGTTAGGGTTAGGGTGAGGATTAGGTTGAGGGTGAGGGTTAAGCTGAGCTTAGGGTTAGAATGAGGGTTTGTGTTCGGTGAGGGTGAGGGTTAGTGTTAGGGTTAGGTTTAGGTTGAGGGTGATTGTGAGGGTTAGGATTAGGAATAGGTTTAGGGTTACGGTGAGGGTGAGGGTCAGTGTGAGGGTGAAGGTTAGGGTTATGTGTAGTGTTATGTTTAGGGTGAGGGTTACGGCTAGTGTGAGGGTTATGATTAGTGTTAGGGTTAGGGTCAGGGTGAGGGTAAGGGTTAGGGTGAGGGTTAGGGTGAAGGTGAGGATTAGGGTTCGGGTTAGGGTTGGGTGAGTGCTAGGTTCAGGGTGAGGGTCAGTGTGAGTGTTAGGTTGAGGGTTTCTTTTCCGTCAGGGTTAGGGTTATTGTGAGGATTAGCGTGAGGGTGAGTGTTAGTGTTAGGGTGATGTTTAGGGTGCGGATGAGGGTGAGGGTGAGGGTGAGTGTGAAGGTCAGGTGAGGGTGAAGTTAGGTGTGGTTGAGGATTAGGGTTAGGGTTAGGGTTATGGTGAGGGTAAGGTATAGGGTGAGGTTTATTGTGAGGATGAGGGTTATGGTTAGTGTTAGGGTTAGGGTGAAGTTTAGGGTGAGGATTAGGTTTTGGTTTATGGTTAGGGTGAGGGTGACATATAGGGTGAGTTTTAGTGTTAGGGTGAAAGTTAGGGATATGGTTAGGGTGAGGGTGAGGGTTAGGGTTAGGGTTAGAGTTAGGGTGAGGGTGAGGGTTACGATTAGGGTAAGGATTAGTGTTGGGCTGAGGGTGAGGGTGACTGTAAGAGTGAGGGTTTGGGTGAGGGTTAGGGTTAGGGTGAGGGTTAGGTTTAGGGTGAGGTTGAGGGTGAGGATTAGGGTTAGGGTGAAGGTGTGGGTAAGTGTTAGGGTGAGGGTTAGGGCGAGGGTGAGGTTTCGGCTTAGGGTGAGGGTAAGGGTTAGAGTGAGGGTAAGGGTAAGGTTGAGGGTTAGGGTGAGGGTGAGGGTTAAGATTATCATTAGGGTTAGGGTGTGGGTGAGGGTTATGGTGAGGTTTAGGGTTAAGATTAGGGATAGTGTGGGGATTAGGGTTAGGGTTAGGTTTAGGGTGAGGGTTAGGCTGAGGGGTAGGGTTAGGGATAGAGTGACTTAGGTTTAGTGTGAAGTTTAGATTTAGGGTTAGGTTTAGGATTAGTGTTAGGGTTAGGTTGAGGGTGAGGGTGAGGGTGAGGGCTAGGGTTAGGGTTATTGTGAGGGTTAGTGTTAGGGTGCGGGTTAGGTTTAGGGTGAGGGTTAGTATTAAAGTAAGGTTGAGGGTGAGGGTTAGGGTTACGGTTAGATTTAGGGTGAGGGTCAGGGTGAGGGTTAGGTTTAGGTTGAGGGTTAGGTTTAGGGTGAGGGTTAGGGTTAGGGTGAGCATTAGCGTGATGGTGAGGGTTAGGGTGAGGGTGAGGGTTAGGTTTAGATTTAGGGTTAGGGTGAGTGTTAGGGTTAGAGTTAGGGTGAGATTTAGGTTGAGGTGCAGGGATATGGTTAGGTTGAGGGTTAGGATTAGTGTGAAGGTTAGAGTTAGGGTTAGGTTTAGTGTGAGGATACTGTTTATGGTGAGTGTTAGTTTGAGGGTGAGGGTTAGGGTGAGCGTTAGAGTTAGGTTCAGTGTGAGGATTAAGGTTATGGTGATGCTTAGGGTGAGGTTGAGGTTTAGTGTTAGGGGGAAGGGGAGTTTGAGGGTAAGTGTTAGGGTGAGGCTGAGGGTGAGGTTAGTTTCGGATTAGGGTTAGAGTTAGGGTTAGGCTGAGTGTGATGGGGGAAGTGAGGGTGAGGGTTAGGGTTAAGGCTAGGGTGAGGGTTAGGGTTAGTGTGAGGGTTAGTGTGATGGTGAGGTTCAGAGTGAGGTTGAGGTTTAGAATGATGGTGAGGGCGAGGTTGAGGGTTAGGGTTAGGAGTAAGGTTAGGATGAGTTTTAGGGTTAGGGTTAGAGTTAGAGTTATTGTTAGGGTTAGAGTAAGGCTGAGAGAGAAGGGGCGGTTGAGGGTGAGGGTGAGGGTTAAGGTTAGGGTTAGGGTGAGGGCTTGGGTGAGGGTGAGGGATAGGCTGAGGGTGAGGGTGAGAGTTTCTGTTAGGTAAAGGTTACGGTTAGGGTGAGGTTTAGGGCGAGGGTGAGGATTAAGCTGAGGTTAGGTTCAGGGTAAGGGTTAGGGTTAGGTTGAGGGTGAGGGTTAGGGTTAGGGTGATGTTTAGGGTGAGGGTGAGGGTTAGGTTGAGGGAGAGGGTGAGGGTGATGGTTAGGGTTAGGTTTAGGGTGATGGTAAATGTTAGGATTAGGAATAGGATTAAGGTGAGGGTCAGGGTGAGGGGGAAGGTTAGGGTCAGCGTTAAGGTTAGGGTTAGAGTGAGGGTTACGGTTAGTGTGAGGGTTATGGTTAGGTTTAGGGTAAGGGAAAGGGTTAGGCTGAGGGTTAGGGTGAGTGTGAGGGTTTGGATTAGGGTTTGTGTATGGTTTAGGGTGAGGGTTAGGGTTTGGATGATGTTTAGAGTGAGGGTGAGAGTTAGGGTGAGTATGAGGCTTCGGGTGAGGGTGAGGGTTAGGGTGTGGGTGAGCATTAGGGTTAGGTTGAGGGTTAGCATTAGGGGTAGGTTTCGGGTTAGGTTGAGGGTTAGGGTTAGCATTAGGATCAGGGTGAGGGGTAGGGAGAGGGGTAGGTTTAGGTTTAGGGTGAGGTTTAGGATGAGGCTGAGGGTTAAGTTGAGGGTCTGGGTGAGGGTTAGGGTTAGGTTTTGGGTTAGAGTTAGGGTGAGTTTGAGGGTGAAGGTTAGGTTTAGGATTAGGGTGAGGGTTAGGTTTATGTTGAGGCTTAGGGACAGTGTTAGGGTTAGGGTAACTGTGAGGGTGAGTGTTAGGTTTAGGTTTAGGGTTACAGTTAGGGTGAGGGTGAGGATTAGGGTTAGGGTTAGGGTTAGGATGAGGGTTAGGCTGAGGGTTAGGATTAGGTTAGGGTGAGGTTTAGGGCTAGGTTTAGGGTTAGGTTAAGGGTTAGGCTGAGGGTTAGGGTTAGGGTTAATGTGAGGGTTAGGTTTAGGGTTAGGGTAAGGGTTAGGGTGAGGGTAAATGTTAGGGTGAGAGTTAGGGTGAGGGTGAATTTTAGGGTTAGGGTGAGGGTTAGGGTCAAGTTTAAGTTTAGGTTTAGGGTTAGGGTGAGGGTAAGTGTGTGGGTAAGTGTTAGGGTGAAGTTTAGGTTGAGGGTGAGTGTTAGCATCAAGGTTAGGTTTAGGTTTAGGTTTTGGGTGAGGTTTAGGGTTTTTGGTAAGTGTTAGGGTGAGGTTTAGGGTGAGGGTGAGTTTTAGGGTTAGGGTGAGTGTTAGGGTCAAGTTTAAGTTTAGATTTAAGGTTAGGGTTAGGGTAAGGCTGTGGGTAAGTGTTAGGGTGAAGTTTAGGTTGAGGGTGAGTTTTAGCATGAAGGTTAGGTTTAGGTTTAGGGTTTGGGTGAGGTTTAGGGTTTGGGTAAGTGTTAGGGTAAGGTTTACTGTGAGGGTGAGGGTTAGGGTTAGGGTGAGGGTAAGTGTTCGGGTGAGGTTTAGGGTGAGGCTGAGGGTTAGGGTTAGCATTAGGGTGAGGGTGAGGGTGAGGCTTACGGTGAATTTTGGGTTAAGATTAAGGATAGGGTGAGGATTAGGGTTAGGGTTAGTTTGAGGGTGAGGGTTAGGGTGAGGGGTAACATTAGAGTTTGGGTGAGGGTTAGGTTTAGTGTGAGGGTTAGGGTTAGGGTTAGGGTGACAGTAAGGGTTAGGGTGAGGGTTAGGGTGAGTGTGAGGTAGGGTGAGGGTTAGGGTTAGGGTGAGTGTTAGGGATAGGTTTAGGGTTAGGGTGAGGGTTACGGTTAGGGTTAGGATTAGAGTTAGGGTGAGGGTAAGGCTTAGGGTGAGGTTTAGGGTGAGGTAGAGGGTTAGGGTTGGGGGTCTGTAAGGTTGAGGGTGAGGGTTAGTGTTAGGATGAGGGTTAGGGTTAGGGTTAGGGTGAGGGTGAGGGTTAGGGTGAGGGTTAGTGTTAGGGTTAGGGTGAGTGTTAGCTTTAGGGTTACGTTTAGTGTGAGGGTGTGTGTTAGGGTGAGGTTGAGTGTTAGTGTGAGAGTTAGAGTTAGGGTTAGGTTTAGGGATACGTTTAGGGTGAGGGTAAGGTTTAGGGTGAGGGTTAGCGTGAGGGTGAGGGTTAAGGTTAGTGTGAGGGTTATGGTTAGGGTTAGGGTTAGGATGAGGTTTAGGGTCAGGGTTAGGGTTAGGGTTAGGGTTAGTGTGAGGATTCCGGTTAGGGTGAGGGTTGGGGTTAGGTTTAGGGTTAGTATAAAGTATAGGGTGAGGGTTAGGTTTACAGTTAGTGTGAGTGTTAGGTTTAGGGTTCGGGTTTGGGTTATGTTGAGGGTAAAGGTTATGGTGAGTGTTAGGGTGAGGCTGAGGGTTAGGGTTAGGGTGAGGTTTAGGTTGAGGGTTAGGATTAGATTTACGGTTAGGGTAAAGCTGAGGGGGAAGGGGAGGTTGAGGGTGAGGGTTAGGGTTAAGGTGAGGGATAGGTTGATGATTTGGGTTACGTTTAGATTTAGGGTGAGGATTAGGCTGAGGGGTAGGGTTAGGTTTAGGTTGAGGCTTAGGTTTAGTGTAAGGTTTAGGGTTTGGGGTAGGGTGAGGGTTAGGTTTAGGGTGTTGGTTAGGTTTAGGGTTAGGGTGAGGTTTAGGTTTTGTGTGAGGGTTACGGTTAGGGTTAGGGTGAAGGTAAATTTTAGGGTGAGGTTTAGGGTGAGGATGATGTTTAGGGTTAGCTTTAGGTTTAGGTTTAAGGTTAGGATGAGGGTTAGGGTTAGGGTGAGGGTGAGGGTGAGGGTGAGGGTGAGGCTTAGGTTTAGGATTATTGTTAGGGTTAGTGTAAGGGTTCGGGTTAGGTGTAGTGTGAGGGTTATGGTCAGGGTAAGTGTTAGGGTGAGGGTTAGGCTTATGGTTAGGTTTAGTGTGAGGGTCAGGGTGAGGGTTAGGGTTAGTTTGAGCGTTAGGGTTAGGGTGAGGTTTAGGGTTAGCGTTAGGGTGAGAGTTAGGGTTAGGGTTAGTGTTAGGGTTAGAGTGAGGTTTATGGTCAGGGTTAAGTGGAGGATTACGGTGAGGGTTATGGTTAGGGTAAGTGTTAGGGTTAGGGTTAGGCTGAGGGTGAGCGTGAAAGTGAGTGTGAGGGTTAGGGTTAGGGTTAGGGTGAGGGGTAGGGTTAGGGTTAGGGTTATCGTGTGGATTAGCGTTAGGGTTAGGTTTAGGGTGAGGGTGGGATTGAAGGTTAGGGATTGGATTAGAGTTAAGGTTAGTATAATGCTGAGGGGGAAGGGGAGGTTGAGGGTGAGGGTTAGGGTGAGGTTTAGGGTCAGGGTGAGGGTGAGGTTTTCGGTTAGGTAAGTGTTAGGGTGAGGATTAGGATGAGGGTGGGGGTTAAGCTGAGGTTTGGTTTAGGGTGAGGGTTTGGGTTAGGGTTAGGGTGAGCGTTAGGGTTAGGGTGATGGTTAGGGTGATGGTGAGGGTTAGGATAAGGGTGAGGGTTAGGGTTAGGGTTAGGGTGAGCGGTAGGTTTAGGGTTAGGGATAGTTTGCGGGTTATTCTGAGGATAAGGGTTAGGGTGAGGTTTAGGTTGAGGTTGAGGGTTAGTATTAGGGTAAGTGTAAGGCTTAGGTTGAGGGATAGGGTGAAAGTGAGGGTTAGGGTTAGCATTAGAGTTAGGGTGAGGGTGAGGGTTAGGGTGAGGTGTAGTGTGAGGATGTGGGTTAGGGTTAGTGTGAGGGTTAGGGTTAGGGTTAGAGTTAGGATTAGGGTTAGGGTGTGAGTGAGGTGTAGGGTGAGGGTTAGGGTTAGGGTGAGGGTTAGGGATAGGGTTAGTGTGAGGATGAGGGTGAGTGTTAGGGTTAGGTTTAGGGTAAGTGTGAGTTTGAGAGTTAGGATTAGGAATAGGGTTAGGGTTAGGGTTAGGCTGAGGGTGAGGGTCAGGGTGAGGGTGAAACTTAGGGTTAGGGTTAGGATGAGGGTAAGTTTTAGGGTGAGGGTTTGGGTTAGAGTCAGGGTTAGGGTTAGGGTTAGGATTTGGGTGATGTTTAGGGTGAGGGTGAGGGTTAGCGTGGGATTGAGTGTTTGGATGAGGGTGAGGGCTCGTGTGATGATTCCAGTTAGGGTGTGGGTGATGATTAGGGTTAGGGTGAGGGTTAGCATTATGTTTAGGGTTTAGTTTGATGGTGAGGGTGAGGGGTAGGGTTAAGGTTAGGTTGAGGGTTAGGGTTATGGTTAGGGTTAGGGTGATGCTTAGGGAGAGGGGTAATGTTAGGGTTAGGGTGAGGTTTAGGGTGTGTGTGAGGGTTAGGTTTAGGGTTAGGGTTAGGTTTAGGGTTTGGTTGAGGATGAGGTATAGGTTGAGGTTTAGGTTTAGGGTGAGGGTTATGGATAGTGTTAGGTTAGGGTTAGGGTGAGTGTTAGGTTTAGGTTTAGGTATAGAGTTAGGGTGAGGCTGACGGTGAGGGTTAGGATTAGGGTTAGGGTTAGGGTTAGGATGAGGGTTAATCTGAGGGTTAGGGTTAGGGTTAGTGTGAAGGTTAGGTTTGGGTGTGGTTATGGGTTCAGGTGAGTTTTCGGGTTAGGGTGTGGGTTGAGGATTAGGGTTAGGGTGAGGGTTATCATTAGTTTTAGGTTTAGTGTGAGTGTGAGGGTGAGGGGTAGGGTTAGGTTGAGGGTTAGGTTTAGGTTTAAGCTGAGGTGAAGAACAGGGAGTGAAGGTTAGGGTTAGGGTTATAATTAGAGTGAGGTTTAAGGTTAGTGTGAGGGTTATGGTTATGGTGAGGGTAAGGGTTAGGGTGAGGGGTAGGGTTAGGGTTAGAGTTAGGGTGAGGGTTCGGGTTTGGGTGATGTTTAGGGTGAGGGTGAGGTTTAGGTTGAGGATGAGAGTTTGTGTGTGGGTGTGGGTTCAGGTGAGATTTCGGGTTAGGTTGTGGATGAGGATTAGGGTTAGGGTGAGGGTTCTCATTAGGTTTAGGTTTAGTGTGAGGGTGAGGGTGAAGGGTAGGGTTAGCTTGAGGGTTAGGGTTAGGGTGAGGTTTCGGATGATGGCTAGAGTGAGAGTTAGGGTTAGGGTGAAGTTTATTGTGAATGTGAGTGTTAGGGTGAGGGTGAGTGTTCAGGTGAGGGTGAGGTTTAGGGTGTGGTTGAGGTTTAGGTTTAGGATGAGAGTCAGGGTGAGGTGTAGGGATAGGGTTAGGGTGAGGGTTAGGGTTAGTGTGAAGGTTAGGGTTAGGTTTAGGGTTAGTGTGAGGTTAAGATTTAGGGTGTGGGTTAGTGTGAGGGTGAGGGTTAGGGTTAGCGTTAGGGGTAGGGTGAGGGTTAGGATGAGGTTTATGGTTAGGGTGAGGGTTAGGATTAGGGTTAATGTGAGGGTGTGAGTTAGGGTGATGTTTAGGTTGAGGTTGAGGGTTAGTGTGAGGATGAGGGTGAGGGTGAGGGTTAGGGTGAGTGTGTGGTTGCGGGTGAGGGTAAGGGTGAGGGTTAGGGTTAGGTTTAAGGTGAGGGTGAGGTTCAGGTTTACAGTAAGGGTTAGGGTTGGGCTGAGGGTGAAGATGAAAGTGAGGGTGGGTGTTAGGGTTAGGGTTAGGGTTATTGTTAGTGTTAGGGTTAGGTGAGGGTGAGGGTGAGGGTTAGCATTAGGGTTATGATTAGGTTTAGGTTTGGGGTAAGGTTGAGGGGGAAGGGGAAGTTGAGTGTGAGGTTTAAGGTTAGGGTTTGGTTCAGGATGAGGGTTAATGTTAGGTTTAGGGTTACTATAAGGGTTAGGCTGAGGGTAAGGGTTAGGGTTAGTGTGAGGGTTAGGTTTAGGGTTAGGGTTTGGGTTAGGTTGAGGGTAAAATTAGGTTGAGGGTTAGGGAGAGGGTGAGGGTTAGGGTTACAGTGAGTGTTCGGGTGAGGGTTAGGGTTAGAGTTATATTTAGGGTTAGCGTGAGGGTTATGTTGAAGGTTAGGTTTAGGTTTAGGGTTAGGGTGAGGGTTATGGTGTGGGTAACTGTTAGAGTGAGGTTTAGGGTGAGGGTGAGGGTTAGGACCAGGAGGAGGGTTAGTGTTAGAATTAGGGTTAGGGTGAGGTTGAGGGTTAGGGTGAGATTAGGGTTAAGTTTAGGGATAGGGTGAAGATTAGTGTTAGGATTAGTCATAGGGTGAGGGTTATGCTGAGTGGTAGGGTTAGATTTAGTTTGAGGGTTAGGTTTAGTGTGAGGATTAGGGTTAGGGTTAGGGTGAGGTTTAGGTTTAGTGTGAGGGTTAGGGTTAGTGTTAGGGTGAGGGTGAGGGTTAGGGTGAGGTTTAGGGTGAGGGTGAGTTTTAGGATTAGCATTAGGTTTAGGTTTAAGGTTAGGATGAGGGTTAGGGTTAGGGTGAGGGTGAGGCTTAGGTTTAGGATGAGGGTTAGGTTTAGGGTGAGGTTCGGGTTAGGTTTAGGGTTAGGGTTAGGGTCAGGGTAAGTGTTAGGGTGAGGGTTAGTGTTATGGTTAGGTTTAGTGTGAGGGTCAGGATGAGGGTTAGGGTTAGGTTGAGGATTAGGGTTCGGGTGAGGTTTAGGTTTAGGGTTAGGGTGAGAGTTAGGGTTAGGGTTAGTGTTAGGGTGAGGGTGAGGGTTATTGTCAGGGTTAGGGGGAGGATTAAGGTTAGGGTTAGGGTTAGGTAAGTGTTAGGGTTAGGGTTAGGCTGAGGGTGAGGGTGAAATTGAGGTTTAGGGTTAGGGTTAGGATTAGGGTGAGGGGTAGAGTGAGGGGTAGGGTTAGGGTTAGGGTGAGGTTTAGGGTTAGTGTGACGGGTAGGGTTAGGGTTAGTGTGAGGATAAGGGTTAGGTTGAGGGTTAGGTTGAGGGTGAGGTTTAGGGTTATCGTTAGGTTTAGGGTGAGTGTTAGGGTCAGGGTTAGGGTTCAGGTTAGGGTAGGATTCAGGTTAGGGTGAGGGTTAGGGTTAGGGTGATGTTTAGGGTGAGGTTGAGGGATAAGGTGAGGGTGAGGGTTAGGGTTAGGTTTAGTGTGAGGATTAAGGTTAGGGTTAGTGTTAAGTTTAGGGTGCGGGTTAGGGTGAGGGTTAAGGTTAAGTCTAGGGTTAGGTTGAGGCTGAGGTATAGGGTGAGGGTTAGGGTTAGGGTGAGGGTTAGGGATAATGTTAGGTTAGGGTGAGGGTGAGGGTCAGTGTTTGGTTTAGGTTTACGTTTAGAGTTAGGGTGAGGGTGAGGGTGAGGGTTAGGATTAGTGTTAGGTTTAGGGTTAGGATGAGGGTTAGGCTGAGGGTTAGGGTTAGGGTTAGTGTGAGGGTTAGGGTTAGGGTTAGGGATAGATTTAGGGTTATCATAAGGTTTAGGCTGAAGGTTAGGGTTAGGGTTAGTTTGAGGGTTAGGTATAGGGATAGGGTAAGGGTTACGGTGAGGGTAAATGTTACGGTGAGTGTTAGGGTGAAGGTGAGTGTTAGGGTTAGGGTGAGCGTTATGGTGAAGTTTTAGGGTGAAGTTTTGGGTTAGGTTTAGGGTGAGGGTGAGGGTGTGGGTAAGTTTTAGGGTGAGGGTTATGGTGAGGGTGAGTTTTAGGTTTAGGGTGAGGGCAAGGGTTAGCGTAAGTGTTAGGGTCAGGGTGAGGGTTAGGGTTAGCATTAGGTTTAGGGTGAGGTTTAGGGTGAGTTTTTGCCTTAAGGTTAATGATAGGGAGAGGATTAGGGTTAGGGTTAGGTTTGTGGTGAGGGTTAGGCTGAGGGGAATGGTTAGGGTTAGGGTGAGTGTTAGGTTTAGTGTGAGGGTTAGGATTAGGGTTAGGGTGACGGTAAGGGTTAGGGTGAAGGTTACGGTGAGTGTGAGGTTTAGGGTTAGCATTAGGTTTAGAGTTAGGGTTAGGATGAGTGTTAGCGTTAGGTTTAGAGTTAGGGTTAAGGTGAGGGTGAGGATTCGGGTGAGGGTGATTTTTTCATTTAGGTACGGGTTAGGGATAGGGTTAGGGTGAGGTTTAGGGTGAGGGTGTGGTTTGTGGTTAGGGTTAGGGTTAGGGTGAGGGTGAGGGTGAAGGTTAGTGTTAGGATGAGGGTTAGGTTTAGGGTGAGGGTGAGGGTTAGGGTGAGAGTTAGGGTTAGGGTTATGGTGAGGGTTAGGGTTGGGTGATGTTTAGTGTGAGGGTAAAGGTTAGGGTGAGGTTGAGTGTTCTGTTGAGAATTAGGGTTAGGGTTAGGGTTAGGGATTGCGTTAATGTGAGGGTAAGGGTTAGGGTGAGGGTTACGGTGAGGGTGAGGTTTATGGTTAGGGTGAGTGTTAGGTTTAGGGTTAGGGTTATGGTGAGGTTGAGGGTTAGGGTGAGCAGTAGGTTTAGGGTTAAATTTAGTTTGCGGGTTAGGGTGAAGGTAAGGGTTAAGGTGAGGTTAAGGTGAGGGTGAGTTTTAGGTTTAGGGTGAGGGTAAGGGTTAGGGTGAGGGTTTGGGTTAGGGTTAGGGATAGGGTGAGGATTAGTGTTAGTGTGAAGTATAGGGAGAGGGTTAGGATTAGGGTTAGTATTAGGATAAGGGTAAGGGTGAGGGTTAGTGTGAGGGTGAGGGTTAAGGTTAGGGTTAGGGTTAGGGTTAGGGTTATGGTCAGGGTGAGGTTTAGGGTGAGCAGTAGGTTTAGGGTTAGTGTTAGTTTGCAGCTTAGGGTGAGGGTAAGGATTAGGGTGAGAATTAGGGTGAGGGTGAGGTTTAGGGTTAGGGTGAGGTTAAGGGTTAGGGTTAGGGTTAGGGTGAGGGTGATGGTGAGGTTTAGGTTTAGGGTTAGGGTTAGGGTGAGGGTTAGGATTAGTGTGTGTGTTAGTGTGATGGTGCGGGTCAGGGAGAAGGTGAGGGTTAGAATGAGGGTGAGGGTGAGGGTGAGGTTTAGGGTTAGGATTAGGGTTAGGGTGAATTTTAGGATTAGGGTTAGTTTTAGGGTTATTGTTAGGGTTAGAGTTTGGGTTAGGGTGAGGCTGAGGGTGAGGTTCAGCATTAGGGTTAGGTTTAGGGTTAGGGTGAGTGCGAGGATGAGTGTCAGGGTTTGGATGAGGGTGAGGGTGTTTCGGTTATGTAAGTGTTAGGGTTAGGGTGAGGATTAGGGTGAGGCTGAGGGTTAAGCTGATGTTAGGTTTAGTGTGATGGTTAGGGTTAGGGTTAGGGTGAGGTTTAGGGTTAGGTTGATGGTTAGGGTGAGGGTGAGAGTTAGGATTAGGAATAGAGTTAGTGTTAGGGTTAGGCTGAGGTGAAGGTCAGGGTGATGGTGAAGGTTAGAGTTAGGGATATATTTAGGTTCAGGGTTAAGGTTAGTGTGAGGGTTATGGTGAGGGTGAGGGTTAGGGCGAGGTTCAGAGTTAGTTTTAGGGTGAGGATTAGGATTAGGATGAGTGTTATGCTTAGGGTGAGTATGAGGGTTAGGGTTAGGTTGAGGATTAGGGTTAGGGTGAGGTTTAGAGTTAGGGTTAAGGTGAGAGTTAGGGTTAGGGTGATGTTTATTGTGAGGGTGAGGGTTAGGGTGAGGGTGAGTGTTCGGTTCAGGATGAGGGTTCGGGTGAGGGTGAGAGTTATTGTGTGGTTGAGGGTTAGGGTTACGGTGAGAGTTAGGTTGAGGTGTTGGGATAGGGATAGGGTTAGAGTTTGTGTGAGGGTAAGGGTTAGGGTGAGAGTTAGGGTGAGGGTGCCAGTGAGAGTGAGGGTGAGGGTGAGGGTTATAGTTAGGGTTACGGTGAGGCTGAGGGTTAGGGTTAGGCTGAGGGTTCAGGTTAGTGTGAGGGTTAGTGTGATGGTGAGGGTCAGGGTGAGGGTGAGTGTTAGAATGAGGTTTAGGTGAGGGTTAGGGTTAGGATTAGGATTAGGGTGAGTTTTAGGGATTGGGTTAGTGTTAGGGTTAGGGTAATTGTTAGGGTTAGGGTTAGGGAGAAGTTGAGTGTGATGCTGAGGTTTAGCGTTAGGGTTAGGGTTAGGGTTAGGATGAGAGAGGGGTTGAGGGTTAGGGTTAGGATTTGGGTTAGGGTTACGGTAAGGCTGAGGGGGAAGGGGAGGTTGAGGGTGAGGGTTATGTTTTGGGTTAGGTTTAGGGTGAGGGTTAGGGTTAGGTTTAAGTTTAGTATAAGGTTTAGGCTGAGGGTAAGGGTTAGAGTTAGTGTGAGTGTTAGGTTTAGGGTTAGGGTTTGGGTTAGGTTGAGGGTAAAGCTTAGGGTGAGGTTTAGGGAGAGGGTGAGGGTTAGGGTTAGGGTGAGGGTTAGGTTTAGGGTTATGGTTAGGTTTAGGGTGAGGGTTAGGGTGAAGTTTAGATTTAGTTTTAGGGTTAGCGTGAGGCTTAGGCTGTGGGTAAGTGTTAGGGTGAGTGTTAGAATGAGAATGAGGGTTAGGGTTAGGGTGAGGTTTAGGGTTAGGGTGAGTGTTAGGGTGAGGGTAAGGGATAGGGTTAGCATTAGCGTTAGGGTGAGGGTTAGGGTGAGGTTTATGGTTAAGGTTAGGTATAGTGTGAGGATTATGGTTAGGGTTAGGTTTAGGGGGCGGGTTAGGCTGAGGTTTAAGGTTACGGTTAGGGTGAGGGTTAGGTTTAGTGTGAGGTTTAGGGTTAGCATTAGGTTTAGGGTTAGGGTTAGGATGAGGATTAGGGTTAAGGTGATGGTTAGGTTGAGGGTGAGGGTTAGGGTTAGGATGAGGGTTAGGGTTAGGGACAGTGTGAGGGTTAGGTTAAGGGTGAGGGTTAGGTATAGGATGAGGATTAGGGTTAGGGTGAGGGTGAGGGTTAAGGTTAGGTTGAGAGTTAGGTTTAGGGTGAGGTTTAGGGTTAGGGTTAGTGTGAGAGTTAGGGTTAGGTTGAAGTTTATTGTGAGGGTGAGTGTTATGCTGAGGGTTAGTGTTCATGTGAGGGTGAGGGTTCGTGTGAGGGTTAGGGTGTGTTTGAGGGTTAGGGTTAGGGTGAGAGTTAGGGTGAGGTGTCGCGATAGGGTTAGGGTTAGAGTTAGTGTGAGGATAAGGGTTTGGGTGAGGGTTAGGTTGAGCGTGAGGGTTATGGTTAGCGTTAGGGTTAGGGTGAGGGTTAGGGTTAGTGTGATGTTTAGGGTGAGATTGAGGTTAGTGTGAGGGTAAGGGTGAGGGTGAGGGTTAGGTTGAGGTTGGGGGTGAGTGTGAGTGTGAGGGTGAGGGTGAGGGTTATCTTTCGGGTTATGATGAGGGTGAGGGTTAGGGTTAGGATTAGGTTTTGGGTTATTGTTAGGCTGAGGGTGAGGGTGAAATTGAGGGTGAGGGTTAGGGTTAGGGTTCGGGTGAGGGTTAGGGTTAGTGTGGGGGTTAGTGTGATGGTGAGGGTCAGGATGAGGGTGAGTGTTAGAATGAAGGTGAGGGTGAGGGTTAGGGTTAGGATTAGGGTTAGGGTGAGTTTTAGGTTTAGGGTTAGTGTTAGGGTGAGGGTTATTCTTAGGGTTAGGGTTAGGGTGAGGGTGAGGGTTAGCGTTAGGGTTAGGATTAGCGTTAGGGTGAGGGTGGGGTTGAGGGATAGGGTTAGGATTAGGGTTAGGGTTAGGGTAAGGCTGAGGAGGAAGGGGAGGTTGAGGGTGAGGGTTAGGTTTAGGGTTAGGGTTACGTTGAGTGTTAGGATTAGGTTTAGGGTTAGTATAAGGGTTAGGCTGAGGGTAAGGGTTAGGGTTAGTGTGAGTGTTAGTTTTATGGTTAGGGTTTGGGTTAGGTTGAGGGTAAAGTTGAGGGTGAGGGTTAGGGAGAGGTTGAGGGTTAGGGTTATGGTTAGGGTTAGGGTTAGGGTAAAGGTTAGGTTTAGGTTTTGGTTTCAGGTGAGGGTTAGGGTGTGGGTAAGTGTTAGGGTGAGGGTTAGGGTGTGGGTGAGGGTTACAGTTTGGGTGAGTGTAAGGGTTAGTGTTAGGGTTAGGGTGAGGGTGAAGGTTAGGGCTAGCATCAGGGTTAGGGTGAGGGTGAGGGTTAGGGTTAAGGTTAGTGATAGGGTGAGGGTTTGGTTTAGGGTTAGGTTTAAGGTGAGGGTACGGCTGAGGGGTAGGGTTACGGTTAGGGTGAGGGTTAGGTTTAGTGTGAGGATTAGGGTTAGGGTTAGGGTGAGGGTAAGTGTTAGGTTGAGGGTTAGGGTGAGAGCGCGGTTTAGGGTTAGCATTAGGTTTGGGGTTAGGGTTAGGATGAGGGTTATGGTAAGTGTGAGGGTGAGGTGTGGGTTAGGGTTAGGATGAGGGTTTGGGTGAGGGTGAGGGTGAGGGTTAGGTTTAGGGTGAGGATTAGGTTGAGTGTAAGTGTTAGGCTGAGGGTTAGGGTTAGGTTTAGGGTGAGGGTCAGGGTGAGGGTTAGGGTGAGAGTTAGGGTTAGGGTTAGAGTTAGGGTGAGGGTGAGTGTTTTTTTCAGGGTTAGGTGGAGGATTAGTGTGAGGGTTAGTGTTAGGATTAGTCTTAGTTTTAGGGTTAGGCTGTGGGTGAGGGTGAAAGTGAGGGTGAGTGTTAGGTTTAGGGTTAGGGTGAGGGGTAGTGTGATGTGTAGGGGTAGGGTTAAGGTGAGGTTAAGGTTTAGTGTGAGGGTTAGGGTTAGGGTTAGGTTTAGGGTTAGTGTGAGGATAAGGGTTAGGTTGAGGGTGAGATTGAGGGTGAGGGTTAGGTTTATCCTTAGGGTTAGGGTTAGGGTTAGTTTGAGGGTTAGGTTTAGGGTTAGGGTGAGGGTTAGGGTTAGGGTGATGTTTAGGGTGAGGCTTAGGATGAGGGTGAGTGTGAGGGTTAGGGTGAGGGTGAGTGTGAGGGTTAGGTTTAGGATTAGGGTTAGGTTTAGGGTTAGAGTTAAGGTGAGGCTTAGGTTTAGTGTGAGGTTAGGGTTAGGGTTAGGGTGAGGGTGAGGGTAAGTGTTTGGGTGAGGGTTAGGGTGAGGGTTAGGGTGATTTTTAGGGTTAGGGATTGGGTTAGGGTTAGGGTTAAGGTTATTGTTAGAGTTAGAGTTAGGGTTAGGTTGAGGGTGAGGTTTAGCGTTAAGGATAGTGTTAGGGTTAGGGTGAGTGTGGGATTGAAGCTTAGGGTTAGGATTAGGGTAAGGGTTAGGGTAATGCTGAGGTTGAATGGGAGGTTGAGGGTGAGGGTTAGGGTTAGGGTTAGGGTTTGGGTGAGGGCTAGGCTGAGGGTGAGGTTTAGGGTGAGGTTGAGGGTGAGGGTTTCGGTTAGGTAAGTGTTAGGGTTAGGGTGAGGATTGGGGTGAGAGTGAGTGTTAAGCTGAGTTTATTTTTAGGTTGAGGGTTAGGGTTAGGGTGATGGTTAGCATTAGGTTTAGGGTTAGTTTGAGGGTGAGGGTGAGGGGTAGGATTAGGGTTAGGTTGAGAGTTAGGGTTAGGGTTAGCGTTAGGGTGATGGTTAGGGAGAGTGGTAATGTTAGGGTTAGGGTCAGGTTTAGGTAAGTGTGCGGGTTAGGGTTAGGTTTAGGTTTAGGTTTAGGGTTAGGGTTAGGGTGTGGGTTAATGTTAGAGTTAGGGTTAGGGCTAGTTTGAGGGTGAGGGCTAGGTTTAGGAATAGGGTTAATGTTAGGGTGAGGGTTAGTGTTAGGGTAGGGTTAGGGTGATGGTTAGGGAGAGGGGTAATGTAAGGTTTAGGGTGAGGTTTAGGTGTGTGTGAGGGTTAGGGTTAGTGTTATGGTTAGGGTGATGGTTAGGTAGAGGGGTAATGTTAGGGTTAGGGTTAGGTTTAGGTGAGTTTGAGTGTTAGCGTTAGGGTTAGGGTTAGGTTGAGGGTTAGAGTTAGTGTTATGGTTAGGGTGATGGTTAGGAAGAGGGGTAATGTTAGGGTTAGGGTGAGGTTTAGGTGAGTGTGAGTGTTCGGGTGAGGGTGAGGATTAGGTTTAGGCTTAGGGTTAAGTTTATGGTGAGGGAAAGGGTTAAGGATGAGGGTTAGGATTAGTGTTAAGTTTAGGGTGAGGGTTAGAGTGAGGGTTAGGATTAGGGTTAGGATGAGGGTGACTTATAGGGTGAGGGTTAGGGTTAGGATGAGGGTTAGGAATAGTGTTAGGTTAAGGTGAGGGTGAGGGTAAGTGTTATGTTGAGGGTGAGGGTGAGGGTGTGGGTTAGTGTGTGGGTGAGGGTTAGGGTTATGGTGAGGATTAGGTTTAGGCTGAGGGTTAAGGTTATGTTCAGGGTTAGGGTTATGGTTTGTTTTAGTGTGAGGGTGAGGGTTAGGGTTAGCGTTAGTGTTAGGGTGAGTGTTAGGGTTAGGGTTAGGGTGAGGGTGAGATATAGGGTGATGGTTAGGGTTAGGGTGCGGTTGGGGGATAGTGTTAGGTTAGGGTGAGGATGAGGGTGAGTGTTAGGTTTAGGTTTAGGTTTAGAGTTAGGGTGAGGGTGAGGGTGAGGTTAGGATTAGGGTTAGGTTTAGGGTTAGGATGAGGGTTAGGCTGAGGGTTAGGGTTAGGTTTAGTGTGAGGGTTAGGGTTAGGGCTAGGTTTAGGGGTATGGTGAATGTTAGGGATAGATTTAAGGTTAGCATAAGTTTTAGGCTGAGGGTTAGGCTTAGGTTAGTGTGAGGGTTAGGTTTAGGGTTATGGTGAGGGTTAGGGTGAGAGTGAGGGTTAGGGTAAGGGTGAGTGTTAGGGTGAAGTATAGGTTTAGGGTTAGGGTTAGGGTGAGGGTGAGCGTGTGGGCAAGTGTTAGGGTGAGGGTTAGTGTGAGGGTGAGGTTTAGGTTTAGGGTTGGGTTTAGTGTGAGTGTTAGGCTGAGGGGAAGGTTTAGGGTTAGCTTGAGGGTTAGGGTTAGGGTTAGGGTGACTGTAAGGGATAGGGTGAGGGTTAGGGTGAGTGTGAGGTTTAGGGTTAGCATTAGGTTTAGAGTTAGGGTTAGGATGAGTGTTAGGGTTAGGTTTAGGATTAGGGTTAGGGTGTGGGTGAGGCTTAGGGTTAGGGTTAGGGTGAGGGTTAGTTTTAGGGTGAGGGCTAGGGTGAGGGTGAGGATTAGGGTGAGGGTGAGTGTGAGGGTGAGGTTTTCGGTTAGGTAAGGGTTAGGGTTAGGGTTAGGGTGAGGTTTAGGGTGAGGGTGTGGGTTGGGGTTAGGGTAAGGTTTAGGGTCATGGTGAGGGTTAGGGTGAGGGTTAGGGTTAGGGTTTGGGTGAGTGTTAGGGTTAGGGTGATGTTTAGTGTGAGGGCGAGGGTTAGCGTGAGGGTGAGTGTTCTTTTGAGAATAAGGGTTAGGTTTAGGGTGAGGGATAGGGTTATTGTGAGGGTAAGGGTTAGGGTGAGGGTTGGGGTGATGGTGAGGGTTAGGGTTAGGGTGAGGGTTAGGTTTAGGGTTAGGGTTATGGTGAGGGTGAGGGTTAGGGTGTGCCGTCGGTTTAGGGTTAGGGTTAGTTTGCAGATTAGGTTGAGGGTAACAGTTATGGTGAGATTTAGGGTGAGGATGATGGTTAGGGTTAGGGTGAGGGTAAGGATTACGTGAGGGTTAGGGTGAGGGTTTAGGTTAGGGTTAGGGATAGGGTGAGGATTAATGTTAGTGTGAGGGTTAGGGTGAGGTTTAGGATTAGGGTAAGTGTGAGGATAAGGGTTAGTGTGAGGGTTTGGATGATGGTGAGGTGTTGGGTTAGTGTTAGGGATAGGGAGAGCATTAGGATGAGGGTTAAGTTTAGGTTGAGTGTTAGGGTTAGGTTTAGGGTGAGGGTTAGGGTTATGGTGATGTTTTTGGTCAGGGTGAGTGTTAAGGTGAGGGTGAGTGTTAGGTTTAGGATTAGGGTTAGGGTTAGCGTTAGGGTGAGTGTTAGGGTGAGGAGAAGGGTTCCGGTGATGGTGAGGATTACGGTGTGTGCAAGGGTTAGGGTTAGGATGAGGATTAGGTTTAGGGTTAGGGTTAGGGTTATGGTGAGTTTTAGGGTTATGGTGAGATTTAGGGTGAAGTTAAGGGTTAGGGTTATCATTAGAGTTAGGATGAGGGTTAGGGTTAGGGTTAGGTTTAGGGTGAGGTTGAGGGTGAGTGTGAGGGTTAGAGTTTGGGTTGGTGTGAGGGTTAGGGTTAGTGTGAATGTGAGGGTGAGTGTGAGGCTTAGGGATATGGTAATTTTTAGGATGAGGTTTAGGTTTAGGTTTAGCATTAGGGTGAGGTTTAGGGTGAGGATAAGAGTGAGGGTTAGGGTTAGGTTCAGGGTTATAGTTAGGGTAAGGTTTAGCGTTGGGGTGATGTTGATTGTGAGGGTGAGGTTTAGGGTGAGGGTGAGTGTTAGGGTGAGGGTGAGGGTTCGGTTGAGGGGGAGGGTTAGGGTGTGGTTGAGGGTTAGGGTTAGAGTGAGGGTTAGGGTGACTGTGATGGTTAGGGTGAGGGTTAGTGTTAGTGTTAGGGTTAGTGTAATAGTGAGGGTTAGGGTGAGGATGAGGGTTAGGCCTAGCGTTAGGGTGAGGGTAAGGGTTTCAGTTAGGAAAGGCTTAGGGTTACGGTTAGGGTGAGGATTAGGTTGAGGGTGAGGTTTAAGGGGAGGATTAGGGTTAGGTTGAGGATTAGTGTTAGGATTAGGGTGAGGGTGAGGATTAGAGTTAGGGTTAGGGTTAGGGTTATGTGAGGGAAAGGGTTAGGGTGAGGTTTAGGGTGAGGGTGAGGGTTAGGGTTAGTGTTAGGGTTAAGGTGAGGGTTAGTGGGAGGGTTTGTGTTAGGGGGAGGTTTAGGGTTAGGGTGAGGGTTAGGGTTAGGATGAGGGATAGGGTGAGGATTAGGGTGAGGGTGAGGATGAAGGTGAGGGTTTCGGCTAGGAAAGGCTTAGGGTTAGGGTTAGTGTGAGGGTGAGGATTAGGGTGAGGGTGAGGTTTAAGGTGAGATTTAGGGTTAGGGTGAGGATTACAGTTAGGTTTAGGGTGAGGGTTAGGATTAGGGTGATGTTTAGGGTGAGGTTGAGGGTTAGGGTGAGGGTGACGGTGAGGGTGAGGGTGTAGGTGAGTATTAGGGTTAGGGTGAGGGTTAGGGTGACAGTGACATTAAGGGTTAGTGGGAAGGTGAGGGTTACGCATAGGGCTAGGGTGAGGGTTAGGGTTAGGGTTAATGTGAGGGGTAGGGTGAGGGGTAGCATTAGGGTTAGTGTGAGGGTTAGGGTTAATGTGAGGATTAGGGTTAGTTTTAGTGTGAGGATAAGGGTTAGGATGAGGGTTAGGGTGAGAGTGAGAGTTATGGTTAGCTTTAGGGTTAGCATGAGGGTTAGGGTGAGGTTTAAGGTGAGGGTTTGGGTTAGTATGAGGGTTAGGTTTAGAGTTAGGTTTAGGGTGAGGATTAGGATTCGGGTGAGGTTTAGGGTAGGGTTAGGGTGATGGTTCGGTTTAGGGAGAGGGTGAGTTTTAGGGTGAGAGTGACGGTTAGGGTTAGGATGAGGGTTAAGGTGACGGTGAGGGTTAGGGTGAGTTTCAGGGTTAGGGATATGGTGAGGATTAGTGTTAGGGTTAATGTTAGGGTTAGGGTGAGGGTAAGTTTTAGGGTGAGGGTTAGGGTGAGGGTGTGGTTTAGGTTTAGTTTGAGGGTTAGGGTGAGCGTTAGGGTGAGGGTTAGGTTTAGATTTAGGAATAGGGTGAGGGTTAGGGTGAGGTTTAGTGTTAGTGTTATGGTTAGGGTAAGGGTTAGAGTGAGGTTTAGGGTGACGGTGAGGGTTACGGATAGTATTAGGGTTAAGGTTAGGTTTAGGGTCAGGGTTATGTTTAGGTTTCCTGTGACGGTGAGTGTTAGGGTTAGCATTAGGGTTAGGGTTAAGGTGAGGGGGAGGATTAGGGTTAGGGTTAGGGTGAGGGCTAGAGTTAGGGTTAGGGTAAGGTTTAGGTTTCGGGTGAAGGCGAGGGTGAGGTTTAGGATTAGGCTTAGGTGTAGGTTAAGGCTTAGGGTGAGGGTGAGGGTGAGTGTCAGAGTTAGGTTTAGGGTGAGGGTTAGGGTTATGGTTAGGATTAGGGTGAGGGTGAGTGTTAGGGTGAGGGTGATGGTGAGGGTGAGGGTGAGGCTGAGGTTGAGGGTGAGAGTGAGGTTTTGGGTGAGGGTTAGGGTTAGGGTGAGCGTAAGGGTTAGGGTTAGGGTAAGTTTTAGTTTTAGGATTAGGTTTAGGGTTAGCATGAGGGTTAGGGATAGGGTTAGGATTAGGGTGATGGTTTTGGTTAGGTTTAGAGTTAGGGTGAGGGTGAGGGTTAGAGTTTGGATTAGGGTTAGGCTTAGGGTTAGACTGAGGGTGAGGTTGAGTGTGAGTGTGAGGGTTAGGGTTAATATGAGGGTTACCTTTATGGTTAGCGTTAAGGTTAGAGTGAGGGGTAGGGTTAGGGCTAGGGTTAGGATGAGGGTTAGGCTGAGAGTTAGTGTTCGTGTGAGGGTAAGGGTTAGGGTGATTGTTAGCGTGAGAGTGAGGTTTAGGGTTAGGCTTAGGGTTAGGGTGAGGTTAGGGTGAATGTAAGTGTTAGGGTGAGGTTTAGGGTGAGTGTGAGTGTGAGTGTTAGGGTTAGGGTTAGGCTTAGATTTAGGGTTAGGCTGATGTTGAGGGTGGGGGTGAGGATTAGGGTTAGGATGATGATTAGGGTTAGGGTTAGTGTTATTGTTAGGGAAAGGTTAGATTTTCGTTGAGGGTGAGGTTGCGGGTGAGGGTTAAGGTTAGGGTTAGGGTGAGGTTTAGGGTTAGGGTTAGAGGTAGGGTTAGGTTTAGGGTGAGATTTAGGTTTAGGGTTAGGGTTAGTGTTAGGGTTAGGCTTAGGGTTAGGCTAAGGTTGAGGGTGGGGTTGAGAATTAGGGTTAGGTTTAGGGTTAGGGTTAAAGTTAGCGTTAGGGTTAGGGTTAGGGTTAGTGTTAGTGTTATGGTTAGCGTTTAGTTTCTGATGAGGGTGAGGTTTATGGTTAGGGTTAGGTTTAGGTTTAGGGTTAGGGTTAGTGTTATTGTTAGGGTTAGGGTTAGAGTTAAGTTGAGGGTGAGGGTGAAGTTTAGGGTTAGAGTGAGATTTATGGTGATGTTTAGGGTTAGGGTTAGGTTGAGGGTGAGGTTCAAGTTTAGAGTTAAGTTTAGGGGGAGGGTTAGGTGAGGGTTAGGTTGAGGTTGAGGTTTAGGGATAGGCTTAGAGTTAGGATTAGGGTTAGGGTAAGGGTGAGTGTGAGGTTTAGGTTTAGGGTTAGGCTTAGGCTTAGGGTTAGGCTGAGGGTGAAGGTAGGTGTGAGGGTTAGGGTTATGTTTAGGGTGAGAATTAGTGTTAGGGTGAGTTTTAGAATTTGGATTAGGCTTAAGGTGAGCGTGAGGGTTAGGGTTAGGGTGAGGGTTAGGGTTAGGATTAGGGTTAGAGTGAGTGTGAGGTTTAGGATTAGGTTTAGGGTTAGGGTTATTGTTAGTGTTATGGTTAAGGTTACCTTTGCTGTGAGGGTGACGCTGAGGGTGAGGTTTAGGTTTAGGATTAGCGTTAGTGTTAGGGTTAGGGTTAGAGTTAGGATTAGTGTTATTGTTAAGTTTACTGTTAGAGCTATGGTGAGGGTGAGGGTGAGGGTGAGGGTTAGGTTTAGGGTGAGGGTGAGGGTTTGGATGAGGGTTAGGGTTAGGATTAGTGTTAGGGTGAGGGCTAGGGTGAGGGTGAGGGTTAGGGTTAGGGTTACGGTTAGGGTTACGGTTAGCTTTAAGGTTAGCATTAGGTTTAGGGATAGGGTGAGGTTTAGGGTGAGCGTGATAGTAAGCATAAAGTTGAGCGTTAGGCTGAGGGTGAGGGTTAAGATAAGGGTGAGGGTCAGGGTTAGGGTGAAGGTTAGGGTAAGGTTGAGGGTTGGGGTTAAGGTGAGGGTGAGGGTTAGATTGAGGATTAGGGTTATGTTGAGGGATATGGTTAGTGTGAGGGTTAAGTCTAGGGTTAGGGTTATTGTTAGGGTTAAGGTTACGTTTAAGGTTATGGTGAGGGTGAGGGTTAGTGTTAGGGTTAGGGAGAGGTAAAGGTTTAGAGTTAGGGTTAGAGTTAGGCTTAGGTTGAGGGTGAGGTTTAGGGTTAGAGTTAGTGTTAGTTTTAGGGTTAGGGTTAGGGTGAGGGTTAGGTTGAGGGTTAGAGTTCGGGTTAGGCCTATTCTTAGGCTTAGGCTTAGGCCGAGCTTGAGGGTGAGGGTTAGGGTTAGGGTTAGGGTGAGGGTTAGGGTTAGGTTTAGGCTTAGGGTTAGGCTGAGGGTGAAGGTAGGTGTGAGGGTTAGGGTTATGGTGAGGATGAGGATTAGTGTTAGGGTGAGTTTTAGAATTTGGATTAGGCTTAAGGTGAGCATGAGGGTTAGGGTTAGGGTGAGGGTTAGGGTTAGGATTAGGGTTAGGGTGAGGGTGAGGGTTAGGATTAGGTTTAGGGTTAGGGTTATTGTTAGTGTTATGGTTAAGATTCCCTTTGCTGTGAGGGTGAGGCTGAGGGTGAGGGTTAGGTTTATGATTAGCTTTAGGGATAGGTTTAGAGTTAGGATTAGTGTTATTGTTAAGGTTAGGGTTAGAGTTATGGTGAGGGTGAGGGTGAGGGTGAGAGATAGGGTTAGGGTGAGGGTTTGGATGAGGGTTAGGGTTAGGATTAGGGTTAGGGTGAGGGCTAGGGTGAGGGTTGGGTTAGGGTTAGGGTTAGGTTTAGGCTTAGGCTGAGGGTGAGGTTGAGGGTGAGGGTTAGGTTTAGGGTGATGGTTAGGGTTACGGTTAGGTTGAAGGTTAGCATGAGGTTTAGGGATAGGTTGAGGGTTAGGGTGAGTGTGATGGTAAGGGTAAAGTTGAGGGTTAGGGTGAGGGTGAGGGTTAAGATAAGTTTTAGGGTTAGGGTTAGGGTGAGGTTTAGGGTAAGGTTGAAGGTTAGGGGTTAAGGTGAGGGTGAGGGTTAGATTGAGGATTAGGGTTAGGTTTAGTGTGAAGTTTAGGGTGAGGATGAGGGTTAGGCTTAGGGTTAGGGTTAGGGTTTGGTTTAATGTGAGGGTGATGGTCAGGATTAGGGTTAGGTTTAGGATTAGGGTTAGGATTACTTTTAGGGTTATAGTGAGGGTTAGGGTTAGGGTTAGGCTTAGGCGTAGGTTTAGGCTGAAGGTGAGGGTGGGGTGAGGATTAGGGTTAGGGTGATGGTTAGGTTTAGGGTTAGGTTTAGAATTATGGTGAGGGTGCGGTTGAGGGTTAGGGTTAGTGTTAGGGTTAGGGTGAGGTTTAGGGTTTGGGTTAGCGTTAGAGTTAGGTTTAGGGTGAGGTTGAGTTTTAGGGTTAGATTTAGGGTTAGTGTTAGGGTTAGGCTTAGGGTTAGGGTTAGGGTTATTGTTAGTATTATGGTTAGGGTTTAGTTTGCAGTGAGGGTGAGGTTTATGGTTAGGGTTAGGTTTAGCGTTAGGGTTAGTGTTAGTGTTATTGTTAGGGTTAGGGTTAGAGTTATGGTGAGGGTGAGGTTGTGGGTGAGGTTTAGTGTCAGGGTTAGGTTGAGGGTGAGGTTTAGGCTTAGTGTTAGTCTTAGGGCGAGTGTGAGGTTTAGGTTGCGGTTTAGGCATACGGTTAGGGTTAGGATTATTTACGGTGAGGGTGAGTGTCAGGGTTAGGGTTAGGGTTATGCTTAGGCTTAGGGTTAGGCTGAGGGTGAGGGTGGGGATGAGGGTTAGTGTTACAGTCAGGGTGAGATTTAGGGTTAGAATGAGGGTTTGGATGAGGTTTAAGGTTAGGGTTAGGGTTTGGTTTAGGGTGAGAGTGATTGTGAGGATTAGGGTTAGGCTTAGGGTTAGGGTTATGTTTAGGTTTATAGTGAGGTTTAGGGGTAGGGTTAGGTTTAGGCTTAGGCTTAGGGTTAGGCTGATGCTGAGTGTGGGGATGAGGCTTAGGTTTAGAGTGATGGTTAGGGTTATGGTTACTTACATTGAGGGTTTGGATGAGGGTTATGGTTTGGATTAGGGTTACTGTGAGGGCTAAGGTGAGGGTGAGGGTTAAGGTTTGGCTTAGGATTAAGGTTAGGCTGAGGCTGAGGGTGAGGGTGAGGGTGAGGGTTAGGGTGATGGTTAGGGTTACGGTTAGGGTGAGGGTTAGGATGAGGGTTAGGGTTAGGGTGAGGGTTAGGGTGAGCGTGAGTGTGAGGGTTAGTGTGAGCGTGAGGGTGAGGTTGAGGGTGAGGGTGAGGGTTAGAGTTTAGGTGAGGGTCAGGTTTACTGTTAGGGTTAAGTTTAGGGTGAGTGTTATGGTTAGGATTAGGATGATGGTTAGACTGATAATTTAGGGTTAGGGTGAGGGAAAGGTTTAGAGTGATGTTAAGGGTTAGCGTGAGGATTAGGTTTTGGATTAGGGTTATGGTTAGGGTGAGGGTTAGGGATAGGTTTAAGATTAGGGTGAGGGTTTTGGTTAGGATTAGGTTTAGCGTTAGGGTGAGAGGTAGGGTTAGTTTTGGATTAGGGTTAGGGTTAGGTTTAGGCTGAGGGTGAGGTTGAGCATGACAGATAGTGTTAGGGTTAATGTGAGGGTTAGGGTTAGGGTTAGCATTAAGGTTAGGGTGAGAGTTAGGTTTAGGGTTAGGATGAGGGTTAGGCTGAGGGTTAGGTTGAGCGTGAGGGTTAGGGTTAGGGTTAATGTGAGGGTTAGGGTTAGGGTTAGCATTAAGTTTAGGGTGAGGGGTAGGGTTAGGGGTAGGTTTAGGATGAGGGTTAGGCTGAGGGTTAGGTTTAGGGTTCGGGTTCGGGTAAGGGTTTGGGTGAGGTTTAGGGTGAAGTTGAGGGTTAGGTTTAGGCTTAGGTTTACGGTGAGGGTTAGGGTGAGGGTTAGGGTTAGGGTGAGGGTGAGGGTTAGGGTGAGGGTTAGGGACAGGGTTAGGGTTAGGTGAGGGTTAGGGATAGGGTTGTGTTTAGGGTGAAGGTCAGGGTTAGGTTTAGGGTTAGATTTAGGGTGAGGGTCAGTGTGAGGGTTAGGTTATGTTTAGCTTTAGGGTTAGGTTTAGGCTGAGGCTGAGGGTGAGGGTGGGATTTAGGGTTAGGGTTAGGGTTAGAGTTAAGGTTAGGGTTAGGGTTGGGTTGAGGGTTAGGGTTAGGGTTAGGAAGTGCGTTTGGCTGAGGGTTAAGGTTATGGTTAGGGTGAGATTTAGGTTTAGTGTGATGGTTAGGATGAGGGTTAGGCTGAGTGTTACGGTTAAGGTTAAGGTGAGGGTAAGGGTTAGGGTTACTGTGAGGGTTATGGTTAGTATAAGTGTTAGGGTGAGGGTGAGTGTGAGGGTTAGGGATAGGGTTAGGCTTAGGCTTAGGGTTAGGCTGAGGGTGAGGGTGGGTGTGAGGGTTAGTGTTACAGTGAGGGTGATGATTTTGTTTAGAGTGAAGTTAGGATGAGGTTTAGGGTTATAGTGAGGGTGAGGGTTAGGGTTAGGGTAAGGGTTAGGGTTTGGATTAGGGTGAGGGTGAAGGTTAGGATCAGGGTTAAGGTGAGGGTTATTTCTAGTGTTATGGTTAAGGTTACCTTTGCTGGGAGGGTGAGGCTGAGGGTGAGGTTTAGGGTTAGGATTAGGGTGAGGGTGAGGGTTAGAGATAGGGTTAGGGTGAGGTTTAGGGTTAGGGTGAGGGTTAGGGTTAGTGTGAGGGTTAGTGTTAGGGTAAGGGTTAGGGTTAAGGTTAGGGGGTGGGTTAGGTTCAGGGTTAGGGTTAGGGTTAGGATTAGGGTTAGGGTTAGGGTGAGGGTTAGGTTGAGGTTTAGGTTTAGGGTTAGGATTAGGTTTAGGATTAGGGTTAGGGTGAGGGTGAGTGTGAGGGTTAGGGTTAGGGTTAGGCTGAGGCTGAGGCTGAGGGTGGGTGTGAGGATTAGTGTTTGGGTGATGGTAAGGGTTAGAATTAGGGTGAGGGTTAGGATGAGGGTTAGGGTTAGGATTAGGGTTTGGGTGAGGGCTATGGTGAGGGTGAGTGTTAGGGCTAGGGTTAGGCTTAGGCTTAGGTTTAGGCTGATGGTAAGGTTGAGGGTGAGGGTTAGGGTTAGGGTGATGGTTAGGGTTACGGTTAGCTTGAAGGTTAGGAGGAGGTTTAGGGTTGGGGTTTGGGTTAGGGTGAGGGTGATGGTAAGGGTAAATTTGAGGGTTAGGCTGAGGGTGAGGGTTAAGATAAGGGTGAGAGTTAAGGTTACGGTGAGGGTTAGTTTAAGGGTGAGGGTTAGGGGTTAGTTTGAGGGTGAGGGTTAGATTGAGGATTAGGGTTATGCTTAGTGTGAGTTATAGGGTGAGGACAATGGTTAGGGTTAGGTGAGGGAAACGGTTAGAATTAGGGTTAGGGTGAGGGCTAGGGTGAGGTTGAGGGTTAGGATTAGTGTTAGGGTGAGGTTTAGGGTTAGGGTGAGAGTTATGGTTATTGTGAGGGTGAGTGTTAGGGTTAGATTTAGTGTTAGGGTGAGGGTAAGTGTTAGGGTGATGGTTAGGGTTAGGGTGAGGGTTATTGTTAGAGTGAGGGTTAGGATGAGGGCTCGGGTTAGGATTAGGGTTAGGGTGAGTACTAGGGTGAGGGTGAGGGTTACGGTTAATTTTAGGCTTAGGCTTAGGGTTACGCTGAGGCTGCAGGTGAGGGTGAGGGTTAGGGTTAGGGTTAGAGTAATAGTTGGGGTTACCGTTAGGGGGAAAGTTAGGATGAGTATTAGGGTTAGGGTGAGGGTGACGGTAAGCATAAAGGTGAGTTTTCGGCTTAGGGTGAGGGTTATGGTAAGGGTGATGGTTAGGATTAGGGTGAGGGTGAGGGTTAGATTGAGGATTATTGTTAGGGTTAGTGTGAAATTTAGGTTGAGGATGAGGGTTAGGGTTAGGTTGCGGGCTAGGTTGAGGTTGAGGGTTAGGGTTATGGTGAGATTTAGGGTTAGGGTGATGGTTAGGGTTAGTGTGAGTGTTAGTGTTAGGGATAGGGTTAGTGTTAGGGTGAGGGTAAGTGTTAGGGTGAGGGTTAGGGTTAGGGTGAAGGTTATGATTAGGATGAGGGTTAGGGTTAGGGTTGGGGTTATTGTTAGGGTTAGGGTTAGGGTTACGTTTACGGTGAGGTTGAGGGTGAGGGTGAGGGTTAGGGTTAGGATGAGGTTTAGGTTTAGGGTAAGGGTTAGAGTTAGGATTAGGGTGAGGGTGAGGGTTAGGATTAGAGTTAGGGTTAGCATTAGTGTTAGGGTTAGGGTGAGGGTTAGGGTTAGGGTTAGGCTTAGGCTTTGGCTTAGGCCAAGCATGAGTTTGAGGGTTAGGGTTAGGGTTACGGTGGGGTTTAGGGTTAGGTTTAAGGTGAAGGTAAGGGTGAGGATGAGGGTTAGATATAGGGTTAGGGGGAGGTTTAGGGTGAGGGTTAGGGTTAGGGTTAGTGTTATGGTTAGGGTGAAGGTGAGCGTTAGGTTGAGGTTTAAGGTTAGGTTAGAGTTTCGGTTAGTGTTAGGTTTAGTGTTAGGGTTAGGGTTTTTGTTAGGTTGAGGGTAAGTGTTAGGGTGAGGGTTTGGGTTAGGGTGAATGTTATGGTTAAGGTGAGGGTTAGGAGTACGGTTAGGGTTATTTTTACGGTTAGGTTTAGGGTTACAGTTACTGTGAGGGTGCGGATGAGTGTTAGGTTTAGGTTTAGGGTGCGGTTTAGGGTTTGTGTTAGGGTTAGACTTAGGGTTAGGGTCAGGGTGAGGTTTAGGGTTAGAGTTAGTGTTAAGGTGAGGGTTGGTGTGAGGGTTAGTGTTAGGGTTAGTGTTAGGGTTAGGGTTAGGGTGAGGGTTAGGGTGAGGGATAGGGTTAGGGACAGGGTTAGGTTTAGGATTAGGGTTTGGGTGAGGGTGAGTGTGAGGGTTAGGGTTAGGCTTAGGGTTAGGCTTAGGGTTAGGCTGAGAGTGAGGGCGAGGGTTAGGGTTAGGGTGAGGGTTAGGGTTAGGGTTAGGGTGAGAGTTAGGATGAGGGTTAGGTTTAGGATTAAGGTTAGGGTGAGGGCTAGTTTGAAGGTGAGGTTTAGGGTTAGGGTTAGGGTGAGGTTTAGGGTTAGGGTTACGTTTAGAGACAGGGTGAGGTTTAGGATTATTGTTATGTTGAGGGTGAGGTGTAGGGTTAGGTTGAGGGTTAGGATTAGGGCTAGGGTTAGGGTGAGGTATAGGGTTAGGTTTAGGGTGAGGGTTAGCATGAGGGTTAGGTTTAGGATTAGGGTTAGGATGAGGTCTATGGTGATGGTGAGGGTTAGGGTTAGGTTTAGGGTGAGGTTTAGGGTTCAGGTTAGGTTTAAGGTTAGGGTGAGGGTTAGGGTTAGGGTTACGGTGAGGGTCAGGGTTAGGGTTAGCTTGAGGGGTAGAATTAGGTTTAGGGTTAGAGTGATGGTTAGTGTTAAGAATAGGGTGACGGTTAGGATGAGGGTTAGGGTTACAATTAGGGTTAAGGTGAGGGCTAGTGTGAGGGTGACGGTTAGTGTTAGTGTTAGGGTGAGGTTTAGGATTAGGATTAGGGGTAGGGTTAGGGTGAGGGTTAGTGTTAGGGTTATGGTGAGGGTGAGGGTTAGGTTTGGGGTGAGGGTGAGGGTGAGGACGAAGGTGAGGGTGAGGGTTAAGATTAGTGTTGGGGTTAGGGTGAGGATCAGGTTGAGGTGTAGGTTTAGGTTTCGGTTTAAGGTTAGAATTAGGGTTACCGTGAGGGTGAGTGTGAGGGTTAGGGTTAGGGTTAGGCTTAGGCTTTGGGTTAGGCTGAGGGTGAATATGGGGATGAGGATTAGGTTTAGAGTGATGATTCCGGTAATGGTTAGGTTGAGGGTTACGATGAAGGTTAGGGTTAGGATTAGGGTTAGGGTGAGGGCTAGGGTGAGTGTGAGGTTTAGGGTTAGGGTTAGCCTTAGGCTTAGGGTTAGGCTGAGGCTGAAGGTGAGGGTCAGGGTTAGGATTAGGGTGATGGTTAGGGTTACACTTAGGGTGAGGTTTAGGGTGAGGGTTAGGTTTAGGGTGAGGGTTAGGATGAGGGTGACATTAAGAGTAAAGGTGAGGGATAGGCTGAGCTTGAGGGTTATTGCAAGGGTGAGGGTTCGGGTTAGGGTTAGTGTGAGGGTGAGAGTTAGATTGAGGATTAGTCTTAGGGTTAGTGTGTGGTTAAGATGAGGATGAGGATTAAAGTTAGGGTGAGGGCTAGGGTGAAGTTGAGGGTTATGTTTAGGGTTAGGTTAGGGTTAGGGTTAGGGTGAGGGTTAGGATTAGTGTTATGGTGAGGGTGAGGGTGAGGGTGAGGGTTAGGGTTAAGGTGAGGGGTAGGGTGAGTGTGAGGGTTAGGGTTAGTGTTAGGGTGACGTTTAGGGTTAGGGTTAGTGTGAGGGTTAGGATGAGGGTTAGGGTTATGGTGAGGGTGAGGGTTAGGGTTAGGGTGAGGGTTAGGGTTAGGATGAGGGTTACATGAGGATGAAGCTTAGGATTAGGGTTAGGGTTAGGATTATTGTTAGTGTTATCGTTATGGTTATGTTTGCAGTGAGGGTGAGGCTGAGGGTGGGGGTTATATATAGGATTAGTGTTAGGGTTAGGTTTAGGCTTAGGATTTGTGTTATTGTTAGGGTTACAGTTACGGTGAGGTTGAGGGTAAGGATGTTAGTGTTAGTGTTAATGTTAGGTTTAGGGTGAGGGTTAGGTTGAGGTTTAGAGTTAGGGTAAGGGTTAGGGTTAGTGTTAGGGTTAGGGTTAGTGTTATTCTAAGGCTTAGGGTTAGAGTTACATTAAGGTGGAGGGTGAGGGTGAAGTTGAGGTTGGGTGTGAGGATTAGGGTTCGGGTGATGGTTAGGTTTAGTGTTAGGTTGAGGGTTAGGATGAGGGTTAGGTTTAGGATTAGGATTAGGGTGAGGGCTAGGGTGAGGTTGAGGGTTAGGGTTAGGGTTAGGCTTAGGGTTAGTCTGAGGGTGAGGCTGAGAGTGAGAGTTAGGGTTAGGGTTATGGTTAGGGTGAGGGTTAGGATGAGTGTTAGGGTTAGGGTGAGGGTTAGGGTGAGGGTGATGGTACCGTAAAGGTGAGGGTTAGGCTGAGGTGAGGGTTAAGATATGGGTAAGTGTTAGGGTTAGGGTTAGGGTGAGAGTTAGGGGGAGGGTTAGGGTTAGGGTTAGGATTACGGTTAGGAATAGGGTTAGGGTGAGGGTGAGGGTTTGTACTAGGGATAGGTTTGGGGTTAGGCTTAGGGTTAGGCTGAGAGTCAGAGTGAGGGTGAGCGTGAGGGTTAGGGTTAGGGTGAGGGTTAGGATTAAGGTTAGGGTGAGGTTTAGTGTTAGGGTTAGTGTTAGAGTTAGGGTTCGGGTGAGGAAGAGGGTGAGGTTTAGGGTTAGGGTTAGTGTTAGAGTTAGGGTTCGGGTGAGGGAGAGGGTTAGGGTTAGGTTTAGGGTTAGGGTGAGGTTTAGTTTTAGGGTTAGGGTTAGATTTAGGGTTAGGGTGAGGGAGAGGGTGAGGTTTAGTTTTAGGGTTAGGGTTAGATTTAGGGTTAGGGTGAGGGAGAGGGTGAGGTTTAGGGTTAGAGTTAGGGTTAGGGGGAGGGTTATGGGGAGGGTTAAGGTTACGGTTAGTGTAAGGGTTAGGGTTAGGGTGAGGGTTAGTTTGAGGTTTAATGTTAGGGTTAGGGTTAGGTTTAGGATTAGGTTTATATTAAGGGTGAGTTTGAGGATTAGGTTTAGGCTTCGGCTTAGGCTAACGGTTAGGCTGAGGGTATGGGTGGGGATGAGGATAAGGTTTATAATGATGGTTAGGGTTATAGTTATGTTAAGGTTTAGGAGGAGGGTTAGGGTTAGGATTAGGGTTAGGGAGAGGTCTAGGGTGAGGGTGAGGGTTAGGGTTAGGTTAAGGCTTAGGCTTAGGGTTAGGCTGAAACTGAGGGTGAGCGTGATGGTTAGGGTTAGGGTGATGGTTGGGGTTACCCTTATAGTCAGGGTTAGGATGAGGATTAGTGTTAGGGTGAGTGTTAGGGTGAGGGTGACAGTAAGGGTAAAGGTGAGGTTTAAGCTGAGTGTGAGGGTTATGGTAAGGGTGAGGGTTAGGGTAAGGGTGAGGGTGCTGGTTAGATTGAGAATTAGTGTTAGGGTGAGTTTGAGGTTTAGGGAGAGGATGAGGGTTAGTGTTAGGTTGAGGGCTAGGTTGACGGTGAGGGTTAGGGTTAGGGTGAGGTTTAGGGTTAGGGTGATGGTTAGGGTTAGTGTGAGGGTTAATATTAGGGTAAGGGTTAGTGTTAGGGTGAGGGTAAGTGTTAGGGTGAGGGTTAGGGATAGGTTGAAGGTTGTGGTTAGGATGAGGGTTAGGGTTATGTTTAGGGTTTTTTAGTGCTAGGGTTAGGGTTAGGGTGAGGTTTAGGGTTAGGGTTAGGGTTAGGGTGAGGTGAGGATGAGGGTTTGGGTTAGGGTTAGGGTTACAGTGAGGGTGAGGGTTAGGGTTAGGGTTAGGATTGGTGTTATTTTTAGGGTTAGGATTAGAGTTATGGTGAGTGTGAAGGTGAGGTTTAGGGTTAGGGTGAGGTTTAGGGTTAGGGTTAGGGTAAGGGTGAGGTTGAGGGTGAGGTTTAGGTTTAGAGTTAGTGTTAGTGAGAGGGTTAGGGTGAGGGTAAGTGTTAGGTTTAGTGTTAGGTTTAGGGTGTGGGTTAGTATGAGGGTGAGTGTTAGGCTTAGGGTTAGGATTAGGATTAGGGTTAGTGTTAGGGTGAGGGTTAGGGTTAGGATGAGGGTTAAGTTTAGGGTTAAGATTTGGATTAGGGTCAGTGTGAGGGTGAGTGTGAGGGTTAGGGTTAGGGTTTTGCTTAGGGATAGGCTGAGGGTGAGGGTGAGGGTGACGGTTAGGTTTAGGGTGAGGGTGAGGTTTAGGGTTATTATTAGCATTAGGGTGAGGGTTATTGTGAGGGTTAGTGTTAGGGTTAGTGTTAGGTTTAGGGTAGTGTTAGGGTTAGTGTTAGGTTTAGGGTTAGGGTGAGGGTTAGGGTGAGGGTTAGGGTTAGGGATAGGGTTAGGTTTACAATTAGGGTTTCGGTGAGGGTGAGTGTGAGTGTTAGGGTTAGGGTTATGCATAGGGTTTTGCTGAGGGTGAGTCTGAGATTTAGGGTTAGGGTGAGGGTTGGGGTTAGAGTTAGGGTTAGGGTTAGGGTTAGGGTGAGGGTTAGGGTTAGGGTTAGGGTGAGGGTTAGGATGAGGGTTAGGTTTCGGTTAGGGTTAGGGTGAGGGCTAGCATGAGGGTGAGTTTTCGGGTTAGGTTTAGGGTGAGGCTTAGGGTTATGGATAGGTTTAGTGATAGGGTGATGTTTCTGGTTAGGGTTATGGTGAGGGTGAGGGTTAGGGTTAGTTTGAGAGTTAGGATTAGGGCTAGGTTTAAGGTGAGGGTTAGTGTTAGGCTTAGGGTGAGTGTTTACATGAGTGTTCGGGCTAGGATTAGGTTTAGGATGAGGGATAGGGTGAGGATGAGGGTTAGGGTTAGGTTAGGTTTAAGGTTCGGATTAGGTTTAGGTTAGGGTGAGGGTTAGGGTTAGGGTTACGGTGAGGGTCAGGTTTAGGGTTAGGTTGAGGGTTAGAATTAGGTGTAGGGTCAGGTTGACGGTTAGGGTTAGGGTTAGGGTGAGTGTTTGGATGAGGGTTAGGGTTGCAATTAATGTTAGGGTGAGGGCAACGGTGAGGGTGAGGCTTAGTGTTAGGCTTAGTGTGAGGTTTAGTTTTAGGGTTAGGGGTAGGTTTAGGGTGAGGGTTAGGGTTCGGGTTACGGTGAGGGTGAGTGTTAGCTTTGGAGTGAGAGTTAGGGTGAGGCCTAAGGTGAGGGTGAGGGTTAGGGTTAGGTTTAGGGTGGGGATTACGTTGAGGTTTAGGTTTAGGGTTAGGGTTAGGATTAAGGTTAGGGTGAGGGTGAGTGTGAGGGTTAGGGTTAGGGTGAGGCTTAGGCTTTGGGTTAGGCGGAGGGTGATTGTGGGGATGAGGATTAGGTTTAGAATAATGGTTCAGGATATGGTTAGCTTGAGGGTTAGGATGAGGGTTAGGGTTAAGATTAGGTTTAGGGTGAGGG
Organism: Dipodomys merriami; assembly: GCF_024711535.1. Taxonomy (NCBI): domain Eukaryota; kingdom Metazoa; phylum Chordata; class Mammalia; order Rodentia; family Heteromyidae; genus Dipodomys; species Dipodomys merriami. Next base: position 575,130 of record NW_027206368.1, read on the forward strand.
CTAGGGTGAGTGTGAGGTTTAGAGTTAGATTTAGGCTTAGGCTTAGGGTTAGGCTGAGGCTGAAGGTGAGGGTGAGGTTTAGGGTTAGGTTGATGGTAAGGGTTACAGTTAGGGTTTGGGTTAGGATGAGGGTTAGGTTTAGGGTGAGGGTTAGGATGAGGGTGACAGTAAGAGAAAAGGTGAGGGTTAGGCTGAGGGTGAGGGTTATGGTAAGGGCGAGCGTTCGGGTTAGGGTTAGGGTGAGGGTGAGTGTTAGATTGAGGATTAGTGTTAGTGTAACTGTGAGGTTTAGGGTTAGGATGAGGGTTAGAGATAGGGTGAGGGCTAGGGTGAAGTTGAGGGTTAGGGTTAGGGTTATGGTGAGGTTTAGGTTTAAGGTGAGATTTAGGATTAATGTTAGGGTTACGGATAGGGTGAGGGTGAGGTTTAGGGTTAGAGTTAGGTTTAGGGTGAGGGTTAGGGTTAGGGTTAGTGTTCGGGTGATGTTTAGTTTGGGGGTGAGGGTTGGTGTTAGGGTTAGGATTAGGATTAAGGTTAAGTTGAGGGTGAGTGTTAGGGTTAGGGTTAGGATTAGAGTTAGGGTGAGGGTGAGGGTGAGGATTATGGTTAGAGTGAGTGTTGGGGTTAGGGTTAGAGTGAGGGTTATGGTGAGGGTTAGGCTTAAGCTTATGGTTTGGGTATTTGCTAGGGTGAGGGTGAGGGTTAAGGTTAGGGTTTGGGTGAGCGTTAGGTTGAGGGTTAGGTTTAGTGTTAGGGTTAGTTTTGGGGTTAGAGTTAGGCTTAATGTTAGGCTGAGGCTGAGGCTGAGGGTGAGGGTTAGGGTTAGGGTGATGGTTGGGATTAGCGTTAAGGTGAGTGTTCAGATGAGGATTAGGATTAGGCTGAGGGTTAGGGTGAGGGTGACAGTAAGGGTAAAGGTGAGGGTTAGGCTGAGTGTTCCGGTAAGTGTGAGGGTTAGGGTTAGGGTGAGGGTGAGGGTTAGATTGAGGATTAGTGTTAGGGTTAGTGTGCGGTTTAAGGTGAGGATGAGGGTTAGTGTTAGGTTGAGGGCTAGGTTGAGGTTTAGGGTTAGGGTTAGTGTGAGGTTTAGGGTGAGGATGAAGGTTAGGGTTAGGTTGAGGGTGATGGTTAGAATTAGGTTGAGGGTGAGGGCTAGGGTGAGGGTGAGGTTTAGGGTTAGGGTTGGGGTTAGAGTGAGGTTTAGGATTAGGGTGAGGGTTAGGGTTAGTGTGAGGGTTAGTGTTAGGGTTAGGGTTGGTGTTAGGGTTAGGGTAAGTGTTAGGGTGAGGGTTAGGGTCAGGGTGACTGTTATGGTGAGGGTGATGGTTAGAGTTAGGGTTAGGGTTTTTGTTAGGGTTAGGGTTAGGGTGACCCTTACAGTGAGGGTGAGGGTTAGGGTTAGGTTTAGGGTGAGGTTTAGGGTTTGGGTTATGATTAGAGTTTGGCTTAGGGTTAGGATTAAGGTGAGGGTGATGATGAGTGTGTGGGTTAGGGTTAGGTTTAGGGTTAGGCTTAGGGTTAGGGTAAGGGTGAGGTTGAGGGTGAGGGTGAGGGTCAGGTTTAGGGTGAGGGTTAGGGTTAGGTTTAGGTTGAGGGTGAGTGTGTGGGTTAGGGTTAGTGTTAAGGTTAGGCTTAGGGTTAGGCTGAGGGTGAGGGTGAGGGTTAGAGTTAGGGTGAGTGTTAAAGTTAGTGTTAGGGTGAGGTTTAGTGTTAGGGTTAGGGTTAGAGTTTGGTTTAGGGTGAGGGTGAGGTTTAGGGTTAGGGTTAGGGTGAATGTTAGGATGAGGATTAGGGTTAGGATTAGGGATACTGTTAGGTTTAGGATTAGGGTTAGGGTAGAGTGAGTGTGAAGGTTAGGGTTAGGGTTAGGCTTAGGCTTAGGTTTAGGGTGAGGTTTCTGGTTAGGGTTTGGGTTAGGGTGAGGGTGAAGCTGAGGATTAGGGTTAGGTTTAGGGTTAGGCTTAGGTTTAGGGTTAGGGTTAGGTATAGGGTTAGGGTTAGGGATAGGGTTTCGGTGAGGGTTAGTCTTAGGGTTAGGGTTAGGCTTTGAGTTAGTCTGAGGATGAGGGTGGGGCTGAGGATTAGTGTTAGGGTTAGGGTTAGGGTTATTGTTAGTGTTATGGTTAGGGTTAAGTTTGCAGTAAGAGTGAGGCTGAGGGTGGGGTGAGGAATAGGGTTAGGGTGATGGTTAGGGTTAGGGTTAGTGTTATTGTTAGGGTTAGGGTTAGAGTTTATGTGAGGTTGAGGGTGCGGGTGAGTGTTAGGGTTAGGGTTAGGGTGGGGTTTAGGGTTAGGGTGAGTGTGAGGTTTACGTTTAGATGTAGGGTTAGGGGGAGGTTGAGGGTGAGGTTTAGGGTGAGGGTTAGGATGAGGTTTAGGGTTAGGATTAGGGTTAGGGTGAGGGCTAGCGTGAGGGTGAGATTTAGGGTTAGGGTTAGGATGAGGTTTAGGTTTAGGGTGAGGGTTAGGATGAGGGTGAGGTTTAGGGTTAGAGTTAGGGTCAGGATGAGACTGAGGGTGAGGTTTAGGGTTAGGGTCCGTGTTACACTTAGGGTTAAGGTGAGGGTTAGGGTGAGTGTGAGGGTTAGGTTTAGGGTTAGAATGAGGGTTAGGGTTAGGGTTTGGGATATGTTTAGGGTTAGGGTGAGGGTTAGGGTAAGAGTTATGGTGATGGTGACGGTTAGGGTTAGGTGGAGGGTTAGGGTTATGTTAGGGTTAGGGTGAGGCTGAAAATGAGGTTTAGGGTTAGTGTTAGAATGAGGGTTAGGATGAGGGTTAGGTTTGGATTCGGGTTAGGGTGAGGGCTAGGGTGAGGGTGAGGTTTAGGTTTAGGATTAGGCTGAGGTTTAGAGTTAGGGTTAGGATTAGGGTTAGAGGGAAGGGGAGGTTTAGGGTTAGAGTTAGGGTTAGGGAGTAGCTGAGGGTGAGGGTTAGGGGTAGGGTTAGTGTTAGCGTTAGGGTTAGGGTGAAGGTAAGTGTTAGGGTGAGGGTTAGGGTTAGGGTGAAGGGTATGGTTAAGATGAGGGATAGGGTTAGGGTTAGTGTTATTGTAAGGGTTAGGTTAGGGTTATGGTTACAGTGAGGGTGAGGGTGAGGGTTAGGATTAGGGTTAGGGTCAGTTTTAGTTTTAGGGTTAGGGTTACAGTTAGGGTTAGTTTTAGGTTTAGGGTTAGGGTGAGGGTTAGGGTTATTGTTAGTGTTATGATTTGGGTTAAGTTTGCGGTGAGGGTGAGGGTTATGATTATGGTTAGGGTTAGGTTTAGTGTTAGGGTTAGGGTTAGGGTGAGGTTGAGGTTTAGGTTTAGGGTTAGGGTTAGGGATAGGGTTAGGATTAGGGTTAGGGTGAGAGTTAGTGTTAGGGTGAGGGCTAGGGTGAGTGTGAGGTTTAGGTTTAGGGTTAGGCTTAGGCTTAGGGTTAGGCTGAGGCTAAAGCTGAGGATGAGGTTTAGGGTTAGGGTGATGTTTAGGGTTACGGTTAGGGTGAGGGTTAGGATGAGTGTTAGGTTTAGGGTGAGGGTTTGGATGACAGTAAGAGTAAAAGTGAGGTTTAGGCTGAGGGTGAAGGTTATGGTAAGGGTGAGGGTTCACATTAGTGTTAGGGTGAGGATGAGGGTTAGATTAAGGATTAGTGTAAGGATTAGTGTGAGGTTTTGGGTGAAGATGATTAGGGTTAGTGTGAGGGTTAGGGTGAAGTTGATGGTTAGGTTTAGGGTTATGGTGAGGTTTAGGGTTAGGTTTAGGGTTAGGGTGAGGGTTAGGGTTAGGGTTAGGGTGAGTGTGAGGGTTAGATTAGAGTTAGGGTTAGGATTATTGTTAGTGTTATGGTTAGGGTTAAGTTTACAGTGAGGGTGGGGCTGAGGATGAGAGTTAGGGTTAGGGTTAGGGTGAGTTTTAGTGTTAGGGTTAGGGTTAGGGTTAGGGTGAGGGTTTGGGTTAGCATTAAGGTTAAGATGAGGGTGAGGGTTAGGGTTAGGGTTAGGATTAGTGTTATTGTTAGGGTTAGGATTAGAGTTATGGTGAGGGTGAGGGTGAGGGTGTGTATTAGGATTAGGGTGAGGTTTAGGGTTAGGGTTAGGGTTAGGGTGAGGTTGAGGGTGAAGTTTAGGGTTAACTTGGGAGTGAGGATTAGGCAAGGTTTATGGTTCGAGTTAGGTTTAGAGTTATGGTTAGGGTTATTGTTAGTGATATGGTTAGGGTTAATTTTGCGGTGAGGATGAGGCTGAGGGTGAGGGTTATGTTTAGGGTTAAGGTTAGGGTTAGGGTTAGGATTAGGGTTAGTCTTATTGTTAGGTTTTGGGTTAGAGTTACAGTGAGGTTGAGGGTAATGTTGAGGGTGAGGGTTAGGTTGAAGTTTATGGTGAGGGTTAGGGTTAGGGTGAGGGTAAGTTTTAGGGTTAGAATTAGGGTTAGGTGGAGGTTTAGGGTGAGGGTTAGGGTTAGGTTTATTGTTAGGGTTAGGGTGAGGGTGAGTTTTAAGTTGATGTGTAGGGATATGGTTACATTAGAATTAGGGTTAGCGTGAGGGTGAGTCTGAGGGTTAGGTTTAGGGTAAGGCTTAGTTTAAGGGTAAGGCTGAGGGTGAGTTTGGGGCTTAGGATTAGGGTTATGGTGATTGTTAGGGTTTGGGTTAGTGTTATTCTTAGGGTTAGGGTTAGATTTAGGGTAAGGGTGAGGGTGCAGGTGAGGGTTAGGATTAGGTTGAGGTTTAGGGTTCGGGTTAGGGTTGGGGTTAGGGTGAGGGTGAGGGTGAGGTTTAGGGTTAGTGTTAGGGCTAGGGTTATGGTGAGGTTTAGGATTAGGGTTAGGGTTATTGTTAGGGTAAGGTTTATGTTTATGGTTACAGTGAGGTTGTGGGTTAGGGTTAGGGTTACTGTGAGGTTTAGGGATTGGTTTAGGGTTACAGTTAGTGTTAGAGTGAGGGTGAGGTTTAGGTTTAGAGTCAGGGTTAGGGTGAGGGTTTGGATGAAGTTTAGGGTTAGTGTTAGTGTTAGTGTTAGGGTTAGGGTGAGAGTTTGGGGTAGGGATAGTGTTAGGGATAGGGTTAGGATTTGGGTTAGGGTGAGGGTGACTGTGTGGGTTAGGGTTAGGTTTAGGGTTAGGCTGAGGGTGAGGTTGAGGGTGAGAAAGTTAGGGTTAGGGTGAGGGTTAAGCATAGGGTTAGGGGAGGGTTAGGATGAGGTTTAGGGTTGGGAATAAGTTTTGGGTGATTGCTCAGGTGAAGGTGAGTGTTACGGTTTGGCTGAGGGTGAGGTTTAGGGTTAGGGTTAGGGTTCGGGTAAGAGTGACGTTTAGGGTTAGAGTTAGGGTTAGGGTGAGGCTGAGGGTGTGTGATAAGTTTAGGGTAAATGTTAGGTTTAGGGTTAAGGTGAGGTTAGGGTGAGGGTGAGGGTTAGGTTTAGGGTTAGGATTAGGGTTAAGGTTAGGGTGTGTGTGAGTGTTAGGGTTAGGGTTAGGCTTAGCCTTAGGATTAGGCTGAGGGTGAGGGTGAAGGTGAGGGTTAGGTTTACGGTGAGGTTTAGGGTTAGGTTTAGGGTGAGAGTTAGGTTTCGGGTTAAGTTTAGTGTTAGGGTGAGGGTTAGGGTAAGGGTTACTCTGAGGATGAGGGTTAGGGTTAGGGTTAGGCTTAGTCTTAGGGTGGGGATGAGGATTAGGTTTAGAGTGATGGTTCTGGTTATAGGTTGAGGTTTAGGATGAGGGTTAGGGTTAGGTTTAGGTTTCGGGTGAGGTCTAGGGTGAGTGTGAGGTTTAGGGTTAGGTTTAGGCTTAGGTTTAGGATTAGCCTGAGGCTGAAGGTGAGGGTGAGGGTTAGGGTTAGGGTGATGTTTAGGGTTACGGTTAGGATGAGGGTTAGGTTTAGGGTGAGGGTTAGGATGAGGGTGATAGTAAGAGTAAAGATAAGGGTTAGAGAGAGTGTGAGGGTTAGGGTTAGGATTAGTGTTAGGGTTAAGGTTAGGGTGAGTGTGAGGGTTAGGGTTAGCCTTAGGCTTAGGCTTAGGCTGAGGGTGAGCGTGAGGGTGTGGGTTAGGTTTAGGGTGAGGGTTAGGGTTAAGTTTAGGGTAAGAGTTACGGTTTGGGTTAAATTTAGGTTTAGGGTTAGGGTTAGGGTGAGGGTTATGTTGAGGTTTAGGTTTAGGGTTAGGGTTAGCATTAGGATTAGGGTTCTCGTGAGGGTGAGTGTGAGGGTTAGGGTTAGGGTTCCGCTTAGGTTTAGGATTAGGCTGAGGCTGAAGGTGAGGCTGAGGGTTAGGGTTAGGGTGATGTTTAGGGTTACGGTTAGGGTGAGGGTTAGGATGAGGGTGAGGTTTAGGATGAGGGTGACAGTAAGACTAAAGGTGAGGGTTATGCTGAGGGTGAGGGTTATGGTAAGGGTGATGGTTCGGGTTCGGGTTAGGGTGAGGGTGAGGGTGAGGGTTAGATTGAGGATTAGTGTTAGTGTTAGTGTGAGGTTTAGGGTGAGGATGATTAGGGTTGGGGTGAGAGCTAGGGTGAAGTTGAGGGTTAGGGTTTGGGTTAGGGTGAGATTTAGGGTTAGGGTTAGGTTTAGGGTTAGGGTGAGGTTTAGGGTTAGGGTTACAGTGAGGGTGATTGTTATGGTTAGGGTGAGGGTTATGGTTAGGGTTAGGGTGAGTGTGAGGGTTAGATTAGGGATAAGGTTAGGTTTATGGTTTGTGTTATGGTTAGGGTTAAGTTTACAGTGAAGGTGAGGCTGAGGGTGAGGTTTAGGTTTAGGGTTAGGGTGAGGTTTAGGGTGAGCGTTAGGGTTAGGGTTAGGGTTTGGATTAGTATTATTGTTAGGTTAGGATTAGATTTATGCTGAGGGTGAGGGTGAGGGTGAGGGTTAGAGTTAGGGTGAGATTTAGGGTTAGGGTTAAGTTTAGGGTGAGGGTGAGGGTGAGGTTTAGGGTTAGAGTTAGGGTTAGGGTGAGGGTTAGGGTGAGGTTTATGGTTAGGATTAGTGTTAGGGTTAGGGTGAGGGTTAGGATGAGGGTGAGGGTTAGGGTTAGGGTTAGGATTAGTATTAGGTTTAATTTTAGGATGAATGTTTGGGTTAGGCTTAGGTTTAGGGTTAGGCTAATGGTTAAGCTGAGGGTGAGGGTAAGGGTGAGGGTTAGGGTTAGGGTTCGGGTTAGGGTTAGCGTTAGGGTGTGAATTAGCGTTCGGGTTAATTTTAGGGTTTGGGTGAGGTTTAGGTTTCAGGTTACAGTGAGGGTGAGGGTTAGGGTTAGTTTGAGGGTTAGGGTTAGGATTAGGGTTAGGGTGAGGGTTAGGGTTAGGGTTAGGGTGAGTGTTAGGATGAGGATTAGGCTTAGTATTAGGGTTAAGGGGAGGGCTAGGGTGAGGGTGAGGGTTAGGGTTAGTGTTAGGGTGAGGTTTAGGGTTAGGGTTAGGGTGAGGGTTAGGATGATGGTTAGGATTATGGTGAGGGTTAGGATTAGGGTTAGGGTGAGGGTTAGGGTTAGGATAAGGGTTAGGGTGAGGTTTAGGGTTAGGGTTAGGGTGAGGGTTAGGATGGGGTTAGGATTATGGTGAGGGTTAGGATTAGGCTTAGGGTGAGGGTTAGGGTTAGGATAAGGGTTAGGGTGAGGGTGAGGGTGAGGGTTAGGGTTAGGGTTAGGATTATTGTTAGTGTTATGGTTATGGTTTCGTTTGCAGTGAGGGTGAGGCTGAGGGTGAGGGTTAGATATATGATTAGGGTTATTGTTAGGTTTAGGGTTAGGATTAGTGTTATTGTTAGGGTTATGGTTAGAGTTACGGTGAGGTTGAAGGTGAGGATTAGGGTGAGGTGGGGTGTCAGGGTTTCAGTTAGAGTGTTGGTTAGTGTTAGGGTTAGGTTGAGGGTTAGGAGGAGGGTTAGGGTTAGGATTAGGGTTAGGGTGAGGGCTAGGGTTTGGTTGAGGGTTAGGGTTAGGTTTAGGCTTAGGGTTAGTCCGAGGGTGAGGTTGAGGATAAGGGTTAGGGTTAGTGTGAGGGTTAGGATGAGGTTTAGGGTTAGGGTGAGGGTTATTGTGAGGGTGACGGTATCATAAAGGTGAGGATTAGGCTAAGGTTGAGGGTTAAGATAAGGATAAGGGTTGGGGTTAGGGTGAGGGTTAGGGTTAGGGTTCCGCTTAGGTTTAGGTTGAGGGTGAGGGTTAAATTAAGAATTAGGTTTAGGTTTAGTGTGAGGTTTATGGTGAGGGTTAGGATTAGGGTGAGGGTTAGGGTGACAATTAGGGTTATGGTGAGGTTGTGGGTTAGGGTTAGGGTTAGGGTGAGTTTTAGGGTTAGGTTAAGGTTTAAGATTATTGTGAGGGTTAGTCTTAGGGTTAGGCTTAGTGTAAGGGTGAGGGTAAGTGTTAGGGTGAGGGTTAGGGTTAGGTTGAGTGTTATGGTTAGGGTGAGGCTGAGAGTTAGGGTTAGGGTTATTGTTAGGGTTAGGGTTAGGGTTACCCTTACAATGAGGGTGAGCGTTAGGGTTAGGTTTAGAGTGAGATTTAGGGTTAGGGTTAGGGTTAGAGTTTGGGTTAGGTTAGGATTAGGGTTAGGGTGGAGGCTAGGGTGAGGGTGAGGGTTAGGGCTGGGGTTAGTGTTGGGAATAGTGTTAGGGTGAGAGTTAGTGTGTGGGTTAGGCTTAGTTTTAGGGTTAGGCTTAGGGTTAGGCTAAAGGTGAGTTTGGGGGAGAGAGTTTGGGTTAGGGTGAGGGTTAGGGTTAGGCTTGGGTTGAGGGTGAGTGTGTGGGTTAGGGTTAGGTTTAGGGTTATGCTTAGGTTTAGGCTACGGGTTAGGTTAAGTGTGAGGGTTAGGGTTAGGGTGAGGGTTAGGTTTAGGGTTAGGGTGAGGGTTTGCATGAAGGTTAAGTTTAGGATTAGGGTTAGGGTTACGGCTAGGCTGAGGGTGAGGGTGAGGGTGAGGGTTAGTGTTAGGATGAGGGTGAGATTTAGGGTTAGAATTAACGTTAGGGTGACGGTTAGTGTGAGGGTTAGTGTTAGGGTTAGTGTTAGGGTTAGGGTTAGTGTGAGGGTTAGAGTGAGGTTTAGGGTTAGGGATAGGGTTAAGTTTAGGATTAGTGTTTGGGTGAGGGTGAGTGTGAGGGTCAGAGTTAGGGTTACGATTAGGCTTATGGTTAGGCTGAGGGTGAGTGTAAGGGTTAGGTTTAGGGTGAGGGTTAGTGTTAGGGTTAGAATGAGGGTTAGGATGAGTGTTAGGCTTAGGATTAGGGTTAGGGTGAGGGCTAGGGTGAGGGTGTGGGTTAGGGTTACGGTTAGGGTGAGGTTTAGGGTTAGGTTAAGGTTTAAGATTCGTGTGAGGGTTAGTGTTAGGGTTAGGCTTAGTGTAAGTGTGAGGGTAAGTGTTAGGGTGAGGGTTAAGGTTAGGGTGAGTGTTATGGTTAGAGTGAGGGTTAGAGTTAGGTTTAGGGTTATTGTTAGGTTTAGGGTTAGGGTTACCCTTACAGTGAGGGTGAGGGTTAGGGCTAGGTTTAGGGTGAGATTTAGGATGAGGGTTATGGTTAGAGTTTGGTTAGGGTTAGGATTAGGGTTAGGGTGAAGGCTAGGGTGAGGGTGAGGGTTAGGGTTGGGGTTAGGGTTAGGAATAGAGTTAGGGTGAGGGTGAGTGTGTGGGTTAAGTTTAGGTTTAGGGTTAGGCTTAGGTTTAGGCTAAAGGTGAGGTTCGGGGTGAGAGTTTGGGTTAGGTTGAGGGTTAGGGTTAGGGTTAGGTTGAGGGTGATTGTGTGGGTTAGGGTTAGGTTTAGGGTTAGGCTTAGTTTTAGGCTAAGTTTGAGGTTAAGTGTGAGGGTTAGTGTTAGGGTGAGGGTTAGGTTTAGGGTTAGGGTGAAGGTTAAGATGAGGGTTAATGTTAGGGTTAGGGTTAGGGTTACGGCTAGGCTGAGGGTGAGGGTGAGGTTGAGGGTTAGGTTTAGGGTGAGGTTTAGGGTTAGGGTTAGGTTCAGGGTTCGGGTGAGTTTTTGCCTTAGGGTTATGGTTAGGGTTAGGTTGAGGATTAGGATTAGGGCTAGGTTTAGGGTGAGGGTTAGGTTTAGGGTTAGGGTGAGGGTTAGCATTAGGGTTAGGGTTAGGATTAGGGTTATGACGAGGGATAGGGTGAGGGTTATGGTTCTGGTTAGTGTTAGGGTAAGGTTTCGGGTTTGGTTTAGGTTTAGGGTTATGGAGAGGGTTAGGGTTGGGTTACGGTGAGGGTCAGGGTTATGGTTAGGTTGAGGGTTAGAATTAGGTTTAGGGTTAAGTTATGGGTTAGGGTTAGTGTTTGGATGAGGGTTAGGGTTGCAATTAGGGTTAGGGTGGGGGCTCAGGTGAGGGTGAGGGTTAGTTTTAGGCTTAGGGTGAGGTTTAGGTTTAGGGTTAAGATTCGGGTTAGGGTGAGGGTTAGGGTTCGGGTTATGTTGAGCGTGAGGGTTAGGTTTGTGGTGAGGGTTAGGGTGAGGACTAAGGTGAGGATGAGGGTTAGGGTTAGGGTTAGGGTAAGGATTAGGTTGAGGTTTAGGTTTAGGGTTAGGGTTATGATTAAGGTTAGGGTGAGTGTGATTGTGCGGGTTAGGGTTAGGGTTAGGCTTCGGCTTTGGGTTAGCCTGAGGGTGAATGTGGGAATTAGAATTAGGTTTAGAGTGATGGTTCAGGTTATGGTTGGGTTGAGAGTTAGGATGAGGGTTAGGGTTAGGATTAGTTTTAGGGTGAGGGCTTGGGTGAGTGTGAGGTTTAGGGTTAGTTTTAGGCTTAGGCTTAGGGTTAGGCTGAGGCTGAAGGTAAGCGTGTGGGTTAGGGTTAGTGTGATGGTTAGTTTTATGGTTAGGGGGAGGGATAGCATGAGGGTTAGGTTTAGGGTGTGGGTTAGGGTGAGGGTGACAGTAAGAGAAAAGATGAGGGTTAGGCTGAGGGTGAGGGTTATGGTAAGGGTTCAGGTTCAGGTTAGGTTTAGGGTGAGGGTCAAGGTTAGATTGAGGATTAGTCTTAGGGTTAGTGTGAGGTTTGGGGTTAGGATGAGTGTTAGGGTTAGGGTGAGGGCTATGGTGAAGTTGAGGGCTAGGGTTAGGGTGAGGTTTAGGTTTAGGTTGATGATTAGCCTTAGTGTGAGGGTTAGTGTTAGGGTTAGTGTTAGTGTTAAGGTGAGGGTAAGTATTAGGGTAAGGTTTAGGTTTAGGGTGAGGTTTAGGATTAGGGTTAGCTTTATGGTTAGGGTGAGGGTGAGGTTTAGGGTTAGAGTTAGGGTTAGGGTTAGGGTTAGGGTTAGTGTGAGGTTTAGTGTGGGGGTGAGCATTCGTATTAGGTTTAGGATTAGGATTAGGGTTAAGGTGAGGGTGAGTGTTAGGGTTAGGTTTAGGATTAGAGTGAGGGTTAGTGTGATGGTTAGGCTTAGGCTTAGGGTTTGGGTATGGGCTAGGGTGAGGTTGAGGTTTAAGCTTAGGGTTAGGGTGAGTGTTAGAATGAGGGTTAGGGTTAGTGTTAGGGTCAGGGTTGGGGTTAGGGTTATGCTTAATGTTAGGCTGAAGCTGAGGGTGAGGGTGAGGGTTAGGGTTAGGGTGATGGTTGGGGTTACCATTAGTGGAAGGCTTAGTATGAGGACTAGGGTTAGGGTGAGGGTTAGGGTGAGGGTGACGGTAAGGGTAAAGTTGAGGGTTAGGCTGAGCATGAGGGTTACGGTAAGTGTGAGGGTTAGGGTTAGGGTGAGGGTGAGGGTTAGATTGAGGATTAGTGTTAGGGTTAGTGTGAGGTTTAGGGTGAAGATGAGGGTTAGGGATAGGTTGAGGGCAAAGTTGAGGGTGAGGGTTAGGGTTAAGGTGAGGTTTACGGTTAAGGTGATGGTTAGGGTTAGTGATAGGGTTAGGGTTAGTGTTAGGTTGAGGGTCAGTGTTAGTGTGAGGGTTAGGTTTAGGGTGTGTGTTATGGTTAGGATGAGGGTTAGAGTTAGGGTTAGGGTTATTGTTAGGTTTAGGGTTAGGGTTACCCTTACAGTGAGGGTGAGGGTTAGGGTTAGGTTTAGGGTGAGGTTTAGGTTTAGGGTTATGGTTAGAGTTTGGGTTAGGTTTAGGATTAGGGTTAGGGTGAAGGCTAGGTTGACGGTGAGGTTTAGGGTTAGGGTTAGGGTTAGGATTAGGGTTAGGGTGAGGGTGAGTGTGTGGGTTAGGGTTAGGTTTAGGGTTAGGCTTATTTTTAGGCTCAGGGTGAGGTTAAGCTTGAGGGTTAGGGTGAGGGTGAGGGTTAGGTTTAGGATTAGGCTGAGGGTTAGGATCAGGTTTAAAGTTAGGATTAGCGTTAGTGTGAGGGCTAGGGTGAGGGTGAGGTTCAGGGTTAGGGTGAGGGTCAGGTTTAGGGTTAGACTTAGGGTTAGGGTGAGGGATAGGTTGAGGTTTAGGGTTAGGGTTAGTGTTAGGGTTAGGGTGAGTGTTAGGGTTAGGATGAGGCTTAGGTTTAGGGTCAGGATTAGGGTTAAGGTGAGGGTGAGTGTGAGAGTTAGGGTTAGGGTTAGGCTTAGGGATAAGCTGAGGGTGAGAGTGACGGTGAGGGTTAGCATTAGGGTGAGGGTGAGGTTTAGGGTTAGAGTTAGTGTTAAGGTGAGGGATAGTGTGAGGGTTACAGTTAGGGTTAGGGTGAGGGTTAGGGTTAGGGATAGGGTTAGTTTTAGGATTAGGGTTTGGGTGAGGGTGAGTGTGAATGTTAGGGTTAGGGTTGGGGTTTGCTTAGGGTTAGAGGTAGGTTTAGCGTGAGGGTGAGGGTTAGGGTTAGGGTTTTAGAGTTAGGGTGAGGGTTAGGATAAGGTTTAGGCATAGCATTAGGGTTAGGGTGAGGGTTAGAGTGAGGGTGAGGGTTAGGGTTAGCGTTAGGGTGAGGTTTAGGGTTAGGGTTCGGATTAAGATTATGGTGAGTGTGAGAGTTAGGGTTAGGGTGAGTGTTATGGTTAGGGTTAGGGTGACGGTGAGGGTTAGGATTAGGGATAGGGTTAGATTTACAGTGAGGGTGAGGATGAGGGTTAGGATCAGGGTTAGGGTGAGTTTTAGGGTTAGGGTTATGGTTAGGGTTAGGGTGTGATTTATTGTTAAGTTAGGGGTATGGGGAGGGTTAGGGTGAGGGTTAGGGTTAGGGTTAGTGTTAAAGTTAGGTTTAGGGTGAGGGTTAGGTTGAGGTTTAATGTTAGGGTTAGGGTTAGGTTTAGGATTAGGTTTACGGTGAGAGTGAGTGTGAGGGTTAGGGTTAGGGTTCGCCTTAGGCTTAGGGTTAGGCTGAGGGTATGGGTGGGGATGAGGGTTAGGTTTAGAAAGATGTTTAGGGTTATGGTTAGTTTAAGGGTTAGGATGAGGGCTAGGTTTAGGATTAGGGTTAGGGTGAGGGCTAGGTTGAGGTTGAGGGTTTGGGTTAGGGTTAGGCTTAGGGTTAGGGTTAGGCTGAGGCTGAGTGTGACTGTGAGGGTTAGGGTTAGGATGATGGTTGGGGTTACCATTAGGGTGAGTGTTAGGATGAGGATTAGTGTTAGGGTGAGGTTTAGTGTGAGGGTGATGGTAAGGGTAAAGGTGAGGGATAGGCTGAGGTTGAGGGTTACGTTAAGGGTGGGGGTTAGGGTTAGAGTGAGGGTGAGGGTTAGATTGAGGATTAGTGTTAGGGTTAGTGTGAGGTTTAGGGTGAGGATGAGAGTTAGGGTTAGGTTGAGGGCTAGGTTGAGGGTGAGGGTTAGGGTTAGGGTTAGGTTTAGGATTAGGGTGATGGTATGGGTTAGTGTTCCTGTTAAGTTTAGGGTTAGGGTGAGAGTTATGGGGAGGGTTAGGGTTAGGTTAAGGATTAGTGTTAGGGTGAGGGTGAGTGTGTTTGTTAGGGATAGGTTTAGGCTTAGGTGTAGGGTTAGGCTGAGGATGAGGGTGAGGGTGTGGGTTAGGGTTAGGGTTAGGGTGAGGTTTAGTGTTAGGGTTAGAGTTAGGGATAGGGTGAGGGTGAGGTTTAAGGGTAGAGATAGGGTTAGGGTGAGGGTTAGTGTTAGGATAGGGTTAGGGTGAGGGCTAGCGTGAGGGTTACGGTGAGAGTTAGGTTTAGGGATACTGTTAGTTTTAGGAATATGGTTAGGGTAGAGTGAGTGTGAAGGTTAGAGTTAGGGTTAGGATTAGGCTTAGGATTAGGGTTCGGGTTCGGGTTTGGGTTTGGTTTAGGGTGAGGGTGAAGCTGAGGATTAGGGTTAGGTTTAGGGTTAGGGTTAGGTTTAGGGTTAGGGTTAGGTATAGGGTTAGGGTTAAGGTTAGGGTTAGGGTTTCGGTGAGGGTTAGCCTTAGGGTTAGGGTTATGCTTAGTGTTAGGCTGAGAATGAGGGTGGGGGTGAGGATTAGGGTTAGGGTTAGGTTTAGGTTTAATGTTAGTGTTATGGTTAGGGTTAAGTTTGCTGCGAGGTTGAAGCTGAGGTTGGGAGTGAGGATTAGGGTTAGGGTGATAGTTAGGGTTAGGTTTAGTGTTATTGTTAATGTTAGGGTTAGGGTTACGGTGAGGTTGAGGGTGCGATTGATGGTTAGGGTTAGGGTGGGGTTTACGGTTAGGGTTAGGGTTAGGGTGAGGGTGAGGTTTACGGTTAGATATAGGTTTAGGGGGAGGGTGAGGGTGAGGTTTAGGGTTAGGGTTAGTGTTAGTGTTAGCATGAGGGTGAGGGTTACGTTGAGGTTTAGGTTTAGTGTTAGGGTTAGGGTTAGTGTGAGGGTTAGTTTTATGGTTAGGGTTAGTGTTAGTGTGAGGGTAAGTGTTTGGGTGAGGGTTTGGGTTAGGGTGAGGGTTATGGTTAGGGTGAGGGTTAGGATTAGAGTTAGGGTTATTGTTAGGGTTAGGTTTAGATTTACTGTTAAGGTGAGGGTGAGGGTTAGGTTTAGGGTTAGGGTGAGGTTTAGGGTTTGGGTTATGGTTAGAGTTAGGTTTAGGGTGAGGGTGAGGTTTAGGGTTAGAGTTAAGGTTAGGGTGAGTGTTAGGTTGAGGATTAGATTGAGGGTTATGGTTAGGGTTAGTGTTAGGGTTAGGGTTAGGGTGAGAGTTAAGGGGAGGCTTAGGGTTAGGATTAGGTTTAGGGTTAGGATTAGGGTAAAGGTGAGGGTGCATGTGTGTGTTAGGTTTAGGTTTTGGGTTATGCTTAGGGTTAAGCTGAGGGTGAGTTTGAGGGTGAGGATTAGCGTTAGGGTAAGGGTTAGGTTTAGGGTCAGAGGGAGGGTGAGGATGAGGGTTAGGGTTAGGATTAGGGTTAGTGTGAGGGCTAGGGTGAGGGTGAGGTTTAGTGTTAGGGTTAGGATGAGGTTTAGGGTTAGGTTTAGGGTTAGGACGAGGGTGAGGTTTAGGGTTACAATTAGGGTTAAGGTTGAGGTTGAGGGTTAGGGTTAGGGTTAATGTTAGGGTTAAGGTTAAGTTGAGGATTAGGGTGAGGGTGAGAGTTAGGGTTAGGATTAGGATTAAGTTTAGGGTTAGGGTGAGATTTAGGGTTAATATTAGGGTTAGGGTTAGGGTTTGGGTTAAGTTTAGGGTTAGGGTGAGGGTTAGGGTGATGGTGATGGTTGTGGTTAGGTTGAGGGTTAGGGTTAGGTTTAGGGTAAGGGTGAGTGTTAGTGTTAGGGTTAGTGTTAGTGTGAGGGTTAGGATGAGGGTAAGGTTTAGAATTCGGGTTAGCATGAGGGCTAGGATGAGGGTTAGGTTTAGGGGTAGGATTAGGGTGAGGTTTAGGGTTAGGGTTAGTGGGAGGGTGAGGTTTAGGGTTAGAGTTAGGATTAGGGGGAAGCTGAGGGTGAGGTTTAGGGTTAGGGTTAGTGTTATAGTTAGGGTTAGGGTGAGGGTTAGGGTGAAGGTGAGGGTTAGTCTTAGGGTTAGGATTTGGATTAGGGCAAGGGTTAGGGTGAGTGTGAGGGTTAATGTTAGGGTAGGGTGAGGGTTAGTGTTACTGTGAGGGTTAGGTTTAGGTTGAAGTATATGGTTAGGATGAGGGATAGGGTTAGGGTTAGGGTTATTGTAAGGGTTAGCGTTAGGGTTATGTGTACTGTGAGGGTGAGGGTAAGGGTTAGGATTAGTGTTAGGGTCAGATTTAGGTTTAGGTTTAAGGTTAGCGTTAGGTTTATGGTTAGAGTTAGGGTTAGGGTGAGGGTTAGGGTTATTGTTAGTGTTATAGTTTGGGTTGTTTGTGCTGAGGCTCATGGTGAGGGTTACGGTTAGGGTTAAAGTTAGGGTTAATGTTAGGGTTAGGGTTAGGGTGAGGTTTAGGGCGAGGGTGAGAGTTAGCATTAAGTTTAGGATTAGGACTAGGGTTAAGGTGAGGGTGAGTGTGAGGATTAGGGTTAGGGTTAGGATTAGAGTTAGGGTGAGGGTTGGGGTTAGGGTTAGAGTGAGAGTTAGGGTGAGGCTTAGGCTTAGGCTTAGGTTTAGGATGTGGGCTTGGGTGAGTTTGAGGGTTAGGGTGAGGGTAAGGGTGAGGGTTAGGGTTAAGGATAATGTTAGGGTTAGGGTTGGAGTTAGGGTTAGGCTTAGTGTTAGGCGGAGGGTGAGGGTGAGGGTGAGGGTTAGGGTTAAGTGAGGGTGAGGTTTAGGGTTATATTTAGCTAGTGTGATGGTTAGGCTTTTAGGGTTAGAGTGAGGGTTAGGATGAGGTTTAGGGTTAGGATTAGTGTTAGGGTGAGGGCTAGAGTGAGGGTGAAGTTTATGGTTAGCATTAGGATGAGGTTTAGTGTTACGGTTAGGGTTAGAGTACGGTGAGTGTGAGGATTAGGGTTAGGTTTAGGGTTAGGGTTATTGTTAGGCTTAGGGTTAGAGTTAAGTTGGGGGTAAGGGTGAGGGTGAGGATTAGGTTTAGGGTTAGGGTGAGGTTTAAGATGAGGTTTAGGGTTAGGATTAGGGTTTGTTTGAGGGCTAGGGTGAGGGTTAGGTTTAGGGACAGTGTTAGGTTTAGGATTAGGGTTAGGGTGAGGTTTAGGGTTTGGGTTAGGGTTAGAGTTAGGGTTAGGGTGAGGGTGAGGTTTAGGGTTAGAGTCAGGGTTAGGGTGAGTGTTAGGTTGAGAATTAGGGTTAGGGATAGTGTTAGTGTTAGGGTTATGGTGAGAGTTAGGGGGAGGTATAGTGTAAGGGTTAGGGTTAGGATTAGGGTTAGGGTGAGGGTGAGTGTGTGGGTTAACGTTAGTTTTAGGTTTAGGCTTAAGGTTAGGCTGAGGGTGAGTGTTTGTGTTAGTGTCAGGTTTAGGTTTAGGCTTAGGGTTAGGCTGAGGGTGAGGTTGAGGGTGAGAAAGTTAGCGTTAGGGTGAGGGTTAGTCATAGGGTTAAGAGGAGGGTTAGGATGAGGTTTAGGGTTAGGATTAGGGTTTGGGTGAGCGCTAGGGTGAGGGTCACGGTTAGGGTTAGGGTGAGGGTGAGGGTTAGGGTTAGGGTGAGGCTGAGGGTGTGCGTTAGGGTTAGGGTTAATGTTAGCGTTAGGGTTAAGGTGAGGGTTAGGGTGAGCGTGAGGGTTAGGGTTAGGTTTAGGGTTAGGATTAGGGTAAATGTGAGGGTGAGTATGGGTGTTAAGGTTAGGTTTAGGGTTAGGCTTAGGGTTAGGCTGAGGGTGAGGTTGTGGGTGGGGGCTAGCATTAGGGTGAGGGTTAGTGTTAGGGTTAGGGGGAGGGTTAGGATGAGGGTTAGGGTTAGGATTAGGGTTAGGGTGAGGGCTAGGGTGAGAGTGAGGTTTAGGGCTAGGGTTAGGATGAGGTTTAGGTTTCGGGTGAGGGTTAGGGTTACTGTTACGGTTAGGATGAGATTGAGGTGAGGAATAGGGTTATGGTTAGGGTTAGGGTTAAGGTGAGGGTTAGGGTGAGGGCCAGGGTTAGGGTTAGGGTTAGGATTAGGATTAAGGTTAGGGTTAGGGTGAGGTTTAGTGTTAGGATTAGGGTTATGGTTATGGTGATGGTTAGGGTGAGGGTAATGTTTAGGGTTAGGGTTAGGCTTAGGCTTAGGCTTAGGCTGAGGGTGAGGGTGAGGGTTCAGGTTAGGGTGAGGGTTAGGGTTAGGGTTAAGGTGAGAGTTAGGGTTTGGTTTAAGTTTAGGGTTAGAGTGATGGTTAGGGTAAGGGTTTTTTGAAGGTGACGGTTAGGGTTAGTCTGAAGGTTAGGGTGAGGGTTAGTATAAGGGTTAGGATTAGGGTTAGGGTGAGGGCTAGGGTGAGGGTGAGGTGTAGGGGTAGGGTTAGGGTGAGGTTTAGGGTTAGGGTTAGGGTTAGGGTTAGGGGGAGTGGGAGGTTTAGGGTTACAATTAGGGTTAGGGGTGGCTAAAGGAGTGGATTAGGGGTAAGGTTAGTGTTAGGGTTAGGGTGAGGGTTAGGGTGAGGGTGAGAGTTAGGCTTAGGGTTAGAATTAGGATTAGGGTAAGGGTTAGGGTGAGTGTGAGGGTTAGGGTTAGGGTTAGGGTGAGGGTAAGTGTAAGGGTGAGGGTTAGGGTTAGGGTGAAGGATTTGGTTAAGATGAGGGATAGGTTTAGGTTTAGGGTTATTGTAAGGGTTAGGTTTAGGGTTATGGTTACTTTGAGGGTGTGGCTGAGGGTTAGGATTAGGGTTAGGTTTAGGTTTAGGTTTAGGATTAGGGTTAAGGTTAGGGTTAGTTTTAGGGTTAGGGTTTGGGTTAGGGTGAGGGTTAGGGTTATTTTTAGTGTTATGGTTTGGGTTAAGTTTGCAGTGAGGGTTAGGCTGAGGGTGAGGGTTATGCTTAGGGTTAGGGTTAGGGTTACTGTTAGTGTTAGGGTTAGGATGAGGTTTATGGTGAGGGTGACGGTTAGGGTTAAGGTTAGGATTAGGTCTAGGGTTAAGGTGAGGGTGAGTGTGAGGGTTATGGTTAGGGTAAGGGTTAGGATTAGAGTTAGGGTGAGGGTGAAGTTTAGGATTAGGTTGAGGGTTGGGGTTAGGGTTAGAGTGAGAGTTAGGGTGAGGGTTAGGCTTAGGCTTAGGTTTAGGGTGTGGGCTAGGGTGAGGTTGAGAGTTAGGGTGAAGGTTAGGGTTAGGGTTAGTGTTAGGGTTAGGTTTGGAGTTAGGGTTAGGCTTAGTGTTAGGCAGATGATGAGGGTGAGGGTGAGGGTTAAGGTTAGGTGAGGGGGAGGTTTAGGGTTAGATTTAGTGTTAGTTGGAGGGCTAGTGTGAGGGTTATTGTTTTAGCATTAGGGTGAGGGTTAGGATGAAGTTTAGGGTTAGTATTAGGGTTAGTATTAGGGTTAGGGTAAGGGCCAGAGTGAGGGTGAGGCTTATGGATAGCATTAGGGTCAGGTTTAGTGTTAGGGTTAGGGTTAGAGTTTCTGTGAGTGTGAGGGTTAGGGTTAGGTTTAGGGTTAGGGCTATTGTTAGGGTTAGGGTTAGAGTTAAGTTGAGGGTAAGGGTTAGGGTTAGGTTTAGGGTTTGGGTTTCTTGTTAGGGTTAGGGTTAGAGTTAAGTTGAGGGTAAGGTTGAGGGTGAGGTTTAGGTTTAGGGTTAGGGTGAGGGTTAGGGTGAGGGTTAGATTTATTGTTACTGTTATGGTTTGGGTTAAGTTTGCGGTGATGTTGAGGCTGAGGGTGAGGGTTATGATTTTGGTTAGGGTTAGGGTTAGTGTTAGGGTTAGGGTTAGGGTGAGGTTTAGGGTTTGGGTTAGGGTTAGCCTTAGGGCTAGGCTGAGGGTGAGGTTGAGGGTGAGAAAGTTAGGGTTAGGGTGAGGGTTAGTCATAAGTTAGGTGGAGGTTTAGAATGAGGTTTAGGGTTAGGATTAGGGTTTGGGTGAGGGCTAGGGTGAGGGTGAGTGTTATGGTTCGGGTGAGGGTGAGGTTTAGGTTTAGGGTTAGGTTGAGGGTTAGGGTGAGGGTTAGGGTTAGCGTTAGGGTGAGGCTGAAATTTAGGGTTAGAGTTAGGGTTAGGGTGAGGCTGATTGTGAGGGTTAGGGTTAGTGTTAGTGTTAGAGGTAGGGATAGGTTGAGGGTTAGGGTGTGGGTGTGGGTTAGGCTTAGGGTTAGGATTAGGTTTAGGGTAAGGTTTAGGGTGAGTGTGAGGTTTAGGGTTAGGGTTAGTGTTAGGTTTAGGGTAGGATGAGGGTGAGGGTGAGGGTTAGGGTTAGGGTGAGTGTTAGGGTTAGGGTTAGGGTGAGAGTTAGGTTTCAGGTTAAGTTTAGGGTTAGGATGAGGGTTAGGGTTAGGGTTAGTGTTAGGGTGAGGGTTAGGGTTAGGTTTAGGGTGAGGATGAGGATTAGGATGAGGATTAGGGTTAGGATTATGGTTAGGGTGAGGGCTATGATGAGGGTGAGGGTTAGGGTTAGTGTTAGCATGAGGTTTAGGTTTAGGGTTAGGGTGAGTGTTAGGATGAGGGTTAGGGTTACAGTGAGGGTGAGGGTTAGGATTAGGTTTAGGGTTAGGATTAGGGTAAGGGTTAGGGTGAGTGTTTGGAATAAGTTTAGGGTTAGGGTTATATTTAGGGTTAGGATTATTGTTATTTTCATTGTTGGGGTTAGAGTTAAGATGAGGGTGAGGGTGAGGGTGATGGTGTGGGTTAGGGTGAGGTTTAGCTTTAGGGTTAAGATTAGGGTTAGGGTGAGGGTGAGGTTTAGGGTTAGATTTAGGATTAGGGGGAGGGTTAGATCGAGGGTTAGGGTTAGGGTTAGTGTTAGGGTTAAGGTTAGGGTGAGGGTTAGCTTGAGATTTAGGGTTAGGGTTAGGTTCAGGATTAGGGTTAGGGTGAGTGTGAGTGTGAGGGTTAGGGTTAGGGTTAGGCTGAGGGTGAGGCTGGGGGTGAGGATTAGGGTTAGGCTAATGGTTAGGGTTAGGGTGAGGGTGAGGGTTAGTTTGAGGGTTAGAGTTAGGATTAGTGTTAGGGTGAGGGCTAGGGTGAGGGTGAGGTTTAGGGTAAGGCTTAGGCTTAGGCTTAGGCTTAGGCTGAGTGTGAGGTTGAGGTTGAGGGTTAGGGTTAGGGTGATGGTTAGGTTAACGGTTAGGGTGTTGGTTAGGTAAGGGTAAACGTGAGGTTCAGGCTGAGGGTGAGGGTTAAGATAAAGATGAGGGTTAAGGTTAGGTTTAGGGTTAGGGTAAGGGTTAGGTTTAGGGTTAGGGTGAGGTTTAGATTGATGGTTAGGGTTAGGGTTAGTGTGAGGTTTAGGGTGAGAATGAGGGTTAGGGTTAGGGTGAGGGTGAGGGTTAGGACTAGGGTTTAGGTGAGGGCTAGGGTGAGGGTGAGGGTTACTGTTATGCTTAGTGTTAGTGTTAGGGTGATTGGAAGTGTTAAAGTGAGGGTTAGGGTTACGGTGAGGGTTATGGTTAGGGTTAGGGTTAGGGTTTGGGTTAGGTTTATTGTTAGGGTTAGGGTTACGGTTATGGTTACGGTTACGGTGAAAGTGAGGGTGAGGTTTAGGGTTAGTTATAGTGTTAGGGTTAGGGTGAGGGTTACGTAGAGGGTTGGGTTTAGGGTTAGTGTTAGTTTTAGATTTAGGGTGAGAGTTAGGGGGAGGTTGAGGGTTAGGGTTAGGGTTAGGGTTAGGATTAGTCTTAGGGTGAGGGTGAGTGTATGTGTTAGGGTTAGATTTAGGGTTAGGCTTAGGGTTAGACTGAGTGTGCAGTTCAGGGTGAGGGTAAGGGTTAAGGTGAAGGTTAGGTTTAGGTTTAGGTTGAGGGTTTGGATGAGGGTTAGGGTTACAGTGAGGTTGAGGTTTAGGGTTAGTGTGTGGGTTAGGGTTAGGATTAGGGTTAGGTTGAGGGTAGGTTTTAGGATTAGTTTAGGTTTAGGGTTAGGTTTGGGGTTAGCGTTTGGTTTAGGGTTAGGATTAGTGTTACTGTTAGGGTTACGTTTAGAGTTACTGTAAGGGTGATGGTGAGGGTGAGCGTTAGAGTTAGGTTTAGGGTGAGGTTTTGGGTTAGGGTTAGGATTAGGGCTAGGGTAAGGGTTAGGTTTATGGTTAGACTTAGGGTTAGGGGGAGGGTTAGGATGAGTGTTAGGGTTAGGGTAAATGTTAGGGTTAGGGTTAAGGTGAGGGTTAGGTTGAGGTTTAGGGTTAGGGTTAGGGTGAGGTTTAGGGTTAGGGTTAGGGTTAGGGTGAGGGTTGGGTTTAGGGTTAGAGTTAGGGTTAGGGTGAGGGTTGGGTTTAGGGTTAGAGTTAGGGTTAGGGTGAGGCTGAGGGTGAGGGTTAGGGTTAGTGTTAGTGTTAGAGTTAGGGATAGGGTGAGGATTAGGTTGAGGGTGAGGGATAGGCTTAGGGTTAGGATTTGGTTTAGGATAAGGATTAGGGTGAGGGTTAGGGTGAGGGTTAGGGTTAGGGTTAGGTTTATGTTTAGGATTAGGCTTAGGTTTAGGCTAAGGGTGACAGTGGGGTTGAGGATTAGGTTTAGGGTTATGGTTAGGGGTAGGGATAAGGTTATTGTTAGTGTTATGGTTATGGTTAAGTTTGTGGTGAGGGTGATGCTGAGGGTGAGGGTTATGTTTAGGTTTAAGGTTAGGGTTAGTATTATGGTTAGGCTTAGGCTTAGGCTGAGGGTAATGGTGGGGGTGAGAATTAGAGTTAGGGTTAGGGTTATTTTTAGTGTTATGGTTAGGGTTAAGTTTGCGGTGAGGGTGAGGCTGAGGGTGAGGGTTATGTTTAGGGTTAGGGTTAAATTTAGACTTAGTGTTATTATTAGGGTAAGGGTTAGAGTTATGGTGAGTTTGAGGGTGAAGGTGAGGGTTAGGTTTAGGGTGAGGTGTAGGGTGAGGTTTAGGGTTAGTGTTAGGGTTAGGGTGAGGGTGAGGTTTAGGGTTAAACTTAGGGTTAGGGGGAAGGTTAGGGTGAGGTTTACAGCTAGGGTTAGTGTTAGGGTTAGAGTGAGGGAAAGGGTTAGGTTCAGGTTTAGGGATAGGGTTAGGTTTAGGAGTAGGCTTAGGGTGAGTGTGAGTGTGAGGGTTAGGGTGAGGGTTAGGTTTAGGGTTATGGTGAGGGTTTGGATGAGGGTTAGGGTTAGAGTGAGGGTGAGGTTTAGGGTTAGTGTGAGGGTTAGGGTTAGGATTAGGGTTAGGGTGATGTAGGTGTTAGGATTAGGGTTAGGGTTAGGGTTAGGGTTAGGTTAAGGGTTAGGATTAGTGTTATTTTTAGGGTTAGGATTAGAGTTACTGTGAGGGAGAGGCTGAGGGTGAGGTTTAGGGTTAGGTTTAGGGTGAGGTTTAGGATTAGGGTTAGCATAAGGCTGAGGTTTATGGTTAGACTTAGGGTTAGGGGGAGGGTTAGGGTTAGGGTTACTGTTAGGGTTAGGGTTAAGGTGAGGGTTAGGTTGAGGTTTAGGGTTCGGGTTAGAGTGAAGGTTAGGGTTAGGGTAATGGTTAGGGTGAGGGTGCGGTTTAGGGTTAGAATTAGGCTGAGGGTGAGGTTTAGGGTTAGGGTTAGTGTTAGAGTTAGGGATAGGGTGAGGGTTAGGGTGAGGGTGAGGGTTAGGCTTAGGGTTAGGATTAGGTTTAGGATAAGGGTTAGGGTGAGGGTTAGGGAGATGGTGAGGGTTAGGGATAGGGTTAGGTTTAGGATTTGGGTTAGGGTGAAGGTGAGTGTGAGGTTTAGGATTAGGTTTAGGGTTAGGCTTAGGGTTAGGGTGAGGGTGAGGGTTAGGGTTTGGGTTAGGGTGAGGGTGAGGCTGAGGATTATGGTTATGTTTAGGGTTATGGTTATGTTTAGGGTTAGGGTTAGGTTTAGTGATAGTGTTACGGTGAGGTTTAGGGTTAGGTTTAGGGTTTGGATTAGGCTTAGGTTTAGGCTGAGGGTGAGAGTGGGGGTGAAGATTAGGGTTAGGGTTAGGGTTAGGGTTAGGGATAGGGTTATTGTTAGTGTTATGGTTAGTATTAAGTTTGCGGTGAGGGTGACATTGAGGGTAAGGGTTATGTTTAGGATTAAGGTTAGGGTTAGGATTAGGGATAGGCTTAGGGTTAGACTGAGGGTGATTGTGGAGGAGAGGATTAGGGTTAGGGTTTGGGTTATTGTTAGTGTTATGGTTAGGGTTAAGTTTGCGGTGAGGGTGAGGCTGAGGGTGAGTGTTAAGTTTAGGGTTACGGTTAAGTTTAGGGTTAGTGTTATTGTTAGGGAAAGGTTTAGATTTACGGTGAGTTTGAGGGTGAGGGTGAGGGTTAGGGTTAGGGTGAGGTGTAGGGTGAGGTTTAGGGTTAGGGTTAGGGTTAGGGTGAGGGTGAGGTTTAGTGTTAGACTTAGGGTTAGGGGGAGGGTTAGGGTGAGGTTTAGGGCTAGGGTTAATGTTAGGGTTAGGGTAAAGGAAAGGTTTAGGTTGAGGTTTAGGGATAGGGTTAGGTTTAGGATTAGGCTTAGGGTGAGGGTAAGTGTGACGTTTTGAGTGAGGGTTAGGCTTAGGCTTAGGGTTAGGCTGAAGCTGAGGGTGGGGGTTAGGATTATGGTTACGGTCATGGTTAGATTTAGGGTTAGGTTGAGTGTTAGGATGAGAGTTAGGGTTAGGATTGGGATTAGGGTGACGGCTAGGGTGAGGGTGAGGGTTAGGGTAAGGCTTAGGCTTAGGCTTAGGGTTAGGCTGAGTGTGAGGTTGAGGGTGAGGGTTGGGGTTAGGGTGAGGATTAGGTTTATGGTTAGGGTGAGCGTTAGGACGAGATTTACTGTTAGGTTGAGGGTTGGTTGAGAATGATGATAAAGGTAAAAGGGAGGTTTCGGCTGAGAGAGAGGGTTTCGTTAAGGGTGAGTGATAGGGTTAGGTTTAGGGTTAGGATAAGGGTTAGGGTTAGGGTTAGGGTAAGGGTTAAATTGAGGATTAGGTTTAGGGTTAGTGTGAGGTTTAGGGTGACGATGAGGGTTAGGGTTAGGGTGAGAGTGAGGGTTAGAATTAGCGTTTGGGTGAGGGCTAGGGTGAGGGTGAGGGTTAGGGTTAGGGTTTTGTTTAGGCTGAGGTTTAGGGTTTGGGTTAGGGTTAGAGTTAGGTTTACAGTGAATTGTGAGGTTTAGGGTTAGAGTAAGGGTTAGGGTTATGGTTAGGGTTAGAGATAGGGTGAGGTTTAGGATTAGGATGAGGGTTAGGGTTAGTGTGAGGGCGAGTGTTAGTGTTAGGGTTAGTGTTACGGTGAGGGTAAGCGTTTTGGTGAGGCTTAGGGTTAGGGTGAGGGTTTTGGTTAGGGTGAGGGTTAGGGTTAGGGTTAGGGTTAGGGTGTGGTTGAGGTTTAGGGTTAGATATAGGGTTAGAGGGAGGGTTAGGGTGAGGGTGAGTGTTAGGGTTAGTGTGAGGGTGAGGTTTAGCTTGAGGTTTAGTTTTAGGGTTAGGGTTAGGGTTAGTGTGACGGATAGTGTTAGGTTGAGGGTAAGTGTTAGTGTGAGGGTTAGGGTTAGGTTGAGTGCGATGGTTAGGATGAGGGTTAGTATTAGGGTTAGTGTTATTGTTAGGGTTAGGTTTAGGGTTACGTTTACAGTGAAGGTGAGTGTTAGGGTTAGGGATAGGTTGAGGTTTAGGTTTTGTGTTAGAGTTAGTTTTAGGTTTAGGGTAAGGTTTAGGGTGAAGGTAAGTTTGAGGGTTAGCGTTAGGGTTAGTGTTAGGGTTAGGGTCAGGGTGAGATTTAGGGGGAACGTTAGGGTTAGTGATAGGGTTAGGATTAGGGTTAGGGTGAGGGTGAGTGTGTATGTTACGGTTAGGTTTAGTGTTAGGCTTAGGGTGTGGGTGAGGGTGAGGTTGAAGGTGAGGGTTAGGGTTAGGGTGAGGGTTAAGGGGAGGGTTAGGATGAGGGTTAGGATTAGGATTAGGGTTAGGGTGAGGGCTAGGGTGAGAGTGAGGTTTAGGGTTAGGTTTAGGGTGAGGGTTAGGGTTAGGGTGAGAGTTAGGGTTCGTGTTAAGTTTAGGGTGAGGGTGAGGGTTAGTGTAAGATTTAGGGTGCGGTTGAGGGTTAGGTTTAGGGTTAGTGTTAGGGTGAGGTTTAGGATGAGGGTTAGGGTTAGGATTAGGGTTAGGGTGAGGGCTAGGATGAAGGTGAGATTTAGCGTTAGGGTTAGGGTGAGGTTTAGGCTTAGGGTTAGGGTGAGGGTGAGGGTGAGGTTTAGGGTTAGAGTTAGGGTTAGGGTGAGGTTGATTGTGAGGTTTAGCGTTAGGGTTTGTGTTGGAGTTAGGGTTAGGGTGAGGGTGAGGGTTAGGCTTAGCATTAGGATTAGGATTAGGATAAGGGATAAGGTGAGTGTGAGGGTTAGGGTTAGGGTTAAGCATAGGGTTAGGCTGAGGGTGAGGGTGAGGTTTAGGGTTAGGGTTAGGGTGAGGATTAGGGTTAGGGTTAGGGTCAGAGTTAGGGTTCGGGTTAACTTTAGGGTTAGGATGAAGGTTAGGGATAGGTTGAGGTTTTGTGTTAGGGTTAGAGTTAAGGTGAGCGTTAGGGTTAGGGTTAGTGTTATTGTTAGGGTTATGGTTAGATTTTCGGTGAGGGTGAGGGTGAGGGTTAGGGTTAGGGTTAGGGTGAGGTTTAGGTTTAGGGTTAGGATTAGGATTAGGATGAGGGTGAGTTTTAGGGTTAGATTTAGGGTTAGGGGGAGGGTTAGTTCTTGGGTTAAGGTTAGGGTTAGTGTTAGGGTTAAGGTTATGGTTAGGGTTAGGTTGAGGTTAAGGTTAGAGTTAGGGTTAGGTTTAGGATTAGGGTTAGGGTGAGGGTGAGTGTGAGGGTTAGGGTTACGGTTCGGCTTAGGCTTGGGGTTAGGCTGAGGGTGAGGGTGGGGTTGAGGATTAAGGTTAGGATGATGGTTAGGGTTAGGGTTAGGTTAAGTGTTAGGATGAGGGTTAGGGTTAGGATTAGGGTTAGGGTGAGGGCTAGGGTGAGGGTGAGGGTTAGGATAAGGGTTAGGCTTAGGCTTAGGGTTAGGCTGAGCATAAGTTTGAGGATGAGGTTTAGGGTTAGGGTGATGTTTTGGTTTTCGGTTAGGGTGAGGGTTAGGATGAGGTTTAGGGTTAGGGGGAGTGTTAGGGTGAGTATGATGGTAAGTGTAATGGTGAGATTTAGGCTGAGGCTGAGGATTAAAATAAGGGTGAGTGTTAGGTTTAGGTTTAGGGTTAGGGTAAGGGTTAGGGTTAGGGTTAGGGTGAGGGTTAAATTGAGGATTAGGGTTAAGGTTAGTGTGAGGTTTAGGGTGAGGATTAGGGTTAGGGTTAGGGTGAGCATGAGGGATTGAATTAGGGTTAAGGTGAGGGCTAGGGTGAGGGTGAGGGTTAGGTTAGTGTTAGGGTTAGGGTAAGTGTTAGGATGAGGGTGAGGTTTAGGGTTAGTGTGAGGGCGAGTGTTTGGTTTAAGGTTAGTTTTAGAGTGAGGGGAAGTGTAATGGTGAGGGTTAGGGTTAGGGTGAGGTTAGTTTTTAAGTTGAGGCTTAGGGTTAGTGCTAGTGTGAGGGTGAGGGTGAAGCTTAGGGTTAGATTTAGGGTTAGGGGAGGGTTAGGGTGAGGTTTAGTGTTAGGGTTATTGTAAGGGTTAGGGTGAGGGTGAGGTTTAGGTTGAGGTTTAGGATTAGGGTTAGGGTTAGTGTGAGGGTTTGTGTTAGGATTAGGGTTATGCTTAAGATTAGGCTGAGGGTGAGGGTGAGGGTGAATGTTAGAGTTAGGGTGAGGGTTAGTGTTAGGGTTATGGGGAGGTTTAGGATGAGGGTTAGGGTTAGGATTAGGGTTAGGGTGAGGGCTACGGTGAGGGTGAGGTTTAGATTTAGGGTTCAGGTGAGGGTGAGGTTCAGGGTTAGAGTTAGGTTTACATTGAGGCTGATTGTGAGGGTTAGGGATAGGGTTAGTGTTAAAGTTAGGGTTAGGGTGAGGGTTAGGTTGAGGGTGAGGGTTAGGCTTAGGGTTAATATTAGAATTATGGTAAGGTTTAGGGTGAGTGTGAGGGTTAGGGTTATGGTAAGGCTTAGGGTTATGTTGATGGTAAGGGGGAGGGTTAGTGTTAGGGTGAGTGTTAGGGTTAGTTTTAGTTTGAGAGTTGGGGTTCGGGTTAAGTTTAGGGTTGGCGTGAGGGTTAGGTTTAGACTTACGGTGAGCATGAGGGTTAGGGTTAGGTTGAGGGTTAGAGTTAGGTTTACCGTTAGGGTGAGGGTTAGGGTTAGGGTTAGGCTGAGGGTTAGGATGAGGATTAGGGTTCAGATTAGGGTTAGGGTGAGGGCTATGGTGAGGGTGAGGTTTAGGGTTAGTGTTAGGTTGAGGTTTAGGGTAAGGGTAAGGGTTTGAATTAGGGTTAGTGTTATAGTGAGGGTGAGGGTTAGGGTTCGGGTGAGGGTTAGGGTTAGGATTAGGCTTAGGGTGAGGGTGAGTTTTAGGATTAGGGTTAGGGTTAGGTTTAGGTTTAGGTTTAGGGTTAGGATTAGTGTTATTGTTATGGTTGTGGTTTCATTCATGCTGAAGGTAAGGGTGATGGTGAGGGTTAGGGTGAGGGTTAGGGTATGGATTAGGGTTAGGGTTAGGATTAGGGTTAGGGTGAGGGGGAGGTTTAGGGTTAGATTTAGAGTTAGGGGGAGGGTTAGTTCGTGGGTTAGTGTTAGTGTTAGTGTTAGGGTTAAGGTTAGGGTGAGGGTTAGATTGAGGTTAAGGTTTAGGTTTAGGATCAGGGTTAGGTTGAGGGTGAGTGTGAGGGTTAGAGTTAGGGTTAGGTTGAGGCTGATTTTGAGGGTTAGGGTTCGTGTTAGATTTAGTGTTAGAATGAGGGTTAGGGTGAGTGTGAGGCTTAGGCTTAGGGTTAGGATTGAGATTAGGATAAGGCTTAGGGTTATTGTGAGCTTTAGTGTTAGGCTTAGGGTTAGGGTGAGGGTGAGGGTGAGGGTTAGGGTGAGGGTTAGGCTTAGGGTTAGGGTGAGAGTTAGGGTTCAGGAGAAGTTTAGAGTTTGGATGAGGAGTAGGGTTAGGGTTATGGTGAGTGTGAGGGCTAGGGTTAGGTTGAGGGTTAGGGTTAGGTTTAGGGTTAGGGTGTGGGTTTGTGTTAGGTTTAGTGTGAGGGTTAGGGTTAGGGTGAGGGTTTGGATGAGGGTTAAGTTTATGGTGAGGGTGAGGGTTAGTGTTATGGTTAGGATTAGGGTTAGGGTGAGGGTGTGTGTTAGGATAAGTGTTATGGTTAGGGTTAGGGTTAGGTTTAGGGTTAGGATTAGTGTTATTGTTAGGGTTAGAGTTAGAGTTCAAGTGAGGGTGAGGGTGAGGGTTAGGGTTCGGGTTAGGGTGAGGTTTGGTTAGGGGTAGGATTAGGGCTAGGGTGAGGGTGGGGTTTATGGTTACATTTAGGGTTAGGGGGAGGGTTAGTTCGTGGGTTAGGGTTAGAGTTAGAGTTAGGGTTAAGGTTACGGTGATGGTTAGGTAGAGATTAAGGTTTAGGGGTAGGGTTAGATTTATGATTAGGTTTAGGGTGAGGATGAGTGTGAGTGTTAGGTTTAGGGTTAGGCCTCGGCTTAGGTTTAGGCTGAGGTTGAGTGTGGGCGTGAAGATTATGGTTAGGGTGATGGTTAGGTTTAAGGTTAGGGTGACGGTTAAGATGAGGGTTAGGGTTAGGATTAGGGTTAGGGTGAGGGCTAGGGAGAGGGTGAGGTTTAGGATAAGGGTTAGGCTTAGGCTTAGGGTTAGGCTGAGTTTGAGTTTGAGGGTGAGGATTAGGGTTAGGGTGATGTTTAGGTTTATGGTTAGGGTGAGAGTTAGGATAAGGTTTAGGGTTAGGGGGAGGTTTAGGGTGAGGATGATCATAAGGGTAAAGGTGAGGTTTAAGCTGAGGGTGAGGGTTAGCATAAGATTGTGGGTTAGGGTTAAGTTTAGGGTTAGGGGAAGGGTTAGGGTTAGGGTTAGGGTGAGGGCTAGATTGAGGTTTAGGGTTAGGGTTAGTGTGAGGTTTAGGGTGAGGATGAGGGTTAGAATTAGGGTTAGGGTGAGGGCTAGGGTGAGGGTGAGGTTTTGGGTTAGGGTGTGGCTTAGGATTAGGGTGAGGGTTAGGGTTACTCTGAGGGTTAGTGTTAGTGTTAGGGTGAGGGTAAGTGTTAGGGTAAGGGTTAGGGTTAGGGTGAGGGTTATGGTTAGGGTGAGGGTTATTGTTAGGTTTGTTGTTAGGGTTAGGGTTACTTTATCGATGAGGGTGACGGTTAGGGTTAGGGGGAGGGGGAGGCTTATTATTAGAGTTAGGGTTAGGGTGAGGCTGAGGGTGAGGGTTAGGGTTGGGGTTAGTGTTAGGTTTAGGGTTAGTGTGAGGGTTAGGGTTAGGGTCTGGCTTAGGCTTAGGCTTAGGCTTAGCCTTAGGCTGAGCCTGAGGGTGAGGGTTAGGGTTAGGGTGAGGGCTAGGGTTAGGGTTAGGGTGAGGGTTTGGATAAGTTTTAGGGTTAGGATTAGTGTTAGGGTGAGGGCTAGGCTGAGGGTTAATGTGAGGGTTAGGTTTAGGGATAGGGTTAGGTTTATGATTAGGGATAGGGTGAGGGTGATTGTGAGGGTTAGGGTTAGGGTTAGGCTTAGGGTTAGGGTGAGGGTAAGGGTTAGGTTTTGGGTTAGGGTGAGGGTGAGGCTGAGGATTAGGGTTTGGTTCAGGTTTTGGGTTAGGGTTAGGGACACCTATAGTATGCATAAGACTATGAATAAGTTTCCTTTACCATATTCTCTAGCCATTGGCATAGCATAAGGGCTAGAGGTTGAACATAGTGTTAAGCAAATATTTATCCCTTCTTATACAAGCAAAAGAAAAAAATCAAAAGAAGAAACAAATACAAGCACATTCTTTGATTAACAAAAAAAACCCTTCAAATCAAAGGATTGGGATTTGAACTCAGCAAGAACCATAATCTTACTAAGGAAGCAATCTCCTGCTTGAGCCACAGCTTCTGTAAAGACTTTAGGGATAGGGATAGGGTTAGGTTGAGGTTTAGGGTTAGGGTGATGGTTAGGGTTAGTGTGAGGCTTAGTGTTCGGTTTGCAGTTAGTGTTAAGGTGAGGGTAACTGTTAGGGTGAATGTTAGGTTTAGGGTGAGGGTAATGGTTAGGGTGAGGGTTAGGGTTATGGTTAGGAAATTTGTTAGGATTATGGTTTGGGTTACTGTTACTGTGAGGGTGAGTGTTAGGGTTAGGGTTAGGATTAGTATTAGGGTTAGTGTTAGGGTGAGGGTAAGTGTTAGGGTGAGGGTTAGGGTTAGGGTGAAGGGTAGGGTTAGTGTGAGGCTTAGTGTTCGTGTTACGGTTAGTGTTAAGGTGAGGGTAATTGTTAGGGTGAGGGTTAGGTTTAGGGTGAGGGTAATGTTTAGGGTGATTGTTAGTGTGAAGGTTAGGGTTTTTGTTAGGATTATGGTTTGGGTTACTGTTACTGTGAGGGTGAGTGTTAGTGATAGGGTTAGGATTAGTATTAGGGTTAGTGTTAGGGTGAGGGTAAGTGTTAGGGTGAGGGTTAAGGTGAGGGTGAGGGTTATGGTTAGGGTGAGGGTCAGGGTTAGGGTTAGGGTTACATTGAGCGTGAGGGTTAGGGTTAAGTTGAGGGTTAGGTTTAGGGTTAGCGTTAGGGTGAGTTTAGGGTTAGGCTTAGTGTGAGGGTTAGTGTTAGGGTTAGGGTTAGTGGTAGGTGAGGGTAAGTGTTAGTGTGAGGTTTAGGGTTAGGGTGAGGATTATGGTTAGGGTGAGGGTTAGGGTTATTGTTAGGGTTAGGATTAGGGTTAGAGTTAGGGTTAGGGTGAGGATAAGATTTAGGGTTAGAGTTAGGATTAGGTTTACGATTAGGGTTAGGGTGAGGGCTGGGGTGAAGGTGAGGATTAGGGTTAGTGATAGGGTAATGCTTAGGGTTAGGGTTACGGTTAGGGTGATGGTTAGGATGAGGGTTAGGCTTATGGTGAGGGTGAGGGTTAGGGTTAGGGTGAGGTTTAGGGTTAGGATTAGGGTTAGGTTGAGGTTGAGTGTTAGCATTAGGGTTAGGGTTAGGGTTAGGGTTAGGTTTAGGGTTAGGATTACTGTTATTGTTAGGGTTAGGGTTAGAGTTATGTTGGGAGTGATGGTGAAGGTGAGGATTAGGGTTAGTGTTAGGGTTAGGGTTAGTGTTAGGGTGAGGTTGAGGTTTATGGTTAGATTTAAGTTTAGTTGGAGGGTTAGGTCTAGGGTTAGGATTAGGGCAAGTGTTAGGGTTAAGGTTAGTTACAGGGTTAGGTTGAGGTTTAGGGTTAGGGTTAGTGTGAATTTTAGGGTGAGGATGAGGTTTAGGGTTAGGGCGAGGTCTAGGGAAAGGGTGAGGTTTAGGGTTAGTGTTAGGGTGAGGTTTATGGTTAGGGTGATGTTTAGGGTTAGTGTGAGGTTTACTGTTAGGTTTAAGGTTAGTGTTAGGGTGAGGGTAAGTGTTAGGGTGAGGGTTAGGGTTAGGTTTAGGGTTACGGTTAGTGTGAGGGTTAGGGTTAGGGTTATGGTTATTGTTAGCATTAGGGTTAGGGTTAAGGTTATGGTGAGGGTGAGTGTGAGGGTTAGGGTTAGGGCTAGGATGAGGTTTAGGGTTAGGGTTAGGGTGAGGGTTAGGGTGAGGTTTAGTGTTAGATTTAGGGTTAGGGTTAGCCTTAAGGTGGGGGTTAGGTTGAGGATGAGGGTTAGGGTTAGGGTTAGGAGTAGGATTAGGGTTAGTGTTAGGGTGAGTGTGAGGGTTAGGGTTAGGATTAGGGATAGGCTTAGGGTTAGGCTGAGGTTGAGGGTGAGGTTTAGGGTTAGGGTGAAGTTTAGGGTTACGGTTATTCTTAGGATTAGCCTGAGGGTGAGGGTGTGGGTTAGTGTTAAGATTAGTGTTAGGTTGAGGTTTTGGGTTTGGGTTAGGGTTAGGGTGAGGTTGAGGTTTAGGTTTAGAGTTAGGGTTAGGGTGAGGTTTAGGTTGAGAGTCAGGGTAAGGGTTAGTTTTAGGTTTAGGGTTATAGTGAGAGTTAGGGGGAGGGTTAGGTTTAGGGTTAGTGTTAAGGATAGGATTTGGGTTAGAGTGAGGGTGAGTGTGTGTGTTAGGTTTAGGTTTAGGTTTAGGGTGAGGGTGAGGTTGATGTTGACAGTTAGTGTTAGCGGGAGGTTTAGGATGAGGGTTAGGGTTAGGATTAGAGTTAGAGTAAGGGCTAGGGTGTGTGTGAGGGTGAGGTTTAAGGTTAGGGTTAGGGTTAGGGTGAGGTTTAGTGTTAGGGTTAGGGTTAGAGTTAGGGTTAAGGTGAGGGTGAGGTTTAGGGGTACAGTTAGGGTTAGGGTGCGGGTTAGCTTGGGGGTGATGGTAAGGGTAAATTTGAGGGTTAGGCTGAGGGCGATGTTTATGGTAAGGGTTAGGGTTAGAGTTAGGGTGAGGGTTAGTGTTAGCTTTAGGGTTAGGGTGAGGGTTAGATTGAGGATTAGTGTTAGGGTGATGGTGAGGGTTAGTGTGAGGATTAGTGTTAGGGTTAGAGTTAGTGTTAGGGTGAAGGTAAGTGTTAGGGTGAGGATTAGTGTTAAGGTGAGTGTTATGGTTAGGGTGAGGGTTAGGATTATTTTTAGCATTAAGGTTAGGGTTACGGTTATGATGAGGGTGAGAGTGAGGCTTAGGTTTAGGACTAGGATGAGGTTTAGTTATATGGTTATGGTTAGGGTCAGGGTGAGGTTTAGTGTTAGAGTTAGGGTTAGGATGAGACAGAGGGTGAGAGTTAGGTTTAGAATTAATGTTAGGGTTAGGCTTAAGGTGAGGGTTAGGTTGAGGGTGAGGGTAAAGTTAGGGTTAGGAGTAGGATTAGGGTTAGGCTTTGGGTGAGTGTGAGGGTTAGGTTTAGGGTTAGGGATAGGCTTAAGGTTAGGCTGAGGTTGAGGGTGAGGGTTAGGGTTAGGGTGAGGGTTAGGGTTAGAGTTAGGATTAGGAATAGGTTTAGGGTTAAGATTAGTGTTAGGTTGAATTTTAGGGTTAGAGTTAGGATTAGTGTTAGAGTGAGGGCTAGGAAGAGGTTGAGGTTTATGGTTAGGGTTAGGGTGAGGTTTAGGGTTAGGTTTAGGGTTAGGGTTAGGGTGAGTGTGAGGTATAGGATTAGATTTAGGGTTAAGCTGAGGCTGAGTGTGAGGCTTAGGGTTAGGGTTAGGATTAGGATTATGGTAAGGGTTAGGGTGAGTGTGAGGGTTAAGGTTCTGGTTAGGGTTAGGCTTAGGGTTACAGTAAGGGTGAGGGTGAGGGTTAGGATTAGGATTAGGGTTAAGGTGAGGTTGAGTGAGTGTGTTAGGTTAGGTTTAGGTTTAGGTTAAGGGTGTGGCTAAGGATGAGGTTGAAGGTGAGGGTTAGGGTTAGGGTAAGGTTTAGGGTAAGGGTTAGGGGGAGGGTTAGGATGAGGGTTAGGGTTAGGATTAGGGTTAGGGTGAGAGTGAGGATGAGGGTTAGGGTTAGGCTTAGGATTAGCCTGAGGGTGAGGGTGTGGGTTAGGGTAAAGTTTAGTGTTAGGGTGAGGTTTATGGTTTGGGTTAGGTTTAGAGTTAGGGTTGGGGTGAGGCTGAGGTTGATGGTTGGATTTAGGATTAATGTTAGGTTTATGCTTAAGGTGAGGGTTAGGTTGAGGGTGAGGGTTAGAGTTAGGGTTAGGAGTAGGATTAGGGTCAGGTTTAGGGTAAGTGTGAGGGTTAGGGTTAGGGTTATGGATAGGCTTATGGTTAGGCTGTGTTGAGGGTGAGGGTTAGGGTTAGGGTGAGGTTTAGGTTTAGGGTTACGTGAGGGTTAGCGTTAGGGTTAGGGTGAGAGTTAGGTTTCAGTTATGTTTAGGGTTATGGTGAGGGTTAGGGTTAGGGTTACGGTGAGCTTGAGGTTTTGGGGTTAGGTTGAGATTTAGGGTTAGGTTTTGGGTTAGGGTGAGGGTAAGGATGAGCATTAGGGCTTGGATTAGGTTTAGGGTGATGGCAATTTTGAGGCTGAAGGTTAGGGTTAGTGTTTGATTAATGTTTATGGTTAGGTTTAGGGATATGGGGAGGGTTAGTTTGAGGGTTCGGGTTATGGTGAGGGTGAGGATTAGGGTTAGGTTGAGGGTTAGGGTTAGGATTATGGTTAGCAAGAAGGTGAGTGTTAGGATTAGTGTTAGGGTTAAGGTTAGGGTTATTTTTAGGTTTAGGATTACTGTTATTGTTAGGGTTAGGGTTAGAGTTATGGTGAGGGTGAGGGGGAAGGGGAGGGGGAGGGTTAGGGTTAGGGTTAGGGTGAGTTTTAGGGTTAGGGTTAGGATTATTGTTAGGGTGAGAGTGAGGTTTAGGTTGAGGTTTAGGGTTAGGGTTAGAGTTAGTGTGAGGATTAGTGTTAGGGTTAGGGTTAGTGTTAGGGTGAGGGTAAGTGTTAGCGTGAGGGTTTGGTTTAGCTGAGGTTTATGGTTGAGGGTTAGGATTAGGTTTAGGGTTTTTGTTAGGGTTAGGTTTAGAGTTACAGTTACGGTGAGGGTGTGGTTGAGGGTGAGGGTTAGGGTTAGGGTGAGGCTTGGGTTGAGGTTAAGATTTAGGGTTATGGTTAGGGTTAGGATTAGGGTTAGGGTGCGGGTAAGTGTGAGGGTTAAGGTTAGCCTTAGGCTTATGGTTAGGCTGAGGGTGAGGGTGAGTGTTAGGATTAGGGTTAGGGTTAGGGTTAGGGTTATGGTTAGGTTTAGGGTTAGGATTAGTGTTATTGTTAGGGTTTGGGTTAGCTTTAAGGTGAGGGTGAGGGTGAGGGTGAAGGTGAGGGTTAGGGTTAGGTTTAGGGTGAGGTTTAGGGTTAGGGGTAGGATTAGAGTTAGGGTGAGGTTGAGGTTTAGGGTTAGATTTGGGTTAGGGGGAGTGTTAGCTTGTGGTTTATGGTTAGGGTTAGTGTTAGGGTTAGGGTTAGAGTGAGGGTTAGGTTGAGGTTATGGCTTAGGGTTAGGGTTAGTGTTAGGGTGAGGGTTAGGATTAGGATGGTTTAGGGTGAGCGCTAGTGTGAGGGTGAGGGTTAGGTTTATTTTGATGGTTACGTTTACAGTTAGAGTGACTGTTAGGATGAGGTTTAGGGTTAGGGTAAGGATAATAGTAAGGGTAAAGGGTAGGTTTAGGCTGAGGGTGAGGTTTAAAATAAGGTTGAGTGTTACGGATAGGTTTAGGGTTAGGGTTAGGGTTAGGGTTAGGGTGAGGGTTAAATGAAGGATTAGGGTTAGGGTTAATGTGAGTTTTAGGGTGAGGAATTGGGATAGAGTTAGGTTGAGGGTGAGGGTTAGAATTAGGCTTAGGTTGAGGGCTAGAGTGAGGGTGAGGGTTAGTGTTAGAGTTAGGGTTAGGGTGAGGTTTAGGATTAGGCTGAGGGTTAGGGTTAGTGTAAGGGTTAGTGTTAGGGTTAGGGTTAGGGTTAGGGTGAGAGTAAGTGTTAGGTTGAGGGTTATGGTTAGGGTGAGGGTTAGGGTTAGGGTTATTGTTAGGGTTAGGGTTAGGGTTACGTTTATAGTGAGGGTTAGTGTGAGGGTTAGGGTTAGAGTTAGTTTGAGGTTTAATGTTAGGGTTAGATTTCGAGTTAGGGTTAGTTTAGGGTGAGGGTGAGGTTTAGGGGTAGAGTTAGGGTTAGGGTGAGGGTTAGGTGAGCATTAGGGTCATGGTAAGAGTTAGGGTGGGGTTGACAGTAAGGGTAAACTTGAGTGTTAGGCTGAGTGTAATGGTTACGGTCGGGTGGGGGTTAGGGATATGGTGAGGGTTAGGGTTATGGGAAGGATGTGGGTGAGGGTTAGATTGAGTATTAGTGTTACGGTTAGTGTGAGGTTTAGGGTGAGGATGAGGGTTAGGTTTAGGGTGAGGGGTAGGGTGAGGGTGAGGGTTAGTGTTAGGGCTAGGGTGAGGTTTAGGGTTAGGGTGATGGTTAGATTTAGTGTGAGGTTTAGTGTTAGGATTAGGTTTTGTGTTAGGGTGAGGGCAAGTGTTAGGTCGAGGGTTACGGTTAGGGTGAGGGTTATGGATAGTTTGAGGTTTAGGGTTAGGTTTAGGGTTATTGTTATGTTTAGGGGTAGGGTTATGGTTACAGTGAGGGTGATGCTGATTGTTAGGTTAGGGTTAGGATGAGGTTTAGCTTTAGGGTTAGGGTGAGAGTTAGGGTTAGGGTGAGAGTGAGGTTTACAGCTAGAATTAGGGTTAATGTTAGGGTTAGGGTGAGGGTGAGGTTTAGGGTTAGGCTTAGGCTTAGGCTTTGGCCGAGCATGAGGGTGAGGGTTAGGGTTAGTGTTAGGGTGAGGGTTAGTGTTAGGGTTAGGGTGAGTGTTACTATGAGGTTTAGGGTTAGGATTAGGGTTAGGGTGAGGGCTAGCCTGAGGGTTAGGGTGAGGGTTAGGTTTAGTGATAGGGTTAGGTTAGGATTAGGGTTAGTGTGAGGGTGAGGGTGAGGGTTAGTGTTAGGGTTACCATTAGGCTTAGGGTTATGGTGAGGTTTACGGTTAGGGTTTGGGTTAGTGTGAGGGTGAGGCTTAGTGTTAGGGTGAGGGTGAGGACTAGTGTTAGCTTTAGGGTTAGGGTTAGGGTTAGATTGAGGATTAGGCTTAGGGTTAGAGTGAGGGTTACGATGAGAGTTAGGGATAGGGTTAGGGTTAGGCTTAGGGTTAGGCTGAAGGTGAGTGTGAGGGTTAGGTTAAGGGTTTGGGTTAGGGTGAGGGTGAGGGTGAGCATTACTGTTAAGTTTATGGTTAGGCTTAGGGTTAGGTTTAGGGTTAGGGCTAGGGTTAGGTTGAGGGTTAGGGTTAGGGTTAGGGTTAGGATTATGGGCAGAGTTAAGGTGAGGTTTAGGGTTAGGGTTAGTGTTAGGGTGAGGGTGAGGGTGAGGGTTAGTTTGAGGTTTAGGGATAGGGTTAGGTTTAGGACTAGGGTTATGGTGAGCGTGAGGGTGTGGGTTAGCCTTAGGCTTAGGGTTAGGGTGAGGGTGAGGGTGGGGGTGAGAATTAGGGTTAGTGTTATGGTTAAGTTTAGGGTTAGGGTGAGTGTGAGGGTGGGGGTGAGCATTAGGTTTAGGGTGATGGTTCGGGTTAGGGTTAGTGTTATTGTTAGGGTTAAGGTTATAGTTACAGTGAGTTTGAGGGTGAGGGTGAGGGTTAGTGTTAGGGTTAAGGTGGGGTTTAAGGTTAGGGTTAGGGTGAGTATGAGGTTCCGGGTTAGATATAGGGTTAGGTAGAGGGTTAATGTGAGGGTTAGGGATAGGGTTAGTGTTAGGGTTAGGGTGAGGTTGAGGGTTAGGTTGAGTTTTAGGGTTAGGGTTAGTGTTAGTGTTAGCGTTAGGTTGAGAGTTAGGGGGAGGTTTAGGGTTAGGGTTAGGGTTAGTGTTAGCGTTAAGATGTGGGTGAGGTTTAGTTTTAGAAGTAGGATTCGGGTAAGGCTGAGGGTGAGGGTTAGGTTTAGGGTTAGTGTTAGGGTTAGGGTAAGGGTTAAGGTGAGGGTGTGAGTTAGAGTTAGGGTTAGGATTAGGGTTATGGTAAGGGTGAGTGAGAGTGTTAGGATTAGGCTTAGGCTTAGCCTTAAGTTTAGGCTGATGGTGAGTGTGAGGTTACAGGGTAGAGTTAGGGTTAGGGTGATGGTTAGGTTGAGGATTAGGGTTTGGGTGAGGGTTAGGGTTAGGGTGAGGGTGAGGGTTAGGCTTAGACTTAGGGTTAGGCTGAGGGTGAGGGTGGGGGTGAGGATTAGGGATAGTGTTAGGGTTAGGTTTAGGGTTAGGCTGAGGGTGAGGGTGGCCGTGAGCATTAGGGTTAGGGTGATTGTTCGGGTTAGGGTTAGTGTTATTGTTAGGGTTAGGGTTAGAGTTACAGTGATGGTGAGAATGTGGATGAGGGTTAGGTTTAGGGTTAGGGTGTGGTTTAGGGTTAGGGTAAGGGTTAGGGTGAGGGTGAGTTTTAAGGTTAAATATAGGGTTAGGGAGAGGGTTAGGATGAGGGTTAGGGAGAGGGTCAGTGTTAGGTTTAGGTTACGGTTACTGTGAGGGTGAGGGTGAGGGTTAGTTTAGGGTCAGGGTGAGGATTAGGGTTTCAGTTTGGGTTATAGTGAGGGTTAGGGAGAGGGTGAGTTTTAGGGATAGATTTAGGGTTAGGGTGAGGGTTAGGTTGAGATTTAGGGTTAGGGTTAGTGTTAGTGTTAGGGTTAGGTTGAGAGTTAGGGGGAGGGTTAGGGTTAGGGTTAGTGTTATTTTAGGATGTGGGTGAGGTTTAGTGTTAGAATTAGGGTTAGTGTGAAGCTGAGGTTGAGGGTTAGGGTTAGGGTTAGGATTAGGGTTAGGGTTAGGGTGAGGGTTAGGTTTAGGGTTAGGATTAGGATTAGGGTTAGGGTTAGGGTGAGTGTGAGGGTTAGGGTTAGGGTCAGTGTTAGCCTTAGGTTTAGGCTGAGGGTGAGGGTGAGGGTGAGGTTTAGGTTTAGGGTGAGGGGTAGGTTTAGGGTGAGGGTGAGGTTTAGTGTTAGGTTTAGGGTTACAGTTAGGGTTAGGGTGAGGGTGAGGTTTAGGGGTAGAATTAGGGTTAGCGTCAGGGTTAGAGTTAGGGGAAGGGTGTGGGTGAGGGTTAGATTGAGGATTAGTGTTAGGGTGAGGGTACGTGTTAGGGTGAGGGTTAGGGTTAGGGTTAGGCTGAGATTGAGGGTGGGGGTGAGGATTAGGGTTAGGGTGATGGTTCGGTTTAGGGTTAGTGTTATTGTTAGGGTTAGGGTTAGAGTTACAGTGAGGGTGAGGGTGTGGTTGAGGGTTAGGGTTAGGGTTAGGATGGGGTTTAGGCTTAGGGTTAGGGTTATGGTGAGTGTGAGGTTTAGGGTTAGATATAGGGTTAGGGAGAGGGTTAAGGTGAGGGTTAGGGATAGGGTTAGTGTTAGGGTTAGCGTGAGGTTGAGGGTTAGGTTGAGGTTTAGGTTTAAGGATAGGGTTAGGGTTAGTGTGAGTGTTAGTGTTAGGGTTAGTGTTAGTGTTAGGGTGAGGGTAATTGTTAGGGTGAGGGTTTGGGTTAGGGTGAGGATTATGGTTAGGATGAGGGTTAATATTAGGTTTAGGGCTATTGTTAGGGTTAGGTTTAGTGTTACGGTTACTGTGAGCGGGAGGGTGAGTTTTAGGGTTAGGGTGAGGGCTAGGGTTGGGGTTTGGGTTAGGGTGAGGTTGAGGCTGAGGACTGGGGTTAGGTTTAAGGT
The DNA here is from genome assembly GCF_024711535.1 of Dipodomys merriami. NCBI lineage: Eukaryota > Metazoa > Chordata > Mammalia > Rodentia > Heteromyidae > Dipodomys > Dipodomys merriami. Next base: position 615,059 of record NW_027206368.1, read on the forward strand.
TAGGTTTAGGATTAGGATTAGGGTTAGGGTTACAGTGAAGGTTAGGGTTAGGCCTAGGGTTACGCTTAGGGTTAGGCTGAGGGTGAGGGTGGGGGTGAGGATTAGGGTTAGGTTAGGGTTTAAATTAGGGTTATTTTTAGTGTTATTTTTTGGGTTGAGTTTGCATTGAGGGTGAGGCTGAGGGTGAGGGTTAGGGCTAGGGTTAGGCTTAGACTTAGGGTTAGGCTGAGGGTGATCTTGGGGGGTTAGGAATAGGTTTTGGGTGATGGTTAGGATTAGGGTTAGGGTGAGGGTTATGATGAGGGTTAGGGTTAGGATTAGGTTTAGGGAAGGGCTAGGGTGAGGGTGAGTATTAGGGTTAGGGTTAGGCTTAGGCTTAGGTTTTGGCTGAGGGTGAGTGTGAGGGTGAGGTTTAGGGTTTGGGTGATGGATAGGGTTTGGGTTAGGGTGAGTGTTTGGATGAGGGTTAGGGTTAGGGTGAGAGTTAGGGTGAGGGTGAGGGATAGATTGAGGATTAGGGTTAGGGTTAGTGTGAGGTTTAGAGTGAAGATGAGGGTTAGGTTTAGGGTGAGGTTTAGGGTTAGGGTGAGAGTTAGGGTTACTGTGAGGGTTAGTGTGACAGTTAGGGTTAGTGTTAGGGTGAGGGTAAATGTTAGGGTTAGGGTTAGGGTTAGGTGTAGGCTTAGGGTTAGGGTGAGGGTTAGGGTTAGGGTTTGTGTAAGGGTGAGGGTGAGGCTCAGGATTAGGGTTAGGTTTAGGGTTAGGGTTAGGGTTAGGTTTAGGGTTAAGGTTAGGATTATGGTGAGGGTTAGGGTTAGCGTTAGGCTTAGGCCTAGGGTTAGGCTGAGGGTGAGGGTGAGGGTGGGGGTGCAGATTAGGTTTTGGGTTAGGGGTAGGGTTTGGTTTATTGTTAGTGTTATGATTAGGGTTAAGTTTGCGGTGAGGGTGAGGCTGAGGGTGAGGGTTATGGTTAGGGTCAGGTTTAGTGTTCGTGTTAGGGTTAGTGTTAATGTTAGGGTTAGGGTTAGAGTTACGGTGAGGTTGAGGGTGAGGGTGAGGGTTTTGGTTAGGGTGAAGTTTAGAGTGAGTTTTAGGGTAAGGGTTAGGGTTAGGGTGAGGGTGAGGTTTAGGGTGAGGGTCAGCGTTAGGTTTAGTGTTATGGTTAGGGAGAGGTTGAGGGTTAGGTTGAGCTTTAGGGATAGGGTTAGGTTTAGGATTAGGGTTAGGGTGAGGGTGAGTATGAGGGTTAGTGTGAGGGTTAGGCTTAGGCTTAGGGTTAGGCTGAGGGTGAGGGTGGGGGTGAGAATTAAGGCTAGGTTGATGATTCGGGTTTGGGTTAGTGTTATTGTTAGGGTTAGGGTTAGAGTTATGGTGAGGAGGAGGGGGAGGCTGTGGGTGCGGGTTAGGGTTAGGGTTAGGGTGAGGGTTAGGATGAGGATTAGGCTTAGGGTTAGGTTTAGGGTGAGTGCTAGGGTTTGGGTGAGGGTGAGGGTTAGTGTTAGGGTGAGGTTTAGGGTTAGTATTAGGGTTAGGGTGAGGGTGAGTGTTAGGATTAGGGTTGGGCTTATGGTTAGGGTTAGGTTTAGGGTTAGGGTTAGTGTTATTGTTAAGGTTATGGTTAGAGTTATGGTGAGGGTGAGAGTATTGGTGAGGGTTTCGGTTAGGGTTATGGTGGGGTTTAGTGTTAGGTTTAGTTTTAGTGTTAAGTTGAGGGTGAGGTTTAGGGTTAGATATAGTTTTGGGGGATGGTTAGGGTGAGGGTTAAGTTTAGGGTTAGTGTTAGGGTTAGTGTGAGTGTGAGGGTTAGGTTGAGGTATCGGGTTAGTATTAGGGTTAGTGTGAGGGTTAGTGTTAGGGTTACTGTTAGTGTTAGGTTGAGGGTATTTGTTAGGGTGAGCGTTTGGGTTAGGGTGAGGGTTATGGTTCGGGTGAGGGTTAGGGTTGGGGTTATTTTTAGGGTTAGGGTTAGAGTTACAATTATGGTGAGGGTGAGAGTGAGGGTTATGTTTTGGGTTAGGATGAGGTTTAGGTTTAATGTTTGGGTTAGAGTTAGGGTTAGGGTGAGAGTGAGGTTTAGGTTTAGAGTTAGCCTTAGTGTTACAATTAGGGTTACGGTGAGGTTTAGGGTTTGGATTAGGCTTCGGCTTAGGCTTAGGCTGAGAATGACGTTGAGGGTTAAGGTTAGGGTTAGGGTGCGGGTTAGGGTTAGGGTTAGGGTGAGGGTTAGGGTGAGGTTTAGTGTTAGCATTAAGGTTAGGCTTAGGGCTAGGGTGAGGGTTAGGGTGAGCGTTAGGGTTAGGGATAGGGTTAGTGTTAGGATTAAGTTTAGGGTGAGGGTGAGGGTGAGGGTGAGGGTTAGGGTTAGGGTTAGGTTTAGGCTTAGGTTTAGGGTGAGGGTTAAGTTTAGGTTTTGGGTTAGGGTGAGGGTGAGGATGAGCATTAGGATTAGGTTTAAGGTTAGGGTGAGGTTTAGGTTTAGGTTTAGGGTTAGGGTTAGGGTTAGGCTTTCATTGAGAGGGTTAGGGATAGGGTTAGGGTTTGACTGAGGTTGAGGGTGGGGTGAGGATTAGGGTTAGGGTTAGGGTTTAAATTAGGGTTATTTTTAGTGTTATGTTTTGGGTTGTTTGCAGTGAGGGTGAGGCTGAGGGTGAGGGTTATGGCTAGGGATAGGCTTAGGCTTAGGGTTAGGCTGAGGGTGATCTTAGGGTTTAGGAATAGGTTTTGGGTGATGGTTAGGATTAGGGTTAGGGTGAGGGTTATAATGATGGTTAGGGTTAGGATTAGGTTTAGGGTGATGGCTAGGGTGAGGGTGAGTGTTAGGGTTAGGGTTAGGCTTAGGCTTAGGTTTAGGCTGAGGGTGAGGGTGAGGGTGAGGTTTAGGGTTAGGGAGATGGATAGGGTTAGGGTTAGGGTGAGTGTTTGGATGAGGGTTAGGGTTAGGGTGAGTGTTAGGGTGAGCGTGAGGGATAGATTGAGGATTAGGGTTAGGGTTAGTGTGAGGTTTAGGGTGAGGATGAGTGTTAAGGTTATGGTGTGGGTTACGGTTAGAATTAAGATTGGGGTGGGGCTAGGGTGAGGCTGAGGGTTAGGGTTAGGGTTAAGGTGAGGTTTAGGGTTAGGGTGAGAGTTAGGGTTACTGTGAGGGTTAGTGTTAGAGTTAGGGTTAGTGTTAGTATGAGGGTAAGTGTTAGCGTGAGGGTTAGTGTTAGGTTGGGGGTTATGGTTAGAGTGAGGTTTAGGGTTAGTTTTAGGGTTATTGTGAGGGTTAGGGGTACAGTGAGGGTGAGTTTGAGGGTTAGATTTAGGGGAGGTTTAGGGTTAAGTTTAGGGTTAGATTTAGGGTTAGGGTGAGTGTGAGGTGTAGGGTTAGAGTTAGGGTTCAGGTGAGAGTTAGGATGAGGGTTAGTTTTAGGTTTAGGGTTAGGGTGAGGTTAAGTGTTAGGGATATGGTTAGGATTAGGGTTAGGGTGAGGGTGAGTGTGTGGGTTAGGGTTATGTTTAGGGTTAGGCTAAGGGTTAGGCTGCGGGTTAGGTTGAGGGGGAATGTTAGGGTTCGGGTGAGGGTTAGTGTTAGGGTTAGTGTGAGGGTTAGGAAGAAGGTTAGGTTTAGGATTAGGGTTAGGGTGAGGGCTAGGGTGAAGGTGAGTTTTAGGGTTAGGGTTAGGGTGAGGGCAAGGGTTAGAGTTAGGGTCAATGTGAGTTTGAGGTTTAGGGTTAGAGATAGGGTTAGGGTGAGTGTTAGGGTGAGGGTTTGGCTTAGTGTTAGTGTTAGAGTTAGGGTTAGGTTGAGGGTTAGCGTGAGGTTGTGTGTTAGGGTTAGGGTTAGGATTAGGATTAGGTTTAGGGAGACGGGGAGTGTGAGGGTTAGAGATAGCCTTAGGTTTAGGCTGAGTGTGAGGGTGAGGGTGAGTGTTAGGTTTGTTTGCGGGTAGGGTTAGGGTTAGGATGTGGTTTAATGTTAGGGTTAGTGTTAGAGTTAGGGTTAGGGTGAGGGTGATGTTTAAGGTTAAAGTTAGGGTTAGGCTGAGTCTTAGGTTGATTGTTAGGGTTAGGGTGAGGTTTAGGGTGGGGGTGATGGTAAGGGTAAACTTGAGGGTTAAGCTAAGGGTGAGGGTTAGGGTTAGGGTTAGGGTGAGATTTAGGGTTCGGGTTAAGTTTAGGGTTAGGGTGAGGGTTAGGGTAAGGGTTAGGGTGAGGGTGAGAGTTAGGTTTAGGTTGAGGTTTTGGGTTAAGATTAGGGTTAGGGTAAGGGTGAGGGTTGGGGTTAGTGTTAGGTGAGGGTGAGAATGAGGATTAGGATTAGTATTAGGGTAAGGGTGAGGGCTAGTGTGAGGGTGAGGTTTAGGTTTAGGGTTAGGTTGAGGTTTAGGGTTAGGGTTAGGTTTAGGGTTAGGATGAGGGTGAGTTTTAGGGTTAGATTTAGCATTAAGTTGAGACTGAGGTTGAGGGTTAGGGTTTGGGTTAGTATTAGAGTTAGGGTTAGGGTGAGGGTTAGGTAGAGGGTGAGGGTTAGGCTTAGGGTTAGGATTAGGATTATGGTAAGTGTTAGGGTGAGAGTGAGGGTTAGGGTTAGGGTTAGGTTTAGGCTTAGATTTAGGCTGAGGGTGAGGGTGAGGGTGAGGGTTAGGGTTAGGGTTAGGGTGAGAGTTAGGGTTCAGGTAAGTTTAATTTTAGGGTGAGGGTTAGGGTTAGGTTTAGGATGAGGTTTAGGTTTAGGATTTGGGTTGGGGTGAGGGCTAGGGTGAGGCTTAGGGTGAGGGTTAGGGTTAGGGATAGGGTTAGGTTTAGGATTAGGTTTAGGGTGAGGGTGAGTGTGAGCGTTAGGGTTAGGGTTAGGGTCAGGCTTAGGTTTTGGCTGAGGGTTAGGGTTAGGGTTTGGGTTAGGGTGAGGGTGCGGCTGAGGATTAGGGTTAGGTTTTGGGTTAGAGTTAGGGTTAGGTTTAGGGTTACAGTGAGGATTAGGGTTAGGTTAAGGGTGAGGATTATGCTTAGGGTTTTGGATTAGGATTAGTGTAAGTGTTAGGGTGACTGTGAGGGTTAGGGTTAGGGTTAGGTTTTGGCTTAGATTTAGGGTGAGGTTTAGGGTTAGAGTTTGGGTTAGGTTGAGCGTGAGGCTGAGGAGTAGGGTTAAGTTAAGGGTTAGGTTTAGGTTTAGGGTCAGTGTTAGGGTTAGGGTTAGGGATAGGGTTAGGGTTCGGCTTAGGCTTAAGTTTAGGTTGAGGGTGAGTGTGAGGGTGAGGGTTAGGGTTAGGGTGATGGATAGGGTTAGGGTTAGGGTGAGTGTATGGATCAGGGTTAGTGTTAGGGTGAGGGTGAGGGATAGATTGAGCATTTGGGTTAGGGTTAGTGTGAGGTTTTAGTGTGAAGATGAGGGTTAGGTTTAGGGTGAGTGTTAGGGTTAGAATTAAGTTTAGGGTGGGGGATAGGATGAGGCTGAAGGTTAGGGTAAGTTTTAGCGTGAGGGTTAGTGTTAGGGTGAGGGTTATGGTTAGGGTGAGGTTTAGGGTTAGTTTTATGGTTATTGTTAGGTTTAGGGTTAGGGGTACGATGAGGGTGAAGATGAGGGTTAGATTTAAGGGAGGTTTACGGTTAGGGTTAGATTTAGGTTTAGGGTGAGTGTGAGGTTTAGGGTTAGAGTTAGGGTTCAGGTGAGGGTTAGGTTGAGGGTTAGGGTTAGGGTAAGTTTTAGGTTTATGGTTAGGGTGAGGTTAAGTGTTAGGGTTATGGTTAATATTAGGGTTAGGGTGAGGGTGAGTGTGTGGTTTAGGGTTAGGTTTAGGGTTAGGCTTAGGTTTAGGCTGAGTGTTAGGTTGAGGGGTAGGGTTAGGGTTAGGGTGAGGGTTAGGGTTAGGGTTAGTGTGAGGGTTAGGATGAAGGTTAGGTTTAGGGTTAGGGTTAGGGTGAGGGCAAGGGTGAAGTTCAGGTTTAGGGTTAGGGTTAGGGTCAGTGTGAGTTTGAGGTTTAGGGTTAGAGGTAGGGTTAGGGTGAGTGTTAGGGTGAGGGTTTGGCTTAGTGTTAGTGTTAGAGTTATGGTTAGGCTGAGGGTTAAGTTGAGGGTGTGTGTTAGGGTTAGGGTTAGGATTAGGATTAGGGTTAGGGATAGGGGGAGTGTGAGGGTTAGAGTTAGCCTTAGGTATAGGCTGAGAGTGAGGGTGAGGTGAGTGTTAGGTTTAGTTTGAGGGTTATGGTTAGGGTTAGGGTGTGGTTTAGTGTTAGGGTTAGTGTTAGAGTTAGGGTTAGGGTGAGGGTTAGGTTTAGGGGTAGAGTTAAAGTTAGGGTGAGTGTTAGGTTGAGTGTTAGGTTTAGGGTGAGGTTTAGGATGGGGTGACGGTAAGGGTTAGGCTAAGTGTGAGGGTTAGGTTTAGGGTTAAGGTTAGGGTGAGATTTAGGGTTTGGGTTAAGTTTGGGTTAGGGTGAGGGTTAGAGTAAGGGTTAGGGTGAGGGTGAGAGTTAGGGTTAGGTTGAGGTGTAGGGTTCGGATTAGGGTAAGGGTAAGGGTGAGGGTTGGGGTTAGTGTTGGGGTGAGGGTTAGAATGAGGGTTAGGATTAGTATTAAGGTTAGGGTGAGGGCTAGGGTGAGGGTGAGATTTAGGTTTAGGGTTAGGGTGAGGTTTAGGGTTAGGGTTAGGGTTAGGGTTAGGATGAGGGTGAGTTTTAGGGTTAGATTTAGGGTTAGGTTGAGACTGAGTTTGAGGTTTAGTGTTTGGGTTAGTGTTAGAGTTAGGGTTAGGGTGAGGGTTAGTTAGAGGGTCAGGGTTAGGCTTAGGGTTAGGATTAGGATTACGGTAAGGGTTAGGGTGAGTGTGAGGGTTAGGGGTAGGGGTAGGGGTAGGTTTAGGCTTAGATTTAGGGTGAGGTTGAGAGTGAGGGTGAGGGTTAGGGTTAGGTTGAGGGTTAAGTTTAGGGTTAGGGTGAGACTTAGGGTTCGGTTAAGTTTAGGGTTTGGGTGAGGTTTAGGGTTAGGGTTAGGATGAGTTTTAGGTTTAGGATTAGGGTTGGGGTGAGGATTAGGGTGAGGCTTAGGGTGAGGTTTAGGGTTAGGTTTAGGGTTAGTTTTAGGTTTAGGTTTAGGGTGAGGGTAAGTGTGAGCATTAGGGTTAGGGTTAGGGTTAGGCTTAGGGTTAGGGTGAGGGTTAGAGTTAGGGTTTGGGTTAGGTTGACGGTGTGGCTGAGGATTAGGGTTAGGTTTTGGGTTAGGGTTAGGGTTAGGTTTAGGGTTACAGTGAGAATTAGGGATAGGTTAAGGGTGAGGGTTATGCTTAGGGTTAGGATTAGGATTATGGTAAGTGTTAGGGTGACTGTGAGGGTTAGGGTTAGGGTTAGGGTTAGGCTTAGGTTTAGGCTGAGGGTGAGGGTGAGGGTGAGGGTTAGGGTAATGGTGAAAGTTAGGGTTATGGTTAGGGTAAGAGTTAGGGTTCGGTTAAGTTTAGGCTTAGAGTGAGGGTTAGGGTTAGCGTGTTGTTAGGGTTAGGGTTAGGGTTACAGGTATAGTACGAATGAGGGTTAGGGTTAGGGTTAGGATGAGGTTTAGGTTTAGGGTTAGATTTAGAGTTAGGTTTCGGATGAGGGTGAGATTTAGGGTTAGAGTTAGGGTTAGTGTTAGGGTTAGGTTTAGGGTGAGGGTTAATGTTAGGGTTAGGCTTAGGCTTAGGCTTAGGCCGAGCATGAGGGTGAGGGTTAGGCTTCAGGTTATGGTGAGGTTTAGAGTTAGGGTTGGGGTGAGATTTAGGATGAGGTTTAGTATTAGGATTAGGGTAAGGGTGAGGTTTAGGGTGAGGGCTAGGGATAGGGATAGGGTTAGGTTTAGGAATAGGGTTAGGGTGAGTGTGAGTGTAAGAGTTATGGTTAGGGTTAGTATTAGGCTTAGAGTTAGGATGAGGGTTAGGGTTAGGGTGTGGGTTAGGGTGAGGGTGAGGCTGAGGATTAGGGTTACATTTAGGGTTAAGATTAGGGTTAGTTTTAGGTTTAGGGTTAGTGTTAGGATTAGGGTTAGGGTTAGGGTTATGGTGAGGGTTAGGTTTAGGCTGAGGGTGAGGGTTAGGTTTAGGGTTAGGGTGAGGTTTAGGATTAGGGTTAGGGTCATGGTGAGGTTTAGGGTTTGGGTTAGGGTTAGAGTTAGGATTAGGGTGAGCGGGAGGTTTAGGGTTAGGGTTAGGGTTAGGGTCATGTTTAGGTTGAGGGTTAGGTTTAGTGTGAGGGTTAGGTTTACAGTGAGAGTTAGGGGGAGGGTTAGGTTTAGGGTTGGGGTTAGATTTAGGATTAGGGTTAGGGTGAGGGTTCGTGTGTATGTTAGGGTTAGGTTTAGGGTTCGGCTTAGGGTTAGGCTGAGGGTGTGGTTTAGGGTTATGGTTAGGGTGAGGTTTAGGGTTAAGTTTAGGGTGAGGTTTAGGGTGAGGGTGAGGTTTAGGCTTATGGTTAGGATTAGGATTAGGGTAAGGGTTAGGGAGAGTGTGAGGGTTAGGTTTAGGATTAGGGTTAGTCTAGGTTTAGACTGAGGGTGAGGGTGAGGGTGAGGGTTAGGGTTAGGTTGAGGGTCAGGTTTAGTGTTAGGTTGAGACTTAGGGTTCGGGTTAAGTTGAGGGTTAGGGTGAGGATTAGGGTTAAAATTAGGGTTAAGGTGAGGGTTAAGGTTAGGCTTAGTGTGAGGGTTAGGTGAGGATTAGGGTTAGGATTAGGGTTAGGGTGAGGGCTAGGGTGAGTGTTCGGGTTCGGGTTAGTGTTAGGATGTGGTTTAGGTTTAGGGTTAGGGTTAGGGTGAGGGTTAGGATGAGAGTTAGGGTTACGGTGATGTGAGTGTTAGGGTTAGGGTGAGGTTTAGGGTTAGTATTAGGGTTAAGTTGATGGTGAGTGTTAGGATTAAGGTTAGGGTTAGGTTTAGGGTTAGGTTTAGGTTTAGGATTACTGTTATTTTTAGGGTTATGTTTAGAGTAACAGTGAGGGTGAGGTTGAGGGTGAGGGTGAGGGTGTTGGTTAGGGTGAGGGTTAGGGTGAGGTTTAGGGTCAAGGTTAGGATTAGGATTACGGTGAGGGTGAGGTTTACAGTTAGATTTAGGGTTAGGGGGAGTGTTAGGTCGAGGGTTAGGGTTAGGGTTAGGGTTAGGGTTTAGGTTAAGGTGAGGGTTAGGTTGAGGTTTAGAGTTAGGGTTATGTTTAGTGTTAGGGTTAGGGTGAGGGTGAGGATGAGTGTGAGGGTTAGGGTTAGGTTTCAGCTTAGGCTTAGGGTTAGGCTGAGGGTGAGGTTGAGGGTGAGGGTTAGGGTTAGCGTGATGGTTAGGTTTACGGTTAGGGTGAGGGTTGGGATGAGGTTTAGGGTTAGGGTGAGGTTAGGGTGAGGATGATGGTAAGGGTTAATGTGAGGTTTATGGTGAGGGTGAGGGTTAAGATAAGGGTGAGCGTTAGGGTTAGGTTTAGGGTTGGTGTAAGGGTTAGGGTTAGGGATAGGATGAGGGTTAGATTGAGGATTAGTGTTAGGGTTAGTGTGAGGTTTAGGGTGAGGATGAGGGTCAGGTTTAGGGGGAGGGGGAGGGTTAGAATTAGGGTTAGGGTGAGGGCTAGGGTGAGGGTGAGGGTTAGGGTTAGTGTTAGGGTTAGGGTTAGTGTTAGGGTGACGGTAACTGGTAGGGTGAGGGTTAGGGTTACGGTGAGGGTTATGGTTAGGGTGAGGGTTAGGGTTAGGTTGAGGGTAAATGTTAGGGTGAATGTTAGGGTGAAGGTTAGGGTTAGGGATAGGGTTAGGTTTAGGTTTAGGGTTAGGCTGAGTGTGACTGTGAGGTTTAGGGTTAAGTTTAGGCTTAGGTTAAGGCTGAGTGTTAGGGTTAGGGTTTGGGTTAGGGTGAGGGTGAGGCTGAGGATTAGGGTTAGGTTTAGGGTTAGGGTTAGGGATAGGTTTAGGGTTAGCGTAGGATTCTGGTGAGGGTTAGAGTTAGGGTTAGGCTTAGGTTTAGGCTGAGGGTGAGGGTGAGGGTGAGTGTTATGGTTATGGTTACGGTTAGGGTTAGGTTTAGGGTATGTGTTATTGTTGTTAGTGTTAGGGGTAGAATTATGGTGATTTTGATTGTGAGGTTGAGGGTTAGGGTTAGGTTGAGGTTTAGGGTTAGGGTTAGGTTTATGGTGAGGGTGTCGGTAAGGTTAAAGGTGAGGGTGAGGGTTACGGTAAGGGTGAGGGTTAGGGTTAGGGTGAGGGTTAGGGTTACGGTTGGGGTGAGATTTAGGGTTCGGTTTAAGTTTAGGGTTAGGTCGAGAGATAGGTAAGGCTTATGGTGAGGGTGAGGGTTAGGGTTAGGTGGAGGGTTAGTGTTAGGATTAGGGTTAGGGTGAGGGTGAAGTTTAGGGTTAGTGTTAGGGTGAGGGTTAGGATGAGGGTTAGGGGTAGGATTAGGGTTTGGGTGAGGGCTAGTTTGAGGTTGAGGTTTAGGGTTAGTGTTAGGGTGAGGTTTAGACTTTGGGTTAGGGTTAGAGTGAGGGTTACGGTGAGTGTGAAATTTAGGGTTAGAGTTAGGTTTAGGGTGAGGGTTAGGTTGAGTTTGAGGGTTAGGGTTAGTGTTAGGGTTAGGGTTAGGTTGAAAGTTAGGGGGAGGGTTAGGGTTAGGGTTAGGGTTAGCCTTTGGGTAAGGGTGAGGTTGAGGTTTAGGGTTAGAATTAGGGTTAGGTTGAGGCTGAGGGAGAGGGTGAGGGTTAGGGTTAGGGTTAGGATTAGGATTAGGGTTAGGGTTAGGATGAGTGTGAAGTTTAGGGTTAGCCTTAGTTTTTAGCTGAGGGTGAGGGTGAGGTTAAGTGTTAAAGTTGGGGTTAGGGTTAGTGTTAGAGTTAGGGTTAGGGTGAGGGTGAGGTTTAGGGTTAGAGTTAGGGTTAGGTTGAGGGTTAGTTTGAGTGTTAGGGTTAGGGTGAGTGTTAGGGTTGGGGTGATGGTAAGGGTAAATGTGAGGGTTAGGCTAAGGGTGATGTTTAGTGTAAGGGTGAGGGTTAGGGTTAGGGTTAGGGTGAGAGTTAGGGTTCGGTTAAGTTTAGGGTTAGGGTGAGGGTTAGGGTAAGGGTTACGGTGAGGGTGAGAGTTATTGTTAGGTTGAGGTTTAGGGTTAGGATTAGGGTGAGGGTGAGGGTGAGGGTTAGGGTTAGTGTTAGGGTGAGGGATAGGATGAGTGTTAGGGTTGGGATTAGGGTTAGGGTTAGGGTGAGGGCTAGGCTGAGGGTGAGGTTTAGGATTAGGATTAGGGTGAGGTTTAGGTTTAGTGTTAGGGTTAGGGTTATGGTGAGGTTGAGGTTTAGGGTTAGATTGAGGGTTAGGTTGAGACTGAGGTTGAGGGTTATGGTTAGGGTAATTGTTAGAGTTAGGGTTAGGGTGAGGGTTAGGTTGAGAATGAAGGTTAGGCTTAGGGTTTGGATTAGGATTAGGGTAAGGGTTAGGGTGAGTACGAGGGTTAGGGTTGGGGTTAGGGTTAGGCTTAAGTTAGGCTGAGGGTGAGTGTGAGGGTTTGGGTTAGGGTAAGTGGGAGGGTTAGGTTAGGGTTAGGGTGAGAGTTAGGGTTCGGTTAAGTTTAGGGTCAGGGTGAGGGTTAGGGTTAGGGTTAGGGTAGGGTTATTGTTAGGGTTAGGGTTAGGGTTAGGTTACAGTTACACTGAGGGTGAGGGTTAGGGTTAGGTTTAGAATGACGTTTAGGTTTAGGGTTAGGTTTAGAGTTAGGTTTAGGATGAGGGTGAGATTTAGGGTTAGAGTTGGGGTTAGTGTTAGGGTAAGGCTTCGGGTTAGGTTGAGTGTTAATGTTAGTGTTAGGGCGAGGGTTTGGTTGATGTTTAGGGTTAGGATTAGGGTAAGGGTGAGGGCTAGGGTGAGGGTTAGGTTTAGGCCTAGGGATAGGGATAGGTTTAGGTTTAGGATTAGGGTTAGAATGAGGGTGAGGGTGAGAGTTAGTGTTAGGGTTAGGGTTAGGCTTAGAGTTAGGGTTAGGGTTTGGGTTAGGGTGAGGATGAGGCTGAGGATTAGGGTTAGGTTTATGTTTAGGGTTTGTGTTAGGGTTTGGGTTACGGTGAGGGTTAAGGTTAGGTTTAGGGTTAGGCTTAGGGTTAGGGTTATCTTCAGGGTTATTTTGAGGTTTAAGTTTACAGTGAGGGTGAGTCTGAGGGTGAGCATTATTCTTAGGGTTAGGGTTAGGGATAGTGTTATTGTTATGGTTAGGGTTAGAGCTAAGGTGAGGTTGAGGGTGAGGTTTAGGGTTAGGGTTATTGTGTGGTTTATGGTTAGGGTTAGTGTTAGGGTGATGGTGAGGTTTAGGGTTAGTTAGGGTTAGGGGGAGGGTTAGTGTGAGGTTTAGGGTTAAGGTTAGTGTTTGGGTTAGTGTGAGGTTGAAGGTTAGGTTGAGGTTGAGGGATATGGTTACCTTTAGTATTAGGGTTAGGTTGAGTGTGAGTGTGAGGGTTAGGGTGAGGGTTAGTTTTATGGTTAGGGTGAGGGTTAGAATGAGGTTTAGGGCTAGGGTGAGATTAGGGTGAGGATTATGCTAAGGGTAAAGGTGAGGCTTATGCTTAGGGTGAGGGTGAGGTTTAGCTATACAGTTAGGGGGAGGGTTAGGGTACGTGTTAGGATTAGGGTTAGTGTTAGGGTTAGGTTGAGGGTGAGGGTTAGGTTGAGGTTTAGAGTTAGGGTTAGGGTTAGGGTTAGTGTGAGGGTTAGTTTTAGGGTTAGGGTTAGTGTTAGGATGAGGGTAAGTGTTAGGTTTAGGATATGGGTTAGGGTGAGTGTTATGGTAAGTGTGAGGGTTAGGAATAGAGTTAGGATTATGGTTAGGGTTAGGTTTAGGGTTAAGGTTACGGTGAGGGTGAGGGTTAGGGTTAGAGTTATGTTTAGGTTGGGGTTAGGGTTATAGTTAGGGTTTGGGTGAGGGTGAGGTTTAGGGTTATAGTTAGGCTTAGGGTTAGGGTTTGGGTTAGGGTGACAGTTAGGGGGAGGGTTAAGGTTAGGGTTAGGGATAGGATTAGGATTAGGTTGAGGGTGAGTGTGTGTGTTAGTTTTAGGTGTAGGGTTAGGCTTAGGTTTAGACTGAGGGTGAGGGTGAGGTTCAGGGTTAGGGTTAGGGTTAGGGGGAGGGTTAGTAAGAGGATTACGGTTAGGATTAGGGTTAGGGTAAGGTCTCGGGTGAGGCTGAGGTTTAGGTTTAGGGTTAGGGTGAGGTTTATTATTAGGGTTAGGGTTAGGGTTAGGGTGATGGTGAGGTTTAGGTTCAGCGTTAGGGTTAGGGTGAGGCTGAGGTTGAGGTTTAGGGTTAGGATTATTGTTAGGGTTAGGGTAAGTGTTAGGGTGATGGTTAGGGTTAGGGTGAGGTTTATGTTTATGGTGAGGGTTAGGGTTATGGTTAAGGTTATTGTTAGGATTAGGGTTAGGGTTACGGTGAGGGTAAGGGTGAGGGTTAGGATTAGGCTTTGGCTTAGGCTTAGGCCGAGCATGAGGGTGAGGGTTAGAGTTAGGGTGATGGTTCTGGTTAGGATTAGTGTTATTGTTAGGGTTATGGTTAGAGTTACGGTGAGGGTGAGGGTGCAGGTGAGGGTTAGAGTTAGGGTTAGGGTGGGGTTTACGGTTACGATTAGGGTTAGGGTTAGGTTGAGTGTGAGGGTTAGGGTTAGATTTAGGGTTAGTGTTATGGTGAGGTTTAGTGTTAAAGTTAGGGTTAGGGTGAGGCTGAGGGTCAGGGTTAGGTTTAGGATTAATGTTAGGGTTAGGCTTAAGGTCAGGGTTAGGTTGAGGGTGAGGGTTAGGGTTAGGGTTAGGAGTAGGATTAGGGTTAGCGTTAGGGTGAGTGTGAGAGTTAGGGTTAGGGTTAGCGATAGGCTTAGGTTTAGGCTGAGGTTGAGGGTTAGGGTTAGGGTTAGGGTGAGGTATAGGGTTAGGTTTAGGGTGAGTGTGAGGGTAAGGGTTAGGGTTAGGCTTAGGATTAGGCTGAGGGTGAGGGTGTGGGTTAGGATTAGGATGACGGTTAGTGTTATGGGGAGGGTTAGGATGAGGGTTAGGGTTAGGATTAGGGTTAGGGTGAGAGTGAGTGTGTGTGTTAGGGTTAGGTTTAGGGTTAGGCTTAGGGTTAGGTTGAGCGTGAGTTTGAGGGTTAGGGTTAGGGTTAGGATGAGGTTTAGGTTAAGGGTTAGTGGGAGGTTTAGGAAGAGGGTTAGGGTTAGGATTAGGGTTGGGAGAGGGCTAGGGTGAGGGTGAGCTTTAGGGTTAGGCTTGGAGTGAGGGTTAGGGTTAGGGTAAGGGTGAGAATTAGGGTTCGGGTTAAGTTTAGGGTTAGGTTGAGGGTTAGGGTAAGGGGTACAGTGAGGGTGAGGGATAGGGTTAGGTTGAGGGTTAGGGTTCGTATTAGGGTTAGGGTTAAGGTTAGGTTTAATGTTAGGTTGAGGGTTAGGATGAGGGTTAATGTTAGGATTAGGGTTAGGGTGAGGGCTAGGGTGAGGGTGAGGTTTAGGGTTAGGATTAGGGTGAGGTTTAGGGTTAGGGTTAGTGTTAAGGTTAGGGTGAGGGTGAGGTTTAGGCTTAAAGTTAGGGTTAGTGTGCGGCTGAGTTTGAGGGTTATGTTTAGTGTTAGTGTTAGATTTAGGGTTAGGGTGAGGGGTAGGTTGAGTGTGAGGGTTAGATTTAGGGTTAGGATTAGGTTTAGGGTACGGGTTAGTGTGAGTGTGAGCGATATGGTTAGGGTTAGGGTTAGGCTTAGGGTTAGACTGAGAGTGAGGGTGGGGGTGAGGGTTAGGTTTAGTGTAAGTGTGAGGGTTAAGGTTAGGGTGAGAGTTAGGGTTAGGTTTCCGGTGATCATGAGGGTTAGGGTTAGGTTGAGAGTTAGGGCTAGAGTTAGGGTTAGGGTGAGGGTTAAGGTTAGGGTTAGGGTGAGGGTAAGGATGAGATTAGGGTTAGTATTAGGGTTAGTGTGAGGGCTATGCTGAGGCTGAGGGTTAGTTTTAGTGTTAGATTGAGGTTTAGGGTTAGGTTTAGGGTTAGGGTGAGGATTAGGTTGAGGGTTAGGGTTACAATGAGGGTGAGGATTACGGTTAGGGTGAGGGTTAGGTTTAGGATTAGGGTTAGCTTGAGGGTGAGTATTAGCATTAGGGTTAGGTTTAGGGTTAGGGTTAGGATTAGGGTGAGGGTCAGGGTGAGTTTGAGGTTTAGGGTTAGGGTTAGGCTTAGGCTTAGGTTTAGGCTGAGGGTGACGGTGGGGGTGAGGATTAGGTTGAGGTTTAGGGTTAGGGAGACGGTTAGGATTAGGATTAGATTTAGGGTGAGGTCTAGGGTGAGGGTGTGAGTTAAGGTAAGGGTTAGGCTTAGGCTTAGGATTAGGCTGAGCGTGAGGTTGAGGGTGAGGGTTAGGGTTAGGTTGATGGTTAGGTTTACAGTTAGGATGAGGGTTAGGATGAGTTTTAGGGTTAAGGTGAGGGTTAGGGTGAGGTTTAGTGTTAGGGTTAGGGTTAGACTTAGGGTTATGGTGAGGGTGAGGTTCAGGGGACAGTTAGGGTTAGGATGAGGGTGAGGGTTAGGGTGCAGGTTTCCATTGGGGTGACGGTAAGGTTAAAGGTCAGGGTTAGGTTGAGGGTGATGTTTCCGGTAATGGTGAAGGTTAGGGTTACGGTGAGGGTTATTGTTAGCGTTAGGGTGAGGGTTAGGGTTAGATTGAGGATTCGTGTTAGGGTTAGTGTGAGGTTTAGGGTGAGGATGAGTGTTAGGGTTAGGGTGAAAGCTAGGGTGAGTGTGAGGGTTCCTAGTGTTAGTTTTAGGGTGAGGGTAAGTGTTAGGGTGAGAGTTAAGGTTAGGGTGAGGGTTATGGTTAGGGTGAGGGTTAGGGTTAGGGTTAGGTTTATTGTTAGGTTTAGGGGTAGGGTTATGGTTACTGTGAGTGTGAGCGTGAGGTATAGGGTTATGGTTAGGATGAGGTTTAGGTTTAGGGTTAGGGTTAGAGTTAGGGTTAGGGTGAGGGTTAGGGTTAGGGTTAGGCTTAGCCTTAGGCCGAGCATGAGGGTGAGGGTGAGGGTGAGGGTTCCGGTGAGGGTTAGGGTTAGGTATAGAGTTAGGTTGAGGTTTAGGGTTAGGATAAGTTTAATGGTGAGGGTTAGGCTGAGGGTTAGGGTGAGGGTTAGGTTTAGAGTTAGGGTTAGGTTCAGGATTAGGGTTAGGGTGAGGGTGATGGTGAGGATTACGATTAGGGTTAGGGTTAGGCTTAGATTTAGGATGAGGGTTAGGGTTAGGGTTAGTGTTAGGGTGAGGGTGAGGGTGAGATTTAGATATAGGGTTAGGGGGAGGGTTAAGGTGAGGATTAGGGTTAGGGGTAGTGTTAGGTTTAGGTTGAGGGTGAGGGTTTGGTTGAGGTTTAGGGTTAGGGTTTGGGTTAGGGTCAGTGTGAGGGTTAGTGTTAGTGTTAGTGTTAGTGTTAGTGTTAGTGTTAGGGTGAGGGTAAGTGTTAGGTGAGTTTCTGGGTTATGGTGATGGTTATGGTTCGGGTGAGGCTTAGGGTTAGGGTTAGGGTTATTGTTAGGTTTAGGTTTAGGGTTTCGGTTACGGTGAGGGTGAAGGTGAGGGTTAAGGTTAGGGTTAGGTTGAGGTTTAGGGTTTGGCTTAGGGGTAGAGTTAGGGTTAGGGTGAGGGTGAGTTTTAGGGTTAGAGTTAGGGTTAGGGTGACGGTTAGAGTTAGGGTTAGGGTGAGAGTTAAGGGTAGAGTAAGGGTAAGTGTTAGGGTTAGGGATAGGATTAGTTTTGGCATTAGGGTGAGGGTGAGTGTGTTTGTTAGTGTTAGGTCTAGGCTTAGGCTTAGATTTAGGCTGAGGGTGAGGGTGATGGTTAGGGTTAGGTTTAGGGTTAGGGGGAGGGTTAGGATGAGGGTTAGGGTTAGGATTAGTGTTAGGGCAAGCGCTAGGGTGAGGGTGAGGTTTAGGGTTAAAGTTAGGGTGAGGTTTATGGATAGGTTTAGGATTAGGGTGAGGGTGAAATTTAGGGTTAGAGTTAGGTTTAGGGTGAGGCTGAGGGTGAGGGTTAGGGTTAGGTTTAGTGTTAGGTTTAGGGTTAGGGTTAGGGTGACGGTTAGGTTGAGGGTTAGAGTTATGGTTAGGGTGAGGGTGAGGGTGAGGTTTAGGGTGAGGATGAGGGTTAGGTTTAGGGTGAGGGCTAGGGTTGGGTGAGGTTTAGGTATAGGGTTAGCGTGACATTTAGGGTTAGGGTGATGGTTAGGGTTAGTGTGAGGTTTAGTGTTAGGGTTAGGGTTATTGTTAGGGTTAGGCTAAGTGTTAGGGTGAGGGTTAGGGTTAGGGTGAGGGTTATGGTTAGGGTGAGTCTTAGGGTTATGGTTAAGGTTATTGTTAGTGTTAGGGTTAGTGTTCCGGTTTCGGTAAGGGTGGGGGTTACGTTTAGGGTTAGGATGAGGTTTAGGTTTAGGGTTAAGGATATAATTAGGGTTAGGGTGACAGTGAGGTTTAGGGTTAGAGTTAGGGTTTGTGATAGGGTTAAGTTTAGGGTGAGGGTTAGGGTTAGGTTTAGGCTTAGGCTTAGGCCGAGCATGAGGGTGAAGTTTAGAGTTAGGGTGATGGTTCTGGTTAGGATTAGTGTTATTGTTAGGTTTAATTTTAGAGTTACGGTGAGGGTGAGGGTGCAGGTAAGGGTTAGGATTAGGGTTAGGGTGGGGTTTACAGTTAGGGATAGGGTTAGTGTTAGGTTGAGGGTGAGGTTTAGTGTTACATTTAGGGTTAGTGTTAGGGTGAGGGTTAGTGTTAGTGTTATGGTTAGTTTTAGGGTGAGGGTAAGGGTTATGGTGAGGGTTTGGGGTAGGGTGAGGGTTATGGTTAAGGTGAGGGTTAGGATTAGGTTTAGAGTTATTGATAGGCTTCGGTTTAAGATTAGGTTTACAGTGAGGGTGAGGATGAGGGTGAGGTTGAGGGTGAGGGTTAGGGTTAGGGTGAGGTTTATGGTTAGGGTTAGGGGGAGGGTTAGGATGAGGTTTAAGGTTAGGATTAGGGTTAGGGTGAGGGCTAGGGTGAGGGTAAGGTTTAGGTTTAGGTTTGGTTTCAGGGTTAGGGTTTTGTTTAGGGTGAGCGTTAGGGTTCTGGTTAAGTTTAGGTTTAGGGTGAGCGTTAGGGTGAGGGTTACAGTGAGGGTGAGGTTTAGGGTTAGGGTGAGGGTTAGGGTTAGGATTAGGGTGAGGGTCAAGATGAGGGTTAGGGTTACGATTAGGGTTAGGGTGAGGGCTAGGGTGAGGTTGAGGGTTAGGGTAAGTGTAAGGCTTAGTCTTAGTGTTAGGCTGAGTGTGAGGTTGAGGGTTAGGGTTAGGTTTAGGGTGATAGGTTTACGGTTAGTGTTAGAGTTAGAATGAGGTTCAGGGTTAGGGGAAGGTTTAGGGTGAGGATGATGGTAAGAGTAATGTCGAGGTTTAGGCTGAGGGTGAGGGTTAAGATAAGGGTGAGCGTTAGGGTTAGATTTAGGGTTAGAGTAAGTGCTAGGGTTAGGGTTAGGGTGAGGGTTAGATTGAGGATTAGGGTTAGGGTTAGTGTGAGGTTAAGAGTGAGGATGAGGGTTAGGGTGAGGGTTAGGGTTACGGTGAGGTTTATGGTTAGGTTGAGGGGTTAGGGTTAGGTTTAGGATTATTGTTAGGGTTAAGTTTAGGGTTACAGTTACGGGGAGGGTTAGGGTTAGGGTGAGGTTGAGGTATAGGGTGGAGTTAGAGTTAGGTTGAGGGTTAAGATGAGTGTTAGGGTAAGGGTAAGTATTAGGGTGGGAGTGATGGTAAGGGTATACGTGAGGGTTAGGCTGAAGGTGAGGGTTACGGTGCGGTGATTGTTAGGGTTAGGGTGAGGGTTAGGGTTAGGGAAAGGGTGTGGGTGAGGGTTAGATTGAGGCTTGGTGTAAGGGTTAATGTGAGGTTTAGGGATAGGTTGAGGGTTAGGGTTAGAGTGAGTGCTAGGGTAAGGGTGAAGGTTAGATTTAGCTTTAGGGTGAGGTTTAGGGTTAGGGTGATGGTTAGGGTTAGTGTGAGGGTTAGTGGTAGGGTCAGGGTTAGTGTGAGGGTGAGGGTAAATGTTCGGGAGAGGTTATGTGTTAGGGTGACGGTTATGGTTAGGTTAAGGGTTGCGTTAGGGTTTGGGTTATTGTTAGGTTTAGGTTTAGAGTTACGGTTACGGTGAGGGTGAGGGTGAGGTTTAGGGCTAGAGTTAGGGTTAGGTTGACGGTTAGGGTTAGGGTGAGGGTGAGAGTTAGGGGGAGGGTAAGGGTTAGTGTTAGGGTTAGGGATAGGATTAGGGTTAGGGTTAGGGTGAGGGTCAGTGTGTTTTTTAGGCTTAGGTCTAGGGTTAGGCTTAGGTGTAGGCTGAGGGTGAGGGTGATGGTTATGGTTAAGGTTAGGGTGAGGTTTAGTCTGAGGGTGAGTTTTAGGGTTAGATTTAGGGTTAGGGTGAGGGTTAGGTTGAGGGTTTGGGTTAGGGTTAGTGTTAACGTTTGGGTTAGGGTGAGAGTTAGGGTGAAGGTTAGGGTTAGGGTTAAGGTTACGATTAGGGTTAGGATAAGGGTGAGTGTGTGTGTTAGGGTTAGGTTTAGGGTTAGGCTTAGGGTTAGGCTGAAGGTGAGGTTGAGGGTGAGGGTTAGGATTAGGGTGAGGGCTAGGGTTAGGGTTAGGGTGAGGGTTAGGATGAGAGTTAAGATTAGGATTAGGGTTAGGTTGAGGTCTAGGTTGAGGGTGAGTTTTAGGGTTAGTGTTAGGGTGAGGGATAGGGTTAGGTTTAGGTTGAGAGTTAGGGTTCAGGTTAAGTTTAGGTTTAGGATGAGCATTAGGGTAAGGATTACAGTGA
Source organism: Dipodomys merriami (assembly GCF_024711535.1). NCBI lineage: Eukaryota > Metazoa > Chordata > Mammalia > Rodentia > Heteromyidae > Dipodomys > Dipodomys merriami. Next base: position 634,850 of record NW_027206368.1, read on the forward strand.
GGGTGAGGTTTAGGGTTAGGTTGATGGTTAGGGTTAGTATTAGGGTTAGTGTGAGGGTGTGGGTGAGGGTTAGGGTTAGGGTTAGGATGAGGGTTAGGGTTGGGGTTAGGGTGAGGGTGAGTGCTAGGGTAAGGGTGAGGTTTAGGGTAAGTGTAAGGCTTAGTCTTAGGGTTAGGCTGAGTGTGAGGTTGAGGGAGAGGGTTAGGGTTAGGGTGATGGTTAGGTTTACGTTTACGGTTAGAGTTAGAATGAGGTTTAGGCTTGGGGGAGGTTTAGGGTGAGGATGATGGTAAGGGTAATGGTGAGATTTAGGCTGAGGATGAGGGTTAAGTTAAGGGTGAGCGTTAGGGTTAGGTTTAGGGTTAGGGTAAGGGTTAGGGTTAGGGTTTGGGTGAGGGTTAGATTGAGGATTAGGGTTAGGGTTAGTGTGAGGTTTAGACTGATGATGAGGGTTAGGGTGACGGTTAGTGTTAGGGTGAGGTTTAGTGTTAGAGTTAGGGTTAGAGTTTTTGTTAGGGTGAGGGAGAGGTTTATGGTGGAGTTAGGGTTAGGGTGAGGGTTAGGATGAGGGTTAGTGTTAGATTTGGGGTTACAGTGAGGTTTAGGGTTAGGATTAGTGTTAGGGTTAGGTTGAGAGTTAGGGGGAGGGTTAGGGTTAGGTTTAGGTTTAGGGTTTTGGTTACGGTTAGGGTGAGGGTTAGGATTAGGGTTAGGGTAAAGATGAGGTTTAGGGTTAGAATTAGGGTTAGGGTGAGGCTGAGGGTGAGGGTGAGGGTTCGAGTTAGGGTTAGGATTAGGATTAGGGTTAGGGTTAGGGTGAGTGTGAGGGTTAAGCTTAGCGTTATTGTTAGCCTTAGGTTTAGGTTGAGGGTTTGGGTGAGGGTGAGGGTTAGGGTTAGTTTGAAGGTTAGGGTTAGGTTTAGGTTGAGGTTTAGTGTTAGGGTTCGTGTTAGAGTTATGGTTAGGGTGAGGGTGAGGTTTAGGTGTAGGGTTAGTTTTAGGGTGAGGGTTAGGGTGAATGTTTGTTTTAGGGTGAGAGTAAGGGTAGGGGTGACGTTAAGGGTAAACGTGAGGGTTTGGCTGAGGGTGATGGTTACGTTAAGGTTGAAGGTTAGGGTTAGGGTGAGGGTTAATGTTAGGGTTAGGGTGAGAGTTAGTGTTCGGGTTAAGTTTAGGGTTAGGGTGAGGGTTAGAATAAGGGTTACGGTGAGGGTGACGGTTAGGTTTAAGTTGAGGGATAGGGTTAGGATTATGGTTAGGGTGAGGGTGAGGTTTAGGGTTAGTGTTAGGGTGAGGGCTAGGAAGAGGTTTAGGGTTAGGATTAGGTTTAGGGTGAGGGCTAGGGTGAGGGTGAGGTTTAGGGTTAGGATTAGGGTGAGGTTTAGGGTTTGGGTTAGGGTGAGGGTGAGGTTTAGGGTTAGATTTAGGGTTAGGGTTAGGCTGAGGTTGAGGGTTAGGGTTAGGTTTAGAGTTATACTTATGGTTAGGGTGAGGGTTAGGATGAGGTTTAGGGTTAGGATTAGGGTAAGGATGAGGACTAGGGTGAGTGTTAGGGAAAGGGCTAGGGTTATGGGCAGGGTTAGTTTTAGGATTAGGGTGAGGTTGAGGGTGAGTGTGAGGGTTAGGGTTAGGCTTAGGGTTAGGCTTAGAGTTAAGGTGTGGGTTAGGGTTAGGGTTTGGGTTATGGTGAGGCTGAGGCTGAGGATTAGGGTTAGGTTTAGGGTTAGGGTTAGGGTGAGGGTTAGGGTGAGCGTTAACGTTAGTGTGAGGGTTAATATTAGGTTTAGGATTTGGGTTAGGGTTAGGCTGAGGGTGAGGGTGAGGATGAGGGTTAGGATTAGGATGAGGTTTAGGGTTTGGGTGAGGGCTAGGGTGAGGGTGAGTGTGAGGGATAGGGTTAGCTTGAGGATTGGGGTTAGGGTGATGGTTAGGGTTAGTGTGAGGGTTAGTGTTAGGGTTAGGGTAAGTGTTAGGGTGAGGGTTAGAGTTAGGGTAAGTGTTAGAGTTAGGGTGAGATTTAGGGTTAGGGTGAGGATGAGGTTTAGATATAGGGTTAGGGGGAGGTTTAGGGTGTGGGTTAGGTTTAGGGTTAGTGTTAGGGTTAGGTTGAGGTTGAGGGTTATGTTGAGGTATAGGGTTAGGGTTAGGTTTAGTGTGAGTGTTAGTGCTAGTGTTAGGGTTAGTGTTAGCGTGAGAGTAAGTGTTAGGGTGCGGGTATGGGTTAGGGTGAGAATTATGTTTAGTGTGAGGGTTAGGGTTAGGAATAGGGTTATTGGTAGGTTTAGGTTTAAGATTACAATTACGGTGAGGGTTAGGTTGAGGGTTAGGCTTAGGGTTAGGTTGAGGTTTAGGGTTTGGGTTAGTATTAGAGTTAGGGTTAGGCTGAGTGTGATGTTTAGGGTTAAAGTTAGGGTTAGGGTGTGGGATAGGGTTAGTGTTACGGTTATGGTTAGATTTAGGTCTAGGGTTAGGCTTAGGGTTAGGCAGAGGGTGAAGTTAAGGGTGAGGGTTAGGGTTAGGGTGAGGATTAGGGTTAGGATGAGGGATAGGGGAAGGGTTAGGATGAGGGTTAGGGTTAGAATTAGGGTTAGGGCAAGGGCTAGTTTGAGGGTGAGGTTTAGGGTTAGATTTAGGGTTAGGGTGAGGCTGAGGTTGAGGGTTATTGTTAGGGTTAGTGTTAGGTTTAGGGTTAGGGATAGGGTGAGCGTTAGGTTTAGGGTTAGTGTTAGGTTTAGGGTTAGGGTTATGGTGAGGCTTAAGGTTAGGGTGAGGGTTAGGCTTAGGATTAGGATTAGTGTTAGGGTTAGGCTGAGGGTGAGGGTGAGGGTGAGGGTGAGGGTTAGGTTGAGGATGAAGGTTAGGGTTAGGGTGAAGGCTAGGGTGAGGGTGAGGGTTAGGGATAGTCTTAACGTGAGTTTTGGGGTTAGTGTAATGGTCAGGGTTAGTGTGAGGTTTAGTGTTAGGGTTAGGGTTAGTGTTAGGGATAGGGTAAGTGTTAGGTTGAGGTTAGGGTTAGGGTGAGTGTTATGGCTGGGGTGAGGGTTAGGGTTAGGTTTATTGTTAGGGTTAGGGTTAGGGTTAAGGTTTCAGTGAGGGTGAGGGTGAAGGTTAGGATTAGGGTTAAGATGAGGTTTAGGTTTAGAGTTATGGTTAGAATTAGGATTAGGGTGATAGTGATGTTTAGGGTTAGAGTTAGTGTTTGTGATAGGGTTAGGTTTATGGTGGGGTTTACGGTTAGGGTTAGGGGTAGGGTTAGGTTGAGGGTTAGATTTAGGGTTAGTGTTAGGGTGATGGTTAGTGTTAGGGTTAGTGTTAGTGTTAGGGTGTGGGTAAGTGTTAGGGTGAGGGTTTGCGTTAGGGTGAGGGTTATGGTTAGGGTGAGGGTTAGGATTAGGGTTAGGGTTATTGTTAGGGTTCAGTTTAAGGTTATGGTTACTGTGAGGGTGAAGGTGAGGGCTAGGGTTAGGGTGAGGTTTAGGGTGAGGGTGATGTTTAGGGTTAGTATAGGTTTAGGGTGAGGGTTAGGTTGAGGGTTTGGGTTAGGTTTAGTGTTAGGGTTAGGGTTAGGGGGAGAGTTAGGGGGAGGGTTAGGGTTAAGGTTAGGGTTAGGGTTAGGTTTAGGGTGAGGGTGAGTTTGTGTGTTAGGGTTAGGTTTAGGGTTAAGCTTTGTGTTAGGCTGAGGGTGAGGGTTAGTGTTAGGGTGAGGGTCAGGTTTAGGGTTAGGTTTAGGGTTAGGATGAGGGTTAAGTTTAGGATTAGTGTTAGGCTGAGGGTTAGGGTGACGGTGAGGATAAGGGTTAGGGTTAGGGTGAGGTTTAGGGTTAGATTTAGTGTGAGCATTAGGGTTCGGGTTAAGTTTAGGTTTATGGTGAGGGTTAGGGTACGGGTTATGGTAAGGGTGAGGTTTAGGGTTAGTTTGAGGGTTACAGTTAGTATTAGGGTTAGGGTGAGGGTGAGGGTGAGGGTTAGGGTTAGGGTTAGGGTGAGGTTTAGGATGAGGGTTAGGGTTAGGATTAGGGTCAGGGTGAGGGCTAGGGTAAGGGTGAGGGTTAGAGTAAGGGTTAGGCTTAGTCTTAGGGTTAGGCTGAGTGTGAGGTTTACGGTTTGGGTTAGGATGACGATTAGGTTTAGGGGGAGGTTTAGTGTGAGGATGATTGTAAGGGTTATGGTCAGGTTTAGGCTTAGGTTGAGGGTTAAGATAAGGGTGAGACATAGCTTTAGGTTTAGCTTTAGGGTAAGGGTTAGGGTTAGGGTTAGGGTGAGTGTTAGATTGAGGATTAGGGTTAGAGTTAGTGTGAGGTTTAGAGTGATGATGAGGGTTAGGGTGAGGGTTAGGGTTAGGATGATGGTTATGTTTAGGGTGAGGGTTAGGGTTAGTGTTAGGTTTATTGTTAGGGTTAGGGTTAGGGTTACTGTTATGGTGAGGGTGAGTGGGAGGTTTAGGGTTAGGGTTAGGGTGAGGTTTAGTGTTAGGGTTAGGGTTAGAGTTAGGGTTAGTTTGAGGGTGAGGTTTAGGGGTAGAATTAGGGTTAGTGTGAGGGTTAGGATGAGGGTTAGTGTTAGGGAACGTTTTAGGGTGGGGGTGATGATAAGGGTAAACATGAGGGTTAGGCTGAAGGTGAGGGTTATGGTGGGTTGAGGGTTAGGGTTAGGGTGAGTTTAAGGTTAGGGGAAGGGTGTGGGTGAGGGTTAGATTGAGGATTTGTTTTATGGTTAGTGTGAGGTTTAGCGTGAGAATGAGTGTTAGGGCTAGGGTGAGGGTCAGGGTTAGGTTTATATTTAGGGTGAGGTTAAGGGTTAGGGTGATGGTTAGGGTTAGTGTGAGGGTTAGTGTTAGGGTTAGGGTTAGTGTTAGGGTGAGGGTAAATGTTAGGCTGAGGGTTAAAGTTAGGGTGAGGGTTATGGTTAGGTTGAGGGTTAGGTTTAGGGTTAGGATGAGGTTTAAGTTTAGGGTTAGGGTTAGAGTTTTGGTCAGGTTGAGAGTGAGGTTTATGGTTAGAGTTAGGGTTAGTGTTAGGGTTAGGGTGAGAGTGAGGGTTAGGGTTAGGCTTAGACTTAGGCTTAGGCCGAGCATGAGAGTGAGGGTTAGGTTTAGGGTTAGGGTGAGGTTTAGGTTTAGCCTTAGGGTGAGTGTTAGGATGAGTTTTAGTGTTAGAATTAGGGTTAGGTTGAGGACTAGGATGAGGGTTAGGGTGAGGGTTAGGTTTAGGGAAAGGGTTAGGTTTAGGATTAGGGTTATTGTGAGTGTGAGAGTAAGGGTTAGAGTTGGGGTTAGGCTTAGGGTTAGGGTGAGGGTTAGGGTTAGGGTTAGATTTAGGTTTAGGGTTAGGGTTAGGTTTACAGTGAGGGTTAGGGTTACGTTTAGGGTTAGAGTTAGGGTTAGGCTGAGGTTAAGGGTGTGGTTGAGGATTCCGGTTAGGTTTAGGGTTAGGGTTAGGGTTAAGTTTGCGGTGAGGTTATGCCTGAGGGTGAGGGTTATGGTTAGGGTTAAGATTAGGGTTAGTGATATGGTTAGTGTTATTGTTATTGTTAGGGTTAGAGTTACAGTGAGGTTGAGGGTAAGGGTGAGGTTTAGGGTTAGGATGAGGTCTACTGTGAGGTTTAGGGTTAGGGTTAGGGTTAGGGTGAGGGTGAGGTTTAGAGTCAGAGTTAGGATTAGGGGGAGGGTTAGGGTTAGGTTTCGGTTTAGGGTTAGTATTAGGGTTAGGGTGAGGGTGAAGGTTAGGTTGAGGTTTAGGGATAGGGTTAGGTTTAGGATTAGGGTTAGGGTGAGGGTGAGTATGAGGGTTAGGGTGAGGGTTAGGCTTAGGCTTAGGGTTAGGCTGAGGGTGAGGGTGGGTGTGAGGATTAGGGTTAGGGTGATGGTTCGTTTTAGGATGTTTTATTTTTAGGGTTAGGGTTAGAGTTATGGTGAGGGTGAGGGTGAGGGTGAAGTTTAGGTTTAGGGTTAGGGTTAGGGTTAGTGTGAGGGTTAGTGTTAGTGTTAGGCTTAGTGTTAGGGTGAGGGTAAGTGTTAGGGTGAGGGTATGGGTTCGGGTGAGCGTTATGTGTAGGGTGAAGTTTAGGGTTAGGGTTAGAGTTATTGTTAGGTTTAGGTTTAGGGTTACGGTTAGGGTGAGTTTGAGGGTGAGGGTTAGGGTTAGGGTTAGGTTGAGTTTTAGGTTTGGGGTTAGGGTTAGAGTTAGGTTTAGGGTGAGGGGAGGTTTAGGGTTAGAGTAAGGGTTAGGGTGAGGGTTTGGGATAGGATTTGGGTTAGGGTGAGTGTGAGTGTGTGTGTTAGCGTTAGGTCTAGTGTTAGGCTAGGGTTAGGCTGAGGATGACCTTGAGGGTGAGGGTTAGGGTTAGGGTGAGGGTTAGGGTAAGGGTTGGGGGAGGGTTAGGATGAGGGTTAGGGTTAGGATTAGGGTTAGGGCAAGGGCTAGGTTGAGGGTGAGGTTTACTGTTAGGGTTAGAGTGAGGTTTATGGTTAGGGTTAGGGATAGTGTTAAGGTGAGCGTGAGGTTTAGGGTTAGATTTAGGTTTAGGGTGAGGATGAGGGTGAGGATTAGGGTTAGGGTTAGTGTTAGGTTTAGGGTTAGGGTTAGAGTGAGGGTTAGGGTTAGGGTTAGTGTTAAGTTAAGGTTAGGTTAAGGGTGAGGGTTAGGGTGAGCTTGAGGGTTAGGGTTAGGATTAGGATTAGCATTAGGGTTAGTCTGAGGGTGAGGGTGAGGGTGAGGGTTAGGGTGGGGATGAGGGTTACGGTTAGGGTGAAGGCCAGGGTGAGGGTTAGTGTTAGCGGTAGGGTTAGCGTGAGGTTTGGGGTTAGGGTGATGGTTAGGGTTAGTGTGAGGTTTAATGTTAGGGATAGGGTTAGTGTTAGGATTTGGGTAAGTGTTAGGGTGAGGGTTATCATTAGGGTGAAGTTTATGGTTCGGCTGAGGGTTAGGTTTAGGGTTATGGTTATTGTTAGGGTTAGGTTTAGGGTTACGGTTACGGTGAGGGTGAGGGTGATGGTTAGGGTTAGTGTTAGGATGAGGTTTAGGTTTATGGTTAGGGTTAGAATAAGAGCTAGGGTGATAGTGAGATTTAAGTTTAGAGTTAGGGTTTGTGATAGGTTTAGGGTTAGGGTGGGGTTTACGGTTAGGGTTAGGGTTAGGGTTAGGGTGAGCTAGAGATTTAGGGTTAGATTTAGGGTTAGTGTTAGGGTGAGAGTTAGTGTTAGGGTTAATGTTAGTGTTAGGGTGAGGGTAAGTGTTAGGGTGAGCGTTTGTTAGGTTGAGGGTTTGGGTTAGGAAGAGGGTTATGGTTAGGGTGAAGGTTAGGGTTAGGGTTAGGGTTATTTTTAGGTTTCGGTTTAAGGTTAAGGTTACAGTGAGGGTGAGGGTTAGGCGTAGGGTTAGGGTGAGGTTTAAGGTGAGCGTGAGGTTTAGGGTTAGAGTTAGGGTTAGGGTGAGGGTTAGGTTGAGGGTTAGGTTAGGGTTAGTGTTAGGGTGAGGCTGAGGGTGAGGGCTAGAGTTAGGGTTAGGGTTAGGATTAGGGTAAGGTTTAGGGTGAGTGTGCGGTTTACGGTTACTCTAGGGTCAGGCTGAGGGTGAGGGTGTGGGTGAGGGTTAGGGTTAGGTGGAGGGTTAGGGTTAGGGTTAGGATGCGAGTTAGGGTTCGGTTATGTTTAGGGTTAGGGTGAGGGTTAGAGTTACGGTGAGCATGAGTTTTAGGGTTTGGTTGAGAGTTAGGGTTAGGGTTAGGGTTAGGGTTAGGGTCAGGGTTAAGGTTAGGGTTAGGGTGAGGGTAAGGATGAGGATTAGTTTTAGCATTAGGGTTAGGGTGAGGGCTAGGTTGAGGGTAAGGGTTAGGTTTAGTGTTAGGTTAAGGTTTAGGGTTAGGGTTAGGTTTAGGTTGAGGGTTACGTTGAGGGTTAGTGTTACAGTGAAGGTGAGGATTAGGGTTAGGGTGAGGGTTAGGATTAGGGTTAGCATGAGAGTGAGTGTTAGGATTACAGTTAGTGTTAGGGTTAAGGTTAGGTTTAGGTTTAGGATTAGTGTTATTGTTAGGGTTAGGGTTAGAGTTATGGTGAGGGTGAGAGTGAGGGTGAGGGTGAGGGTTAGTGTTAGGGTTAGGGTGAGGTTTAGGGTTAGGGTTAGGATTAGGGATAGGGTGAAGGTTTGGTTTAGGGTTAGATTTAGGGTTAGTTGGAGGGTTAGGTCGACGGTTAGGGTTAGGGTTAGTTTTAGGGTTAAGGTTAGAGTGAGGGTTAGGTTGAGGTTTACGGTTATGGTTAGGGTTAGTGTTAGGATTAGGGTGAGAGTGAGGGTGAGGTTGAGGGTTAGGGTTAGGCTTAGGCTTAGGCTTAGGGTTAGGCTGAGGGTAAGGTTGGGGGTGAAAATTAGGTTTAGGGTGATGGTTAGAGTTAGGGCTAGGATGAGGATTAGGGTGAGGGGTAGGATTAGGATTAGGATTAGGTTGAGGGCTAGGGTGAGGATGAGGGTTAAGGTAAGGGTTAGGCTAAGGCTTAGGTTTAGGCTGAGAGTGAGGTTGAGGGTTAGGGTTAGGGTTAGGTTGACGGTTAGGTTTAAGGTTAGGGTGAGGGTTAGGATGAGGTTTGGCGTTAGGGTGAGTGTTAGGTTGATGATGATGGTAAGGGTAAAGATGAGGTTTAGGCTGAGGTTGAGGGTTAAGATAAGGGTGAGGTTTAGGGTTAAGTTTAGGGTTAGTGTTAGGGTTAGAGTTAGGGTTAGAGTGAGTGTTAGATTGAGGATTAGGGTTAGGGTTAGTGTGAGGTTTAGGGTGAGGATGAGGGTTAGGGTTAGGGTTTAGGTGAGGTTTAGGATTAGGGTCAGGGTTAGGGTTAGTGTGAGGGTTAGTGTTAGTGTTCGGTTAGTGTTAGGGTGAGGGTAAGTGTTAGGGTGAGGGTTAGGGTTAGGGTGAGGGTTATGGTTAGAGTGAGGGTGAGGGTTAGGATTAGGGTTAGAGTGAGGTTTAGTGTTAGGGTTAGGGTTAGAATTAGGGTTAGGGTTAGGGAGTGCATGAGGTTTAGGGGTACATTTAGGGTTAGGTTGAGGGTTAGCGTTAGGTTGCCGGTTAGCGTGGGGGTGAAGGTAAAGGAAAAGTTCAGGGTTAGGCTGATTCTGAGGGTTACGCTATGGGTGAGTGTTAGGGTTTGGGTGAGGGTTAGTGTTAGCGTTAGGGTGAGGTTGAGGTTTCGATTGATGATTAGTATTAGGGTTAGTGTGAGATTTAAGGTGAGGATGAGGGTTTGGGTTACGCTGAAGACTAGGGTGAGGGTGAGGGTTAGGGTTAATGTTAGGGTGAGGTTTAGGGTTAGGGTGATGTTTAGGGTTAGTGTGAGAGTTAAGGTTAGGGTTAGGGTTAGTGTTAGGATGAGGGTAAGTGTTAGGGTGAGGTTTAGGATTACGGTGAGTATTAAGTTTAGGGTGAGGGTTAGGGTTAGGATAAGTGTAAGGTTGAGGGCTAGGCTAAGGGTTAGGGTGAGGGTTAGGGTTAGGGATAGGGATAGGTTTAGGATTAGGGTTAGGGTGAGGGTGAATGTGAGAGTTAGGACTGGTGTTTTGGTTAGGCTTAGAGTTAGGATGAGGATTAGGGTTAGGGTTTGGGTAGGGTAAGGTTGAGTCTGAGGTTTAGGGTTAGGTTTAGGGTTAGTGTTAGTGTTAGGGTTAGTGTTAGGGTTCCAGGGAGGGTTGGGGTTCGGGATAGGGTTAGGTTTAGGCTTAGATTTAGGGTGAAGGTTAGGATGAAGATTAGGTTTACGATTAGGGTTAGGGTTCGGGCTAGGGTAAAGGTGAGGATTAGGGTTAGTGTTAGGGTAAGGTTTAGGGTTAGGGTTAGAATTAGGGTGAGGGTTAGGATGAGCGTTAGGGTTACATTGAGGATGACGGTTAGGGTGAGGATGAAGATTAGGGTTAGTTTTAGGGTTAGGGTGTGGTTGAGTGTTAGCATTAGGGTTAGGGTTATGGTTAGGTTTGGGTTTAGGGTTAGGATTACTGTTATTGTAAGGGTTGGGGTTAGAGTTATGGTGAGGGTGAGGGTGAGGGTGAGTGTTAGGGTTAGGGTGAGGTTTAGGGTTATGGTTAGGATTAGGGTTAGGGTGAGGGTGAGGATTATGGTTAGATTTAGGTTTAGTTGGAGGCTTAGGTCGAGGGTTAGAGTTGAGGGTTAGGTTGAGGTTTAGGGTTAGGGTTAGGGTTAGGTTTAGAGTTAGGGTAAGAGTGAGGGTGAGGGTGAGGTTTAGGGTTAGGGTTAGGCTTAGGCTTCGGGTTAGGCTGAGGGTGAGGGTGGGGGTGAAGATTAGGGTTAGGGTGATGGTTAGTGTTAGGGTTAGGGTTAGAGTTAGGCTTAGGGTGAGGGTTAGGTTTAGGATTAGGGTTAGGGTGAGGTTGAGTGTTAACATTAGGGTCAGGTTTAGGGATAGGGTTAGGTTTAGGGTTAGGATTAGTGTTATTGTTAGGGTTAGGTTTAGATTTATGGTGAGGGTGAGGGTTAGGGTTAGGGTTAGGATGAGTTTTAAGGTTAAGGTTAGGGTTTGGGTTAGGGTGAGGGTGAGGTTTAGGTTAGATTTAGGTCTATTTGGAGGGTTAGTTCGAGGGTTAGGGTTAGGGATAGTGTTAGGTTTAAAGTTAAGGTTAGGGTTAGGTTGTGGTTTAGGGTTAGGGTTAAGTTTAGGGTTAGGATTAGTGTTAGGGTGAGGCTGAGTATGAGGTTTAGGGTTAGGGTTAGTCTTAGGCTTAGGTTTAGGCTGAGGGTGAGGGTGGGGGTGAGTATTAGGGTTAGGGTGATGGTTAGGGTTAGGGTTAGGGTGAGGGTTAGTGTAAGGGTTAGGGTTAGATTTAGGGTTAGGTTGAGGGTGAGGTTTACGGGTAGAGGTAGGCTTAGGGTGAGGGTTAGGGTTAGAGTGAGGCTTAGGGTGGGGGTGACGGTAAGGGTAAATATGAGGGTTAGGCTGAGCGTGAGGGTTACGGTAAGGGTGAGTGTTAGGTTTAGGGTGAGGGTTAGGGATAGTGTTAGGGTGAGAGTGAGGGTTAGATTGAGGCTGAGTGTTAGGGTTAGTTTGAAGTTTAGGGTGATTGTGAGGGTTAGGGTTAGGGCGAGTTCTAGGGAGATGGTGAGGTTTAGGGTTAGTGTTAGGGTGAGTGTAAGTGTTAGGGTGAGGGTTAGGGTGAGGGTTATGTTTAGGGTGAGGTTTAGGGTTAGGGTTAGGGTTATTGTTAGCATTAGGGTTAGGATTAAGTATGGTGACGGTGAGGGTGAGGGTTAGGTTTAGGGCTAGGTTGAGGTTTAGAGATAGGGTTAGGATTAGGGTCAGGGTGAGGTTTAGTGTTAGAGTTAGGGTTAGGGTGAGGATGAGGGTGAGGGTTAGGGTTAGGATTAATGTTAGGTTTAGGCTTAAGGTGAGGGTTAGGTTGAGGGTGAGGATTAGGGTTAGGTTTAGGAGCAGGATTAGGGTTAGTGTTATGGTGAGTGTGAGAGTTAGGGTTAGGGTTAGGGATAGTCTTAGGGTTAGGCTGAGGCTGAGGGTGAGGGTTGTGTTAGGGTGAGGTTTAGGGTTAGGGTTAGGGTGAGTGTGAGGGTTAGGGTTAGGGTTAGGCTTAGATTAGGCTGAGATTAAAGGTGTCGGTTAGGGTTAGGATTAGTGTTTGGGTGAGGTTTAGGGTTTGGGTTAGGGTTAGAGTTAGGGTTAGTGTGATGGTGAGGTTTAGGGTTAGTTAGGGTTAGGGTGAGGTTTAGGTTGAGGGTTATGGTAAGGGTTAGTGTTAGGATTACCGTTAGGGTGAGAGTTAGCAGGAATTTTAGGGTTTGGGTTGGGGATAGGATTAGGGTTAGAGTGAGGGTGAGTGTGTGTGTTAGGTTTAGGTTTAGGGTTAGACTTAGGGTTAGGCTGAGAGTGAGGTTGAGGGTGAGGGTTAGCGCTAGGCAGAGGGTTAGGATGAGGGTTAGGTTTCGGATTAGGGTTAGGGTAAAGGCTAGGGTGAATGTGAGGTTGAGGGTTAAAGTTAGGGTTAGGGTTATTGTGATGGTGAGGTTTAGGGTTAGAGTTAGTGTTAGGGTGCGGCTGAGGGTGAGGGTTAGGGTTAGGGTTAGGGTTAGGTTTTGGGTTAGGTTTAGGGTGAGGCTTAGGGTCACGGTGAGGGTTAGGGTTAGGGTTAGGATTATGATTAGTGTTAGGGTTATGGTGAGTGTGAGGGTTAAGGTTAGGTTTAGGGTTAGGATTAGGGTTAGGGTGAGGATGAGTGAGTATGTTAGGGTTAGGTTTAGGTTTATGCTAAGGGTTATGCTAAACGTGAGGTTGAGGGTGAGGGTTAGGGTTAGGTTGAGCTTTAGGGTAAGGGTTATGGAGAGGGTTAGGATGAGGGTTAGGGTGAGAATGAGTGTGAGGGTTAGGGTTAGTGTTAGGGTGAGGGTTAGGATGAGGGTCAGGATTAGGTTTAAGATCAGGACTAGGGTGAGGGTGAGGTTTAGGGTTAGGGTTAAGGTTAGTGTTAGGGTTAGGATTAGTGTGAGGGTGAGGTTTAGGGTTAGAGTTAGGGTAAGGCTGAGGCTAAGTTTGAGAGTTAGGTTTAGGGTTAGTGTTAGAGTTAGGTTTAGGGTGAGGGTTAGCGTGAGGGTGAGGATTAGGTTTAGGGTTAGAATTAGGATTAGAGTAAGGGTTAGCATGAGTGTGAGGGTTAGGTTTATGCTTAGGGTTAGGCTGAGGATGAGGGGGAGGGTGAGGCTTAGGGTTCGGTTGAGGTTTAGCCTTAGGGTAAGGATGAGGGTTAGGTTCAGTGTTAGTGTGAGGGTTACCATGAGGATTAGGGTTACGATTAGGGTTAGGGTTAGGGCTAGGGTGAGGGTGAGGATTAGGGTTAGTGTTAGGGTAAGGTTTAGGGTTAGGGTTAGGGTTAGGGTGAGGGTTAGGTTTAGGGTTAGCTTTAGATTTATGGTGAGGGTGAGGGTGAGGTTGACAGTTAGGGTTAGGGTTAGGGTGAGGTTTAGTGTTAGGGTTAGGATTAGGGTTAGGGTGAGGGTGAGGATTAGGGTTAAATTTAGGTTTAGTTGGAGGGTTAGGTCGAGGGTTAGGGTTAGGGTTAGTTTTAGGTTTAAGGTTAGGGTCAGGGTTAAGTTGAGGTTTAGTGTTGGGTTAGGTTTAGGGTTAGGATTAGGGTTGGGTTGAGGGTGAGTGTGGGGGTGAGGATTAGGGTTAGGGTGATGGTTAGGGTTAGGGTAACAGTGAGGGATAGTGTTAGGGTTAGGTTTAGAGTTAGGTTTAGGTTTAGGGTGAGGTTTAGGGGTAGAGTTAGGGTTAGGGTGAGGGGTAGTGAAAGAGTGAGTGTTAGCGTTAGAGTGAGGGTTAGGGTGGGGGTGACGGTAAGGGTAAAGATGAGGGATAGGATGAGGGTGAGGGTTTGGGCAAGGGTGAGGTTTAGGGTTAGGGTGAGGGTTAGGTTGAGGGTTAGGGTGAAGGTGAGGGTTAGATAGTGGTTTAGTGTTAGGGTTGGTGTGAAGTTTAGGGTGAGGATTAGGGTTAGGGTTAGGGAGAGGGCTAGGGAGAGGGTGCTGTTTAGGGTTAGGGTGATGGTTATGGTTACTGTTAGGGTTAGGGTTAGTGTTAGGGTGAGGGTAAGTGTTAGGGTGGGGGTTAGTGTTAGGGTGAGGGTAAGTGTTAGGGTGAGGGTTAAGGTTAGGGTGAGGGTTATGTTTAGAGTGAGGGTTAGGTTAGGGTTAGGATTATTGTTAGCATTAGGGTTAGAGTTACATTTATGGTGAGGGTGAGGGTGAGGGTTAGGGTTAGGGCTAGGATCAGGTTTAGGGATAGGGTTAGGGTTCGGGTTACGGTCAGGGTGAGGTTTAGTTTTAGAGTTAGGGTTAGGGTGAGGCTGAGGGTGAGGGTTAGGGTTAGGATTAATGTTAGGGTTAGGCTTAAGGTGAGGGTTAGTTTGAGGGTGAGGGTTAGAGTTAGAGTTAGGAGTAATATTATAGTTTTTGTTAGGGTGAGTGTGTGGGTGCGTATTATGGTTAGGGTTAGGCTTAGTGTTAGGCTGAGGTTGAGGGTGAGGGTTAGGGTAGGATGAGATTTAGGGTTAGGGTTAGGATGAGTGTGTGGGTTAGGGTTAGTTTTCGGCTTAGTATTAGGCTGAGGGTGAGGGTGTGGTTTAAGGTTAGGGTGAGGGTTAGGGTTATGGGAAGGGTTAGGATGAGGGTTAGGGTTAGGATTAGGGTTAGGGTGAGGGTGAGTGTGTGTGTTAGGGTTAGGTTTAGGGTTAGGCTTAGGGTTAGGCTGAGGGTGAAGTTGCGGATGAGGGCTAGGGTGAGGGTGAGGTTTAGGTTTAGGGTTAGGTTGAGGGTAGGGTCAGGGCTATGGTGACTGTGAAGGTTAGGGTTAAGTTGAGGGTTAGGGTTCAGATTAGGGTTAGGGAGAGGTTGTGGGTGAGGGTTAGTTTTAGTGTTAGGGTGAGGGTTAGGTTGAGTGTTAAGGTTAGGATTAGGGTTAGGGTGAGGGCTAGGATGAGGTTGAGGTTTAGGGTTAGGGTTAGGGTGGGGTTAAGGGTTAGGGTTAGGGTTAGTGTTAGATTTAGGGTTAGGCTGAGAGTGAGGGTTACGCTTAGCATAAGGATTAGGTTTAGGGTAAGGGTTAGGGTGAGTTTGAGTGTTAGGGTTAGGGTTAGGCTTAGTGTTAGGGTGAGGGTGAGGGTGAGGTTGAGGGTTAGGGTTAGGGTGAGGGTTAGGGTTAGGGTGAGAGTTCGGATTTGGTTATGTTTAGGGTTAGGGTGAGGGTTAGGGTTATGGGGAGGGTTAGTATGAGGGTTAGGGTTAGGATTAGGGTTAGGGTTAGGGTGAGTGTGTGTGTTAGGGTTAGGTTTAGGGTTAGGCTTAGGGTTAGGCTGAGGGTGAAGTTGAGGGTGAGGGTGAGGTTTAGATTTAGGGTTAGGGTGAGGGTTAGGGTTAGGGTAAGGGTGAGAGTTAGGGTTCGGTTTAAGTTTAGGGTTAGGTTGAGGTTTAGGGTAACGGCTATGGTGAGGGTGAGGGTTAGGGTTAGGTTGAGGGTTAGGGTTCAGATTAGGGTTAGGTGAGGGTGGGGGTGAGGGTGAGGTTTAGGGTTAGAGTTAGGGTGAGTTTTAGGGTTAGTGTTAGGGTTAGTGTTAGATTTAGGGTTAGGTTGAGAGTGAGGGTTAGGCTTAGGGTAAGGATTGGGTTTAGGGTAAGGGTTAGGGTGAGTTTGAGTGTTCGGGTTAGGGTTAGGCTTAGTGTTAGGCTGAGGGTGAGGGTGAGGTTGAGGGTTAGGGTTAGGGTGAGGTTTAGGGTTAGGTTTAGGGTTAGGGTGATATTTCGTGTTCGGTTATGTTTAGGGTTAGGTTAAGGTTTAGGGTTATGGTTACTGTGAGCTTGAGGTTTAGGGTTAGGTTTAGAGTTAGGGTTAGTGTTAGGGTTTGGGTGAGGGTTAAGGTTAGGGTTAGGGTGAGGGTAAGGATGAGGATTAGGGTTAGGATTAGGGTTAGTGTGAGGCCTAGGGTGTGGTGAGGGTTAGGGTTAGTGTTAGATTAAGGTTTAGGGTTAGGGTTAAGGTTAGGGTGAGGGTTAGGTTGAGGGTTAGGGTTACAGTGAGAGTGAAGATTAGGGTTAGGGTGAGGGTTAGGGTTAGGATTTGGGTTAGCATGAGTGTGTGTGTTAGGTTTAGGGTTAGATTTAGGGTTATGTTTAGGGTTAGGGTTAGTGTTATTTTTAGGGTTATGGTTAGAGTTATGGTGAGGGTGAGGGTTAGGATTAGGATTAGGGTGAGGTTTAGGGTTAGGGTTAGGATTAGGGTTACGGTGAGGGTGAGGATTAGGGTTAGATTTAGGGTTAGTTGGAGGGTTAGGTCGAGGGTTTGGGTAAGGGTTAGTTTTAGGGTTAAGGATAGGGTGAGGGTTAGGTTGAGCTTTAGGGTTATGGTTAGCATTCGGGTTAGGATTAGGGTGAGGGTGAGGGTGATTGTGAGGGTTAGGGTTAGGCTTAGGCTTAGGCTTAGGGTTAGGCTGAGGGTGAGGGTGGGGGTTAGAAAACGTTTAGGGTGATGGTTAGGGTTAGGGTTAGGTTGAGTTTAGTCTGATAGTTAGCATTAAGATTAGGGTTTGGGTGAGGGCTAGGGTGAGGGTGAGGGTTTGGGTTAGGGTGATGGTTAGGTTTATGGTTAGGGTGAGGATTAGGATGAGGTTTAGGGTTAGTGTGAGGTTTAAGGTTAGGATGAAGTTTAGGGTTAGGGTGAGGGTGAGGGTTAGAATTAGGGTTAGGGTAAGGGCTAGGATTAGGGTGAGGATTAGGGTTAGTGTTAGGGTGAGGTTTAGGGTTAGGGTTAGGGTTAGGTTGAGGGTTAGGATGAGGGTTAGGGTTAGGGTTAGTTTTAGGTTTAAGGTTAGGGTCAGGTTTAGGTTGAGGTTTGGGGTTAGGGTTAGGTTTAGGGTTAGGATTAAGGTTAGGGTGAGGGTGAGTGTGAGGTTTAGGTTTAGGGTTATGCTTAGGCTTAGGGTTAGGCTGAGGGTGAGGGTTGGTTTGAGGATTAGATTTAGGGTGATGGTTAGGGTTAGGGTTATGGTGAGGGATAGTGTTAGGGTTAGGGTTAGAGTTAAGGTTAGGGTGAGGGTGAGGTTTAGGGGTTTAGAGTTAGGGTTAGGGTGAGGGTTAGCGTTAGAGTGAGGGTTAGTGTTAGGGTTAGGGATAGTTTTAGGGTGAGGGTTAGGTTTCGGGTGAGGTTAAGTGTTAGGGTGAGGGTTAGCGTTAGGGTGTGGATTATGGTTAGGGTGAGGGTTAGGGTTAGGGTTAGGATTATTGTTAGCATTAGGGTTAGGGTTAAGGTTCTGGTGAGGGTGAGGGTGAGGGTTAAGGTTACGGCAAGGATGAGGTTTAGTTATATGGTTAGCGTTAGGGTTAGCGTCAGGGTGAGTTTTAGTGTTAGAGTTAGGTTTAGGATGAGTCTGAGGGTGAGAGTTAGGTTTAGGATTAATGTTAGGGTTAGGCTTAAGGTGAGGGTTAGGTTGAGGGTGAGGGTTAGAGTTAAGGTTAGGAGTAGGATTAGGTTTAGAGTTAGGGTGAGTGTGAGGGTTAGTGTTAGGGTTAGGGATAGGCTTAGGGTTAGGCTGAGGTTGAGGTTGAGGGTTATGTTTAGGGTGAGTTTTAGGGTTAGGGTTAGTGTGAGTGTGAGTGTTAGGGTTAGGGTCAGGCTTAGGATTAGGCTGAGGGTGAGGGTGGGTTAGGGTTAGGGTGAGGTTTAGGGTTATGCGGAGGGTTAGGATGAGTGTTAGGGTTAGGATTAAGGTTAGGTTGAGGGTGAGTGTGTGTGTTAAGGTTAGGTTTAGGGTTAGGCTTAGGGTTAGGCTGTGGGTGAGGTTGATGTTAAGGGTTAGGGTTAGGGTAAGGGTTAGGGGGAGGTTTAGGAAGAGGGTTATGGTTAGGATTAGGGTTGGGTGAGGGCTAGGGTGAGGGTGAGGTTTAGGGTTAGGGTCAGGGTTAGGGTTAGGGTTAGGTTTAGGGTTAGGGTTAGGGTTAGGGTTAGGGTTAGGGTTAGGGTTAGGGTTAGGGTGAAGGTGAGGTTTAGATTTAGAGTTAGGGTTAGGGTGAGGCTGAGATTGAGGGTTAGGGTTAGAATTAGTGTTAGATTTAGGTTTAGGTTGAGGGTAAGGGTTAGGCTTAGGGTTAGGATTAGGTTTAGGGTAAGGGTTAGGGTGAGTGTGAGCCTTAGGGTTAGAGTGAGAGTTAGGGTTTGGTTATGTTTAGGGTTAAGGTGAGGGTTAGGGTCAGGGTTACGGTGAACTTGAGGTTTAGGGTTAGGTTGAGAATTAGGGTTAACGTTAGGGTATGGGTGAGGGTTAATTTTAGGGTTAGGGTGAGGGTAAGGATGAGGATTAGGGTTATGATTAGGCTTAGGGTGAGGGCTACGGTGAGGTTGAGGGTTAGGGTTAGTGTTATATTAAGGTTTCGTGTTTGGTTTATGGTTAGGGTGAGGGTTAGGTTCAGTATTCGGGTTACGGTGAGGGTGAGGATTAGGGTTAGGGTGAGGGTTAAGTTTAGTATTAGGGTTAGCATGAGGTTTAGTGATAGGATTAGGGTTAGGGTTAGGGTGAGGGTTAGGTTTAGGGTTAGGATTAGTGTTATTGTTAGGTTTAGGGTTAGAGTTATGGTGAGGGTGAGGGTGAGGGTGAGGGTTAGGGTTAGGGTGAGGTTTAGCGATAGGGTTACAATTAGAGTTAGGGTGAGCTTGAGGTTTAGGGTTAGATTTAGTGTTAGTTGGAGGGTTAGTTCGAGGGTTAGGGTTAAGGTTAATTTTAGGCTTAGGGATAGGGTGAAGGTTAGGTTGAGTTTTAGGGTTGTGGTTAGGTTTAGGGTTAGGATAAGGGTGAGGGTGAAGGTGAGTGTGAGGGTTAGGGTTAGGCTTAGGCTTAGGCTTAGGTTTAGGCTGAGGGTGAGGGTGGGGGTGAGGATTAGGTTTAGGGTGATGGTTAGGGTTAGGGTTAGTGTGAGGGTTATGATGAGGGTTAGAATTAAAATTAGGGTTATGGTGAGGGCTAGGGTGAGGTTGAGGGTTAGGTTTAGGGTGATGGTTAGGTTTACGTTTAGGATGAGGTTAGGATGAGGTTTAGGGTTAGGGTGAGGTTTTGGGTGAGGATGATGTTAAGGGTAAAGGTGAGGTTTAGGCTGAGGGTGAGGGTTAAGTTAAGGGTGAGGGTTAGGGTTAGGTTTAGGGTTAGGGTGAGGTTTAGATTGAGGATTAGGGTTAGGGTTAGTGTGAGGTTTAGGGTGAGGTTGAGGGTTAGGGTTAGTGTGAGGGTGAGGGTTAGAATTAGGGTTAGGGTGAGGTCTAGGGTGAGGGTGAGGGTTAGGATTAGGGTTATGGTTAGGGTGAGGTTTATGATTAGGCTGAGGGTTAGGTTTAGTGTGAGGGTTAGTTTTAGGGTTAGGGTTAGTGTTAGGATGAGGGTTAGTGTTAGGGTGAGGATTAGAGTTAGGGTGAGTGTTATGCTTAGGTTGAGGATTAGGGTTCTGGTTAGGGTTATTGTTAGGTTTAGGATAAGGGTTACGGTTCAGGTGAGGGTGAGGGTTAGTGTTAGGGTTAAGGTGAAGTTTAGTGTTAGGGTTAGGGTTAGAGTTAAGGTTAGGGTGAGGGTGAGGTATAGGGGTACAGTTAGGTTTAGGATGAGGGTTAGGGTTAGTGTGGGGGTGATGGTAAGGGTAAAGATGAGGGTTAGGCTGAGGATGAGGGTTATGGTAAGGGTGAGTTTTAGGGTTAGGGTGAGGTTTAGTGTTATTTTTAGGGTGAGGTTGAGGGTTATATTGAGGATTAGTGTTAGGTTTAGTGTGAGGTTTAGGGTGAGGATGAGGGTGAGGGTTAGGGTTAGGGTTATGGAGAGTTGGAGGGTTAAGGTTAGTGTTAGGGTGAGGTTTAGGTTTAGGGTGATTTTTAGGCTTAGTGTGAGGTTTAGTGAGAGGGTTAGGGTTAGTGTTAGGGTGAGGGTAAGTGTTAGAGTGAGGGTTAGGGTTAGGGTGAGGGTTATGGTTTGGGTGAGGGTTAGGTTAGGGTTAGGTTTATTGTTAGGGTTAGGGAAAGGGTTAAGGTTACGGTGAGGGTGAGGGTTAGGGTTAGGTTTAGGATGAGGGTTAGGATTAGGGTTAGTGTTAAAGTTAGGGTTAGGCTGAGGGTTAGGGTTAGGTTTAGGCTTAGGCTTAGGCTTAATTTTAGGCTGAGCATGAACTTGAGTGTTAGGGTGAGGGTTAGGGTTAGGGATAGGTTTAGGGTGACTGTTAGGATGAGGTTTAGGATTAGGATAAGTGTAAGGGTGAGAGCTAGGCTGAGGGTTAGTGTGAGGGTTAGGGTAAGGGATAGGGCTTGGTTTAGGATTAGGGTTAGGGGGAGGGTGAGTGTGAGAATTAGGATTAGGGTTAGGGTTAGGCTTAGAGTTAGGATGAGGTTTAAGGTTAAGGTTTGGGATAGGGTGAGGGTGAGGCTGAGTATTAGGTTTCGGTTTAAGGTTAGGTTTAGGGTTAGTGTTAGGGTTAGGGTTATGATTAGGGTTAGGGTTACGGTGAGGGTTAGGGTTAGGGTTAGGTTTAGCCTTAGAGTTAGGGTGAGGGTTATGGTTAGGGTTTGGGTTAGGGTCAGGGTGAGGCTGAGGATTAGGGTTAGTTTTAGGGTTAGGTTTGGCTTTAGGGTTAGTGTTAGTTTTAGGGTTATGGTTAGGGTTACGCTGAGGGTTAGGGTTAGGGTTAGGGTTAGGCTGAGGGTGAGGTGGGCGTGAGGATTAGTGTTATGTTTAGTGTTAGGCTTAGGTTTAGGGTTATGTTTAGGGTGAAGGTTAGGATTAGGGTTATGGTTATTGTTAGGGTTAGGTTTAGGGTTAAAGTTGCCCTGAGGGTGAGGGTGAGGGTTAGGGGTAGGGTTAGGTTGAGGTTTAGGGTTTAGGTTAGGGTTAGAGTTAAGTTTAGGGTGAGGGTGAGGTTTAGCGTCAGAGTTAGATTTAGGGTGAGGGTTAGGTTGAGTGTTACGTTTAGAGTTAGGGTTAGGGTTAGCGTTAGGGTGAGATTTACGGGGAGGTTTGGGTTAGGGAAAGGGTTAGGATTAGGGTTAGGTTGAGGGTGCTTGTGTTTGTTAGGGTTAGGTTTAGGGTTAGGATTAGGGTTAGGCTGAGGGTGAGGTTGATGGTGAGGGTTAGGGTTACTGTGAGGGTTAGGGTAAGTTTTGGGGGAGGGTTAGGATGAGTGTTAGGATTAGGTTTAGGGTTAGGGTGAGATCTAGGGTGTGAGTGAGGTTTAGGTTTAGGGTTAGGATGAGGGTTAGGTTTAGGGTTAGGGTGAGAGTTAGGGTTCGTTTTAAGTTTAGGTTTAGGTTGAGGGTTAGGGTAAGGGTTACGGTGAGGTTGAGGGTTAGGGTTAGGTTGAGGGTTAGGTTTCAGATGAGGGTTAGGGTGAGGGTGAGGGTGAAGGTTAGGTTTAGTGTTTGGGTGAAGGTTAGGATGAGAGTTAGGGTTAGGATTAGGGTTAGGGTGAGGGTTAGGGTTAGGGTGAGGTTTAGGGTTAGGTTTAGGTTTAGGGTGAAGCTGAGGTTGAGGGTTAAGGTTAGGGTTAGGATTAGGTTTTGGTTAAGGGTTAGGGTGAGTGTGAGCGTTATGGTTAGGGTTAGGGTTAGGCTTAGAGTTAGGCTAAGGGTTAGGTTTAGGGTGAGGGTTAGGGTTAGGGTGAGTTAGGGTTAGGGTTAGGGTGAGAGTTAGGGTTCGGTTAAGTTTAGGGTTAGGGTCAGTGTTAGGGTTAGCGTTACGGTGAGCATGAGGGTTAGGGTTAGGTTGAGGGTTATGGTTAGGGTTAGGGTGAGGGTGAGGGTTATGTTTAGGGTTAGGATGAGAGTAAGGATGAGGATTAGGTTTAGCATTAGCGTTAGTGTGAGGGCTAGGGTGATGTTGATGGTTAGGGTTAGTGTTAGATTGAAGTTTAGTGTTAGGGTTAGGGTGAGGGTTAGCTTGAGGGTTAGGGTTAGGGTGAGGGTCAGGGTTAGGCTTAGGATGAGGGTTAGGTTTAGGATTAGTGTTAGGGTGAGGGGGAGTGTTAGGATTAGGGTTAGGTTTAGGGTTAGGGTTAGGTTTAGGGTTAGGATTAGTGTTATTGTTATGGTTAGGATTAGAGTTATGGTGAGGGAGAGGGTGAGTGTTAGGGTTAGGTTTAGGGTGAGGTTTAGGATTCGGGTTAGGATTAGGGTGAGTGTGAGGTTTAGGGTTAGGTTTAGGGTTAGTTGGAGGGTTGGGTCGAGGGTGAGGGTTATGTTTAGTTTTAGGATTAAGGTTAGGGTGAGGGTTAGGTTGAGGTTTAGGGTTAGGGTTAGGGTTAGGGTTAGGATTACGGTGAGGGTGAGGATGAGTGTGAGGGTTAGGGTTAGGCTTAGGCTTAGGCTTAGGGTTAGGCTGAGGGTGAGGGTGGGGGTGATGATTAGGTTTAGGGTGATGGTTAGGGTTAGGGTTAGTCTGAGGGTTAGGATGAGGGTTAGTATTAGGATTAGGGTTAGGGTGAGGGCTAGGGGGCAGGGGAGGGTTAGGTTTAGGGTGATAGTTAGGTTTACGTTTAGAGTGAGGGTTAGTATGAGTTTTAGGGTCAGGATGATGTTAAGGGTAAAGGTGAGGTTTAGGCTAAGGGTGAGAGTTAAGTTAAGGGTGAGGATTAGGGTTTGGTTTAGGGTTAGGGTGAGGTTTAGATTGAGGATTAGGGTTAGGGTTAGTGTGAGGTTTAGGTTGAGGATGAGGGTTAGGGTTAGTATGAGGGTGAGGGTTAGAATTAGGGTTAGGGTGAGGTCTAGGGTGAGGGTGAGGGTTAGGATTAGGGTTAGTGTTAGGGTGAGGTTTACGATTAAGGTGAGGGTAAGGGTTAGTGTGAGGCTTAGTGTTAGGGTTAGGGTTAGTGTTAGGATGAGGTTTATTGTTAGGGTGAGGGTTAGATTTAGGGCGAGGGTTCTGGTTAGGTTGAGGTTTAGGGTTCTGGTTAGGGTTATTGTTAGGTTTAGGGTTAGGGTTCCGGTTCAGGTTAGGGTGAGTGTTAGAGTTAGTGTTAGGGTGAGGTTTATTGTTAGGGTTAGGGTTAGAGTTAGGGTTAGGGTGAGGGTGAGGTATAGGGGTACAGTTAGGTTTAGGATGAGGGTTAGATTTAGTGTGCGGGTTAGCGTAGGTGTGACGGTAAGGGTAAAGATGAGGGTTAGGCTGAGGGTGAGGGTTACTGTAAGGGTGAGGGTTAGGGTTAGGGTGAGGGTTAGTGTTAGCTTTAGGGTGAGGGTGAGGGTTATATTGAGGATTAGTGTTAGGTTTAGTGTGAGGTTTAGGGTAAGGATGAGGGTTAGGTTTAGGGTGAGGGCTATGGTGAGTTTGAGAGTTAAGGTTAGTGTTAGTGTGAGGTTTAGTGTTAGGGCGATTTTTAGGGTTAGTGTGAGGGTTAGGGTTAGTGTTAGGGTGAGGGTAAGTGTTAGGGTGAGGGTTGGGGTTAGGGTAAGGTTTATGGTTAGGGTGAGGGTTAGGTTAGGGTTAGGTTTATTGTGAGGGTTAGGGATAGGGTTAAGGTTACAGTCAGGGTGAGGGTTAGGGTTAGGGTTAGGATGAGTTTTAGGTTTAGGGTTAGTGTTAGAGTTATGGTTAGGCTGAAGGTTAGGGTTAGGTTTAGGCTTAGGCTTAGGCTTAGGCTGAGCATTAGCTTGAGTGTTAGGCTGAGGGTTAGGGTGAGCGTTAGGGTAAGGGATAGGGTTTTGTTTAGGATTAGGGTTAGGTTGAGGGTGCGTGTGAGGGTTAGGATTAGGGTTAGGGTTAGGCTTAGAGTTAGGATGAGGGTTAGGGTTAGGGTTTGGGTTAGGGTGAGGGTGAGGATGAGTATTAGGGTTAGGTTTAGGGTTACGTTTAGTATTAGTATTAGGATTAGGGTTATGGTTAGGGTTAGGATTATGTTGAGGTTTAGGTTTAGGGTTAGGGTTAGGCTTAGAGTTAGGATGAGGGTTGTGGTTAGGGTTTGGGTTAGGGTCAGGGCGAGACTGAGGATTAGGGTTAGTTTTAGGGTTAGGTTTAGCGTTAAGGTTAGTGTTAGGTTTAGGGTTAGTGTTAGGGTTACGGTGAGGGTTAGGGTTAGGGGTAGGGTTAGGCTGAGGGTGAGGTGGGGTGAGGATGAGTGTTATGGTTAGGGTTATTCTTAGGGTTAGGGTTATGTTTAGGGTGAGGGTTAGGATTAGGGTTAGGGTTATTGTTAGGGTTAGGGTTAGGGTTAAATTTACAGTGAGGGTGAGGGTGAGGGTGAGGTTTAGGGTTAGGGTTGGGTTGAGGTTTAGGGTTTAGGTCAGGGTTAGTGTTAGGTTTAGGGTGAGGGTGAGGTTTAGGGTTAGAGTTAGGTTTAGGGTGAGGGTTAGGTTGAAGGTTAGGGTTAGAGTTATGGTTAGGGTTAGCTTTAGTTTGAGAGTTACGGGGATGGTTTGGGTTAGGATTAGGGTTAGGTTGAGGGTGCTTGTGTTTGTTAGGGTTAGGTTTAGGGTTAGGCTTAGGGTTAGGCTGAGGTTGAGGTTGCGGGTGAGGGTTAGGGTTACTGTGAAGGTTAGGGTAAGGGTTAGGGGGAGGGTTAAGAAGAGGGATAGGGTAAGGATTAGGGTTAGGGTGAGATCTAGGGTGTGGTTGAGGTTTAGGTTTAGGGTTAGGATAAGGGTTAGGTTAAGGGTTAGGGTGAGAGTTAGGGTTTGTTTTAAGTTTAGGTTTAGGTTGAGGGTTAGTGTAAGGGTTACGGTGAGGGTGAGGGTTAGGGTTAGGTTGAGGGTTAGGGTTCGGATGAGGGTTAGGGTGAGGGTGATGGTGAGGGTTAGGGTTAGTGTTTGTGTGAAAGTTAGGATTAGGGTTAGGGTGAGGGCTAGGGTGAGGGTGAGTGCTAGGGTGAGGGTGAGGTTCAGGCTTATGTTTAGGGTTAGGGTGAAGCTGAGGTTGAGGGTTAAGATTAGGGTTAGGATTAGGTTTAGGGTAAGGGTTAGGGTGAGTGTCAGCGTTAGGGTTAGTGTTAGGGTTAGGCTTAGGGTTAGGCTAAGGGTGAGGGTTAGGGTTAGGGTGAGTTAGGGTTAGGGTTAGGGTGAGTGTTAGGGTTCGGTTAAGTTTAGGGTTAGGGTCAGTGTTAGGGTTAGGGTTACGGTGAGCGTGATGGTTAGGGTTAGCTTGAGGGTTAGGGTTAGGTTGAGGTTTAGGGTTAGGGTTAGGGTTAGGGTGAGGGCTAGGGTGATGGTGATGGTTAGGGTTAGGGTTAGATTAAAGTTTAGGTTTAGCTTTAGGGTTAGGGTGAGGGTTAGCTTGAGTGTTAGGGTTACGGTGAAGGTGAGGGTTTGGGTTAGGTTTAGGGTTAGGTTTAGGATTAGAGTTAGGGTGAGGGGGTTTGTTAGGATTAGGGTTAGGTTTAGGGTTAGGGTTAGGTTTAGGGTTAGGGTTAGGTTTAGGGTGAGGATTAGTGTTATTGTTAGGATTAGAGTTATGGTGAGGGTGAGGGTGAGTGTTAGGGTCAGGGTTAGGGTGAAGTTTAGGATTAGGTTTAGGATTAGGGTGAGTGTAAGGTTTAGGGTTAGATTTAGGGTTAGTTGGAGGGTTAGGTCCAGGGTTAGGGTTAGGGTTATTTTTAGCAGGGTTAGGTCGAAGGTTATGGTTAGGGTTATTTTTAGAATTAAGGTTAGGTTGAGTTTTAGGTTGAGCTTTAGGGTTATAATTAGGATTAGGGTTATGATTAGGGTGAGGTTGAGGGTGAGTGTGAGGGTTTGGGTTAGGGTCAGGCTTAGGCTTAGTGTTAGGCTGAGGGTGAGGGTGCGGTTGAGGATTAGGTTTAGGGTGATGGTTAGGGTTAGGGTTAGGGTGAGGCTTAGGATGAGGGTCAGGGTGAAGTCTAGCGTAAGTGTTATGTTTAGGGTGAGGTTTAGGATTAGGGTGAGGGTTAGGGTTAGTGTGAGGGTTAGTGTTAGTGTTAGGGTTAGTGTTAGGGTGAGGGTAAGTGTTAGGGTGAGGGTCACGGGTAGGGTGAGGTTTATGGTTAGGGTGAGAGTTAAGGTTAGGGTTAGGGTTATTGTTAGGTTTAGGATTAGGGTTACAGTTATGGTGATGGTGAGGGTTAGGGTTAGGGTTAGCGTGAGGTTTAGTGTTAAGGTTAGGGTTAGATTTAGGGTTAGGGTGATGATGAGGTTTAGGGTTAGATTTAGGTTTAGTGTTAGTGTTAGGGTCAGGGTGAGGGTTAGTGTTAGGTTTAGGCTTAGGCTTAGGCCGAGAATGAGGGTGAGGGTTAGGGATCAGGTTAGGGTTTGGGTTAGGTTTAGGGTTAGTGGTAGGTTGTGGGATGAGGATTAGGGTTAGGATTAGGGCAACGGTAAAGGCTAGGCTGAGGGTTAAGTCCAGGGTTAGGGTTAGGGTGAGGGTGAGTGTGAGAGTTAGGTTTAGGGTTTGGGTTAGGCTTAGAATTAGTGTGAGGGTTAGGGTTAGCTTTTGGGTTAGGGTGAGGGTGAGGCTGAGGATTAGGTTTAGGGTTAGGTTTAGGATTAGGTTTAGGGTTAGGGTTAGTGTTAGGGTTAGGGTTAGGGTTAGGGCTAGGCTTAGTGTTAAGCTGAGGATGAGGGTGTGGATGAGGATTAGTGTTATGATTAGGGTTAGGCTTAGGGTTAGGGTTATTGTTAGTGTTATGGTTAGGGTTAAGTTTGCAGTGAGGGTGAGGCTGAGTGTGAGTGTTATGTTTATGGTTATGGTTAGGGTTAGGGTTAGTGTTAGGGTTAGTATTATTGTTAGGGTTAGAGTTAGATTTACTGTGAGGGTGAGGATGCGAGTGAGGGTTAGTTTTAGGGTTAGGGTGGGGTTTATGGTTAGGGTTAGGGTTCGGGTGAGGATGAAGTTTATAGTTAGTGTTAGGCTGAGCGTTAGGGTTAGGTTTAGGGTGAGAGTTAGGGTTCGGGTTAAGTTTAGGGTTAGTTTGAGGGTTAGGGTAAGGTTTACGGTGAGGTTGATGGTTAGGATTAGGTTGAGGGTTAGGGTTAGAATTAGGGTTAGGGTGAGGGTGAGTGTGAAGATTAGGATTAGTGTTAGGGTGAGGGTTAGGATGAGGGTTAGGTTTAGGATTAGGGTTAGGGTGAGGGCTAGGGTGAGGGTGAGGTTTAGGGTAAGGTTTAGGCTTAGGCTTAGGTTTAGGCTGAGCATGAGTTTGACATGGAGGTTTAGGGTTAGGGTGATGGTTAGGTTTACGGTTAGGGTGAGGGTTAGGATGACGTTTAGGGTTGGGGGAGTTTTAGGGTGAGGATGATGGTAAGGGTAAAGGTGATTTTTAGGCTGAGGGTGAGGTTTAACATAAGGGTGTGTGTTACGGTCACGTTTAAGGTTAGTGTAAGAGTTAGTGTTAGGGTGAGTGTTAGGGTGAGGGTTAGGTTAAGGGTTAGGGTAAGGGTTAAGATTAGGTTTATGATGAGGGTTAAATTTAGGTTTAGGGTTAGGATTAGTGTAAGGTTTAGGGTGAGGATGAGGATTAGGGTTAGGGTTAGGGTGAGTGTTAGGGTTAGGGTAAGGGTTAGCGTGGGGGTGATGGTATGGGTAAACGTGAGGGTTAGTCTGAGGGTGAAGGTTACATTGGGGTGAGGGTGAGGGTTAGGGTGAGGGTTAGGGTTAGGGGAAGGATGTGTGTGAGGGTTAGATTGAGGATTAGATTTAGGGTTAGTGTGAGGTTTAAGGTGAAGATGAGGGTTAGGATTAGGGTGAGGGCTAGGGTGAGGGTGAGGTTTAGGTTTAGGTTTAGGGTGAGGTTTAGGGTTATGGTGATGATTAGGGTTAGTGTGAGGGTTAGTGTTAGGGTTAGGGTTACGGTGAGGGTGAGGGTAAGTGTTAGGGTGAGGTTTAGGTTTAGGGTGAGGGTTATTTTTAGGTTGAGTGTTAGGGTTCGGGTTAGGTTATTGTTAGGGTTAGGGTTAGGGTTACGGTTACGGTGAGGGTGAGGGTGAGGGTTAGGGTTAAGGTTAGTATGAGGTTTAGGTTTAGGGTAAGTGTTAGAGTTAGGGTTAGGGTGAGAGTGAGGTTTACGGTTAGAGTTAGGGTTAGTGTTAGGGTTAGTGTTAGGGTGAGGGTTTGTGTTAGAGTTACGCTTAGGCTTAGGCTTAGGCCAAGCATGAGGGTGAGGGTGAGAGTTAGGGTTATGGTGAGGTTTAGGATGAGGTTTAGGGTTAGGATTAGTGTTAGGGTGAGGACTAGGTTGAGGGTTAGGGTAATGGTTAGCTTTAGGGATAGGTTTAGGTTTAGGATTAGGGTTAGGTTGAGGGTGATTTAGGGTTAGGCTAAGGGTTAGGGTGAGGGTTAGGGTTAGGGTTTTCGTTAAAGTGAGGGTGAGGCTGAGGATTAGGGTTAGGTTTAGGGTTGGGTTTAGGGTTAGGGTTAAGCTTAGGGTTAGGCTGAGGATGAAGATGGGGTTGAGGATCAGGTTTAGGGTTAGGATTAGGGTTATTGTTAGTGTTATGTTAGGTTTAAGTTTGCCCTGACATCAAGGCTGAAGGTGAGGGTTATGGTTAGGGTTAGTGTTATTTTTAGGGTTAGGTTTACAGTTACGGTGAGATTGAGGGTGAGGGTGAGGGTTAGGGTTAGGGTGAGGTTTAGCGTGAGGTTTAGGGTTAGGGTTAGGGTGAGGGTGAGGTGTAGGGTTAGAGTTAGTGTTAGGTTGAGGGTTAGGGGGAGGTTCAGGGTTATTGTTAGTGTTAGGTTTAGGGGGAGGGGGAGGGTTAGGTTGAGGTTTAGGGATAGGTAAAGTTTAGTATTAGATTTAGTGTGAGGGTGAGTGTGATGGTTAGGGTGAGGGCTAGGATTAGGCTTAGGGTTAGGCTGAGGGTGAGGGAGGGGTGAGGATTAGGGTTAGGATGATGGTTTGGATTAGAGTTAGTGTTATAGTTAGGGTTACGGTTAGAGTTATGGTGAGGTTGAGGGTGTGGGTGAGGGTTAGGGTTAGGGTTAGGATGAGGTTTAGGGTTAGGGTTAGTGTGAGGGTGAGGTTTTGGGTTAGATATAGGGTTTGGGGGAAGGTTAGGGGGAGGTTTGGGATAGGATTAGTGTTAGAGTTAGGGTGAGGGTGAGGGTTAGGTTGAGGTTTATGGTTAGGGTAATGGTTAGGGTTAGTGTTAGGGTTAGGGTTAGTTTTAGGGTGAGGGTAAGTTTTAGGGTGAGGTTTTGGGTTGGGGTGAGAGTTATGGCTAGGGTGATTGTTAGGATTAGAATTAGGGTTATTGTTAGGGTTAGGTTTGGGTTTTGGTTACGGTGAGGGTGAGGTTTAGGGTTGGAGTTAGGGTGAGGTTTAGGGTTGGGGTTAGGGTTAGAGTGAGGGTTAGGATGAAAGTGAGGTTTACCGTTAGAGTTAGGGTGAGGGTGATGGTTAGGGTTTGGATTAGGGATAAGGAGAGGGTGAGTGTGTGTGTTAGAGTTAGGGTTAGGTTTAGGCTAAGGGTAAGGCTAAGTGTGAGGTTGAGTGTGAGGGTTAGGGTTAGTATTAGTGTTAGTGTGAAAGTGAGGGCGAGGGTTTGGTTTAGTGTTAGGGTGAGGGTTAGGATGAGTGTTAGGATTAGGGTTAGGCTTATGGTGAGCATTAGGTTTAGGGTTAGGTTGAGGGTTTGGGTTAGGAGAAGGATGAGGGTTAGTTTTAGGGTTAGGGTGAGGGTTAGGATGAGGATTAAGGTTACGATTAGTGTTAGGGTGAGGCTGAGAACTAGGTTTAATGTTAGGGTAAGTTTTAGGGTTATAGTTAGGGTTAGGGTGAGGGTTAGGATGAGGGTTAGGGTTACGGTGAGGGTGAGGGTTAGGGTTAGGGTGAGGTTTAGTGTTAGGTTTAGGGTAAGGGTTAGGATGAGGATGAGGTTTAGGGTTAGTGTTAGGGTTAGTGTGAAGCTGACGATGAGTGTTAGGGCGACAGTTAGTGTTAGGTTTAGGGTTAGGGTAAGGTTCAGGGTTATGGTGAGTGTAAGGATGAGGGTTAGGGTTAGGGTGAGGGTTAGGGTTAGGGTGAGGGCTAGGGTGCGGGTGAGGTTTAGGGCTAGGGTGAGGGTGAGGTTTAGGGTTAGGGTTAGGGTGAGGTTTAAGGTTAGGTTTTGGGTTAGGGTTAGGATGAGGGTGAGGTTTAGGGTTAGAGTTAGGTTAAGCTGAGGCTGAGGGTGAGGGTTAGGGTTAGGTTTAGGATTAGGGTAAGGGTTAGGGTGAGTGTGAAGGTTAGGGTTAGGGTTAGGCTTAGGCTTACGGTTAAACTGAGGGTGAGGGTGAGGGTGAGGTTTAGGGTTAGGATTAGGGTTAGGGTGAGGGTGAGTGTGTGTGTTATACTTAGGTTTAGGGTTAGGCTTAGGGTTAGGCTGAGGGTGAGGTTGAGGGTGAGGGTTAGGTTTAGGGTGAGGGTTTGTGCAAGACTTAGGGGGAGGGTTAGGATGAGGGTTAGTGTTAGGATTAGTGTTAGGGTGAGGGCTAGGGTGAGGGTGAGGTTTAGGTTTAGGTTCAGGGTGAGGTTTAGTGTTAGTGTTAGTGTTAGGGTGAGGCTGAGGGCGAGGGTTAGGGTTAGGATTAATGTTAGGCTTATCCTTAAGCTGAGGTTTAGGTTGAGGGTGAGGGTTAGGATTAGGGTTAGGAGTAGGTTTAGGGTTAGGGTGAGGGTGAGGGTTAAGGTTAGGTTTAGGTATATGCTTAGGATTAGGCTGAGGTTGAGTTTGAGGGGTAAGGGTGAGGTTTAGTGGTAGGGTTAGGGTGAGTGTGAGGTTTAGTGTTAGGGTTAGGGTTAGGATTAGGATTATGCTGAGGGTGAAGGTGTGGGTTAGTGTTTGGGTTATGGTTAGAGTTATTGGGAGGGTTAGGATCAGGGTTAGGGTTAGTGTGAGATTTAGGATGAGGGTGAGTGTGTGTGTAGGGTTAAGTTTAGGGTTAGGCTTAAGGTTAGGCTGAGGGTGAAGTTAGGGTTAGGGTTGGGCTTAGGCTTAGGCTTTGGTTTAGGCTGAGGGTGAGGGTGAGGCTCTGGGTTAGTGTTAGGGTGAGGGTAAGGGTAAGGGTTGGGGGAGGTTTAGGAAAAGGGATAGGGTTAGGATTAGGGTTGGGTATGACTAGGGTGAGAATGAGGTTTAGGGTTAGTGTTAGCTTGAGGGTTAGGATTATGTTAAGGGTGAGAGTTAGTGTTCGGGTTAAGTTTAGGGTTAGGTTGAGGGTTAAGGTAAGGGTTACGATGAGGGTGAAGGTTAGGGTTAGGTTGGGGGTGAGGGTTCGGATTAGTGTTAGGGTGAGCTTGAGGGTTACGGTTAGTGTTAGGGTGAGGGTTAGGATGAGGGTTAGGGTTAGGATTAGTGTTAGGGTGAGGGCTAGTGTGAGGGTGAGGTTTAGGGTTAGGGTTAGGGTTAGGGTGAGGTTTAGGGTTAGAGATAGGGTTAGTGTTAGGGTGAGGGTGACGTTTATGTTTAGAGTTAGGGGTAGGATGAGGCTGAGGTTGAGGGTTAGGGTTAGGGTTAGTGTAAGATTTAGGGTTAGGGTGAGGGTTAGGATTGAGGGTGAGGGTTAGGTTTAGGGTTAGTATTAGGTTTAGGGTAAGGGTTAGGGTGAGTGTGAGCATTAGGGTGAGTGTGAGCATTAGGGTTTGGCTTAGGGTTAGGCTGAGGTTGAGGGTGAGGGTTAGGGTTAGTGTTAGATTAAGGTTTAGCGTTAGGGTTAGGGTTAGGGTGAAATTTAGGGTTCGGTTATAATTAGCATTAGGGTGAGGGTTATGGTTAGGGTTAAGGTGAGCATGAGGTTTAGGATTATGTTGAGGATTAGGCTTAGGTTTAGGGCTAGGGTGAGGGTTAAGGTTAGGGTGAGGGTGAGGGTAAGGATGAGGATTAGGGTTAGGATTAGGGTTAGGGTGAAACCTAGGGTGAGGGTGAGGGTTAGGGTTAGTGTTAGATTAAGGTTTAGGGTTAGGGTGAGGGTGATGGTAAGTTTGAGGGTTAGGGTTACGGTCAGGGTGATGATTACTTTTAGGGTGAGGGTTAGGTTTAGGATTAGGGTTAGCCTGAGGATGAGTGTTAGGATTAGGGTTAGGGTTAGGGTTAGGGTTAGGTTTCAGGTTAGGAAAAGTGTTATTGTTAGGGTTAGGGTTAGATTTATGGGGAGGGTGAGGGTGAGAATGAGGGTTAGGGTTAGGGTGAGGTTTAGGTTTAGGTTTAGGATTAGGGTTAGGGTTAGGGTGATGGTTAGAGTTAGGGTGATTGTTAGTGTTAGGGTGAGAGTGAGAGTTAGGGTTCGGTTATGTTTAGGGTTAGGGTGAGTGTTAGGGTTAGGGTTATGTTGAGCATGAGGTTTAGGGTTAAGTTGAGGATTAGGCTTAGGGTTAGGGCTAGGGTGAGGGTTAATTTTAGGGTTAGGGTGAGGGTAAGGATGAGGATTAGGTTTAGGATTAGGGTTAGAGTGAGGGATAGGGTGAGCTTGAGGGTTAGGGTTAGTGTTAGATTAAAGTTTAGGGTTAGGGTTACGGTTAGGGTGAGGGTTAGGTTGAGGGTTAGGGTTATGGTGAGGGTGATGATTAGGGTTAGGGTGAGGGTTTGGTTTAGGATTAGGGTTAGCTTGAGGGTGAGTGTTAGGATTACTCTTAGGGTTAGGGTTAGGTTTCGGTTTAAGATTAGTGTTATTGTTAGGGTTAGGGTTAGAGTTATGGTGAGGGTGAGGGTGAGGATTAGGGTTAGGGTGAGGTTTAAGGTTAGGGTTAGGATTAGGGTTGCGGTGAGGGTTAGGGTTAGGATTACGGTTAGCAAGAGGGTGAGTGTTAGGATTACAGTTAGGGTTAGGATTAGGGTTAGGATTAGTGTTCTTGTTAGGGTTAGGGTTAGAGTTATGGTGAGGGGAAGGCGAGGGTGAGGGTTAGGGTTTGGTTTAGGGTGAGGTTTAGGGTTAGGGTTAGGATTAGAGTTAGTGTGAGGGTGAGAATGAGGGTTAGGGTTATGGTGAGAGTTAGTGTTAAGGTTAGGCGCAGGGTTAGTATGAGGGTTACGGTTAGGATTAGTGTTAGGGTGAGGACTAGGGTGAGGGTGAGGTTTAGGGTTAGGGTTAGGGTGAGGTTTAGGGTTAGGGTTAGGGTGAGTGTGAGGGTTAGGGTTAGGGTTAGGTTTAGGCTTAGGGTTACACTGAGGGTGAGGGTGAGGATGAGGTTTAGGCTTCGGATTAGGGTTAGGGTGAGGGTGAATTTGTGTGCTAGAGTTAGGTTTAGGATTAGGCTTAGGGTTAGGCTGAGGGTGAGGTTGAGGGTAAGGGTTAGTGTTAGGGTGAGGTAAAGGTAAGGGTTAGGGGGAGGGTTAGGATGAGGTTTAGTGTTAGGATTAGGGTTAGGGTGAGGGCTAGGGTGAGGGTAAGTTTTAGGTTTACAGTCAGGGTGAGGTTTAGTGTTAGAGTTAGTGTTTGGGTGATGCTGAGGGTGAGGGTTAGGGTTAGTATTAATGATAGGCTTAGGCTCAAGGTGAGGTTTAGGTTGAGGGTTAGGATTTGGGTTAGTAGTAGGATTAAGGTTAAGGTGAGGGTGAGGATTAGGGTTAGGGTTAGGGTAAGGCTTAGGGTAAGGCTGAGGTTGAGGGTGAGGGTTAGTGTTAGGGTGAGGTTTAGGGTTAGGTTTAGGGTGAGTGTGAGGGTTAGGGTTAGGCTTAGGCTTAGGATTATGCTGAGGGTGAGTGTGTGGTTTATTGTTAGTGTTAGGGTTAGGGTTATGGGGTGGGTTAGGATGAGGGTTAGGGTTAGTGTGAGGTTTAGGGTGAGGGTGAGTGTGTTGTTAGGTTTGGTTTAGGGTTAGGCTTAGGGTTAGGCTGAGAGTGAGTTTGAGGCTGAGGGTTAGTGTTAGGGTCAGGGTTAGGATAAGGGTTAGGGGGAGGTTTAGGAAAAGGGATAGGGTTAGGATTAGGGTTGGGTGAGGCTAGAGTGAGAATGAGGTTTAGGGTTAGGGTTAGCTTGAGGGTTAGGATTATGGTAAGGGTGAGAGTTAGTGTTCGGGTTAAGTTTACGGTTAGGTTGAGGGTGAAGGTAAGGGTTACGGTGAGGGTTCGGATTAAGGTTAGGGTGAGCATGAGGGTTATGGTTAGTGTTAGGGTGTGGGTTAGGATGAGGGTTCGGGTTAGGATTAGTGTTAGGTTGAGGGCTAGGCTGAGGATGAGGTTTAGGGTTAGCGTGAGGTTTAGGGTGAGGTTTAGGTTTAGGGGTAGAGTTAGTGTTCGGGTGAGGGTGACATTTACGGTTAGAGTTAGGGGTAGGATGAGGCTGAGGTTGAGGGTTAGGGTTAGGGTTAGTGTTAGTTTTAGGGTTAGGGTGAGGGTTAGGTTGAGGGTGAGGGTTAGTGTTAGGGTTAGGATTAGGTTTAGGGTAAGGTTTAGGGTGAGTGTGAGCATTAGGTCTAGGGTTAGGGTTTGGCTTAGGGTTAGGCTGAGGGTGAGGGTGAGGATCAGGGTTAGGGTTAGTGTTAGATTAAGGTTTAGGGTTAGGGTTAGGGTTAGGGTGAGAGTTAGGGTTCGATTATGTTTAGGGCTAGGGTGAGGGTTAAGTTTAGGGTTAGTGTGAGTGTAAGGTTGAGGATTAGGGTTAGGGTGAGGGCTAGCGTGAGGTTGAGGGTTAGGGTTACTTTTAGATTAAGGTTTAGGTTTAGGGTTTGGGTTAGGGTGAGGGTTAGGTTTAGCCTGAGGATGAGTGTTAGGATTAGGGTTAGGGTTAGGGTTAGGGTTAGGTTTCGGGTTAGGATTAGTGTTATTGTTAGGGTTAGGGTTAGAGTTATGGTGAGGGTGAGGGTGAGGGTGAAGGTGAGGGTTAGGGTTAGGGTGAGGTTTAGGGTTAGTGTTAGGATTAGTGTTAGTGTGAGGGTGAGGTTTAGGGTTAGATTCAGGGTTAGTTGGAGGGTTAGGTCTAGGGTTAGGCTTAGGGTTAGTTTTAGGGTTAAGGATACGGTGAGGGTTAGGTTGAGGTTTAGGTTTTTGGTTAGGGTTAGGATTAAGATGAGCGTGAGGGTGAGTGTGAGGGTTAAGTTTAGGGATAGGCTTAGCCTTATGGTTAGGCTGAGGGTGAGGGTATGGGTGAAGATTAGGTTTAGGGTGATGGTTAGCATTAGGTCTAGGGTGAGGGTTAAGATGAGGGTTAGGATTAGGATTAGGTTTAGGGTGAGGGCTAGGGTGAGGGTGAGGGTTAGCGTAAGGTTTTGGCTTGGGTTAGGTTTAGGCTGAGCATGAGCTTGAGGGTGAGGGTTAGGGTTAGGGTGATGTTTCGGTTTACAATTAGGGTGAGTGTTAGGATGAGGTTTAGGGTTAGGGTGAGGATGATGGTAAGGGTAAAGGTGAGGTTTAGGCCGAGGGTCAGGTTTAAGATAAGGGTGAGGTTTAGGGTTAAGTTTAGGGTTAGGGTAAAGGTTAAGGTTAGGGTTAGGGTGAGGGTTAGATTGAGGATAAGGGTTATGGTTAGTGTGAGATTTAGGGTGAGGATGAAGGTTAGGGTTAGGGTCAGAGTGATGGTTAGAATTAGGGTTAGGGTGAGGGCTAGGGTGCGGGTGAGGATTAGTGTTTTGGTTAGGGTTAGGGTGAGGTTTAGGATTAGCGTGAGTTTTAGTGTTAGTGTGAGGGTTAGTGTTAGGGTTAGGGTTAGCATTAGGGTGTGGGTTATGGTTAGTGTGCGGGTTAGGGTTAGGGTTAGGGTTATTGTTAGGTTTAGGGTTAGGGTTACGGTTACGGTGATGGTGAGGGTTAGGGTTAGGGTTAGGGTGAGGTTTAGTTTTAGGGTTAGGGTTAGAGTTAGGTTTATGATGAGGGTGTGGTTTAGGGGTACAATTCGGGTTATGGTGAGGGTTAGGGTTAGGGTGTGTGTTAGCGTGGGGGTGACAGTAATGGTAAAGTTGAGGGTTAGGCTGAGGCTGAGGGTTATGGTAAGGGTGAGGGTTAGGGTTAGGGTGAGGGTTAGTGTTAGCTTTAGGGTGAGGTTGAGGGTTAGATTGAGGAATAGTGTTAGGGTTAGTGTGAGGTTTAGGGTGAGGATGAGGGTTAGGATTAGGGTGAAGGCTTGGGTGAGGGTGAGGGTTGGGGTTAGTGTTAGGTTGAGGTTTAGGGTTAGGGTGATATTTAGGGTTAGTGTGCGGGTTAGTGTTAGTGTTAGGTTTAGTGTTAAGGTGAGGGTAAGTGTTAGGGTGAGCATTAGGTTTAGGGTGAGGGTTATGGTTAGGGTGAGTGTTAGGGTTAGGGTTATGTTTATTGTTAGGGTTTGGGATAGTGTTACGGTTTCGGTGAGGGTGAGGGTGAGGGTTAGGGTTAGGGTGAGGTTTAGGGTTAGGGTTAGGGTTAGGATTAGGGTGAGGTTGAGGTTTAGGGTTAGATTTAGGGTTATTGTTAGTGTGAGGGTTAGTGTTAGCATTAGGGTTAGTGTTACAGTGAGGATACATCTAAGGGTGAGGGTTTGGGTCAGGGTGAGGGTTATGGTTAGTGTGAGGGTTAGGATTGGTGATAGGATTATTGTTAGGGTTCGGTTTAAGGTTATGGTTATAGTGCGAGTGAGGGTGAGGTTTAGGGTTAGGGTTAGGGTGAGGTTTAGAGTGAGGGTGAGGTTTAGGGTTAGAGTTAGGGTTAGGGTGAGGGTTAGGTTGAGGGTTAGGGTTAGGGTTAATGTTAGGTTTAGGCTTATGGTGAGAGTTAATGGGAGGTTTAGGGTTAGGGTTAGGGTTAGGATTACGGTTAGGGTGAGGGTGAGTGTGTGTTTTAGGGTTTGGTTTAGGGTTAGGCTTAGCGTTAGGCTGAGGGTGAGGTTGAGGGTGAGGGTTAGGTTTAGCTTTAGGGTTAGGGTTTCGGTGAGTGTGAGGGTTAGGATTAGGTTGAGGGTGGGGTTAGGATTGGGGTTAGGGTGAGGGAGACGGTGAGGTTTACGTTTAGGGTTAGGATGATGGTTAGGGTTAGGATTAGTGTTAGGGTGAGTGCTAGTGTGAGGGTGATGGTTAGTGTTAGGGTGACGGTTAGGTTTATGGTTAGGGTGAGGGTTTGGATGAGGTTTAGGGTTAGGAGAAGGTTTAGGGTGAGCATGATGGTAAGGGTAAAGGTGAGGTTTAGGCTGAGGGTTAGGGTTAAGATAAGGGTGAGTGTTAGGGTTAGGTTTAGTGTTAGGGTAAGGGTTACGATTAGGGTTAGGATGAGGGTTAAATTGAGGTTTAGGGTTAGGGTTAGTTTCAGGTTTAGTTTGAGGATGAGGGTTAGGGTTAAGGTTAGGGTTAGGGTGAGGATGAGTTTTTGTGTTGTCATTAGGGTTAGGGTGAGATTTAGGGTGAGGGTTAAGTTTAGGGTAAGGATTAGCGTGGGGGTGCTGGTAAGTGTAAACGTGAGGGTTAGGCTGAGGTTGAGGGTTACAGTGGGGTGAGGTTCAGGGTGAGGGTGAGGGTTAGGGTTATGGGAAGGGTGTGGGTGATAGATTGAGGATTAGTGTTAGGGTTAGTGTGAGGTTTAGGGTGAGGATGAGGGTTAGGGGTAGGGTGAGGGCTAGGGTGAGGGTGAGGGTTAGGTTTAGGTTTAGGGTGAGGTTTAGGGTTAGGGTCATGATTAGGGTTAGTGTGAGGGTTAGTGTTAGGTTTCGGGTTAGCGTTAGGCTGAGGGTAAGTGTTAGGGTGAGGGTTAGGGTCAGGGTGAGGGTTATGGTTAGGTTGAGTGTTAGGGTTAGGGTTAGGGTTATTGTTAGGTTTAGGGTTACGGTTATGGTGAGGGTGAGGGTTAGGGTTAGGGTTAGTATGAGGTTTAGGTTTAGGGTAAGTGTTAGAGTTAGGGTTAGGGTGAGAGTGAGTTTTACGGTTAGAGTTAGGATTAGTGTTAGGGTTAGTGTTAGTGTGAGGGTTTGGGTTAGCGTTATGCTTAGGCTTAGGCTTAGGCTTAGGCCAAGCATGAGGGTGAGGTTTAGAGTTAGGGTTAGGGTGCAGGTTAGGGTTAAGGTTAGGGTGAGGTTTAGGATGAGGTTTAGGGTTAGGATTAGTGTTAGGGTGAGGACTAGGGTGAGGGTTAGGATGAGGGTTAAGATTAGGGTTAGGGTTAGTTTGAGTGTGAGTCTGAGGGTCAGTGTTAGGGTTAGGGTGAGGGTGAGGGTTAGGGTTTTGGTTAGGGTGAGGGTGAGGCAAATGATTAGGGTTAGGTTTAGGGTTGGGTTTAGGGTTAGGGTTAGGTTTAGGGTTAGGTTTACAGTTAGGGTTCGGGTTAGGTTTAGGCTTAGCGTTAGGCTGAGCGTGAGGGTGGGGTTTAGCATTAAGGTTAGGATTAGGATTAGGGTTATTGTTAGTGTTATGATTAGGGTTAAGTTTGCACTTAAATTGAGGCTGAAGGTAAGGGTTATGGTTAATGTTAGGGTTAGGGTTAGGGTTAGTGTTATTTTTAGGGATAGGTTTACAGTTACGGTGAGATTGAGGGTGAGGGTTAGGGTTAGGGTTAGGGTGAGGTTTAGCGTGAGGTTTAGGGTTAGGGTTAGGGTGAGGATGAGGTTTAGGTTTAGAGTTAGTGTTAGGGGGAGGGTTAGCGGGAGGTTTACGGTTATTGTTAGTGTTAGGGTTAGGGGATGATGAGTGATCGGTTGAGGTTTAGGGATAGGGTTAGGTTTAGTATTAGGGTTAGGGTGAGGGTGAGAGTGACCATTAGGGTGACGGCTAGGCTTAGGCTTAGGGTTAGGCTGAGGGTGAGGGTGGGGGTGAGGATTAGGGTTAGTGTGATTGTTTGCGTTAGGGTTAGTGTTACTGTTAGTGTTAGGGTTAGAGTTACGGTGAGGGTGAGGGTTAGGGTTAGTGTTAGGTTGAGGTTTAGGGTTAAGGTTAGGATTAGGGTTAGGGTGAGGGTGAGGTTTAGGTTAGATTTAGGGTTAGTTGGAGGGTTAGGTCGAGGGTTAGGGTTAGGGTTAATTTTAGGGTTAAGGTTACGGTGAGGGTTAGGTTGAGGTTTAGGGTTATGGTTAGGGTTAGTGTTAGGAGTAGGGTGAGTGTGAGGGTGAGGGTGAGGGTTAGGGTTAGTATTAGGTGTAGGCTCAGGTTTAGGCTGAGTGTGAGGGTGGGGGTGAAGATTAGGTTTATCGTGATGGTTAGGGTTGGGGGTAGGCTGAGGGTTAGGATTAGGATTAGGGTTAAGGTGAGGGCTAGGGTGAGGGTGAGGGTTAGGGTAAGGGTTAAGCTTCGGCTTATGGTTAGGCTGAGCGTGAGTTTGAGGGTGAGGGTTAGGTTTAGAGTGATGGTTAGGTTTACGGTTAGTGTGAAGGTTAGGATGAGCTTTAGGGTTAGGGTGAGGGTTAGGGTGAGGATGATGGTAAGGGTAAAGGTGAGGTTTAGGCTAATGGTGAGGGTTAAGATAAGGGTGAGGGTTAGGGTTTGATTTAGTGTTAGGGTTAGGGTTAGGGTTAGGGTTAGGGTGAGGATTAGGTTGAGGATTAGGGTTAGGGTTAGTGTGAGGTTTAGAGTGAGGATGAGGGTTAGGGTTAGGGTGAGGGTGAGGGTTCGGATGAGGTTTAGTTTTAGGATTAGGGTTAGGGTGAGGGGTAGGGTGAGTTTGAGGTTTAGGGGTTGGTTTAGGGTTAGGGTTAGGGTGAGGGTGAGGTTTAGGGATAGAGTTAGGGTTAGGGGGAGGGTTAGGGGGAGGTTTATGGTTATTGTTAGTGTTAGGGTTATGGGATGGTGAGGGTTAGGTTGAGGTTTAGGGATTGGGTTAGGTTTAGTATTAGGGTTAGGGTGTGGGTGAGTGTGATGGTTAGGGTGAGGGCTAGTCTTAGGCTTAGGGTTAGGCTGTGGGTGAGGGTGGGGATGAGTATTAGGGTTAGGGTGATGGTTTGGGTTAGGGTTAGTGTTATTGTTAGGGTTACGGTTAGAGTTACGGTGAGGGTGAGGGTGCGGGTGAGGGTTAGGGTTAGAGTTAGGGTGGGGTTTAGGGTTAGGTTTAGGGTTAGTGTGAGGTTGAGGTTTAGGGTTAGATATAGGTTTAGGGGGAGGGCTAGGGTTAGGGTTATGGTTAGGGTTAGTGTTAGAGATAGGGCGAGGTTGAGGTTTAGGGCTAGGTTTATGGTTATGGTTAGTTTGAGGGTTAGTGTTAGGGTTAGGGTTAGTATTAGTGTGATGGTAAGTTTTAGGGTGAGGCTTTGGGTTAGGGTGAGTGTTATGGTTAGGGTGAGTGTTAGGATTACGGTTAGGGTGATTGTTAGGTTTAGGTTTAGGGTTTGGGTTACGGTGAGGGTGAGGTATAGGGTTAGGGTTAGGGTGAGGTTTAGGGTTTGGGTTAGGGTTAGAATGTGGGTTAGGATGAAGGTGAGGTTTGCGGTTAGAGTTAGGGTGATGGTGAGGGTTAGGTTTAGGATTTGGGTTAGGGTGAGGGTGAGTGTGTGTGTTAGGGTTAGGTTTATGTTTAGGCTAATAGTTAGGCTAAGGGTGAGGTTGAGGGTGAAGGTTAGGGTTAGGGTTAGGGTTTGGTTTAGTGTTAGGGTGATGGTTAAGGTGAGTGTTAGGATTAGGGTTAGGGTTATGGTGATTGTTAGGGTTAGGGTTAGGTTGAGGTTTTGGGTTAGGGTAAGAGTTAGGGTTCGATTAAGTTCAGGGTTAGGGTCAGGTTTAGGGTTAGGGTTATGGTGATCATTAGGGTTGTTGTTAGGTTGAAGGTTTGGGTTAGGTTAAGGATGAGGGTTAGTTTTAGGGTTAGGGTGAGGGTTAGGATGAGGATTAGGGTTAAGATTTGTGTTAGGGTGAGGGATAGGGTGAGGGTGAGAACTAGGGTTAGTGTTAGGTTAAGGTTTAGGGTTAAGCATAGCGTTAGGATGAGGGTTAGGACGAGAGTTTGGGTTACGGTGAGGGTGAGGGTTAGGGTTAGGGTTAGGGTGAGGGTTATGGTTAGGGTTATGGTTAGGGTGAGGGTGAGGTTTACAGTTAGAGTTAGGGTTAGGGTGAAGCTGAGGGTGAGTGTTAGGGTTCCAGTTAGTGTTAGGTTTCGGGTGAGTGTAAGGGTCAGGGTTAGAGTGAGGGTAAGGGTGAGTGTTAGGGTTAGGGTGAGGGTTAGGGTTAAGGTTTTGGGGAGGGTTAGGATGAGGGTTAGGACAAGGATTAGGGTTAGGGTGAGGGCTAGGATGAGGGTGAGGTTTAGGGTTAGGTTTAGGGTGAGGTTTAGGTTTAGGATTAGGATTAGGGTAAGGGTTAGGGTGAGTGTGCGGGTTAGGGTTAAGGTTAGGGTTAGGCTTAGGGTTACACTGAGGGTGAGGGTGAGGATTAGGGTTAGGATTAGTGTTAAGGTGAGGTTGAGTGTGTGTGTTAGAGTTAGGTTTAGGGTTAGGCTTCGGGTTAGACTGAGGGTGAGGATTAGATTTTGGGTGAGGGTTAGGGTAAGTGTTAGATGGGAGGGTTAGGATGTGGGTTAGTGTTAGGATTAAGGTTAGGGTGAGGGCTAGGGTGAGAGAGAGAATTAGGGTTATGGTTAGGGTGAGGGTGCGGTTT
The DNA here is from genome assembly GCF_024711535.1 of Dipodomys merriami. Taxonomy (NCBI): domain Eukaryota; kingdom Metazoa; phylum Chordata; class Mammalia; order Rodentia; family Heteromyidae; genus Dipodomys; species Dipodomys merriami. The sequence goes on from NW_027206368.1 coordinate 675,743, forward strand.
AGCATTAGGGTGAGGGTTAAGGTTAGTGTGAGGATTAATGCTACGGTTAGGTTTAGTGTTAGGGTGAGGGTATGTGTTAGGGTGAGGGTTAGGGTTAAGGTGCATGTTATGGTTAGTGTGAGGGTTACGGTTAGGGTTATTGTTAGGTTTAGGATTAGGGTTACGGTTACAGTGAGGGTGAGTATTAGGGTTAGGGTTAGTGTGGGGGTTAGCGTGAGGGTAATGGTAAGGGTAAAGGTTAGGGTTAGGGTGAGGGTGAGCGGTACGATAAGGGTGAGGGTTAGGGTTAGGGTTACAGTTAGGCTGAGGGTGATGGTGGGGGTGACGATTAGGGTTAGGGTGATGGTTAAAGTTAGGGTTATGGTGAAGTCTAGGTTGAGGGTAAGGGTTGGGGTTAGTGTTAGGCTGAGGTTTAGGGTTTGGGTGATGTTTAGGGTGAGTGTGAGGGTTATGGTTAGGTTGAGGTTTAGGGTTAGGGTTAGGGTTAGGGTTAGGGTTAGGGTGAGGTTGAGGTTTAGGGTTAGATTTATGGTTAGTGTTAGTGTGAGGTTAGTGTTAGCGTTAGGGTTAGTGTTATGGTGAGGGTAAATCTTAGGGTGAGGGTTTGGGTCAGGGTGAAGTTTATGGTTAGGGTGAGCGTTAGGATTAGGGTTAGGGTTATTTTTAGGGTTCGGTTTAAGGTTACGGTTATGGTGCGGGTGAGGGTTAGGTTTAGTGTTAGGGTGAGGTTTAGGGTGAGGGTGAGTTTTAGGGTTACAGTTAGGGTTAGGGTGAGGATTGGGGTTAGGGTTAGGATTAGGCTTAGGCTTAGGCTTAGGCTGAGCATGAGGGTGAGTGTTAGGGTTCGTGTTTGGATGAGGGGTAGTGTTAGGATTAGGGTTAGGTTGAGGGTGAGTTTTAGGGTTAGATTTAGGGTTAGTGTTTGGGTGAGGTGTAGTGGTAGAGTTAGGGTTAGGGTGAGGCTGAGGGTGAGGGTTAGGGTTAGGATTAATGTTAGGGTTAGGCTTAAGTTGAGGGTTAGGTTGAGGGTGAGGGTTAGGATCAGGTTTAGGAGTAGGATTAGTGTTAGTGTTAGGGTGAGTGTGAGGGTTAGGGTTAGGTTTAGGGATAGGCTTAGGGTTAGGCTGAGTTTGAGGGTGAGTGTTAGGATCAGGGTGAGGGTTAGTGTTAGTGTGAGGTTAGTGTTAGCGTTAGGGTTAGTGTTATGGTGAGGGTAAATCTTAGGGTGAGGTTTTAGGTCAGGGTGACGGTTATGGTGCGGGTGAGGTTGAGGGTTAGGGTTAGTGTTAGGGTGAGGTTTAGGGTGAGGGTGAGGTTTAGGATTACAGTTAGGGTTAGGGTGAGTGTGAGGGTTAGGGTTAGGGATAGGCTTAGGATTAGGCTGAGGGTGAGGGTGTGGGTTAGGGTTAGGATTAGTGTTAGGGTGAGGTTTAGGGTTTGGGTTAAGGTTAGAGTTAGACTTAGGGTGAGATTGAGCTTTAGGGTTAAAGTTAGGGTTAGGGTGAGGTTTAGGTTGAGGGTTAGGATAAGGGTTATATTTAGGTTTAGGGTTACAGTTAGAGTTAGGGGGAGGGTTAGGGTTAGGGTTAGTGTTAGGGATAGGATTTGGGTTAGAGTGAGGGTGAGTGTGTGTGTTAGGTTTAGGTATAGGATTAGGCTTACAGTTAGGCTGAGGGTGAGGTTGAGGGTGAGGGTTAGGGTTAGAGGGAGGTTTAGGTTGAGGGTTAGTGTTAGGATTAGGGTTAGGGTAAGGGATAGGGTTAGTGTGAGGGTGAGGTTTAAGTTTAGGGTTAGGGTTAGGGTGAGGTTTGTGTTGGGGTTAGGGTTAGAGTTAGGGTTAGGGTGAGGGTGAGGTTTACGGGTACAGTTAGGGTTAGGGTGCGGGTTAGCTTGGGGGTGACGGTACGGGTAAAGTTGAGGGTTAGGCTGAGGGTGAGGGTTATGGTAAGGGTTAGGTTTAGGTTTAGGGTGAGGGTTAGTGTTCGCTTTAGGGTGAAGGTGAGGGGTAGATTGAGGATTAGTGTTAGGGTTAGTGTGAGGTTTAGGGTGAGGATGAGGGTTAGGATTAGGGTGCTGGCTAGGAAGAGGGTGAGGTTCAGGGTTAGTGTTAGGGTGAAGTTTAGGGTTAGTGTGATGGTTAGGTTTAGTGTGAGGGTTAGTGTTAGGGTTAGAGTTAGTGTTAGGGTGAAGGTAAGTGTTAGGTTGAGGGTTAGGTTTAAGGTGAGAGTTATGGTTAGGGTGAGGGTTAGGGTTAGGGTGAGGGTTATGGTTAGGGTGAGGGTTAGTGTTTAGGTTAGGATTATAGTAAGCATTAGGGTTATCGTTAAGGTTATGGTGAGGGTGAGGGTTAGCCTTAGCTTTAGGGCTAGGATGAGGTGTAGTTATAGGGTTAGGGTTAGGATAAGTGTCAGGGTGAGGTTTAGTGTTAGAGTTAGGGTTAGGATGAGGCTGAGGGTGAGAATTAGGTTTAGGATTAATGTTAGGGTTAGGCTGAGGTTTAGGGTTTGGGTGATATTTAGGGTGAGTGTGAGGGTTATGTTTAGGTTGAGGTTTAGGGTGAGGGTTAGAGTTAGGGTTAGGATTAGGATTAGGTTTAGGGTTAGGGTGAGTTTGAGGGTTAGTGTTAGGGTTAGGGATAGGCTTAGGGTTAGACTGAGGTTGAGGGTGAGTGTTAGGGTTAGGGTGAGGGTTAGGGTTAGGGTTAGGATTAGGAATAGGTTTAGAGTTAGGGTGAGTGTGAGGGTTAGGGTTAGGTTTAGGGTTGGGCTTAGGGTTAGGCTCAGGATGAGGGTGAGGGAGAGGGTTATGGTTAGGGTGAGGGTTAGGGTTAGGGTTATGGGGAGGGTTAGGGTGAGGGTTAGGGTTAGGATTAGGGTTAGAGTGAGGGCTAGGAAGAGGTTGAGGTTTATGGTTAGGGTTAGGGTGAGGGTTAGTGTGAGTGTTATTTATAGGGTTAGAATTAGGGTTAAGCTGAGGATGAGGGTGATGCTTAGGGTTCTGGTTAGGGTTAGGATTAGGGTAAGGGTTAGAGTGAGTGTGATGGTTAAGGTTCTGGTTAGGGTTAGGCTTTGGATTACATTGAGGGTGAGGTTGAGGGATAGGATTAGGCTTAGGGTTAAGGTGAGGGTGAGTGAGTGTGTTAGGTTAGGTTTAGGTTTAGGTTAAGGGTTAGGCTAAGGGTGAGGTTGAAGGTGAGGGTTAGGGTTAGGGTGAGGTTTAGGGTTAGGGTTAGGGTTAAGTTGAGAGTAAGGGTGAGGGTTAGGGTTAGTGTTAGGGTGAGGGTTAGGATGAAGTTTAGAATTAGGGTTAGGGTGAGGGCTAGGCTGAGGGTGAGGTTTAGGGTTAGGGTTAGGTTTAGGGTTAGGGTTAGGGTTAGGGTGAGGGTGAGGTTTATGGTAAGAGTTAGTGTAAGGGTGAGGCTGAGGTTGAGGTTTAGGTTTAGGGTTAGTTTTCGAGTTAGGGTTAGGATAACGGTTAGGGTGATGGTGAGGATTAGGGTTAGGGTTAGGATTAGGATTAGAGTAAGCGTTAGGGTGAGTTTGAGGGTTAGGTTTAGGGTTAGGTTTAGGCTTAGGGTTAGGCTGAGGCTGAGGATAAGGGTGAGGGTTAGGGTTAGGGTTAGGGTGGGGTTTAGGGATAGGGTTAGTGTTAGGTTAGGGATTAGTGTGAGGGTTAGGGTTAGGGTTAGTATTACGATTATGGTGAGGGTGAGGGTGAGTGTGATGGTTAGGCTTAGGGTGAGAGTTAGGGTTCGTTTTAGTTTAGGGGTAGGGTGATTGTTAGGTTTAGGATTAGGGTGAGTGTAAGTGTTAGGGTTAGGTTGAGGGTTAGGGTTAGGGTAAGGATGAGGGTTAGTGTTAGGGTTCGTGTGAGGGTTAGGATGATGATTAGGGTTACGATTAGTGTTAGGGTGAGGGCTAGGGTGAATGTGAGGATTAGGGTTTGTTTTAGTGTAAGGTTTAGGATTAGGTTTGGGGTTAGGGTGAGGGTTAGGATGAGGGTTATGGTTACGGTGAGGGTGAGGGTTAGGGTTAGGGTGAGGTTTAGGGTTAGGATTAGGGTTAGGGTGAGGTTGAGTGTTAGCATTAACGTTAGGGTTAGGGTTAGGTTTAGGGTTAGGATTACTGTTATAGTTAGGGTTAGGGTTAGAGTTATGGTGAGGGTGAGGGTTAGGGTGATTGTGAGGTTTATGGTTAGATTTAGGTTCAGTTGGATCGTTAGGTCGAGGGTTAGGGTTTGTGTTAGGGTTAGGGTGAGGGTGAGGGTTAGGTTGAGGTTTAGGTTTAGGGTTAGGGTTAGGGTTAGGATTAGGATTAGGGTGAGGGTGAGTGTGAGGTTTAGGGTTAGGGTTAGGCTTAGGCTTAGGGTTAGGCTGAGGGTGTGGGTGGGGGTGAGGATTAGGTTTAGGGTGATGGTTAGGGTTAGGGTTATGGTGAAGGTTAGTGTTAGGGTTAGGGATAGAGTGAGGATTAGGGTGAGGATGAGGTTTAGGGATAGAGTTAGGGTTACGGTGAGGGTTAGCGTTAGAGTGAGGGTTAGGGTGGAGTTGACGTTAAGGATAAAGGTGAGGGTTAGGTTGAGGGTGAGGTTACAGTAAGGGTGAGGGTTAGGGTTAGGGTGAGTGTTAGGGTAAGAGTAAGTGTTAGGGTGAGGGTTAGGGTTAAGGTGAGAGTAAGTGTTAAGGTGAGGGTTAGGGTTAGGGTGAGGGTTATGGTTAGTTTCAGGTTTAGGGTTAGGGTTAGGATTATTGTTAGCATTAGGATTAGGTTTATGGTTATGTTGAGGGTGAGGGTGAGGGTTAGGGTTAGGGCTAGGATGAGATTTAGGGATAGGGTTAGGGTTAGGTTTAGGGTCTTGGTGAGGTTTAGTGTTAGAGTTATGGTTAGGGTGAGACTGATGGTGAGGATTAGGGTTAGGGTTAGTGTTAGGGTTAGGGTTAGGGTGAAAGTTAGGAGTAGAGTTAGGGTTAGGGTTAGGCTTAAGGTTAGAGTTAGGTTTAGGGTTTCAGTTACGGTGAGGGTGAGTTTCAGTATTAGGGTTTGGGTGAGTGTGAGGTTTAGGGTTAGAATTAGGGTTAGGATTAGGATTATGGTTAGGGTTAGCTTGAGTGTGAGGGTTAGGGTTAGTGTTAGCCTTAGGCTTAGGCTGAGGTTTTGCGTGAGGGTTAGGGTTATGGTTAGCTTGATATGTAGGTTTAGGGTTAGGGTGAGTTTTAGTGTTAGGGTTATGTTTAGAGTTATGGTTACGGTGAGGGTGATGTTTAGGGGTAGAGTTAGTTTTAGGGTGATGGTTATGGTGAGTGTGAGGTTTATGTTGAGGGTTAGGGTAGGGGTGAAGTTAAGGGTAAACGTGAGGGTTAGGCTGAAGGTCAGGGTTACGTTAAGGTTGAGGGTTAGGGTTAGGGTGACCGTTAGGGTTAGGGTTAGTGTGCGAGTTAGGGTACAGGTTAAGTGTAAGGTTAGGGTGAGGTTTAGGGTAAGGGTTACGGTGAGGGTGAGGGTTAGGTTTAGGTTGAGGGCTAGGTTGAGGGTGAGGGTTAGGGAAAGGGTTAGGGTGAGCGCTAGGGTGAGGGTTAGGGTGAGGGTTAGGGTTAGATATAGGGTTAGGTTTAGGATTAGTGTTAGGTTGAGGGTGGGTGTGAGGGTTAGGGTTAGGGTTAGGTTTAGGCTTAGAGTTAGGTTGAGGATTAGGGGTAGGGTTTTTCTTAGGGTGAGGCTGAGGCTGAGGATTAGGGAAATGTTTAGGGTTAGGGTTATGCTTAGGGTTAGGCTGAGGTTGAAGGTGGTGGTTAGGATTAGAGTTAGGGTTAGCTTAGGCTTAGGTTTAGGGTTATTGTTAGTGTTACGGTTCGGGATAAGTTTGCAGTGAGGGTGAGGCTGAGGGTGAGGGTTATGGTTAGAGTTAGGGTTAGCGTTAGGGTTAGTGTTATTGTTAGGTTTAGGGTTAGAGTTACGGTGAGGTTGAGGGTGAGGGTGAGGTTAGTGTTAGGGTGAGGTTTGGGGTTAGGGTTTGGGTTAGGGTTAGGGTGAGGGTGATATTTAGGGTTAGAGTTAGGGTTAGGGGGAAGGTTAGGGTGAGGTTTAGGGTTAGGGTTAGTGTTATGGTTAGATTGAGGGTGAGGGTTAGGTTGAGGTTTATGGATAGGGTTAGGTTTACTATTAGGGTTTGTGTGAGGGTTAGGGTGAGCGTTAGGATGAGGGTTAGGCTTATGCATTTGGTTCGGCTGAGGGTGAGTGTGGGGGTTAGGATTAGGGTTAGGGTGATGGTTTGGGTTAGGGTTAGGGGGAGATTTAGGGTGAGGGTTAGGGTTAGGTTTAGTGTTAGGATTAGGGTAAGGATGAGGGTTAGGGTTAGGGTTCAGGTTCGGGTTAGGGTTAGGGTAAGGGTGAGGTTTAGGGTTAGGGTTAGGGTTAGGGTTAGATTTATGGTGAGGGTGACAGTGAGGATGAGTGTGAGGTTTAGGGTTAGGCTTACGGTTAGGTTTAGGGTTAGGCTAATGGTCAGGGTGAGTTTTAGGGTTAGGGTGAGGGTTAGGGTTAAGGTTATGGGGGGGTTAGGATGAGGGTTAGTGTTAGGATTAGGGTTAGGGTGATTGCTAGGGTGACGGTGAGGTTTAGGGTTAGGTTAGGTTGAGGTTTATGGTTAGGGTTAGGGTTAGGGTTATGGTCACGTTGAGGTTTATGGTAAGAGTTAGGGTTAAGGTGAGGCTGAGGGTGAGGGTTATGGTTAGGGTTAGGATAAGGATTAGGGTAAGGGTTAGGGTGAGTGTGAGTGAAAGTGTTAGGGTTAGGGTTAGGCTTAGGTTTACACTGAGGTGAGAGTGAAGTTGAGGCTTAGGGTTAGGGTGAGAGTTAGGGTTCAGGGAAAGTTTAGGTTTAGGTTGAGGGTTAGGGTTAGGTTTACGTTGAGTGTGAGGTTTAGAGTTACGTTGAGGGTTAGGGTTAGGGTTAGGGTTGGGGTGAGGGTTAGGGTTAGTGTTAGGGTGAGGTTTAGAGTTAGGGTTAAAGTTAGAGTGAGGCTTAGTATGAGGGTAAGGGTTACGGTAAGTGTGAGGGTTAGGGTTAGGGTGAGGGTTAGGGTTAGGGTTAGGGTTAGGGTGAGGGTGAGGGTTAGGATTATGGTTAGTGTTAGGGTTATTTTTAGGGTTACGGTTACGGTGACGGTGAGGGTGAGGGTTAGGGTTAGGGTTAGGTTGAGGTTTTTAGTGTTAGGTTTAGGGTTAGAGTTAGGGTTAGGGTGAGGTTAGTGTTAGGGTTATTGTGAGGGTTAGTGTTTGGGTTATGTTATGCGTTACGGTTAGGGTTGTGGTTAGGGTTAGTGTTAGGATAAGAGTTAGGGTTACAGTAAGGGTGTGTTTTAAGGTTTGGGTGAGGGTTAGGATTAGGTTTAGGGTTAGGGTGAGGGTCTGGGTTAGGATTAGGTTTAGGGTTAGGGTTATTGTTAGGGTTAAGGTTATGGTGAGGTTGCTGGTGAGGATTATGGTTAGGGTTCGGTTGAGGTTTTTAGTGTTAGTGTTAGGGTTAAAGTTAGGGTTAGGGTGAGGTTAGGGTTAGGTTTAGTGTGAGGTTTAGTGTTTGGGTTAGGGTATGGGTTAGGGTGATGGTTGTGTTTAGGGTGAGGGTTAGGATTAGGGTTAGGGTTATTGTTAGGGTTAGGTTTAGGGTTACGGTTACGGTGAGGGTAAGGGTGAGGGTTCGGGTTTAGGGTTAAGGTCAGTTTTAGGGCTTGAGTAAGGGTTAGAGTTAGGGTTAGGGTTAGGGTAAGGTTTAGGGTTAGAGTATGGTTAGGATGATGGTTAGGTTGAGGATTAGGGTTAGGGTTAGTGTTAGGGTTAGGGTGAGGTTTAGGTTGAGGTTGAGGGTTAGGGTTAGTGTTATGGGGAGGGTTAGGATGAGGGTTAGGGTTAGGATTAGGGTTAGGGTGAGGGCTAGGGTGAGGGTGAGTTCTAGGGTTAGGGTTAAGGTGAGGTTTAGGTTTAGGGTTAGGGTTAGTGTTAGAGTGAGGGTTACGGTTAGGGTTATGGTGATGGTTAGGATTAGGGTTAGGGTTAGGGTCAGGATGGGGGTGAGGGTGGCGTTGAGGATTAGGGCTAGGGATACAGTTAGGGTTATTGTGACTTTTATGGTTAGGGTTAAGTTTGCAGTGAGGCTGAGGTTGAGAGTGAGTGTTATGTTTAGTGTTAGGGTCAGGTTTAGGGTTAATGTTATTGTTATGGTTAGGGTTAGAGTTACAGTGAGGTTGAAGGTGAGGGAGAGGATTAGAGTTAGCGTGAGTTTTAGAGTTAGGGTTAGGGTGAGTTTGAGCTTTAGGGTTAGATTTAGGGTTAGGGGGAGGGTTAGGGTGAGGTTTAGGTTTAGGGGTAGTGTTAGGGTTAGGGTGAGGTTGAGGGTTAGGTTGAGGTTTAGGGAAAGGGTTAGGTTTAGGATTAGGGTTAGGGTGAACATGAGTGTGAGAATAAGGGTAAAGGTTAGGCTTAGGCTTAGGAATAGGCAGAGGGTGAGTGTGGGATGAGGATTAGTTTTAGGGTAATGGTTAGGTTTAGGGGTAGTTTTATTGTAAGCGTTAGGGTTAGAGTTATGGTGAGGGTGAGGTGCGGGTGAGGTTTAGGGTTAGGGTTAGGGTGGGGTTTAGTGTTAGGTTTAGGGTTAGGGTGAGGGTGAGGGAGAGGTTTAGGGTTAGCGTTAGGGTGACTGTTAGGGTGAGGGTTAGGGTTGGGTTTAGTGTTAGGGTTAGGGTGAGGATGAGGGTTAGGGTTAGGGTTAGGGTAAGGGTTAGGTTTAGGGTTAGGGTTACAGTTAGGGTTATAGTTACAGTGAGGGTGATAGTGGGGAATGAGTGTGAAGTTTACGGTTAAGTTTAGGGTTAGGCTTAAGGTTAGGCTTAGGTTTGGGCTAAAGGTGATTGTGAGGTTAATGGTTATTGTGAGGGTTAGGGTTAGGGTTATGGGGAGGGTTAGGATGAGGGCTAGTGTTAGGATTAGGGTTAGGGTAATGGCTAGGGTGAGGGTGATGTTTAGGGTTAGTTTAGTGTGAGGTTTAGGGTTAGGGCTGGGGTAGGGTTAGGGTGAGGGTGAGGTTTAGGGTTAGAGTTAGGGTTAAGGTGAGGCTGAGGGTGAGGGTTACGGTTAGGGTTAGGATTAAGATTTGGGTAAGGGTTAGGGTGAGTGTGAGTGTTAAGGTTAGGGTTAGCATTAGGCTTAGGGTTACATTGAGCGTGAGCGTGAGGGTGAGGGTTAGGGTGAGAGTTAGGGGTCAGGTTAAGTTTACAGTTAGAAGGAGGGTTAGGGTTAGGTTTACGTTGAATGTGAGTGTTAGGGTTAGGTTGAGGATTAGGGTTAGGGTTAGGGTGAGGTTTAGGTTTAGGGTTAGGGTGAGGGTTAGGATGAGGACTAGAGTTAGGATTAGGGTTAGGTTGAGGGCTAGGTTTAGGGTGAGGGTTAGGATTAGTTTTAGGGTTAGTTTTAGGGTTAGGGATAGGTTTATGGTGAGGGTTAGGATGAGGGTTAGGGTTACGTAAGGGTGAGGGTTAGGGTTTGGGTGAAGGTTAGAGTTAGGTTTAGTGTTAGCATGAGGGTGAGGGTTAGGATTAGGGTTAGGGTTAGAGTTATTGTTAGGGTTACGGTTACGGTGAGGGTGAGGGTGAGGGTGAGGGTAAGGGTTAGGGTTAGGTTGAGGTTTTCAGTGTTTGGGTTAGGGTTAGAGTTAGGGTTAGGGTGAGGTTAGGTTAGGGTTACTCTGAGGGTTAGTGTTTGGTTTAGGGTATGGGTTATGGTGAGGGTTGTGGTTAGGGTGACGGTTAGGATTAGGGTTAGGGTTATTGTTAGGGTTAGGTTTAGGTTTTGGTTTAGGGTTAGAGTTAAGATTAGGGTGAGGGTGAGGTTTAGAGTTAGAGTTATTGTAAGGGTGAGGGTTAGCTTAAGGGTTAGGGTTAGTGTTAGTGTTAGGGTTAGGGTTAAGTTTAGGTTGAGGGTGAGTTTTAGGGTTAGGGTTATGGGGAAGTTTAGGATGAGGGTTAGGGTTAGGATTAGGGCTAGGGTGAGTGCTAGGTTGAGGGTGGGGTTTAGGCTTAGGGTTAGGGTGATGTTTAGTTTTAGGGATAGGGTTAGGGATAGGGTGAGGGTGAGGTTTAGGTTTAGAGTTAGGGTAAGGGTGAGGCTGAGCCTGAGGGTTAGCGTTAGGGTCAGTGTTAGAGTTAGGGTTAGGGTGAGGGTTAGGATTAGGGTGAGGGTAAAGGTGAGGGTTTGGCTTAGGCTTAGGTTATGATTAGGATTAGGGTAAGGGTTAGGGTGAGTAGATGGTTAGGGTTAGGGTAAGGCTTGGGCTTAGGTTTAGGCTGAGAGTGAAGGTGAGGTTGAGTGTTAGGGTTAGGGTGAAAGTTAGGGTTAGGGTTAGGGTGAGACTTAGGGTTCGATTATATTTAGGGTTAGGGTGAGGGCTAGGGTGAGGGTGAGGTTAGGGTTTGTGTTAGGGTAAGGTTTAGGGTTAGGGTTAGGGTTTGAGTTAGGGTTCGGATGAGGGTTAGGGTTCCTGTGAGGGTGAGGGTTAGGGTTAGGTTGAGAGTTAGGGTTACGTTTATGGTTAGGGTGAGGATGAGTTTTAGGATTAGGGTTAGGGTTAGGGTTAGGTTTAGTGTTAGGATTAGTGTTATGGTTACTGTTAGGGTTAGAGTTATGGTGAGGGTGAGGGTGAGTTTGAGGGTGAGGGTTAGGGTTAGGGTGAGGTTTAGGGTTAAGTTTAGGATTAGGGTTAGAATGATGGGGAGGTTTAGGTATAGATTTAGGGTTAGTTGTAGGGTTAGGTCCAACGTTAATGTTAGGGTTAGTGTTAGGGTTAAGTTTAGGGTGAGGGTTAGGGTGAGGTTTAGGGATTAGGATGAGGTTTATGGTTAGGGTTAGTTTTAGGATTAATGTTAGTGTTAGGCTTAAGTTGAGGGTTAGGGTGAGGGTGAGGTTTAGGTTTAGGGTTAGGATTAGGATTAGGATTAGTGTTAGGGTGAAGGATAGGGTGAGGGTTATGGTTAGGGATAGGGTTAGGCTTAGGATTAGGCTGAGGTTGAAGTTGAGGGTGAGGGTTAGGGTTATGATGAGGGTTAGGGTCAGGATAAGTGTGAGAGTTAGGTTTCGGGTTAAGTTTAGGGTTAGGGTGAGGGTTAGGGTAAAGGTTACAGTGAGGGTAAGGTTAGGTTTAGGTTGAGGTTTAGGGTTAGGCTTAGGGTTAGTGTGAGGATGAAGGTGAGGGTTACGGTTAGTGTTAGGGTGAGGGTTAGGATGAGGGTTAGGGTTAGGATTGGGGTTAGGCTGAGGGCTAGGTTGAGGTTGAGGGTTAGAGTAAGGGTTAGGCTTAGGCTTAGGGTTAGGCTGAGCATGAGTTTGAGAGTGAGGGTTAGGGTTAGGGTGATGGTTAGGTTTAAGGTTAGGGTGAGGGTTAGGATGAGGTTTAAGGTTAGGGTGAGGTTTAGGGTGAGGATGATGGTAAGGGTAAAGGTGAGGTTAAGGCTGATGTTGAGGGTTAAGATAAGGGTGAGGGTTAGGGTTAGGTTTATGGTTAGGCTTAGGGTTAGGATGAGGGTTAGATTGAGTATTAGGGTTAGGGTTGGGGTTAGTGTGAGTTATAGGGTGAGGATGAGGGTTAGGGTTATGGTGAGAGTGAGGGTTAGTGTGAGGGCTAGGGAGAGGGTGAGGGTTAGATTTAGCGTTAGGGTTAGGGTGAGGTTTAGGTTTAGGGTGAGTTTTAAGGTTAGTGTGAAATTTACTGTTAGGGTATGGGTTAGTGTTAGGGTGAGGGTAAGTGTTAGGGTGAAGGTTAATGTTAGAGTTAGGGTTATGTTTAGGGTGAGGGTTAGTGTTAGGGTTAGGGTTATTGTTAGGGTTATTGTTAGGATTAGCGTTAGGGTAACAGTTTCTGTGAGGGTGAGGCTTAGGGTTAGGGTTAGGGCGAGGTTGAGGCAGAGTTGGAGGGTAAGGTTTAGGTTTAGGTTTAGTGTTAGGGTTAGGGTGAGAGTTAGGGTGAGGATGAGTGTGAGGGTGAGGGTTAATCGTAGGGTTAGGATTAGGATTAGTGTAAGGGTTCGGGTGAGTTTGAGGGTTAGGTTTAGGGTTAGGCTTAGGCTGAGGATTCTCCTGAGAGTGACGGTGAGGTTGAGGGTTAGGGTTAGGGTGAGGGTTAGGGTTAGGACCAGGGTGAGGGTGAGGGCTAGGGTGATGGTGAGGGTTAGGATTGGTTAGGGTTAGTGTTTGGGTGAGGTTTAGAGTTAGGGTTAGGATTTCGGTTAAGGTTAGGTTGAGGGTTATTGTTACGTTATGGTGAGGTTGAGGGTTAGGGTTAGTTTGAGGGTTAGGGTTAATATTATGTTTAGGGAGAGGGTGAGTGTTAGGATTAGGTTTAGAGTTATGGTTAGGTTTAGGGTTAGGGTTAGGGTTAGTTTTAGGGTGAGGTTTAGGGTTAGGGTTAGGATTAGTGTTAGGGTGAGGGTGAAATTTAGGGTTAGATTTAGGCTTGGTTGGAGGGTTAGGTCGAGCGTTAATGTTAGAGTTAGTGTTAGGGTTAAGGTTAGGTTGAGGGTTAGGTTGAGGTTTAGGGTTAGGGTTAGGGTTAGGATTAGGCTTAGGGTGAGGTGATTGTGAGTTTTAGGGTTAGGGTTAGGCTTAGGCTGAGGGTTTAGCTGAGGGTGAGGGAGTGGGTGAGCATTAGGGTAAAGTTGATGTTTAGGGTTCGGGTTAAGGTGAGGGTTAGGATGAGGGTTAGGGTTAGGCTTAGGGTTAGGGTGAGGGCTAGGGTGATGGTGAGGGTTAGGGTAAGTGTTAGGCTTAGGCTTAGGGTGAGCCTGAGCATGAGGTTGAGGGTGAGTTTTAGGGTTGAGAATAGGGTGAGATTTAGTGTTAGGGTTAGGGTTAGAGTTAGGGTTAGGACGAGAGTGAGGTTTAGGGGTAGGGTTAGGGTCAGCGTGAGGGTTAGGGTTTGGGTGAGGGTTAGGGTGGGAGTGACGGTATGGGTAAAGGTGAGGGTTAGGCTGAGCGTGAGGGTTATGGTAAGGGTGAGGGTTAGGTATAGGATGAGCGTTAGGGTTAGGGTTAGGGTGAGGGTTAGATTGAAGATTAGTGTTAGGGTTAGTGTGAGGTTTAGGGTGAGGATGAGGGTTATGTTTAGGGTGAGGGCTAGGGTGAGGGTGAGGGTGAGGGTTAGATTGAGGACTAGTGTTTGGGTTATTGTGAGCTTTAGGGTGAGGATGAGTTTTAGGGTTAGGGTTATCATTAATGTTAGGGTTAGGCTTAAGGTGAGGGTTAGAGTGAGGTTGAGCTTTAGTGTTAGGGTTAGGGTTAGGCTTAGTGTTAGGCTGAATGTGAGGGTGAGGTTGAGGGTTACTGTGAGGGTGAGGGTTAGGGTTAGGGTTAGGGTGTGAGTTAGGGTTAGTGTTAGGTTGAGGGTTAGGGTTAGGGTTAGGTTTAGGGTGAAGGTTAGGGTGAGGGTGAGGGTTAGTGTTAGGGTGAGGGTTAGGATGAGTGTTAGGTTTAGGATTAGGTTTAGGGTGAGGGCTAGGGTGAGGGTGAGGTTTAGGGTTAGGTTTAGGGTGAGGTTTAGGTTTAGGTTTAGGGTTAGGTTTAGGGTGAGGTTCAGGTTTAGGGTTAGAGCTAAGGTTAGCGTGAGGCTGATGGTGAGGGTTAGGGTTAGGGTTAGTGTTAGAGTTAGGGTTACAATGAGGGTTCGGGTGAGGGTGAGGTTTAGGCTTAGTGTTAGGATCAGTATTAGGGTACAGGTTAGGGTAAGTGTGAGGGTTAGGTTTAGGGTTACGGTTAGCCTTATGATTAGGCTGAGGGTGCAGGTAAGTGTGAGGGTGAGGGATAGGGTTAGGGTGAGTGTTAGGGGTAGGATTAGGGTGAGTGTTAGGTTTCTTGTTAAGTTTAGGGTTAGGGTGAGTGTTAGGGTTATGGTGAGGGTTAGGGTTAGGTTGAGGGTTAGGGTTAGGATTAGGATTAGGGTGAGGGTTAGTGTTAGGGTTAGGGTGAGGGTTAGGATGAGGATTAGGGTAAGGATTAGGGTTAGGGTGAGGGCTAGGGTGAGGGTAAGTTTTAAAGTGAGGGGGTAGGGTTAGGGTAAGGGTGAGGGTTAGGGTTATGATTTGGGTTAGTGTAAGGGTGACTTTTAGAGTTAGATTTAGGGTTAGGGGGAGGGTTAGGTCAAGGTTTAGGGTTACCGTCAGTGTTAGGGTTAAGGTTATGGTGATGGTTAGGTTGAGGTTTAGGGTTAGGGTTAGGGTTCCGATTAGGGTTAGGGTGAGGGTATGTGAGGTTTAGGGTTAGGGTTAGGTTTAGGCTTAGGGTTAGGGTTATGCTGAAGGTGAGGTTGGGGGTGAATATTAAGGTTAGGGTGATGGTTTGGGTTAGGATTAGGGTGAGGGTTAGGATGAGGGATAGGGTTAGGATTTGGTTTAGTGTCAGGGCTAGGGTGAGGGTGAGGTTTAGAGTAAGGTACAGGATTAGGCTTCGGATTAGGCTGAGCATGAGGTTGAGGGTGAGGGTTAGGGTTATGGTGATGGTTAGGTTTAAGGTTAGGTTGAGTGTTCGGATGAGGTTTAGGGTTAGGGTGAGGATGATGGTAAGGTAAATGTGAGGTTTAGGCTGAGGGTGAGGAATAAGATAAGGGTGAGGGTTAGGGTTAGCTTTAGCATTAGGGTTAGGGTTATTGTGAGGTGTAGATTGAGGATTAGGGTTAGGATTAGGGTTAGTGTGAGGTTTAGGGTGAGGATTAGGGTAAGGGTTAGGGAGAGGGTGAGGGTTAGAATTAGGGTTAGGGTGAGGGCTACAGTGAGAGTGAGGGTTAGAGTTAGGGTTATGGTGAGGTTTAGGATTAGGGTGAGGTTTAGGGTTATTGTGAGTTAGTGTTATGGTTAGGGTTAGTGTTAGGGTGAGGTTAAGTGTTAGGGTAAGGGTAAATGTTAGGGTGAGGATTATGGTAAGGGTGAGGGTTCAGGTTAGGTTTAGGGTGAGGTTTATTGTTGGGGTTAGGATTAGAGTTAGGGTTAGCGTGAGAGTGAGGTTTAGGTTTAGAGTTTTGGTAAGGTTGAGACTGAGGTTGAGAGTTAGGTTTAGGGTTAGTGTTAGAGTTAGGGTTAGGGTGAGGTTTAGGGTGAGGGTGAGGGTGAGGGTTAGGATTAGGATTGGAATTAGGATTAGTGTAAGGGTTCGAGTGAGTGTGAGGGTTAGGGTTAGGCTTAGGCTTAGGCTTAGGTTTAGGCTGAGAGTGAGGGTGAGGTTGAGGGATAGGGTTAGGGTGAGGGTTAGAGTTAGGTTCAGTGTGAGAGTTAGGGTTCGGTTTAAGTTTAGGGTTAGGGTGAGGGTTAGGGTAACGGTTACAGTGAGGGTGAGGGTTAGGGTTAGGTTGATGGTTAGGGTTAGGTTTAGGGTTAGGGTGAGATGAGGGTGAGTGTTAGGGTTAGTGTTAGGGTGAGGACTAGGATGAGGGTTAGTTTAAGGATTAGGGTTAGGGTGAGGGCTAGGGTGAGGGTGAGGTTAATGGTTTGGGTTAGGCTGAGGTTTAGGGTTAGGTTTAGGCTTAGGGTTAGGGTGAGGGTGAGGTTTAGGGTTAGAGTTAGGGTTTGGGTGAGGCTGAGGGTGAGGGTTAGGTTTAGGCTTAGTGTTAGAGTTAGGGTTACGGTGAGGGTTAGTATGAGGGGGAGGGTTGGGTTTATGGTTAGGATTCAGGTAAGGGTTAGGGTGAGTGTGAGAGTTAGGGTTAGGGTTAGGGTTAGAGTTAGGGTTAGGTTGAGAGTGAGGGTGAGGTTCAGGGTTAGGGTTAGGGTGAGGGTTAAGGTTAGGGTTAGAGTGTCAGTTAGGGTTCGGTTAATTTTACGGTTAGGGTGAGGGTTAGGGTAAGGGTTACATTGAGGGTGAGGGATAGGGTTAGGTTGAGCGTTAGGGTTAGGGTTACGGTGGGGGTGATGGTGAGGGTTAGGGTTAGCTTTAGGGTGAGGCTTAGGATGAGGGTTAGGGTTAGGATTAGGGTTAGGGTGAGGGCTAGGGTGAGGGTGAGGTTTAAGGTTAGGGTCAGGGTGCGGTTTAGGGTTAGGTTTAGGATTATGGTTAGGGTGAGGGTGAGGTTTAAGGTTAGAGTTAAGGTTAGGGTGAGGCTGAGGGTGAGGGTTAGTGTTAGGTTCAGTGTTAGAGTTAGGGTTACCTTGAGGGTTAGGGTGAGGGTAAGGTTTAGCCTTAGTGTTAGAATTAGGTTTAGGGCAAGGTTTAGGGTGAGTGTGAGGGTTAGGGTTAGGGTGAGAGTTAGGGGTAGAGTTAGGGTGAGGGTTAGGGTTCGGGTTAAGTTCAGGGTTACTGTGAGGGTTAGTGTTAGGTTGAGGGTTAGGGTTAAGTTTAGGATTAGGGCGAGGGTCAGGGTTAGGTTTAGGGTTAGTAGAGGATTAAGGTTAGGATTAGGTTTAGGGTGAGGGCTAGGGTGAGGGTGCGGGTTAGGGTTAGTGTTTTGGTGAGATTTAGGGTTAGGGTTAGGGTTAGGGTGAGGGTTAGGATGACGGTTATGGTTACAGTGAGGGTGAGGTTTAGGGTGTAGGGTCAGGGTTAGGTTTAGGATTAGGGTTAGGGTGATGGTGAGTTTTAGGGTTAGATTTAGGGTTATGGGGAGGGTAAAGTCGAGGGTTAGGGTTAGGATTAGTGTTAGGGTTAAGGTTAGGGTGAGGGTTAGGTTGATGTTTAGGGTTAGGTTTAGGGTTAGTGTTCGGATTAGGAAGAGGGTTAGGGTATGTGAGGGTTAGGGTTATGGTTAGGCTTAGGGTTAGGGTTATGCTGAGGGTGAGGGTGGGGTTTAGGATTAGGGTTAGGGTGATGGTTAGGGCTAGGGTTAGGGTGAGGGTTAGGGTGAGGGTTAGGGTTAGAGTAAGGTTTAGGCTTAGGCTTAGGGTGACACTGAACTTGAGTTTGATGGTGAGGGCTAGGGTTAGTGTGATGGTTAGGGTTAAGGTTAGGTTGAGGGTTAGGATGTGGTTTTGGGTTAGGGTGAGCTTTAAGGTGAGGATGATGGTAAGGGTAATGTTGAGGTTTAGGCTGAGGTTGCGGGTTCAGATAAGGGTGAGAATTAGGGTTAGGTTTATATTTAGGGTTAGGTTGAGGGTTAGATTGAGGATTAGGGTTAGGGTTAAGGTTAGTGTGAGGTTTAGGGTGAGGATGAGGGTTAGAGTTAGGGTGAGGGTGAGGGTTAGAATTAGGGTTAGGATGAGGGCTAGGGTGAGGGTGAGGGTTAGAGTAGGGGTTAGGGTAGTTTGAGATTTAGTGTAAGGGTTAGGGTTAGTGTTAGGGTGTGGGTAAGTGTTAGGGTGAGGATTAATGTTAGGGTGAGGGTTATGGTTAGGGTGAGGGTTAGTGTTATTGTTTGGGTTAGGGTTAAGTTTACTGTGAGGGTGAAGGTTAGGGTTAGGGTTAGGGTGAGGTTTAGTGTAAGGGTTAGGGTTAGAGTTAGGGTAAGTTTGAAGCTGAGGTTGAGGGCTAGGTTTAGTATTAGTGTTTGAGTTAGGGTTAGAGTTATGGTGAGAGTTAGGGTGATGGTGAGGGTGAGTGTTAGGTTTTGGGTTAGGGTGAGGTTTAGGTTTAGGTTTAGGGTTACTGTTCGGCTGAGGGTGAGGTTTAGGGTTAGAGTTAGGGTTAGGGTAAGGGTTATGGTTAGGGTTAGTTTTAGAGTTAGGGTTACAGTGAGGGTTAGGGTGAGGGTGAGTGTTAGGCTTAGTGTTAGGGTTAGGATTAGTGTAAGGTTTCGGGTGAGTGTGAGGGTTAGGGTTAGGGTTAGGCTTAGGCTGAGAGTGAGGGTTATGGTTAGTGTGAGGGTTAGGGTTAGGTTTAGAGTGAGAGTTAAGGTTCTGTTAACTATAGGGTTAGGGTGAGGTTCAGGGTTAGGATTAGGGTGATGTTGAGGGCTAGGGTGATGGTGAGGGTTAGGGTTAGTGTGAGGGTAAGGTTTTGGGTTCGGTTTAGGTTTTCGGTTACGGTTAGGATGAGGCTTAGGGTTACAGTGAGGGTGAGGGTTAGGGTTATGTTGAGGGTTAGGGTTAAGATTATAGTTAGTGTGAGGGTGAGTTTTAGGATTATTGTTAGGGTTAGGGTTAGGTTTAGGGTTAGGATTCGTGTTATTGTTAGGGTTAGGGTTAGACTTATGGTGAGGGTGAGTGTGAGGGTTAGGGTTAGTGTTAGGGTGAGGTTTAGGGTTAGGGTTAGGATTAGGGTGAGGGTGAGAGTGAGGTTTAGGGTTAGATTTAGGGTTAAGTTGGAGGGTAAGGTCGAGCGTTAATGTTAGGTTTAGTGTTAGGGTTAAAGTTAGGGTGAGGGTTAGGTTGAGGTTTAGGGTTAGGGTTAGGGTTAGGATGAGGGTTAGGTTGAGGGTGAGTGTGAGGGTTAAGGTTAGGGTTAGGCTTAGGCTTAGGGTTAGGCTGAGGGTGAGGATTAGGGTTAGGGTGATGGTTAGGGTTTGGTTTAGGCTTAGGGTTAGGATGAGGTTTATGGTTAGGCTTAGGTTTAGGGTGAGGGCTAGGGTGAGGGTGAGGGTTAGAGTAAGGGTAAGGATTAAGCTTAGGCTTAGGGTTAGGCTGAGCATGAGGTTGAGTGTGAGGGTTAGGTTTAGGGATACGGTGAGGTTTAGTGTTAGGATTAGGGTTAGAGTTAGGGTTAGGATGAGGGTGAGGTTTAGGGGTAGGGTTAGGGTCAGGGTGAGGGTTAGGGTTCGGGTGAGGGTTAGGGTGGGGGTGACGGTAAGTGTAAAGGTGAGGGTTAGGCTCAGGGTGAGGGTTATGGTAAGTGTGAGTGTTAGGTTTAGGATGAGGGTTAAGGTTAGGGTTAGGGTGAGGGTGAGGGTTAGATTGAGGATTAGTGTTAGGGTTAGTGTGAGGTTTAGGGTGAGGATGAGGTTTAAGGTTAGGGTTAGGGTTACCATTAATGTTAGGGTTAGGCTTAAGGTGAGGGTTAGGGTGAGGGTGAGCTTTAGTGTTAGTGTTAGGGTTAGGGTTAGGGTGAGGGTGAAGGTTAGTGTTAGGGTTAGGGTTAGGCTTAGTGTTAGGCTGAATGTGAGGGTGAGGTTGAGGGTTACGGTGAGGGTTAGGGTTAGGGTTAGGTTGAGGGTTAGGGTTAGGGTTAGGGTTAGAGTGAAGGTGAGGGTGAGTGTGAGGGTTAGTGTTAGGGTGAGGGTTAGGGTTAGGATTAGGGTTAGGTTGAGGGCTAGGGTGAGGGTGAGGTTTAGGTTTAGGTTTAGGGTGAGGTTTAGGGTTAGGTTTAGGGTTAGGGTTAGGGTGAGGGTCAGGTTTAGGGTTATAGTTAAGGTTAGGGTGAGGCTGAGGTTAAGGGTTAGGGTTAGTGTTAGTGTTAGAGTTAGGGTTACAGTGATGGTTCGGGTGAGGGTGAGGTTTAGGCTTAGTGTTAGGATTAGGATTAGGGGACAGGTTAGGGTAAGTGTGAGGGTTAGGGTTAGGATTAGGGTTAGCCTTATGTTTAGGCTTAGGGTGAGGGTGAGGGATAGGGTTAGGGTGAGAGTTAGGGGTAAGATTAGGGTGTGTGTTAGGGTTCGGGTTAAGTTTAGTGTTAGGTTGAGGTTTAGGATTTAGGATGAGGTTTAGGGCTAAGGTTAGGGTTAGGATTAGTGTTAGGTTTAGGCTTAAGTTGAGGGTTAGGGTGAGGGTGAGGTTTAGGGTTAGGGTTAGGATTAGGATTATGGTTAGTGTTAGGTTGAGGAATACGATGAGGGTTAGGGTTAGGGATAGGGTTAGGCTTAAGGTTAGGCTGAGGGTGAGGGTAAGGGTGAGGTTTAGGGTTAGGGTGAGTGTTAGGGTCAGGATAAGTGTGAGAGGTAGGGTTCGGTTAAGTTTAGGGTTAGGGTGAGGATTAAGTTAACAGTTACAGTGAGGGTGAGGTTTAGGGTTAGGTTGAGGGTTAGGGCTAGGTTTAGGTTAGGATGAGGGTGAAGGTTAGGGTTAGTGTTAGGGTGAGGGTTAGGATGAGAGTTAGGGTTAGGATCAGGGTTAGGGTGAGGGCTAGGTTGAGGGTGAGGTTTAAGGTTATGTTTAGGGTGAGGGTGAGGTTTAGGGTTAGAGTTAGGGTTAGGGTTAGGCTGAGGGTGAGGGTCATGGTTAGGGTTAGTGTTAGAGTTAGGGTCACGATGAGGGTTCGGGTGAGTGTGAGGGTTAGGCTTAGAGTAAGGCATAGGATTAGGGTAAGTGGTAGTGTGAGTGTGAGGGTTATGGTTAGGCTTAGGGTTAGGCTTAGGGTTAGGCTGAAGGTGAGGGTGAGGGTAATGGTTAGGGTTAGGGTTGGGGTGAGAGTTAGGGCTATGGTTAGTGTGAGAGTTAGGGTTCGGTTTAAGTTTACGTTTAGGGTGAGGGTTAGGGTTAGAGGTATTGTGAGCATGAGGTTTAGGGTTAGGTTGAGTGTTAGGGTTAGGCTTAGGATTAGGGTGATGTTTAAGTGTTAGGCTTCGGGTGATGGTTAGGATGAGGATTAGGGTTAGGGTTAGGTTTAGGGTGAGGGCTAGGGTGAGGGTGAGTGTTAGGGTTAGTGTTTGGGTGAGGTTTAGGTTTAGCGTTAGTGTTAGGTTGAGGGTTAGGATGAGGGTTAGGGTTAGAGTGAGTGTGAGGTTTAGGGTAAGTGTGATGTTTAGGGTTAGGATTTGGGTTAGTGTGAGGGTGAATTTTAGGGTTAGATTTATTGTTAGGGGGAAGTTTAGGTTGAGGGTTAGGGTTAGCGTTAGGCATAAGGTTAGGGTGAGGGTTAGGTTGAGGTTTAGGGTTAGGGTTAGGGTGAGGGTGAGGGTATGTGAGGGTTAGGGTCAGGGTTAGGGTTAGGGTTATGGTTAGGCTGAGGGTGAGGTTGGGGGTGAGGATTAGGGTTAGGGTGATGGTTAGGGCTACGGTTAGTGTTAGGGTTAGGATGAGGGATAGGGTTAGGATTAGGGTTAGGGTGAGGGCTAGGTTGAGAGTGAGAGTTAGATAAGGGTTAGGCTTTGGCTTAGGTTTAGGCTGAGCGTGTGGTTGAGGGTGAGGTTTAGGGTTAGGGTGATGGTTATGTTTACGGTTAGGGTCATGCTTAGGGTTAGTGTGAGGGTTCATATTAGGGTTAGGGTTAGTATTAGGGTGAGGGTAAGTGTTAGGGTGAGGGTTATGGTTAGGGTGAGGTTTAGCCTTAGGTTTATTGTTTGGGTTAAGGTTAGTTTACGGTTATGGTGATGGTGACGGTTAGGGTTAGGGTTAGGGTTAGGGTGAGATTTAGGTTTAGGGTTAGAGTTAGGGTTAGGGTGAGGTTTTGGATTAGGGTTAGGCTGAGTGTTAGGGTTAGGGTTAGTGTTAGAGTTAGGGTTATAGTGAGGGTTAGGGTGAGGGTCAGGGTAAGGCTTAGTTTTAGGATTAGGATTTTGGTAAGTGTTAGCATGAGTGTGAGGGTTAGAGTTAGGGTTAGAGTTAGGCTTAGGGTTAGGCTGAGCATGAGTTTGAGTGTGAGGGTTAGGGTTCTGGATAGAGTGAGGTTTAGTGTTAGGGTTACCTTTAGAGTTAGGGTTAGGTTGAGGGTGAGGTTTAGGGGTAGGGTTAGGGTCAGGGTGAGGGTTAGGTTTAGTGTTAGGGTGACGGTGAGGGTTAGATTGAGGATTAGTGTTTGGTTTAGTGTGAGGTTTAGTGTGAGGATTGTGGTTAGGGTTAGCGTGAGGGCTAGGGTGAGGATGAGTGTGAGGGTTAAATTGGGGATTAGTGTTAGGGTTAGTGTGAGGTTTATGGTGAGGATAAGTTTTAGGGTTAGGGTTATTGTTAGGATTAATGTGAGGGTTAGGCTTAAGGTGAGGGATAGGGTGAGGGTGAGGTTTAGCGTTAGTGTTAGGATTAGGATTAGGGTTAGGTTTAGGGTGAGTGTGAGGGTTAGGGTTAGTTTTAAGGTTAGGCTTAGTGTTAGGCTGTAGGTGAGGGTGAGGGTGAGGGTTAGGATTAGGGTGAGTGTTAGGTTTAGGGTGAGAGTTAGGGTTCGGTTTAATTATAGGGTTAGAGTGAGGGTTATGGTAAGGGTTACAATGAGTGTGAGGGTTAGGGTTAGGTTGAGGGTTAGGGTTAGGTTTAGGGTGAGAGTTAGGTTTCGATTTAAGTTTTGCTTAGGGTAATGGTTATGGTAAGGTTTACAGTGAGGGTGAGGGTTAGGGTTAGGTTGAGGGTTAGGCTTAGGGTTAGAGTTAGGGTGAGGGTGAGGGTTAGGGTTAGTGTTAGGGTTAAGGTGACATTGATGGTTAGGGTTAGTGTTAGCCTTAGAGTTAGGGTTACATTGAAGGTTAGGGTGAGGGTGAGGGTTAGGCTCAGTGTTAGGATTAGGATTAGGGTAAGGTTTAAGGTGAGTGTGAGGGTTAGAATTAGGGTTAGGGTTAGGCTTAGTGTTAGGCTGAAGGTGAGGGTTAGGGTGAAGTTTAGGGTTAGGGTGAGTCTTAGGGTTAGGGTTAGGGTGAGAGTTAGGGTTCGGTTTAAGTTTAGGGTTAGGGTGAGGGTTAGGGTTAGGGTTACGGTAAGTGTGAGGGTTAGTGTTAGGTTGAGGTATATGGTTAGGCTTAGGATTAGGGTTAGGGTTAGGGTTAAGGTGAGGTTTAGGGATAGGGTTAATGTTATTGTTAGGGTTAGGGATAGGATGAGGGTTAGATTGAGGATTAGTGTTAGGGTTAGTGTGAGGTTTAGGGTTAGGATGAGGATTAGGGTTGGGGTGAGGGCTAGGATGAGTTTGAGGGTTAGGGTTAGGGTTAGAGTGAGTTTTAGGGTTAGGAATATGGTTAGTGTTAGTGTGAGCATTAGTGTTGCATTAGGGTTTGTGTTAGGGTGAGGGTAAATGTTAGGGTGAGGGTGAGGGATAGGGTTAGGTTAGGGTTATTGTTATTGTTATGGTTAGGGTTACTGTTATGGTGAGTGTGAAGATTAGGGTGAGGTTTAGGGTTAGGATGAGGTTTAGTTTTAGAGTTAGGGTTAGGGTGAGTGAGACTTTTAGGGTTAGAGTTAAGTATAGTGTTAGGGTTAGGGATAGGGTGAGGGTTAGTGTTAGGCTTAGGCTTAGGCTTAGGCTGAGGCCGAGCATGAGGGTGAGGGTTAGGGCTAGGGTTAGGGAGATGGTTAGGGTTTGGGTTATTGTGAGGTTCAGGATGAGGTTTAGGGTTAGGATTAGGTTTAGGGTAAGGGCTCGTGTGAGGGTTAGGGTGAGGTTTAGGGATAGGTTTAGGTTTAGGATTTGGGTTAGGTTGAGGGTGAGTGTGTGGGTTAGGGTTAGGGTTAGGGTGAGACTTAGGTTTAGGGTGAGGGTTAGTGTTAGGGTTGGGGTTAGAGTGAGGTTGAGGCTGAGGATTAGGTTTAGGTTTAAGATTAGGTTTAGGGTTTGGTTTAGGTTTAATGTTAGTGTTAGGGTTAGGTTTACCTTGAAGGTTAGGGTTAGGGGTAGGGTTAGGGATAGGCTGAGTGTGAGGGTGGGTGTGAGGATTAGGGTTAGGGTTAAGGTTAGTGTTATTGTTAGTGTTATCGTTAGGGTTAAGTGTGCAGTGAGGGTGAGGCTGAGGGTGAGGGTTATGGTTAGGGTTAGGATTAGGGTTAGGGTTAGTGTTATTGCTAGGGTTAGGGTTAGAGTTACAGTGAGGTTGAGGTTGAGGGTGAGGGTAAGGTTTAGGGTGAGGTTTAGGATTAGGGTTAGGTTTAGGGTTAGGGTGAGGGTGAGGTTTAGGGTTAGAGTTAGGGTTAGGGGGAAGGTTATGTTGAGGTTTAGGGTTAGGGTTAGTGTTAGTGTTAGGGTAAGGGTGAGGGTTAGCTTGCTGTTTAGGGATAGGGTTAGGGTTAGGGTTAGAGTTAAGGTGAGCGTGAGTATGAGGGTTAGCCTGAGGGTTAGGCTTAGGCTTAGGGTTAGGCTGTGGGTGAGGGTGGGGGTGAGGATTAGGATTAGGGTGATGTTTAGGGTTAGGGTTAGTGTTATTGTTAGGATTAGGGTTCGAGTTATGGTGAAGTTGAGGTTGCAGGTGAGGGTTAGGTTTATGGTTAGGGTGGGGTTTAGGTTTAGGGTTAGGGTTAGTGTGAAGGTGAGGGTGAGGTTTAGGGTTAGACATATGGTTAGGGGGAAGGTTAGGGTTAGGGTTAGTGTTTTTGGTTAGGGTGAGGCTGAGGTTTAGGGTTAGATATAGGACTAGGGGGAGGGTTAGGGTTAGCGTTAGAGTTAGGGCGAGGGTTATGGTAACGGTGAGGTTTAGGGTTAGGATTAGGGTTAGGGTTAGAGTTACTGTGAGGGTGAGGGTTAGGGTTACGGTTGGTTAGGGTTAGGGTTAGGGTGAGGTTTAGGGTTAGGGTTATGGTTAGGGTTAGAATTACGGTGAGGTTGAGGGTGCGGGTGAGTGTGAGATTTAGGGTTAGAGTTAGGGGTAGGGTGAGTATGAGGGTTAGGGTTAGGGTTAATGTTAGAGTTAGGGTTATGGTGAGGGTTAGGGTGAGGGTAAGGCTTAGTGTTAGAATTAGGATTAGGGTAAGTGTTAGGGTGAGTGTGAGGGTTAGGGTTAGGGTTAGTCTTAGGGTTAGGCTGAGCATGATGTGGAGGGTGAGGTTTAGGGTTAGGGATAGGGTAAGTTTTAGTGTTAGGGTTAGGGTTAGAGTTAGGCTTAGGTTGAGGGTGAGCTTTAGGGGTAGGGTTAGGGTCAGGTTGAGGTTTAGGGTTAGAATGAGGGTTAGCGTGGGGGTGACTGTACGGGTAAAGTTGAGGGTTAGGCTGAGGGTGAGGGTTATGGTAAGGGTGAGGGTTAGTTTTAGGGTGAGGGTTAGTGTTAGGATTAGGGTGAGTGTGAGGGTTAGATTGAGGATTAGTGTTAGGGTTCATGCGAGGTTTAGGGTGAGGATGAGGTTTAGGGTTCGGGTTAGGTTTAGGATTAATATTATGGTTAGGCTTAAGGTGAGGGTTAGGCTGAGGATGAGGTTTAGAGTTAGTGTTGGATTAGGATTTGGTTTAGGGTTAGGGTGAGTGTGAGGGTTAGGGTTAGGGTTAGGGTTAGGCTTACTGTTAGGCTGAAGGTGAGGGTGAGGTTGCGGGTTAGGGTTAGGGTGAGTGTTAAAGTTAGGGTTAGGGTGAGAGTTAGGTTTCGGGTTAAGTTTAGGGTTAGGGTGAGGGTTAGGGTAAGGGTTAGAGTGAGGGTGAGGGTTAGGGTTAGGTTGAGGGTTAGGTTTCGTGTTAGGGTGAGGGTTAGGATGTGGGTTAGGGTTAGGATTAGGGTTAAGGGGATGGCTAGGGTGAGGGTGAGGTTTAGGGATAGGGTTAGGGTGAGGTTTCGGGTTAGGTATAGGGTGAGATTTAGGGTGAGGGTGAGGTTTAGAGTTAGTGTTAGGGTTAGGGTGAGGCTGTGGGTGAGGGTTAGGGTTAGGGTTAGTGTTAGAGCTAGGGTTTCGGTGAGGGTTAGGGTGAGGATGAGGGTAAGGCTTAGTGTTAGGATTAGGATTAGGGTAAGGGTTAGCATGAGTGTGAGGGTTAGTTTTAGGGTTAGGGTTAGGTTTAGGCTTAGGCTTAGGATGAGGGTGAGGTTAGGGTTAGGGTGAGAGTTTGGGGTAGGGTTTTTGTGAGAGTTAGGGTTCGGGTTAAATTTAGGTTTAGGGTGAGGGTTAGGGTTAGTGTTACAGTGAAGGTGAGGGTTAGGGTTAGGTTGAGGGTTAGGGTTAGGCTTAGGATTAGGGTGAGGGATAGGGTTAGGCTTAGGATGAGGATTAGGGTTAGGATTAGGCATAAGGTGAGGGCTCTGGAGAAGGTGAGATTTTGGGTTAGGGTTAGGGTTAGGTTTAGGGTTAGGGTTAGGGTTAGGGTGAGGGTTAGGATGAGGGTTAAGGTAACAGGTGAGGGTGAGAATTAGGGTTTTGGTGAGGATTAGGGTTAGGATTAGGTTTACAGTGAGGGTGAGGGTTCGATTGAGTATTAAG
Source organism: Dipodomys merriami (assembly GCF_024711535.1). Classification (NCBI taxonomy): domain Eukaryota; kingdom Metazoa; phylum Chordata; class Mammalia; order Rodentia; family Heteromyidae; genus Dipodomys; species Dipodomys merriami. The sequence continues at coordinate 701,657 of NW_027206368.1, forward strand.
GTTAGGGTTACGGTTAGTGTGAAGTTTAGGGTGAGGATGAGGGTTAGGGTTAGGGTGAGGGTGAGGGTTAGAATTAGAGTTAAGTTGAGTGCTAGGGTGAGGGTTAGGGATAGGTTTAGGTTTAGGATTTGGATTAGAGTGAGGTTGAGTGTGAGGGTTAGGGTTAGGGTTAGGCTTAGGGTTAGGTGAGGTTTAGTGTTAGGGTTTGGGTTAGGGTGAGGTTGAGGCTGAGGATTAGGGTTAGGTTTAGGGTTTGTTTTCGGGTTAGGGTTAGTGTTAGTGTTAGTGTTAGGGTTAGGGTTACTTTGAGGTTTAGGGTTAGGTTTAGGTTTAGGTTTAGGGTTAGGCTGAGTGTGAGGGTGCGGGTGAGGATTAGGGTTAGGGTTAGGGTTATTGTTAGTGTTATGGTTAGGGTTAGTTTTGCAGTGAGGGTAAGGCTGAGGGTGAGAGTTATGGTTAGTATTAGGATTAGGGTTAGGGTTAGTGTTATTGTTTAGGTTAGGGTTAGAGTTACATTGAGGTTGAGGGTGACGGTTAGGTTTAGGGTTAGGTTTACGGTTAGAGTTAGGGTTAGGGTTAGGGTGAGGGTGAGGTTTAGGGTTAGAGTTAGGGTTAGGGGAGGTTTAAGGTGAGGTTTAGGGTGAGGGTGAGGGTTAGGATGAGCGTTAGAGTTAAGTTGAGGGTGAGAGTTAGGGTTATGATGAATGTTAGGGTTAGGATTAGGGTTACAGTGAGGGTGAGGGTTATTGTTAGGGTTAGGGTTAGGGTTAGGGTTACTGTGAGGGTGAGGGTGAGGGTTAGGGTTAGGGTGAGGTTTAATCTTAGGGTTAGGTTTAGAGTTTGGGTTAGGGTGAGGTTGAGGTTTAGGTTTAGAGTTAGGGTAAGGGTGAGGCTGAGGTTGAGGTTTGGTTTAGGGTTAGTGTTAGAGTTAGGGTTAGGGTGAGTGTTAGGGTGAGGGTGAGGGTGAGGGTGAGGTTTAGGCTTAGGGTTAGGATTAGGATTAGGGTAAGGGTTAGGGTGAGTGTGAGGGTTAGGGATATGGTTAGTCTTAGGCTTAGGGTTAGGCTGAGAGAGAGGGTGAGCGTTAAGTTGAGGGTTAGGTTTAGGTTTAGGGTGAGAGTTAGGGTTTGGTTAAGTTTAGTGTTAGGGTGAGGTTTAGGGTTAGGATTAGGGTAAGATTTAGGGTTAGGGTTAGGGTTTGGTTTAGGGTTAGGATGAGGGTTAGGGTTAAGATTATGGTTGGGGTGAGGATGAGTGTAAGGATTAGGGTTAGGTTTAGGGATAGGATTAGTGTTATTGTTAGGGTTAGGGTTAGAGTTATGGTGAGGGTGAGGGTGAGTGTGAGGTTGAGGGTTAGGGTTAGATTTAAGGTTAGTTGAAGTGTTCGAGGGTCAATGTTAGGGTTAGTGTTAGGGTTAAGGTTAAGGTTAGGTTGAGGTTGAGGTTTAGGTTTAGGGTTAGGGTTAAGGTAAGGATTAGGGTTAGGGTGAGTGTGAGTGTGAGGGTTAGGGTTAGGGTTAGTCTTAGGCTTAGGGTTATGCTGAGGGTGAGGATGGGGTGAGGATTAGGGTTAGGGTGATGGTTATGGTTAGGGTTAGGGTGAGGGTTAGGGTTAGGATTCGGGTTAAAGTGAGGGCTAGGGTGAGGGTGAAGTTTAGGGTAGGGGATAAGCTTAGGCTTAGGTTTAGGCTGATCATGAGGTTTAGGCTGAGGGTTAGGATTAGAGATAGGGTGAGTTTTAGTGTTAGGGTTAGGGTTAGAGTTAGGGTTAGGGTGAGGGTGAGGTTTAGCGCTAGGGTTAGGGTCTGGGTGAGGGCTAGGGTTAGGGTGAGTGTTAGGGTGGGGGTCACGGTAATGGTATATATGAGAGTTAGGCTGAGGGTGAGGGTTATGTTAAGGGTGAGGGTTAGGTTTAGAGTGAGGGTTAAGGTTAGGGTGAGGGGGAGGGTTAGGTTGAGGATTTGTGTTAGGGTTAGTGTGAGGTTTAGGGTGAGGATGAGGGTTAGGATTAGGGTGAGGGCTAGGGTGAGGGTGAGGGTGAGGGTTAGATTGAGGATTACTGTTATGGTTAGTGTGAGGTTTAGGGTGAGGATGAGATTTAGGGTTGGGGTTAGGGTTAGGATTAATGTTAGGGTTAGGGTGAAGGTGAGGGTGAGGGTGAGGGTGAGTTTTAGGGTTAGTGTTAGGATTAGAATTAGGGTAGGTTTAGGGTGAGTGTGAGGTTTAGGGTTAGTTTTAGGGTTAGGCTTAGTGTTTGGCTGAAGGTGAGGGTGCGGGAGAGGGTTATGGTTAGGGTGATTGTTAGGGTTAGGGTTTGGGTGAGAGTTAGGGTTCAGGTTAAGTTTAGGGTTAGGGTGAGGTTTAGTGTTAGGTTGAGGGTTAGGGTTAGGGTGAGGGGGAGGGGGAGGGTTGGGTTTAGTGTTAGGGTGAGGGTTAGGATGAGCGTCTGGGTTAGGATTACGGTTAGGGTGAGGGCTAGGGTGAGGGTGAGGTTTAGGTTTAGGGTTAGGGTGAGGTTTATGTTTATGTTTAGGGTTAGGGTTAGGGTGAGGGTGAGGTTTAGGTTTAGAGTTAGCATTAGGGTGAGGCTGAGAGTGAGGGTCAGGTTTAGGGTTAGTGTTAGAGTTAGGGTTAAGGTGAGGGTTAGAGTGAGGTTGAGGGTAAGGCTTAGTGTTAGTATTAGATTTAGTTTAAGTGTTAGGGTGTGTGTGAGGGTTAGGGTGAGGGTTAAGCTTAGGCTTAGGGTTAAGCTTATGGTGAGGGTGAGTTTTAGGGTTCGGGTGAGAGTTAGGAGTAGGGTTAGGGTGAGAGTTAGGGATCAGGTTAAGTTTAGGGTCAGAGTGACGGTTAGGGTTAGGGTTACAGTGAAGGTGAGGGTTAGAGTTAGGTTGAGGGTTAGGGTTAGGCTTAGGATTAGGGTGAGGGTTAGTGTAAGTGTTAGGGTGAGGGTTAGGATGAGGATTAGGGTTATGATTAGGGTTCGGGTGAGGGCTAGGGTGTGGGTGAGTGTTAGGATTAGTGATTGGGTGAGGTTTTGGGTTAGGTTTAGGCTGAGGTTTAGGATATGGGTTAGGGTCACAGTGAGGGTGAGGGTTAGGGTTAGGGTGAGGTTTAGGGTTAGGATTTGGGTTAGGGTGAGGGTGAGTTTTAGGATTATATTTAGGGTTAGGGTGAGGGTTAGGTCAACGGTTAGGGTTAGGGTTAGCGTTAGGGTTAAGGTTAGGTTGAGCGTTAGGTTGAGGTTTAGGTTTAGGGTTAGGATTAGGGTTAGGGTAAGGCTATGTGAGAGTTAGGGTTAGACTTAGGCTTAGAGTTAGGGTTGTCCTGAGGGTGAGGGTGGTGGTGAGGATTAGGGTTAGGGTGAGGGTTAGTGTGAGGGTGAGTGTAAGGGTAAGGGTTAGGCTTAGGCTTAGGTTTAGGCTGAGCGTGAGGTTGAGGGTGAGGGTTAGGGTTAGGGTGATGGTTAGGTTTACGGTTAGGGTGAGGGTTAGGATGAGGTTTATTGTTAGGATGAGGATGATGGTAAGGGTAAACGAGAGATTTAGGCTGAGGGTGAGGATTAAGATAAGGGGGAGGGTTAGGATTATGGGTTTAGGGTTATGGTTATGGTTAGTGTGAGGGTTCGATTGAGCATTAGGGTTAGAGTGACGGTTAGTGTGAAGTTTAGGGTGAGGATGAGGGTTAGGGTTAGGGTGAGGGTGAGGGTTAGAATTAGGGTTAGGGTGAGGGCTAGGGTGAGGGTGAGGGTGAGGTTAAGGGTTAGGCTTAGGCTCAGGATTAGGCTGAGGGGGAGGGTGGGCTTGAGGATTAGGGTTAGGGTGATAGATAGGATTAGGGTTAGTGTTATTGTTAGGGTTAAGGTTCATGTTACGGTGAGGGTTCGAGTGAGGGTTAGGGTGAGGGTTATGTTTAGGGTTAGTGTTAGGGTTAGGGAGAGGATGAGGTTTAGGGTTAGATATAGCGTTAGGG